>NC_084728.1:1378750-2068125 GCF_033807575.1 Cydia pomonella
TATACCTTTAACTGAGCAATTCTTGTAATTTTTCGGCGATCTTGGAAACGGCTCTCACGATTTCGACGAAATTTGCTATATGGGGGTTTTCGGAGGTGAAAAATCGATCTAGCTAGGTGCTATCTCTAGGAAAATGCTCATTTTTTAATTATTATATGTTTTCCGAGCTAAGCTCGGTCTCCCAGATATTAACAATCAAATAAGTGAATAGTGTTTAGATAAGTAGTAAGTCTATAGTCCCCGCCGGCAATGGGTCAAATCCTCTCGCACATGGGTTGTGCCCAGCAGTGGGGACAAGTATTTTTATTTATGTTATATTATTTTTATTACGTACACTAAATAAATATATATCGTACAGTCGCTATCAGATATATCGGAGCGAGCAAGATGCTCACAATTATCTGAACACGCTTCTATTGTCAAGGCGTTAGAGTGCGTGTTCAGAATGTTCAGATATTTTTGAGCACCCAGGCCGCTCCAATATATCTGCTGGCGACATTGGCGACTGTGCAATATCATGAAAAACATACATATGAATATTATGGATGAACTAGCACAAGGCCAAAACAAAGTGTTCAACAGCTTGTTTTACGGTTATCTATATGTATAGATAACATATGTATGTTACAAATATTATATTTTTATTGTTTACGCCTAATGACCGTCTCAAGTGGAATCCCGCCATGGTAAATGAAATGGGGTATAAACATGTTCTAAACATTCTCATCACACGCAATTTTCACTCGTCTCCTCAATAAGTCAACACTCAGACTCGTATATGAAGCATTCCAGGGGCTGTCCGCACAAACGCATTTTATTTCGTGTATTAGAACGTTTGCTTCAGCGTTTATAGCCGATGTGTTTTTCTGGGCATATTTTTGACCATTTGTCACAGAAAAAGAAATCTGCAAATCGTAAAAAAAAATTGCATTTGCGCGGGAAACGGTACACAACTTCAATCTTCATGGAGTGCTCCATATGGCGACATGTCTTATTCCAGTTTATTAATCGCCATATCCCTTTGTTCCAGGATCATACCAGCCAAGCAATGAGCTCATGCTGCGTTTCTACAGCTACTTCAAGCAGGCCACGGAAGGGCCCTGTGACAAACCCAAGCCCGGATTCTGGGACGTAGTCAACAGGTATTGTAATCTAAGAAACTTTCACCATATAATAAGTAATAGTATTTCATACAGAATGGCCACGCTTCTTCCCGCTCAGAATAGAATTACCTTGCCCGCTTGACCTGATATCAGATCGAATAGCAGTCGAAACTACATAGCCTAATATTCGATAAAAAAAACCCATCTACCCCATATATCTAAAGCCCAAGAGAAGGACCTATGAAATCCAAGTCCCAAGATCTTACCCAAATCGTAAGAAACCTTAAATGGTTATTTTATTTTATCTATGATTTTTATTGTCTGTCTTGCAAATGACGCGTAAGGGCAATTTGGTGCCGTGACCAGGATCCTACATTTAAACTTATTTTCAGTTAGGATATTGTGACTGTAGACTTTCTAAGTTCTGACACTTGAACGTGCCCCTAAATGACCAGGATATAGTTTGTGTGCTAGCGCAGGTGGATCCCTGTATGTCATAGTCATATATTGTCATTTAGGGTTCGCCTAAAAACAACTTATTATTTCAAAAACTTCTAATTCACGTATTAGTACAATGTTGTGATTCAAATAATAGTAACAATAATAAAATATGATACCCATAGTCTCTGGGTCATCCCTATTTGCGTGACTTGAAATCTGAGCTTCGGGGACCACGGGGGATCGATCGGTATCATGAAAAATATACCCCTTACTTATGTTTGTTAATGCAAGTAACATGTACAATAAAACGAAAGCTTATTAAATTCCACACAAAAATGAAACGACTTCCTTCTTTTAGAAATATGGTTCAAATTCAAACAATTCTACTATTTAAACTACAACAATGATTTCCTTACTATGGCGTGTCCTGCCGGAGCTGTGCCGCACGCGCATCTGATGTATAATTGTATATTGGCCTTCTAAGTTATGCGATTCGGCGGCCATTCGGTGTCGTAAATATTCATTAGCCATTTACTTTTGCTTTCATATTATAAATGTTAAGAGCTTATTACGAGAACATAGAGATTGCCTAGACTCTGTCTTTAACTGAAAATAACGAGGTTATCAATTCGTCGAATTTTTTTTTTTTTTTTTTTTAATACAGTTGGATGGTCATTGATAAATACGGGATAGGAGCGAGTAAAACCACAGACGGTCGTTAGCGCACTGACATATTTAAACAGGTAACTGAAGTAACAGCGTGTGGACGCAGCCTCACGCACACATATGCAACAGTCATATATCGAGTTTATTTTATTTTTTGTTGAGAGGGTACGGGAGCTGAGATTTAAATATTTTAGGTGACAATATCCGTCTCGCTAACGGAAGCGGCTCCTAAAACTAGTGCGACCAGGAGAACGCCAGGTAAGTGAGGTAAGGCGAAAAATCCAGCGTAAAAATCTCAAAAAACGATTTATCGTACTCGACTGTTTCTCCTCCAAAACTTAACTAAATATAACGAAATTTTGAGATCTAAATAGTGATGAAATTATTTGTATCGGACTGTTTTGCCTTTTAGGCTGATTGATGTCAGTTCTGAATACCGTGCTTCTCTTTGCGGCCTAGTAAATTAGGCCGTTTTGCGAATATTTGAAGTAAATCAGCACGTTAAAACGCAAAAAAAAACAGTTCGACACAGATATTCATAATAATAATCTGTGCTGAAAAAATCGTTGCTCTAGCTTCAAAAACCACGGAGGAAACAGTCGAGTACGTTTGTATGGAGAAATGATCACTCCTGTCGCCTCTTAATGTTAAAACTTATAATAATTAACCTGCACAACACATACAGAGAGGTATTTTTTGACCTCATCTTTTCTATAAACAAATAATTCTCAGAACAATGTCGTCGTCAATTGTTGTCAACTTTTGACCCGAAGCGACGGCTGGTGACTCATTTCACCGCGATTTGGCAAAAACTATTGCACAACATCAGCAATTGTATGTTATGTAACTACGAGTATAAACAAACTCGGTGAGTGTTTTTGTTCGTAATAGCTTATTTTTATTTTAATGACAACAACTCTTAACGATGTCTGATTTATCTAATATTTAGTAGATTTTTAAAGGGTTCAGACCAAGGTATGTCCTTAAACTACGTCAGAAAGAAGGTATGGGCACTGTGAATGACATCTCGCTTTGTGTGGTAGAGCACAGCAAAGCGGATGTCATTCCAGATCTAGAGCAGAGCCCAACTGGGGAAGTACCTCCACCTTAGAGAAAACCGCAGCCAAATAACACTAGACCCTACTCATAGTGTTGTGTTCCTGCCGGTGAGTAAGGTTGCCAGAGCTCAACGTGGGTGCGGAGTATTAGGGTCGGCAACGCGCATGTAACTCCTCTGGAGTTGCAGGCGTAAATAGCATAGGTGCTTGTTTGCCACGAACGTAGTATTAAAAAAAGGAATAGGCACATGTTGTGTATTTAATCCCGAAAATGGTGCAGAACGGAAAGTCAACAAGCACCAGGAAGTCCAGGAACCACCAGGGACCGGACCCGCTTACCCTAACCCGTTCAAAAACCCGGGTTATTGTAAAGCTGTGTTCCAAAAACCGCTTCATTTCGGTAAGCTTTTGATTGGCTTACCGGTTAAGAAACTAATCCTTTTATTTGAATTAATTCAGGTTAGCGCTTACCGATATTAAAAACCCGGGAAAGGGTTACCGCTTCAAGCGCTGATTAAATACGAACAAGCTGTTTTAACTTTTACGTGAACTGCATATGGTCTATTAACGTAGCGCCCGACGCGAAACAGGGCGGTTCCATTCCCTACGTGCACGTGCGAGTGCGCGGCGCGGCGCGGCGGCAGTCGGTATTTGTCAAAGGCTTTGTAATTTGCCGAACTAATATTGCTAATTCAAACAAAAGTGTACGTTAAGTCAAGTAGCGCACAACGTAGATTTCAAAACACATGCTAAAGTTTAAGGCAAATTACCTAATATGGTAAGGCGTTGCATTGATTTTGGTATATTTTTGTTTAGTACCTATTACTCCTATTATAGTCACTTTCTTTATCGTTAGCTGTCTGTGCACATCTCCTGTATCAGTGGAACTCATCAATGGCTTCTAATAATTTTATCGAGTTCGGGCTCATTTTAAAGGTCTTGACGAGTTCTTTACGATACACATGGTGGAGAGGGTCTGATGGTGGAATCGGAAGGTGTCGATGGAACTCATCGATAACTACTAATAATGCTATCGAGTTAGGGCTCATTTTAAAGGTCTTGACGAGTTCTTTACGATACACATGGGGGAGAGGGTCTGATGGTGGAATCGGAAGGTGTAGATGGAACTCATCGATAACTACTAGTAATGCTATCGAGTTTGGGCTCATTTTAAATATCTTGACGAGTTCTTTACGATACACATGGTGGCGAGGGTCTGGTGGTGGAATCGGAAGGTGTTGATGGAACTCATCGATAACTACTAGTAATGCTATCGAGTTTGGGCTCATTTTAAATATCTTGACGAGTTCTTTACGATACACATGGTGGCGAGGGTCTGATGGTGGAATCGGAAGGTGTTGATGGAACTCATCGATAACTACAAGTAATGCTATCGAGTTTGGGCTCATTTTAAAGGTCTTCACGAGTTCTTTACGATACACATGGTGGCGAGGGTCTGATGGTGGAATCGGAAGGTGTTGATGGAACTCATCGATAACTACTAGTAATGCTATTGAGTTTGGGCTCATTTAAAATGTCTTGAAGAGTTCTTTACGATACACATGGTGACGAAGGTCTGATAGTGAAATCGGAAGTTGTCAATGGAACTCATCGATGACTTCCCATAATGCTATCGAGTTTAAGCTCATTTTAAATGTCATGACGAGTTTTTTACGATACACATGGTTGAGGTTCATCATTTTTGAAAACCACATTCCCTAAAACCTATAAAACGACATCCATGACAACTTTTATGACAAGTTGCATGGCCGCCATCTTGGATTCCAAAATAGTCATGACTTTCAAAATCCGCACTCCGTAAAACCTATACAACGACATCCATGACTATTTTTCTGACATATTTCATGGTCGGCATCATGAATTCAAAAATGATCATCTTTTTCGAAATCCGCACTCTCTAAAACCTATAAAACGACATCCATGATGACTTTTATTAAATAGTACGTGGCCGTCATCTTGGAATTCCAAAATAGTCATCATTTTCAAAACCCGCACTCCCTAAAACCTATAAAACGATATCCATGACGACTATTATGACAAAAAACAAGGCCGCCATCTCGGATTCCAAAATAGTCATGATTTTCGAAATCCGCACTCCCTAAAACCTAAAAAATGACTTCCATGATGACTTTTATGACAAAATGTGTGGCCGCCACCTTTGATTTCAAAATGGTGATCATTTTCGAAATCCGCACTCCCTAAAACCTATTAAACGATATCTATGACGACTTTTATGACAAATTGCATGGCCTCCACCTTGGATTCGAAAATAGTCATCATTTTCGAAATCTGCACTCCCTAAAACCTATATAATTACATCCATGACGATTTTTATGACATTGTACATGGTCACCATCTTGGACTCCAAAATGGTAATCTTTTTCGAAATCTGCACTTCTTAAAACGTATAAAACGACATCCATGACAACTTTTATGACAAATTGCATGGCCGCCATCTTGGATTCCAAAATAGTCATGATTTTCGAAATCCGCACTCCCTAAAGCCTATAAAACGACATCCATGACGATTTTTATGACGTAGTACATGGTCACCATCTTGGACTCCATCCATGACGACTTTTATGACAAACTGCATGGCCGCCATCTTGGATTCCAAAATAGTCATGATTTTCGAAATCCCCATTCCCTAAAACCTATAAAACGACATCAATAAAGACTTTTATGACAAATTGCATGGCCGCCATCTTGGACTTCGAAATGGTCATCATTTTCGAAATCCGCACTCCCTAAAACGTATAAAACGACATCCATGACGACTTTTATGACAAATTGCATGGCCGCCATCTTGGATTCCAAAATAGTCATGATTTTCGAAATCCGCACTCCCTAAAACCTATAAAACGACATCCATGACGATTTTTATGACGTAGTACATGGTCACCATCTTGGACTCCATTCATGACGACTTTTATGACAAATTGCATGGCCGCCACCTTGGATTCCAAAATAGTCATGATTTTCAAAATCTGCACTCCCTAAAACTTATATAACGACATCCATGACGATTTTTATGTCATTGTACATGGTCACCATCTTGGACTCCAAAATGGTCATCTTTTTCGGAATCTGCACTCCCTAAAACGTATGAAACGACATCCATGACGACTTTTATGACAAATTGCATGGCCACCATCTTGGATTCCAAAATAGTCATGATTTTCGAAATCCGCACCCCCTAAAACCTATAAAACGACATCCATGAAGACTTTTATGACAAATTGCATGGCCGCCATCTTGGACTCCAAAATGGTCATCATTTTCGAAATCCGCACTCCCTAAAACGTATAAAACGACATCCATGACGACTTTTATGAAAAATTGCATGGCTGCCATCTTGGATTCCAAAATAGTCATGATTTTCGAAATCCGCACTCCCTAAAACCTATGAAACGACATCCATGACGATTTTTATGACATAATACATGGTCACCATCTTGGACTCCATCCATGACGACTTTTATGACAAATTGCATGGCCGCCATCTTGGATTCCAAAATAGTCATGATTTTCGAAATCTGCACTCCCTAAAACCTATATAACGACATCCATGACGATTTTTATGACATAGTACATGGTCACCATCTTGGACTCCAAAATGGTCATCTTTTTCGAAATCTGCACTCCCATAAACCTAAAAACCGATTTACATGACGACTTTTATGACTTACTGCATGGCCGCCATCTTGGATTCCAAAATCGTCATCATTTTCGAAATCAGAACTCCCTAAAACCTAAAAATGATGATTTTTATGACAAAGTGTGTGGCCGCCATCTTACTAAAACCGGATACAAATAAGCATCTATATAGTAAGTCAACATTAACGAAAAGTACTTTTACGTCGGTAGTTACAATATAACTATCGAATCAATTACGTAATGCCCATCTCTCACTCTGCCGCGGTGCCGCAGCGGTGGGGGAAAGGCGCGGGAGAGGGGTAAGGCTTACCCTAAACCGAAAGGTTACCGGTTAGTACATGCAAAACACAAACCGAATCAGCTCCTGTAAGCGGTAACCACTTGTTACGATTAGGTTAATCTGAATAATACGGGTTAATCATTATTGTTGGGTAACCGGTTGAACGGGTTACCCAAACGATTAGCTTATCATATGAAGGGGTTACCCATTCGAACGGGTAAGCCAAATGAACGGGTTTTCCGGTCCCTGGGAACCACCCGGTATTCGCCTTAAGTCAAACCATATAATCTTGAATAAAATTTTGCGGTCTCCTAGCTTAGTCGGCAGTGACCCTGCCTACGGGTTCGAGTCTTGGTAAGGGTATTTATTTGTTTGTTCATCACAGATGTTCCTGATCTCTATCTATTATATGTATTGTCTTCTAGTGCCCACAACACAAGCCGTATTGAGGTTACTCTAGAGAGTGTGGCCATAGGTCGGTTAACGTAATGGCTCCTCTACACGATGGCCCAGCGTAGGCCAGCCCTAGGAACGCATTTATGCGTTAGAGGGAGCAAGTGATATTGCTATCTCATTCCACCGCATAGCTGCGTCCCTTAGACTGGACTACGCTGGGCCATCGTGTGCAGCCCTAAGATTCTCCTATAATATATATTTATTAAATAAACGGAAGATCTTTATGTCTCTCAACCGCATCAGGACGGGAGTTGGCCGATGTAATCATACCCTGCACAGGTGGGGCTAGAAGACCTCGCCTGGTTGTGACTGCGGTGCGCCGGACCAAACAATAGGGTTGTTTCCAATTTTTTTAAAAGGTTGTATTACGATTCTATATTAACTAAAGTTGCCCTAAAATTTAACTTTTATACTAAAAACGGCTTTTAATATGTTAAATTAACAAAATATATTTTGACAGATGCTTTCGCGCCCAAAACGCTCTTTGAAAATTGTGTGACGTCACAGTTTACGGTTTGACACATAACTACCTACACACGTAGAAGATACGAACTGTCAACAGTGTCAATTCGAGAGTTGTGACGTCATCAGAATCTTCAAAGACGTTTCGAGTTTGGTCACGTGACGTGTGCCAAAGGATATTTTAAATTCAATATTTACAAAAATATGGTCATTACAGGTCCCCTAAAAGTAGTTTAACATGTTCTTATAATCCAAAAGAATTTATTGGGATACAATTCTGCCCTAAGATTTGTAGATGGAAACAACCCTATTGCGCATATAGTAGACGAGTGTCCTCGGAGACGATATGCTGGAAGAATTGAAGACCTCTCTATGAGCTTACAGCGGGTGCCAGGGATTGGCTATTAAACTTAGATATAGATTTATAATGCAAAATGCCTATAACGAGGATGCAGCCATACGATAAGTATGAAATGATTAATTAAAAAAATATGTGCTAATCTTTTAATTTTGTTTGTTTTCAGAGCAAAATGGGAATCATGGAACAAGCTCGGCAACATGTCACAGACAGAGGCGATGCAGGCCTACGTGGACGAACTACACAAGGTATATACTTATTCAAAATATTATTGAAATTTAAAAATAAATAGTTACAAGCTTCATGATGTTAACGGAATGGTGGCCGCTTTCGAACAAAAGAAGCGCCTGGTGTTGGGTGGACGACATTCGGAAGATTGCTGGTCACTCCTGGATGAGATTAGCTCAGGACCGGGCCAATTGTGTACTCTAGTAAGTCTAGTAAGAGAGGCCTACGCTCAGCAGTGGGGTGGGTGATAAAAGGATGATATGATGATCAGCCAACAGAAGATTAGCATTAATCAGTACGCGACACGCGGGCATCGTGCACATTTGTAGTCGCTGTTCATGCACTGTTAGTACATGAAAATGGAGACCCAGACTCTCAGAAACATGACATGCGATTGACTAAAAATTAAATGTTAGTAGGTCTCACGGCAGTTTACATTCGATAAATGTAGTACTGAATGGGTCTACACCGAAAAAGTAAAATTTCATCTTGTCAACATGCTATGGAACGAAGTATACTGAGGCTGAGAAAAATACAAAAAACGAGAAACGCAGACATCCGCATGAAAACTAAATTGACAGATGCCCTTGAATTTAGTTTAAAACAGAAGTGGAACTGGGCCGGGCACTTGTCAAGATACGAAGACAGGAGATGGACTTACCAAATAACTAAATGGCCGGGCCCAACAGGCAAAAGAAAATGGGGAAGACAAAAGAAAAGATGGGCCGATGATATAATAACCACAGCATGAAAATGTTGGATGCATATGGCAAAGGACAGAGGAAGGTGGAAAGGAATGGAGGAGGCTTCTACCCTCAGAGGGGCCACATAACAAAGATGGAAGAAATAGTTGTTAATTAGAAACACATTGCAAAACTTGTTAAGTGGAAAAAAAAGCTTTAATATTAATAATAATAAAAAATGTAGTACTAAACATTTCTGGTAATAAAAAAGAGCGTACTTTCATCTAAAAGGCCGGCAAGGCACTTACATTCCACCTGGTGCTGCAGGTGTCCATGGGCGGCTGTAATCGTTTACTATCAGGCGACCGTCTGCTCGTTTGCCTCTTATATCATAAAAAAAACTTGTTCCAATCTAATTTAATATTAAATAAATAATAAAGACTCCCAAGTTATGATTCTATAAAAATAGTTGCCTTGTTATGAAAATACTCTGAAGTAGGTAACATTAAACAAAATAACAACACCCTGAGCTACGATCTTTTGACATCGTCGATTGAAACAATGCAACAAAATTAACATATTTGTTGTGCTACATATGTATTATGATGTTATCTGCCATTGCCTAAGTATAACATGACTAATCTTTGTGCCCGGTACAGACATACGGCCAGCTGAGCAGGTAAAGATATAGGCTTGTGCACAAATCACGCGAGGTTTTTCCGGCTACTTTTTGACCCCCCCTCCCCCATTGGTGATATTTGGTGAGGTTATTGGCTAGCCCTCCCCTCCCCCACATAACCACACGTGTATTTTTTAGTTTTTTTTTCATTTGACCTTATTTTAAGATAAATAGTATTGTATATAGTAAATCTTGTTTATTTTTCTATTTTTGTTATGAATATGATGATATATTTACTATACGCGCTCCAATATTTCGTAAGACTCGCTACTTTGAAGTGCGTAGTGAAATTTATGTTTAACGAAACCGAGAAAAAGTATCTACTCATGTAATTCCGAACTGTAGAAAAATATGCGTGAGGTCTCCTTATACCCCCCCCTCCCCCAACGTGATCTGTCGTGATTTTTTCGTGAACTAGAACTTACAAACTAAGGGGTTAGTAGGTACAGCAAACACTAATTTAAAATAAAACAACACTGGTGGGGGAATGCAATCCCTCACAGTGCGACAAGTAGGGACAGTCAACCCTATTCGCTATCATTCGTAGGATGCTGTTGGGACTGCCCCGCACCCGGCGCACCAGCGATGCTGCGCGTACGCACTATACCAGGCATTATAATGAATGTTTTGCCTGACCTTACCATTCGCCCTTCTGAAGTCTCCTATACCGGCTGTTGACATAACAACGTTGTTTATTTGCTTTTCATTTAGCGAGGTTGTAATGCCCTTGGGGTTTGGTTCTCTGTTATTTAGTACGTCACAACTACGAATAATGATTTAAATTTTAACACATATGTTACTATTTTTACCATAGGTATGTGAAACGGGACCAGATCCCGTTTTTAGCCTAAGGCTATAAAACTCGCGTTTATTGGGTAACAGGTATTGCAACTTCGTATAATTGGTGTTATTATGTTTAAAGAACTTTATTTTCTCATAAGAAATTTTACATTTCACTTAATGAGAATATATACTAAAACAAAAGTAAATCAGTGAGCATCGCAAGTTATTAAATCACTACACTGGAACTCACCTTCATACTGGACCACTTTCCCGTAGGACCAATATGAAAATCGTGAAATGGAAAACACCCATGTTCCCATACCTTTCCGTGATTCTGAAATCTCTGAATCCTCGAAGTTGCCAACACAACCACAACACAAAAAATGTATAGAAATACATTTTGTCGCTTTTTTGTGGTTGGCCCTATGAGCAAAGTGATTCAGTATTTCAGTATTATATAACTGTATGTATGTATGTATATACTTTATTGTACATAGAAATAAAAACACGAAAAACACAGTTACAGAGTAAATTAAATACAACAAAGGCGAACTTATCCCTGTATGGGATCTCTTCCAGTTAACCTTTGAGGAAATGAGTAAAACAGAAGTAACGGTGAATGAATGACAAACACAAACAAAAGTGTACAATCACTGAAATTAATGAAATGCACGTTTTGAATACACATTGATACAAATATACATAGATAGAAAAATAACCATAAAATAATGCATACATATATATATAAATAAAAATAAATAAATATTCAATATATAATATAAATAAATATGAATTCGAACTAGAAAAGTAAAGGAAATTAAAAAAGTAGAAGTACTCCAAAGAACTAGGAAGTCGTAACCAAAGTATCGGAAAGCCACAATTTTTTAAGCTTCTCCTTGAGTGATGCTACAGATTGGGATTGCCTCACGGACACCGGAATCTCGTTCCATAACTTGACGGCATGGACAGTAAAGGATTTCTTGTATGTGCGCGTCGTATTGGAAGGAATCGTGAGTAAAAGATTGGTGCTTGATCGAAGGCGATGACCACTACCAGCAGCTAAATAACTAAACCTTTCGGAAAGGTAAGGTGGCGAAGCAGGATTAAATAGAACATTGAAAAGCAATGATAGGACATGCACATCTCGTCGACGACGAATCGGAAGCCAGCCAAGCTGAGATCGAAACTGGGATACATGATCAAACTTACGTAGACCGAAAATGTATCGAATACAAATATTTTGCAATCGCTCGAGTTTGTCCAGTAACTCCTCACTAAGGTCCAAGAAAGCAGTATCAGCGTAATCTAACAACGGGAGTAAAAGTGAACATGCGAGAGTTATTTTGGTTTGAAGAGGAAGGAAATTTTGAAGACGCCTTAGTGAGTGGAGAGACGCAAAAAGTTTATTGCTAATGTCAGAAACATGAGCTGACCAGGACAAGGTTTGATCAATGATGATACCCAAGTTCTTAACTGTAGAAGAAAAAGGGATAATTGTTCCATCAAAACGCACTTTGGGTACCACCATCTCTGACAATTTGGACACCAAATAAGGACCACCAATGACAATTGCCTGCGATTTTTTTGTATTAACTTTCAAACCAAACTTATTCGCCCAGCAACGAATTGACTCAACTATAACTCTCAGAATAGTCAATATAACTCTCAGTAACGACTGTGAAATTGTTAGAATTAAGTAAATGGGTCAAACACATTTTAGAAAAAGGTCGCTTCTGTGAACAATACAATAAAACTTAACGACTCTGGTTATATTCCGATTTATATCTTTTCTTTTATCTCACGTCCTGAAAAAATGTATCGCGACTGCTAGGGTGCAGCATAAAAATTAATTTTAGATTCCCTTAACTTTACGATGTCCACAGGAAAAACGCGAACGTGTTCACCATATTATAAAATGTCTCTAACCCAAATAGGTTAAGATATTAGCAAAAAAAAAATGAGCTTACCTCGCCATCAAACGTCACGTTTTGCGAGTTTTATGAAATTTATAAAATGTATATTAATCTATTATGAATTTAAAAAAAAAGTATCTTCCTCACTTTTTGCCATTGGGGATCATCACCCCGTAATGACTCGGTAGAGCGTCATTCGTTGATGTTCCATTACGGCGAATATTCTTTTCTACCTCTTTTATGGGATATCTTGTTAGTAACAGCAAATTCCAAAATTGATTACTAATAATCGGGCCCTGTTTCTTGGTCCTTCAGATTACTTCATGCAAACAAACAAATGATTTAGCCTCTTATTCTTTTAGTAGCCTTCATGCTCAACTGAAATGTACAATATCCATTCCAGATAGTGGAGACCATGTCATACAGTTCCGACGTGGCCTCATTCCTGTCAGTCGATGATGAAGACGAGGAGTTCCCTAACCGGGACTTGGAGCTGGTCGCCGGAGACGTTCTACGCAGGGTCCGTTCTGAGCATAACACTCCTATCGGTTGGTATTGCTTTAATTAATTAATGCCTCATCATGCGAAAAGAGGAATAGTGTAAGGATCGATTTCGGATGGTGTTTAACGGACAAACATAACTCGCGGCGTCCGTCCAAACGAGTTACAAGTTGGACTGAACTTGAGTGAGGCGAAAGGTGTGGTTCCTGTCAGTGAATGATGAAGGCGAAGAATTCTCCAACCGGGACTTGGAGTTTGTGGCTGGAGACTTTCTTCATAGGGTTCGCTCCCTAACATAACACTCCTTAGTCCTACCGGACCAGTATTGGATTTTGCCTCACCATGCGCAAAGAGAAGGGAGCATGGAATTCGGATAGTAATCGATGGACGGGTGTTATTTCGGACGTCTTGCAAACTCACGGTGCCCGTCCAAATTACGCTACAAGCTGGAATGAGACTAAAAGTATTTTGTGATATAAGATTGTATTAATTCACACCCTAATCAAATTGTATCCGCTCCACAATATAATAATCCAGTGTAACAACTCACTTCATTTCTTTACAGGCTCGCGCTCCGTGAGTGGTGCGTCGTCTCCCGTGCCGCGCACGCGCCACGACTCCGAAGACGAGTACATTGACACGGTCGATGTTAGTATTGTACGTATGTGTCTCTGTGCGGTGTAGGTGTTATACTGTATGCAGTCTTAGAGTAGCCGCCTCCGTAACAAGAAGATTTTTTTGTCGGAAAAAAACGTATTTACATTTCTTGTATCAAGCAAAAACTTCAGCTTTGAAGTTATATACTGTGACCAAGCTAACTTTGCAGTAAGAACGCATATACTTGACGTAGCACTTGGCATGATATTTTTAATAATCAAAGTAACAAAGTTGAAAAACGAATTTTCAATGTCTAAGACTGTATACTGATTATAACACCTATACTGCGATCTACGAACATTGACTGTGCTATACATTCATTTTGAGATAGTTTGAGAGATAATATAATGATAATTAATTCCTCATACCAATTGAAACAAGATATTCTGTCATATTCAAAGCACAGGCAATGTACACTTCTTCCTAACTTTATTTTTCCTCTTAACTGTGTAGACTAAGATTCCATCTATGTACTTGTTTGTAATTTTATTAGTTATTTTGCTGTTATTATTTTCACTCTCCTTTCTTGTTATGTTTGTTCTAGTTTATTTTTTAATTTATATGTTCGTTCCTCCTTCCTTTATTTTATCAATATTTCTTGTTATTTGTTATATGTTGTGACTAATGCACTAACAGTGGAGTCAGGTGGACGCCGACACAGGCCAACCCGGGGGCTTAGCCACTGTCGATGTTAATGTGGTAAGTGTAGCGATTTGCCTGACCTGAGCCAGTCCTACCAAAAGTGTCAAATTCCTGTTTTTTTTTTTATGAATTTTGTGGCCTGGATACTAGCCTTTTAAGCTATATTCCCATAGAATAAAACTAGAAACAGATGTAACTCTATGAATGTTGCCCTCCCCATTGAGGGTGTTACAATTGATTTATATGAATAAACGAAAAATCATATAATTGAAGGTTGCACGTGAAATTACTTCCGAGGCACACTTTTGTCTTTTTTTTTTGGGGTGGTTGAATCTGTGTGGAAATCCCATGAATCTCTATTGCAGTATTTCTATCTACTCTGTATATAGAAATACTGCAATATATACACACACGCACGCACGCTGTTTTTTTGTTTCTGATGTTCTAGATAATTCTAATATTATTATAGATTATTAGTAATATTTCCTAATCTTAACATAGATTGTGTATAACTTTCTTTACAGTATGATTATAAATAACACCCGTCTAGATATAATACATGTATAAAGTATATAGAGACAAATGGAAAGTAACTGGTACTTATAGCACAGGTTTATACCTATTTTAAGTACCAGCGAAAAACTCTTGGACAATGAATCCTATGTAATATATTATAAGAAATTATGTATTAGGTGTAAACTTTTGAGCTTAATAAACTTATCTTATCTGTGGTGTCGCATGATGTCAACAACTATTAACTGTTTTTTTTAGAGTAGCTTTTTCTGAGAATTGCACCTATCCTTCCTATTCACTGTGAAATCTGTTTTGAAAGTGTGTTTGCATTGACAGAGCGACCCGGAAGTAGCCGAGCGCGCGGCCGCGCCCGCTCGCGCCGCGCCGCCGCCCGCGCACGCGCACGCGCCGCCGGCGCCGGGCCCGGCGCCCGCGCAGACGCAGCCGCGCCTCAGCAACGGCCATGCGCACCAGATCACGTCTCAACTCACGCGTGAGTACACTTTACACTGTTTAACCCACTTCAAAATAGTATTTTATTTTATACAATCGTCATATAATAGAGAGCTTTTCAGTCGAGTACTGTGTTTAGACAACTCAGGCTGAGTTGCCTAAGTAAGGTACGAGATTAATGATCCTTTTTTTACTATAAAACCTAAATAATTTATGAATTAGTAAGTATCTCAGTAGACAAAAATGTAGTACAAAATACATAAACGCGCGACTCACGTCCCGCGCCCGCGCCCGTTCAGTCTTTTCTATGGGAGCGCGGCGGCTCGTTATTGGTATTTTTTTTAATAGTTTACTACAGCGTATCGAAATGAATCTTATACCTAGTTGAATTGAGAGCACATACATGAAAAGTACACAATAGGGTTGTTTCCATCTACAAATCTTAGGGCAGAATTGTATCCCAATAAATTCTTTTGGATTATAAGAACATGTTAAACTGCTTTTAGGGGACCTGTAATGACCATATTTTTGTAAATATTGAATTTAAAATATCTTTTGGCACACGTCACGTGACCAAACTCGAAACGTCATTGAAGATTCTGATGGCGTCACAACTCTCGGATTGACACTGTTGACAGTTAGGCGATAAACAACAAATGACAAATGTCAGTTGACCGTTCGTATCTTCTACGTGTGTACTTATATGTCAAACCGTAAACTGTGACGTCACACAATTTTCAAAGAGCGTTTTGGGCGCGAAAGCATCTGTCAAAATCTGTATATGGATGCCCTGATCGGTGAGCTCAGCAGTACTCATGTTGGTTGTCATATAGATAGGGTGTGCTTTAATAATATAAGTTATGCCGATGACATGGTACTGTTGAGCCCATCGATCGGTGGTATAAGAATACTAATTGAGAAGTGCGAGTCTTATGCCCAAAAACATAACTTACGATATAATGTCGCGAAAAGTGAGTACATGGTTTTTAAGGCGGGGAGCAAGTGCCCATCATACGTCCCACCCATTCGCTTGAATGGCGTACAACTGAGAAGGGTTTATTCCTTTAAGTATCTTGGGTACTTGGTCACCGACGATATGCGTGACGACGCGGACATCGAACGCGAGCGTAGGGCATTAGCTATTAGGGCTAATATGGTCGCCCGTAGGTTCAGCAGGTGTACAGCGCAAGTTAAAATAACACTTTTTCGAGCGTATTGTACTTCGCTGTACGCCTGCAGCCTGTGGACGAGATACACGCAGC
This sequence comes from Cydia pomonella, assembly GCF_033807575.1. Lineage (NCBI taxonomy): Eukaryota > Metazoa > Arthropoda > Insecta > Lepidoptera > Tortricidae > Cydia > Cydia pomonella. The sequence goes on from NC_084728.1 coordinate 1,395,567, forward strand.
GTTCTATGAATGCCATGCGTGTACAGTACAATGACGCGTTCAGGGTACTGTTGCGGCTGCCGCGATACTGCAGTGCGTCGGGCATATTCGCCGACGCGCATGTGGAAGGTTTCCACGCGACGATGCGCAAGCGCTGCGCCGCGACGCTCCGAAGGGTGCGCGACAGCCGCCACAGTCTCCTGGCCGTCGTGGCAGGGAGATGGGACAGTGCATTAATTAGGCACTGGACCTCCCAACATCTTAGTTTAGGTACTAACATAGTAATTTAAGTATATTTGTAACTAACAAAATATGGATTGTGTCGTCCGAAATAAATGATTTTTATTTTTATTTATTTATTTAAAATATATTTTGTTAATTTAACATATTTAAAGCCGTTTTTAGTATAAAAGTTGATTTTTAGGGCAACTATTAGTTAATATAGAACGTAATATAAGCGTTTCAAAAAATTGGAACCCTATTATAGTTTGGTATACGAAATCTTAATTCAACTAATACAGTGTACGCGTAGAAAAACAAAGTCTTAAATGACTTAACGCGTGAACATTTTAGTGCTAATGGCGTTCTTATCGTTTCAACTTTCAAGTTTATTCAAGTTGCAAATTTAAAAATAAAACTGCTGTGAGTTTACTCTTTCTAATATACCTATATTCATTAGGTTGTAAGGCTATGCTTGCGCGTACGGTGCGTCAAGTTGTAAGTTACGTGTGTATCGCCACCCTTTCATACACCACGATGAATATACAGTAAGCTGCATAGAAAATTGTTTGCGGAGGGGGGAGGGGGGGGGGCAGTTATCTCTGCAGCTTACTGTACACTTCGTATTAAATAGTCATAAAACTAATAAAGCGTTTGTTTTGTTATGCAAGTTCTAAAACCAAATCAACTCAACCCAGCGAATGCAGTGTGCGTGTTTCACGAGTTGTTGAATAAAAAAAAAGTTCTCATTTTATGTCTACTATCGCATGTATTTACTCACGGTCGATCAATTATTTGAGAGAATCTACCTTTTCTTGGCACTAGTTACCATTGTTAGAGTCATACCAAGTTGGCAGCAATTTTGATAGCCCAGACAGTGCAAGTGTTATTTTAAACGACAAACTTCTATGAAATTATGACGTTTATTTAACACTTGCACAGTCTCGTCATCAAAATCGTTGCTGATCTAACTCTACATGGTCCTAGGTTAATCTTTAAAGTATTTATATATACATATACCTTTTACATAATGGATCATCTAGCATGTTAGTAGAATGCGATACAACACTTCTTCTAACAAATTGTACTTTAATTGTCCCCTGACTAACGTGGCAGAATGTCACATTGCGTTTATATCTGTCTTAAGCACGAAGCATTCGTAAAAAGGAATAAACTAGTGTTGCCTTATTAATAAATCCAAAATGGATCTACAGTAAAATGTTATGTATTAGAATCGGTCGAAATGCGATCTTCAGCTGAAACATTTTTTTATTCGCTCTCGTTCAATCAAATATACACCATGAAATTTAACCGGTGATCAGGAACCAGTTTTTCTCGATGGCAACCACATTTAACTATGGAACCAACCCCGAAATCACAAAAAAAATTGGCTGTTACATTAATGACGACCGGTCTGGCCTAGTGGGTAGTGACCCTGCCTATGAAGCTGATGGTCCCGGGTTCAAATCCTGGTAAGAGCATATATTTGTGTGATGAACACGGATATTTGTTTCTGAGTCATGGGTGTTTTCTATGTATTTAAGTATTTATAATTATAATATATTATATATATCGTTGTCTAGGTACCTACAACACGAGCCTTATTGAGCTTACTGTGGGACTTAGTAAATTTGTGTAATAATGTCCTATAATATTTATTTATTTATTTATTTATTTATTCCGGCTGGTCCGATGGTGATGTTTTCTATGAGACTCAATTTTTGCGCGATTTCGGAGTGTGCCCATAGTTAAAGGTCCCAAAGTCGATGACTGAAAAAGAAAAATTGGGTCCTGATCAGATGATCACCGATTAAATTCCATCGTGTAGAAAGGCCTATACGTAGTAAAACCTTTCGTATGTGTATGTTATTCATAAATTGTGGGTTCTTACCTCGTTTGTGCTTTATAGAGCAGAAAATTCGTTCTCTAAAATGTTAAACGATTACTAAAACTTCGGTCAGGATCGTTATCAAACACAGATAAGGGGTTAATGAATTTTATTTGTTCATAGATCTCAAGGTGCTGGAGCAGCTGCCGGGCACGCTGGCGCGCCTGGAGGCTGATGTAGCGGCTCTACGGAAAGCCGTGGAGGGGGAGAGGCTGATGAACGTGAGTACTGTTTACCAAACTTTAACCAATTAATTCCCCCTAAACAGTGAACTTGCGACACATATAAACATTTACATCCTTAACTCCTTCACATTCACTGCGTATGTGTGTTCATTTTGTATTGGAAATGAGGCGCTTTGCACGGAAAATGTTAACTACCAGGCCGATATTTATACGAAGTAGGTTTCTGATAAATTTCATGAACGTTACTCAAGGTATTGTCTAAAACAATGTGATTTACAAACAAGAAAATACGTGTTTCTCAACTATGTCTACCTTAAGGTTTCACTTTGTTCAGTCGATTATAGGGAGCATACGTAAACTATATAGGGCAGGACGAGGGGAGGAATAGCCCACTCATCATTCGCGGGATGTAATCTCAAGGATAATAAATAAATTAATAGTTTTAAAAACACTAGAAAAACACGCTTTTATAAATGCACGTAAAAAGTCCATTATGTGACCTTTCTCACGAGTGCAAACACGACTATGATACGATATTCCATCATGGAATGCCAGTGCCTATCTTCAGGCTTCATCATCAGACCTTGAAACCTAATCGTGGTCAAAGTTCATTACATAACTTTTCTAACAAATCCAAACACAGCTATGATACGATGTTCCGTCATGAAGTTCCAGTTCATATCTTCCGGCTCTATCATTAGATCAGTTCGACAGTACCATATAATTGTATTGTCATCAGAACTACATACAGCTAATTTTCATGACGCTACGATCCTTGGAAGATGGTTAAATTAGTTACCTTAGATTCCATTACATAGTTAGTTACAGGGATCGGAACCGGTTTTTTGCAAAAACATCGAAATAACCATATATTTCGGTTTATTTTATACTCAAAATGTAGGACTCGGTTGTGTTTTTAGATAACGACTTCGTATTATTAGATTGCCCGATTAGGAATGAAATAATTAACAAAGAACGAAAAAATACCGTTTTCGTTCCCATACAAAAAATACCGGTTTCCGATCCCTGGTTAGTTACATACAGGTCGACCTAATAAAATCGTGTTAAAAAGCTAAAAAGCCGGGACAACGCGAGGAAGATGATGATGTAAACTGAAAAATTTTCATTACCATTCTATCATCATTTACATTATAATTACAGCAAAACCACGGCTGGCGGTGGCCGTGGCAGGAGCTGAGCGCGCCGACGCTGCTGCTGCTGGCCGCGTGGCCGCTGGTCGCCTGCGCGCTGGCCGCGCGGCTCCAGAGGCGCGACACGTAACACGTACGTCGCTCCTAAACTGCCACACTTATACCACTACAAATTGGCTACAAATCTTTGACTTGGCTAAAATGGCAATTACTAGTTTCTTAGTATTCTAAGAGAATTTCAAATAGTGGTGGAATGTCAAAGTAAGCTTTTTAGCCACAGTAAATTTACTGTGGCTACAAAGATTTCAACTTTCGACACATGATTCTAACTTTTAGAACGTCATTTGACTTTGATCCTTATTTTTTATATTTAACAAATTTAACACATATAAGTGAAAGAATAAGGATCAGAATCAAATAGCATTCTTAAAGTTTTAATTATGTGTCAGAGGGTGGCAGTAAATTTACTGTGGCTGCAAAATTTACTTTGACAATCCACCTAAATTTCAAATTCCCTTTGGTATTAGTTACCTACTCGCAAGCTCGTCCGTTTAAGTTTATTACTACTAACAAATTTCCGACTAATAATGTACTATTATTTGAAGTTGTAGTTAATTTATAGATTGTATACATAGATGTCAATCACAATGAAAAAAAATAACAGTGCTACGTCCCTAAATAAACTAGGAAACTGTTGATATATATTAACATGAATGTAATTAATGTGTTATTAATATATTTGTGTTTCTTTCAGGTCCTATATTATTACGAAGACATAGTATAAGGGGGTCACGCGACATAGTCGGCTGCCATCGAAAGTTACATTACAACCTTGTTTCCTTCTGAAAGATACTGGCCACTTACGATGGAAAAAGCGATGTCAACGCATGCTGTGGCATAAATATCAAGTTAAATGCTCATACTATCTGACATATGAGAACTAATGTGACCTGTAGCGCCACTGCTGAACATATCCAACAATGTTCGAGTAAACTTAATTCTGAAATTTCTTGATACTTAATGGTTATTTTTATTTCCTAGTATTTTAATATTAACTCAACAAAACATCACAAGTAATTTATTTCAATGTTTTCTTTATATAAGAGGCAAATGGATCAGACGAATCGCCTGATGGTAAGCGATTACCGCCGCCCATGCACACCTGCAACATCAGGGGCCCATTTTTCGAACGATATTAGACTAATATTATTAGTCCGCGAACTATCAAGGGCCCATTTCTCGAACGTTATTAGACTAATATTATTAGTCCACGAACTGTCACGTCGTATGGGTTACCATGGCAACACACTAATAATTTTATACTAATACCGTTCGAGAAATGGGCCCCAGAGGGGTTGTAATGTAACTTTCGTTTTCCGCCATCGCATAGCTCAGTTTACATAACGGATATGACGATATCTGTCTTAGTGAAATGGTACCGTTGGGTTTTGTACGTTAAAATAATGGGGGTAAGGTTCATTTTCACTTAGCGTCATTATTTATAGTCCGTGAGCCGAATGATGAATTTATCTGTTATGAAAATTATGCCCCTTAGGATCCGTATTAAGTTTTCTGTAACCTTTTTTATTTAATTATTCATTCCACATTAATACCACAGTGTGTACAAGTTAAAATAAATAAAAAGGATACCTACAATACTATTTTTACCATTTTGAGACAGTTTTGCACCAAACTGCTTGTTATGCAAAATTTAACACTATCACTAATAAAGTTCAAAATCAGATGGGAAATGAAGTATACCGGATCCTATGGGTTTTGTGCTGAAATACATTTATCATTTATATTGTATTAAAATAAATCGTTTTATGATTTTAAATTCCCACAAATTAATCTTAATGTTTGGTTTTAATATTGTATTTGGCTCCTTGACTAGCGGATTTTTAAAGCTTTTAGTGTTGATGCATTTGACATGTTATTTGTAAGAAATTTCAGTTCTAAATGAAAATGCGCAGAATTGAGGGTAGTTCTTTAGTACTTCATTTGGATTAGGTTGCCGAGCGGACTCCGGGCTAAGACAACGCTATAAAAACTTGGGAGTCCACTGCGTAGTCTCGCTTCTATTAAAAAGTTTATACTAAAATAGTAAAAAAAAAATGTTGTTCTGGAATGGACAATTTTATGTACGAAAAATGGAAATCATGTTCATAAGGACAGTGGTGCCAACATGAGAAAATGCGCTTATTTTACAGAATTAAAAAAAACCGGCCAAGTGCGAGTCGGACTTGCCCTCCGAGGGTTCCGTACTCTTAGTATTTGTTGTTATAGCGGCAACATAAATACATCATCTGTGAAAATTTTAATTGTCAATCAGGGTTCATGAGATACATCCTGGTGACAGACGGACGGACAGCGGGGTCTTAGTAATAGGCTCCCATTTTACCCTATAGGTACGGAACCCTAAAAAGGAGGTTTCTTTGTCTATCCCTCGCTCTACGCATGCGTCAGTCAATGTTACCTGCTACTTCCTCTCACTTAATTTATTCGGCGATATTCTCACTTTTATACATTCTTACTTTAATTAATTTTTAAGGGTATTGGTGTACTGATTACTGTTAAATATACATGCGAAGCAGAGGGTTATTTCCCACAAGTTACGACCGAGGTCTTACCAGTGGATAACAAATGAGATTTTTTTTCTCAATTTTGATCACTGGGTACAACTGAGAAATAATCCTACTAGTTACAATAGTTTGGTGCTAACTACTGGGAATTATTTTTCACCAAACCAACTGGGTAAATGCCCTCTTGATTGTTCAAATACTAAAGAGAGTTGCATTTTATCCACATGTGGGGCAAAGTAATCAAATGTAAATTTTGCGTTGTTTCCTTATGTTGTCTGGTAGAATTGACATATTTTTTTGGTATTTCATAGTAAGAATTTTCCTCGCATTGGTGTGGTGAAAAATTTTGTGATTCACTCGGAGGCTAAGTTTGTAACCCTCATGCCTTGATTACCTCGCAACGCTCAAGATTCCACTTCTCGAACCACTCGGTACGTTCATGGTTCAATTTTGTAATCTTTCGCTTGCTCGGGTATCAATATTAGCACGAGCGGTTAAACAACCCCTTGTAAAACAAATATAATATTCTCGGCTGTTACCACTGGGGACAGATGAGAAAAAAAAACTCCCAGTAGTTTCCACTAGAGACAGATGAGAAAAAACTCTGTTGTTATATATTACCACTGGTAACAACTTGGTGGTAACTAGTGGGAATAACTCGAAGCAAATGGAATTAGGACGTTCAGCTTTTTTATTCCAATGTGGAGGCAAACGAGCCTACGGTTCACCTGCTAAGCGGTCATAGTAGCTTATAAACGCCTGCGTTCTGACCGTTTAAGGAAATGATTTTTTCGCTTCGCTTGCGATGTACATGACTTTTATATATTTTTTATTTTAAATATTGAAAAGACTAAAATATATTTTATTGATTATGAATGAATTCAATTCTATTTTCGTTGTTATAAGGATTTTCTTATTCTGTATCCTATGTTAGAGTAAGCAGATGTGTTGTTGGTTATTATTTGTAATTATTATGTGATATGTAGTTAATAAAATGTAATAGTTGTTGTATATATCGTTTTTATGAAAGCCCTATACTACTTTCCCCAACTGATATAAATATCGATAAGTTTGTTCTTGCCTCGTTAGCCAGGAGACAACTGTAACAGTTTATTTAACGCCCTCCTAGTCTACCTAGTCAAAAAAAAAAACTATCAACCCCCGAGGACTTTTAGTATGTTGCCTGTTGTTACCTGGTTCTATTTTCCTTTAAAATTTATTTGTAGTTTTACATGTATGTAAAATGTATAATTGTTGGTGAAATAAAGAATATTTACTTACTTGTGTTCATCTGGACACCACAAGGTATACTTGTACCAATTATTTATTTCCTTTATTCATTTCTTTTCTCAGGCTAGGATTTTTATAATATGGATATAAAAGTAAAATATAAAAACACTTACAAAACAATACAAAAGATATAAACACATTATAAAAAACCTAACCTAGGGTGCCGCCAGCAGCGGGGCAGGGCCCAAGCTGCCGGTGGTCAGGGCCGCAGAGAGAGGAACCGACGTACTATACGCGCCGTGTCCAAAATTACTGCCTTCTGCATCTGACCCTTGATCCAGCCACCTAGCGAGAGTCTCTCTAGGTGTTGGTCGAGACTCTTCGCTATGAGACCGTTCGCTGACACGACTATCGGGACAATGATCGTCGAATCAACATCCCACATGGCGGTTATCTCGTGAGCCAAGTCTAGGTACTTACTGGACTTGTCCTTCTCGGCTTTCACGAGATTCTCATCATGGGGGATGGTGATGTCGACGAGCACGGCCCGGCGTTGCGATCGATCTATTATCACGATGTCAGGCTTATTGGCTACAATAGTCCTGTCAGTAATAATAGATCGATCCCAATAGAGCGTGGCACGACCATTTTCGAGAACTGGCGCAGGTGAGTACTTGTAGTACGGTACTTCGCGGTCCACAAGGCCATATAGAAGAGCAAGTTGCTGGTGAATAATCCTGGCTACGAGATTATGTCTGTGCAAGTACTCGCCGTTAGCAAGATGAGAACAACCGGAAATGATATGCCTGAGTGACTCTCCGGGACGGCAGCATGCCCGACAAATGTCGACCGTACCGTCCTTCAGGATATATTTCCGATAGTTGTTCGTCATCATCACTTCGTCCGCAATTGCACAGGCAAAACCTTCGGTTTCTCCGAAGAGGTCCCCGAATCGTAACCAGTTCACCGACGCGAGCAGGTCCACGTCGGGTCCCGTGAGGGCCTTGTAGAACCGCCCGTGTAGCACCTTACTCTCCCATGCCGCCTTGCGATCCGCAGTACTTAGTACCACAGGTTTGCGCCAGTTCTCGTTTGCCAAGGAGAGCGGCGTGAGGTTCCTGTCTACTGCCACCACATCACGATGCATCCCACACTCGTTGTTAAGGAAATAATTCCTGAGATTGCACACCTCGCGGTTATGGAGATCTTTGGCGTTTAGGAAGCCGCGACCTCCACATTTCCGTGGGATGTACAATCTCATAACTGACGAGCGTGGGTGTAGCATACGGTGTGTGGTTAGCAGTAGTCGGACCCTCCGATCCAAGGCGTCCAGCTCGGTCTGAGTCCATCTTAGTATGCCAAAGGAGTATGTGAGTAGGGGCATTACCCAGGCGTTGAAGGCGCGCACTTTGTTGCCTCCTGACAAAAGACTGTTAAGGACTTTTGTGAGCCGACTGAAAAAGCGCTCCTTCACAGACTGTCTAATATCCTCGTCCTCAATACCCAACGATTGTGTCATACCAAGGTATTTGTAGGTTTCTGATTCAGAGATAGATCTGAAAGACATTGTCTCAGAAAGTTGTAAATTTATTGAATTTACAACCTTCCCCCGCTGTACATGCATAACCGCACATTTATCGACACCAAACTCCATGTTGATGGCACTACTGAAGACTTCGGTGGTTTTCAGTAGCTCCAACAAGTCTTGGCTATTTGGTGCAAATAATTTGAGGTCATCCATGTACAGAAGGTGAGAAATGACTTCACCCCCTCTCCGAAGCCGGCAACCTAGTCCCGAATCCTTCAGCAGAGTGCTGAGGGGATTCAGAGCTAGGCAGAACCACAGGGGACTCAGACTATCACCCTGGAATATTCCTCGCTCAATCCTTATAAAATCCTGCGGGCCAGGGCGGTCATCCCCGCCTCCTGGTTGACGAAGGACTGTGGTCCACTGCCTCATACACGCGCTTAGGAAGGCTCTTAAAGCTGTATCAACTTTATACAGCTCTAAGACCCTCCCCAGCCATGAGTGAGGCACCGAATCATAGGCCTTCTTGTAGTCAATCCAAGCGGCAGAGAGGGCCCCCTTATTCCGCCGGATTTGTTGGCAAATGGTCATGTCTATGAGGAGGAGCTCTTTAGTACCACGTGACCCAATCCTACATCCATTTTGAGCGGAGGCCAAAATGTTGTTAGCGACAATGTGCGCGTTTATTTTTGATCTCAAGATGGATGTAAGGAGCTTGTAGAGTGTAGGCAAGCACGTGATGGGTCTGTAGTTCTTAGCTTCCGTGGTACTACCGGACTTATAGAGCAGGAAGGTGACACCAGTTGTTAAGGAAGGTGGGAGAGAACCAAGCTCGAGGGCTTGTTGAAATTATTTATTATTATTATTATTTCTTATTTATTGTTCGGAGAACCAACAGCTATAAATTGTACAATAGTTATATATATAGATAACAAAGAGCCAATTATAGGTTCCCACCGGTAGCAACAGGTTAACAGATAATTGGTGGTTAGCACTAATTTTTTTTTTTTTTTTTACAAAACAACACGAATTATTTCCCCTGATTGCCTATATTCGGTTTAATTTTCTTGAGCTAAGTGGCCCTGCCTACGAAGCAGGTGTTTCCGGGTTCTAATCCTGGTAAGGGCATTAATTTGTGTATTCATCTAGAGTATTTGGTATTTGTTCCCGAATTATGGGCGGTATCTATGTATATATTTATCTATATTATAGTATGGATATCGTTTCCTACTCTAAGCATAGTTTGTATGTACTACAGAACAAGTTTGTATGGACTAAAGATAATTATCTTTAGGTAGTTAAATAAATGTTAACAATGTGTTTTTGCATTTTCGGGTATTAACCAGTCAAATAGAAAACTGCCTGGATTTGTTCCTTCATCGTTCTGGCTTGGACCTATTCCATTTAATCGTGTAATGTTTTCATCTACCCTCAAATTTCTATATATTTGACCTCGTTTTACGCACTTTACTAGGGCGAAGTAATAGCAAATGTTACAAAACTAAATTACAATTGATTAATCAAATCATCCCGATATAATCTTATTAACAAAATAGCACGACTACAGGAGCTTCGTTGCACATCGAGTAAAATTGTCTTGAAGAATTTCCTTGCCCAATAAAATACCTAATTGTGGTTTATTGATTTCCTACTTTTAAATACTTAAAGATACAAGAGTATAGTTTAAGCTAGATCGATTTGTGGGTTCGCTCCTTCTGCTCTACCGACCTCCGAGTATGTGCACAAACGCAAGACCTAGCGACGAAGGAGCATAGACGGTCTTCTCAACATTGACAAAGATAGTTTATTATTCAAGTAGGCATATTACAATGCCCGTATGAACGTCAAATAAAGCTACACCGGCTGACCATAATATAAACGCTATAAAAACATATTTTTTAAAGTGACCCAGGAGACAAACTACCTCCAAGAAAAGTTGGTCAACAGTGTCAACAGCTCGATACTGTTAAAATTTGTCTAAAATTACTAACAACTTTTTCACATTATGAAAACTATTTAAATTATGAATAAAACAACTTATATAAAACATAATCCTTATATTTTGAGTCCACAATTAATATCAACAAAGCTTCAATAAAAATAAGCTATACAAGTAGCTACCGCCATTTTTATGGTATGTACAAAGCCGTGCTTTCGCGGTGGTTCGTGATTGGCGAGTGCGAGGGATTTCTTAACACAATCAGTACCAGCGACCCGTTAGACGGGTTCTCTGTTCGTTGGCGCTTTTCGCTACAGTTTTCGGCTACGCTCGCAGCGCGTAGCTCGCGCTGGCACTGAATGTATTAACGCACTCGCTGCCGGCTTAATTTTCGCGATATGTCGGCGGCTTTGCTCAGTGCCTCTAACGCACATAAGCGTCCACCTTAATGCACATAAACATTCATATGATACTCTTTATATGAATGCACAGTTTCGTTTAACCTCTTGACTGTGTATGGCCTTGCCGAATTTATAGAAATATTTTTGCATTCTTTAGATCGTGTCATTCACGACGACGCGTGCATTGACTCGTATATCATGTTATTAAAGGTTAGTTTTGACAAATCTGCGCGTCATCGTGGATGACACGTACTATATTTTTTATGCTCTATTCAGCACAAAAGAGGTTTGAATCCACAATTTTTGACTACCACACACATATGAAAGGTTAAGGCACTAATAAAACTCAGCCAACGCTTATGTGCGTTCAATGCACTGAATTCGTTGATAAAAAAAATTAAACAAAATGTCATACTAGTTAAACCAGGACCAAAGAAAGATATTTAATAAAGTTATCTCAAATGGTTTAAATGGGAATTGTACCTTCGCACTATCACTTCGGAATCTAACAAAATATCAATGACTATCGAAATAGATAATTATCTTTTTTTTCTATACAATGATATCCAATTCAGCACTCGAGATTATGGTTCGCTCTTTAGTTGTAGGTACATCTATTATATTTGTTTGGTTGTAATTCAGAAAATTATCCCTTATTTCATAATAATACAGTAAATTCGAATTGAACTCGTAAACGCTACTCGCACTGTTAGTGCTCGAAAAAAGAGACCTTGGCTCTCCGAAACATCAGCTTAAGCCGTAAAATCAGCTTAATGCTTAATACAGTAAATTTTCGGGATTACCCGAAATGAATTCGTAATTGTATAAACGGGCCATTTAAAGTTGCACCTTAAACTTTTTTTAGATTTAGGATTTAACTTTTTTTAGATTTAGGATTTAATTTGTTTTTTCTACTCAGAATCACAACTTCTTTCGATCCTAATAGGAGAAAAAAAGTGTTCCCGTATTTCCGTAAATTTTTCGTTCTTTGCATTCTATTATCGTCATACAAAGTTGAATGAAAAATGGTAACTGAATGGAATAAACATCTTGTTACACTTTATTTCTCCTATCAAGATCGGAACAGCTCGTAATTCCGAGTTTAAATAATCTTTTTTATATAATCTAAAGTAAACTATTAAATGATGTCATATTGGTTGAACAAACATGTCTCCTGGCAAACGAAACCAAGAATTAGGTTTACGAAAAGGATCCAGCCTAACTTTATTTACTGACCTTGCTATCATTATTGGGACACTCTGTATACATAGTGTAACAAGTCGAAACCTAAAGTCAAATCCTCAAGTAAAAAAAAGTATTGTGTAAAACTTTAATTAAAATGACCCAAATATAACTTCAGTATTTGCTATCTTTTTGAATATCACTGTATACCGAAATACTTTTACGATAATGTATACATTAAATTGATGCTTAGCACTCTAAATACATTAAAACTCGCATATTCAACCGTAATACTTTCACTCCAATAATTTCAGCTCAAACATCAATATAATCGATTTTTGCTTATTCAAAACTATTTCATCAATTCGAATATATTTGAAAATATAACGTCCAAGTGAATGAACTTAATATTTAATAGATATTGGTGTACATATTAGATTTAGAGCCAGTATTATATACATACATATATTTATTTCTTTCGACAGAATTAAGGTGTCATTACAATCAGATACCGAAGTGGTCGAAAGATAGTTTTTAAATTTTCAAACGTAGATCTATAACAATGAAATCTACGCTATTATTGCAGCTAATAATGTAGCTAAGACGCAAAAGGAATAATTAAAAGACAAAATGTTTAACTTTTATTTAATATTGTCCCGTGACCCAAATATATATATATATATTTATATAATTGAGCAGACGAGCCGCCTGATGGGTAGCAGTCATCACCGCCCATTGACATAAGGAACATCGGAGGAGCCACATATGGCTTCCAACCTTTGAGAACCCTAATTACCTGTTTCTTGAAGAACCCCATGTCATAGCGCAAGGGAAACACCTCAGAAGCTAGCTCATTCCACAACTTGCACGTTCTGGGCAAAAACGAGCGAGATGCCCGCTTGTTCTTGGTTTGAATCTATTACGAACGTAACGAATTAAATAGATTAGCATTCAAAAAGGTTAATCCTCTTTAATTTCATGTCTTATAATACTGGCTCCATTATACAAAAATGTATTGAATTCCTACATAAATACATTCAATGACAAGAATTTTGCAAAGAAAATACTAAATGTTTATACAATATTCATATACTTCCGTAATACAAAATGTGTTCATTATTTATTATATTACCTAACAATATTACATACTATATCAATGATTAAAAAAAATATCGCATTTTTATCACTAAGAAATAAATAATTAATTACTTTTGTTAGCGATTTTTTTGAATAGCAATGAACTCAATACTTAACAGTATTATATTTTGTGTTTAGTATAATGTTATTATAACATTTCGACATGCATGAAATATTCTACAAAACAGGTCTATTTGGTATAATAAAATAAAATTTTAATATTACAGTAATATTTCCGGCTTTTATTATGTATAAAATGGAATGATTGGTTTATTTATACTTTAAAAATAAACAAAACTTAGCCTAATGCCCGTAAAAAACTTAAAACGCGTTATAACATTGTTAAATGATTGCCTTTATTGTAATTAAAATTAGAGCAGGTCATGTAGTCCTGGTCAGTAACAGAAATATCCTTATAGACGAAAAAAAAAATGTAATCCTGTCTCTTATTATTTAAATTCTTTTGTGATTACGTGTCCGGTAATCTAAGTTATACTTCCACTTATACTTGTAATAAATATATATCTGAAACTGACAGTACCACACCTTTAAACGTTAAAGAAACTTAACAAATCGAACAAAAACATGGCGCGAATTAGGAACTTAAACTACGTACGTATTAAAGATCACATTAACTTAATAAAATAGTATTAAGGATTGTTTTTGTCTGTAGGTAAGGCAGTAATTACTGAAACCATGGTCAATAATACATAATATGAAAAAAATGCATCGAAAATCAGTTTTAGACAGCCTAGCATATCTAATGTACTCATTTTAATGAAAATCTGTGTTAAAATTAAAGTTTTTGTGTTTGAGACAAGTTTAATTTGGAGTTGAGCACATTTTTTTATATTCTCGCCAAAAATGATGATATTTAGAAATATAATTAGTTTTAAGTGATTTTTTAAACCCACTTAATTTAAATCATATACGTAAATGCAATTATGTTGCAAATTATAAGAAATACACCTAACATTGAAAGTACAGTTAAGATTTCCTTAAATTTTATGTGAGGTATCGCCTTGTATACATTTTTATTATACATCAGCGAATCAACTATAAAGACCAATTTTTGTCCTCTGGGTCACTATATTCACTATCCAATTACCCTAAAAAATCATTAACTGTAGTTTTTGATAATGATAGTATATTTTTTTAAGGTTTAGTAAATAGGTAAGTGTATTTAAGTTATGTGTTTTCTGGACCTCAGGAGTAGTATTGGTATTATAGTTGATTCACCAAGACAAAGAGAAGAGACAAAGAGTGAATTTCCAAAAACTATTAAATATTCGACAATTTGGGTCACAGAACGATATTTATTTGTAAGAAAAATAGATTAACAACTATAGATATTACTGGTTTGAAAATTCACTCTTAACTTAATTTACATTATAATGCTCGATTGTGAGCAAAATTATATCAGTAATGAGAATCGTATCTTATAAATTCAGGCACCAATTTTAATAAAATAAAAATGCAGTAAAATTCACAAATGCAACAAAATGACACATGTTTTCAAGTTTAGCGCGAGCCGTTTAGCTTTTTCTTACTCTCTGTATTAAGAGAGAGAAGTAGCCGTGAGTTCTTCAAAAGCCTTATTTTTAATCTAAAGTAAACTATTAAGTGACGTCATATTGGTTGAAGAAAGATGTCTCCTGGCAAACGAAGCCAAGAAATAGGTTGAAAAGGATCCAGCCTAGACTAACTTTATTTAGTGGCTTTGCCATAACTATTTGGACACCCTGTATACATAGTGTAATATTTTGAACCCTAAAAATAATCCAACCCGAATTAAATAGGAATCAGTGCCTTAGCCTAACTTTTGGGACACCCTGTCAGTCAGGTACCAAATGACGTCACAAGTACAAAACTACATTTAGTGGTTTTACAAACTATTTCCGAACATCATCCTATCATCATATAGGCTGAGTCTGTTGCACTCGTTCGCTCTTCCCTTCTGTAAGGCCCGATCCCTCCTAGCTCTCCGGATAGCTACTGGCAAATCTCCGGGAGTCTTTACTCTACCCGCTGGGTTTTGAAGATGAATGTCACCGGACGATGAAAATATCTCACTAACTTGCTCTAAAGAATGTTGGCGCTTTATAGTCAAGTTTTTCAAGGATGGCTTTGGTGATTTAGGTTTTTCTTCAACATATTTCAAGTCAGTTGTATCGATTTCACCATTTAAAGCTGCTAAGTAAACAGGGTTATCTCCGCTGTAGCCGTTGACTAAGTTCTCTTTATCATTGGGGTCGCTAAATTCATTATCAAAGTTAGTATATTTATTTTGAAATTTGTTGAAAGTAAAGTCAGTTTTTGTATGGCTCGCTTCTTTTAAGACTTCGTTCTGGTATTTCTTTTTTTCCTCAGGTTTTATGGTTTGCATGGTTATTTTTGAGCCCCCGTTTTCAGATAGAAGCATTAGATGTTCATCTTCACTTGAAGAACAGTCGGAATTTAGGTCAAATGGGCTTGTGTTCCCAGTGAAGTTTGGAGTTGGATTGTCGATATATTGAAGTTCTAAATTGATGCTAGCTCTCGAAGAACTAGCACTGTTAGAATTAGTGATGATTCTATTATCACAGCTAAGTCTCTTCTTGACTGTTGAGTCTTCGGACTCTGAATTTCCAGATTTGAAAATGCTTTGCGATGACATTGAAGTACGGACTGAATTTTTATTAATGCTCTCTGAACTTCCTCGTTTTTTTAATTCAATCAAATTAGTAAAATTAGGCTTTGATTTTGGAACAATAACAGCGAAGACTTGATTCGGTTGATCGGTTTCATTTGTCGGTAACTCCTTGAAACCGAAGACATTATTTTCAGTCCGCATCTCAGATTCTATCATCATCGTGGGAGAAAGGGTTCTATTTGGTGGAGATAAAGTGCAAGGTCCTTCAAAATTAAATGGACTTCTATCCTGATTAATAACTAGATTTGAAGGCCTGAATATGTTGCTAGGTTTCTCATTGACTATGGAAGTCTTAGTTCTGTTCTGTGTCATGGTCGTTTCAGGTACCAGTTTAACTTCAGTTTCAACTTTAGATCTGTTCAGTTTTTTCTCAAAGAACTTCCTTATGCCCCATTTAGGCTTTTCAACTTTTACTTCTTGTAGTAGATTAGTTTGTTTTGGTCCCCTGTCGTCATGGGAGCTTACGTCATTAGGGACATAGTCTAAAGGTCTTTGATAAGATCGGATCTCGTTCAATCTGTCCGAGTTTTCATAGTCCAGAATCTGTCTATGAGAAGGTCGAGCCACAGATAGGCACTGTTCACTGTTGACCCTAGGAGGGTCGGCGGGCACTGTGATGTCTTTTAGGCTTTTATGTATGAGTGTGTGCGTGTCGTGTGTGTTTGTGTGCGTGTTGCGCTCGATGCAGGCGTTGCGGCCGATGTGCGGGTGCGGGTAGAGGAGGGGGGTGGTGACGTCACAGGTCTGAGTGGACGTGCAGTTGGAGTTCTTGTCGGCCTCCGGTGCGGGGTTCGAGGGGTCTCCTGCACGAAATTCTTCGTTTAATATCAATAAATGTTCTCAAAAGTACGGATCATATTGAATAAGGGGACAGAGGCAATTAGTCAAAAAGATTTCTTGTTGAAATGACTTTTTCAATAAATTTTAAACTCTAAAATCGATGTCATAGTTCATTTAAGACGAGCTAAACAATTAGGAATTTGATTTTGCTATACAGAGCACTTAAAAGTATCTAAACTTGAAATTGAAAATATAGTTGTGTTCAGATATTTATGAGCACTCGTTTCACTCCGATATTTCTGATGTCGACTAGAGAAAAATCATACCTGGGTGATGCGGATGCAAATTGTTGTCGTGAATGACGGGCCCTTGAGTCTGCAGCATGGCTTTCAGTTCAGCCATACGCTCTTCTACACACACTGCTGTTAATCTAGGAAAAAAAAAACGTTCAAGTATGAATTTTAATGTGTTATTTTTGTTTTCTATTTTTGTCTTTTTTATAATGACAAGAAATATGGCGTGACTCATGGGACATAATAAGATTAGATTGTTGATCTGGTCCGTTATCCAGGAGACAATATGTAGTAGTATGTGTTAAAAGAAAGCACATAACTAAATGATGTGGTGGTAAATGGTCAATTATAGAGTGGGCGTGCCACAACTGGAACTACAACGGTGACCCAGTAGACGTAACTATGATAACGACGTGAAAGTTGATCGAGCTACTTACCTGGCTTCAGCGTCATGGTCCCAGCACTCGTCGCACGTGTCGCTGGCGATCTTCAGCGCCCGCGCCTCCGGCACCGGTCCCTTGGGTAACGGCGGGCGCGCCTTGTTCCGGGATACTAGCGTCTGCGATAATAAATAATACAAATGTGTAGCCGCCGTGCAGGTCAGGGCCTCGACGACTTAAATAAAACTTCGATTTATAATGAAGTGAAGTATAATCTTCCAAAGGGGTACTGGTTTACAAGGGTTCTTGTCAAAACGGTTCAATGTAGAAGATAGGTGTTGAAAGTATGGAGGATGATGCAAGAGTGATTTGCAATATTTTACTTGATCAGTACAAAGGTTCAGATTTAAATGCTTCCATGTGCCGCGAAACAGATTATGTGGAGCGCTCCTATTGGTGCTTTTAAAAAGCCTCCGAATACTAGCCGAGCCCGACGGCTGCGTTTAGCTACTGCATTGATTTTTATATAATATTAAGTTGCAGTCGCAACATACTCCCGGGCGTTGAGATACTCAACAAAAAACAAAGAACAATAGATGGAAGTTAAGAAATCGAACAATAATTAAATAGAGTGAAGATGATAACAAGTTAAGTAATAGGGAGGGGGCACAAGTTGTTATACGCCCTACGGATGACTCCTTTCTTCGTGCGTATGTCAGCGACTCTGGTGACGTTGTCCGTGCCCGGGTACAGCTTCGTGACGCGTCCCAGCAGCCACAGGAGAGGTGGAAGTGCGCGGTCCTTGACCAAGACCATAGTCCCGACTTGCAGCTGGTCCGTCGAGGTGTGCCACTTCGTCTTATGCTGGAGGAGAGTAACATACTCATTAGAAAAGCGGCTCCAGAAATGTTGCTTGAGTTTTTCAACTCTCTGGAACCTTTCGAGCCGTGAGATGTTTTCTTCAGTCAGAGGTTCTTGTGGGACTGACAGAAGAGAACGTCCAATAAGGAAGTGAGAGGGTGATAGGTAGGTAAGATCAGATGGATCAGAAGATAAAGGGGTAAGGGGTCTAGAATTCAGAATCGCTTCAATCTGAATCAGGCAACAATTTAATTCTTCATACGTTAAATGTGTAAGAGATAAAATGCGTTTGAGATGATATTTGGTTGACTTTACTGCGGCTTCCCAAAGTCCGCCGAAGTGTGGTGAGTAAGCCGGGCTAAATTTAAAGTTAATAAGGTTTTCTGCCATACCTGACTGCAGCTTATCGTGATTATGTTTTAAAAAGTTACTAAGTTCGTTTGATGCCCCGACAAACGAAGTTCCGTTGTCACAATAAAGAGTTTGAGGCTTTCCCCGACGACTCATGAAGCGGCGGAGAGCAGCAAGGAACGACTCTGTCGTTAGACTTGTGACAAGTTCCAAGTGAAGAGCCTTGACTGCAAGACAAACAAATACCAATATATATGATTTAATTGTTTTGCTACCCCTACCCTTACGGTCAGCTATCAGCACTGGTCCGGCAAAATCCATTCCCGTGTGCAAAAAGGGATATTCTAACTGTGTCCTATCGATAGGCAAGTTGCCCATTGATACTTGAAAAGGTCTAGCCTTGAACCTGATGCAGCGAACGCATTTATACACTAAGTGGCGCGCCAGGTTTCTTCCACCGAGTGGGTAGTATTTTTGCCGAACGCTTGCTAGCAACAGCTGAGGTGGGGCGTGCAATAATGCCATATGTTGCATGTCAAACAGCAGTTTGGTAAGGTGATGCCTGCTACACAATAAGATTGGATGCTTAATGTCGTAACTATAATAAGCATTATTAAGACGACCACCGACACGTATTAATTTCTGATCGTCTAAGAAGGGTGTTAACGAAAGCAGTCTACTTTTCGACTGTAAGGGCTTGCCCAAAGATAAGAGTTTGTAATCTTCAGGAAATGACTCCTGCTGTGCGAGTTGTAGAAGTTTAGTTTTACTTGATTTTATTTCTGTATATGTTAAATTTGATGTGGTTTTATTATTTTTATTTTTGCAATTATATATAAATCTGTAAATATATGCTACGATTCGTATTAGTTTTGTAAGTTTTGAATTGTTAGTGATAAGTTTAGTTATAAGATTGTCATTTTCGTTTATGTTTGCCTGTGCGTTTGTATGTAATGACACTTCTGGCAGATTATCTGCGTTTGTATTAGGTATCATAGGAAATTGAATAATGGAATGATGCAAAAAATCTGGACCTGTCCACCATAGTGTGGAGATGCTGAGGTCATCAGCCTTCATTCCTCGTGACACTAGATCTGCCGGGTTCAGCTTTGAGGGTACATAGCTCCATGTTTGTCCACGAGTGCTCTCTTGAATCTCATTCACACGGTTGCGAACGAACGGTTTCAGTCGATTAGACGGCCCTGCGAGCCAGCCCAGCACGATCATAGAGTCAGACCAAAAGTAACTATGATCAACCTTCACGGTCAGTGACGAAATGACCTTCGCCCAGAGTCTTGCACCAAGCAACGCGCCGCAAAGTTCCAGCCTTGGTATTGTGGAGGGTTTAAGGGGGGAGACCTTATTTTTTGACGCTATAAGGCGAACGCAAACTGCTCCGCTACCGTCCACAGTCCTAACATAGATAGAGGTGCCGTATGCACGCTCTGACGCATCTGTAAATACGTGCACCTGAACTTCTATTGGTGAGTCACTAAATACCCAACGATCTATTTTAAGTTTGTTTAAGTTTGCAAGTGACGATGCAAAAGAAATAAATTCGTTTTTTATGTCTAATGGGAGCTCAGAGTCCCATTCGCACTTTAAAAGCCAAAGACGCTGCAAAATGATTTTAGCTTCCACTATACAAGGCCCAACGAGGCCTAGTGGGTCAAACACTTGACTTATGACAGACAAAATATTTCGTTTTGTGATTTTATCTGGAATTTTAATGTCGATCGAAAAGAGAAGTTTATCTGTTTCTGTTTGCCAGTATAGACCTAAGGTTTTAGAAGGCGATGTACTATCAAGGTTGAGAGCTTTGCTGTTGTCCTCTTTGTGCTCGAGAATCGATTTCAATAGGTCAGGACAATTTGATTGCCATTTACGCAGGTTAAACTTCGCAGATTCTAATGTTGCGACTACACCCTTACTGATCTCAACCAATGAATCCACGCTGTCGCTCCCACTGAGAAAATCGTCAACATAAAAGTCGTGCTGTATAGCACGTTTGACACGGACGTCTTGGCATTCATCGGCAAGAGAAACAAGACATTTCGTTGCAAGATAAGGTGCACACGCAGTCCCGTATGTGACGGTGTTCAATTTGTAGGTTTTTAATGGATCAGAAGGATCGAATCTAAATATGATTTGTTGTAACGAGCGTTGAGAAGGCTGTACTAATATCGCTCTATACATTTTTTCAACATCACTTGAGACAACATACTTATGCTGTCTGAAGCGTAATAAGATTGACAGAAGATCATCCTGAACAGTCGGCCCAACCATTTGAATTTCATTAAAGGACTTGCCACTAGTCGTGATGGCCGAACCGTCATAAACGACCCTAAGAGGCGTACTTTTATTTGAGCGTAAAATTCCATGGTGAGGAAAGAAAAATGATTTTTCTGGTGGCTCAATTGATGATGATGATGATGATGATTGATTTTCGCTCATGTGGCCTAAGTCGATGTATTCGCGAATAAAATCAAAATATAAGTTTTTTAAGACAGGATCGCGTGCGAGCCGTTTCTCCAATGCCAAGAAACGGCGCTTGGCCATTTGATATGAGTCGCCAAGTACATCCGGTGACTCTTTTAAAGGTAACGTCACAACAAAGCGGCCATCTTGATCGCGAATAGTATTATCTAAGAAACTTTTTTCGCACGCTTGCTCTTCATGAGACATGCAATGTTTAGAAGACACCGAGTCTAATTCCCAAAACCGGGTAAGATTAGTTTCCTCATTATGTGTGAGGAACGAACAAAAATAAGATTCGTTTGTATTTGTATTGTAGGCAGGTATGGAACCGCACACGATCCAACCTAACGATGTTTCACGTAATTGAGGTTTATTTTTACCTAATTTTATATTCGCGGAACCTAAGACGTCCCAAAATACTTCCGCCCCGACCAAAATATCAATAGCGGAAGGCTCATAAAATGATGGGTCTGCCAATGTGATGCCGGCAGGAATAGGTATATTGGTAAGATCTATGCGACATGGCGGCAGAGATTTATTTATTACTTCGGCAACGTAACAGTTTACGGTCGTTGTATAGTTACTATTCAGTGACTGAATTGTAATATTGCAAGACTCCGGACAATGTGAAAGCTGCTCATTGATACCTGTGATCGTAGCTCCCGCGCTGCGTGTCGCTAACCCAAGCTGTCCGCACAGATCTCGCGTCACGAAGTTGGAGGAAGCACCGTTGTCCAGAAGCAGACGCGCCTCACGAAGCACTCCGTTCGCGTCACTCACGTGCACCAACGCTGTGGACAGTAGTCCGGAAGTCTCAGTAGGGGTAAACACTTTTGTTTGTATATTGCCGTTAAAGTGAACATCTGGCACCGGAACGTCACTGCTAGAAGATGCTTTGTCAACATGTTTATGCAAAAGAGTATTATGCTTAAGTTTGCAATATTTACAATGAGATAACACACATTGTTTTTCTAAGTGTCCCGGGCGAAGACAGTTCTTACATACTGAGTAAGTGTTTACATTTTTTATCCGACTATCAACATCTAATTTACGAAAGGATTCGCATGTAAATAAGAAATGATCATGCTTACAATAAGGGCAAACAATAGGTTTGCGATAAGAATTATTATTAGTAGTTGTAAGATAATTATGCGTCTTTTGTGGCTCGCTATGTGAATGCAATTGAAATTTATTTTTAGATGTCTTTTGACCACTATTATTGACGTTATTATCGCCAAGAGATTCCAGTAAGTCGGCCCTGTTGTTTAAAAATGTAATATATTGCTGCAACGTCGGCGAACCTGTTAAAAGGTTTCTGTGCTCCTCCCACTCACGCTTAGTTACTAGATCTAACTTCTTAGACATTATGTAGATAACTAAGGTGTCCCAATGGTCGGTAGGCTCCCCTAAGGTGCCAAGCGCACGCAAATTTTTATTAGTTACGTCCACCATGTTACGTAACAAAGAGCTCGATTCATGTTGCATAGGTTCAAGGTTAAACAAGGCCTGGATGTGATTATTAATTAAAAGGCGCGGGTTATCATACCGCTCCGAAACTAATTGCCACGCTTTATGATAGTTATCACTGCTAAAATCAAGACTTTGAATCACAAGGGCGGCACTGCTTTTTAAAGATGCACGAAGATAGTGAAATTTGCTTATGTCGTTGATAGCGGGATTATTATGAATAAGGGAAATATACGTATCTCTAAAGCCGAGCCAATGCTGATAGTTCCCATCGAAGTGAGGCAGATCAATCTTGGGCAGACGAACGAAGTCATGCCGGCCGCCGCCGCATGACGTGGAAGCCGCGGACCCGGATCCGGCCCGACCGCCGCTCGACTGCACCGTAGGGCTCAAAAGAAGTCGAGCAGTCGAGACCAACATAAAGAACTGGCTTTCAAACTGCTCCCGCTCCGCATATGCCTCGTCGGGTTTCTCAGTTAACGCTTCAATCTCCATCTGTAAAGCGTCAAACTCTGGATAAACCGATTCTATTTTATCTAAACGACACTGCAACTCCGTTATTTGTAACTCACTTAATTTTATACACGTTTTAGCCACATTAATGTAAGTGTTAAACAAAGTTAATTTAGCCTTTAAGCTGCCACGTTTCTTTACTAACTCCTTTAACGTGTCCGCCATTTTGAATTACACGTAAATTTAAAAATGCAATTACCTATGCGTAAGAGAAGTGTGAACACTAACGAGTTAAAATGCAACTGACGAGAACAAAGAAGCGGAGTAGATAAGCAGCTGCGCGCGAAATGTGATGATTTAGCAAAAAAATTATGTTACTGAGGCGAAGATAATAAGCGATGGAGACGGCTTTTTAATATGTAGTAGGATTTTTATAACAAAGTTGATATGAAGTTAAGCTATTTTATTGCGATGAATTATGATTTTGTATGAAAATGAATTATTTGTGCCTGACACGTATAGAGCTATTCTTAATTCCAAGAAAAATAGGTATAGAAGGGAAATTGAAGGAAATTGGAACGAACTCACTCTGTTTAGTCCTACGTATTCAGGTGATGCAATGTACTGGAACTGAAGTCCTTGATGTCTTGATGTGGTGGAAGTCCAACGAACGCTTTCCTTATGCCGGTAAACGCTGGGACCCCTCGTTTTCAACGTCTGTTGCGTGTTCTTCCTAAGCCGAAGAAACTGAAGACAACGAAGACGGTTGCGAAGATTGGTCAAAGTCCACTTCCACGATGAACCCGTTGTTGGTCAAGTCTGCCCTTGTCTTGAAGGCTGCGAAGGACCATATGTAGCCGCCGTGCAGGTCAGGGCCTCGACGACTTAAATAAAACTTCGATTTATAATGAAGTGAAGTATAATCTTCCAAAGGGGTACTGGTTTACAAGGGTTCTTGTCAAAACGGTTCAATGTAGAAGATAGGTGTTGAAAGTATGGAGGATGATGCAAGAGTGATTTGCAATATTTTACTTGATCAGTACAAAGGTTCAGATTTAAATGCTTCCATGTGCCGCGAAACAGATTATGTGGAGCGCTCCTATTGGTGCTTTTAAAAAGCCTCCGAATGCTAGCCGAGCCCGACGGCTGCGTTTAGCTACTGCATTGATTTTTATATAATATTAAGTTGCAGTCGCAACAAAATGTTTATATTGTTTATTACGTAAATTACAATTAATAGGGATTTTCGTAGTTACATGCATTTTTTGGTGGTATCAATTATTTCCTCTCGTTAGTTAGGAGACAACAGTAATACAATGAGTGGTTTTAAATAAAAGAGTGACTGCATGGTGGCCCTGTGGGGCCGCATGGCGTGGTAGGGCACGGCGTGGGGCGGCGCGGGGCCCACGTGCGCGCCACAGCATCTCCCACAGTGTTACCTGCATGGTGGCCCTGTGGGGCCGCATGGCGTGGTAGGGCACGGCGTGGGGCGGCGCGGGGCCCACGTGCGCGCCACAGCATCTCCCACAGTGTTACCTGCATGGTGGCCCTGTGGGGCCGCATGGCGTGGTAGGGCACGGCGTGGGGCGGCGCGGGGCCCACGTGCGCGCCACAGCATCTCCCACAGTGTTACCTGCATGGTGGCCCTGTGGGGCCGCATGGCGTGGTAGGGCACGGCGTGGGGCGGCGCGGGGCCCACGTGCGCGCCACAGCATCTCCCACAGTGTTACCTGCATGGTGGCCCTGTGGGGCCGCATGGCGTGGTAGGGCACGGCGTGGGGCGGCGCGGGGCCCACGTGCGCGCCACAGCATCTCCCACAGTGTTACCTGCATGGTGGCCCTGTGGGGCCGCATGGCGTGGTAGGGCACGGCGTGGGGCGGCGCGGGGCCCACGTGCGCGCCACAGCATCTCCCACAGTGTTACCTGCATGGTGGCCCTGTGGGGCCGCATGGCGTGGTAGGGCACGGCGTGGGGCGGCGCGGGGCCCACGTGCGCGCCACAGCATCTCCCACAGTGTTACCTGCATGGTGGCCCTGTGGGGCCGCATGGCGTGGTAGGGCACGGCGTGGGGCGGCGCGGGGCCCACGTGCGCGCCACAGCATCTCCCACAGTGTTACCTGCATGGTGGCCCTGTGGGGCCGCATGGCGTGGTAGGGCACGGCGTGGGGCGGCGCGGGGCCCACGTGCGCGCCGGCGCAGCGCCACAGCATCTCCCACAGCACGAGGCCGAGCGCGTACACGTCCACCGCGCACAGCGCCCAGCCCGCGCCGTCCAGGTCCAGCGCGCCGTCCAGCGCTTCCGGCGCCAGGTAGCGGAGGGTGCCCGCCTGGAACAACGATCAATTCGGTTTCGTTTGGATATTTCTATTATACACTTTATTAGTCTTTAACCATTTATAAGGCAAAAGGGTGTCAAAAATAATGCAAAATTGAATCCTATCACTTTGAAATAAAGTTCATTTTGTTTCTATAATAACTCTGTGAATAACGCCTTTTTGGCTGCAAAGCTGCCGCTATGTAACTATATGGAATACTAATACAAAAAGAAATTGCTTCTTATGACCTCAGGAATGCGTGATTAAAATCTGTCAGGTTACCCGTGCCCACGGTACGTGCCTTATTTCCGGAATCAGATTTAAATAAATAACTTGAAAACCTAAACCGTAAAGGGCATCTAGACCTTTTACCAACGCAAATCGAAAAGTATATAATATAATTTTCATCACACTTGCTCGAAAAAGATCTTATTTCATGCAGGTGTGCTGAAGGACAAAGGCCTATTTTGTTCCCCCGGGAGTTATGGATTGTAAAAAAAAGCTACTTTTTTTTAAATTATGTCACTTATTCATACAAACTAAGTAGCATAAATCAGTTTTACATTTAAAATACTGACGTTTATAATTTAATATTTTTGTTTATGTTTAAAATTATTGAATTTGGTTATAATAATAATAGATCCATAATTGTTAGTAGTTACAACAAATCTTAAAATTAATTAAGGTTAGTGACATACAAAATAATAATAATAAATCTAATAAGACCAAAAATAAATAAAGGAAATAATCTAATAATATATCTACAAGTACAAAAAAATAAATATAACTAGGCAACCTAGTCTGTTTGGAATGGAATACTAATATAAAACACTAATTGTCTCCTGGGTAACATCACCAAAAAAAATATTTTTTTTTAAATTATATTAGGGAAATTTTTACACAAATTGACTAAGTCCCACGGTAAGCCAAGGCTTGTGATGTGGGTACTCAGACAACGATATACAAATACATAAATACGTAGAAAACATCCATGACTCAAGAACAAATATCTGTGCTCATAACACGAAGAAATGCTCTTACCGGGATTCAGGACCCTCGGCTTTAGGCAGGTTGACTACCCAACCCACTAGACCAGACCGGTCGTCAATGTAACTTAAAAAAATGTGACTTACCTCAGTGAGAGCAGCGGCATTGGCCCTTTTATTTCTATGCAAAACTTGAGCCAGTCCCAAATCAGCCAGGCGAGCCTGTCCGTTGCACACAAGCACATTGGAGCTGTTCACGTCGCGGTGCACGATACATGGTTTTGACGGCGCTGTGAAAAAAAAAAACATGTATTATAAATGTATAATACAACCGTAATAAAACATTTGAACAATACGGTGTGACTACTAAAGAAATATACCTTACACGGAAACAAGGGATTACTTATTTTTAGTCCACCTATGTCACTGATATTGTTAATTATAGTGAATAACTACTAAAGCTTTGACAGTAAAGTACAACTTTCGCGCCAGCTGTTACGAATCTGCTTATAAAAACCATAAGGCGTTATAATAAATAAATATTAGGGACAATCTTACACATATCAACCTAGCTCGAAACTAAGCAAAGCTTGTACTATGGGTACTTGGCAACGATATATATACTTATATAGAAAAATACATACTTAGATAACATACTACATACTAGATAGATGTTACAATAGTTACATAAATTCGATAGAAAAACAGATTAAGAAAAATCCTAAGTATTTCTGGACCCATATTAAAAACATGCGTAAAAATAGTTCAAATTATCCACCAGTTATGTTGTATGAGGACAAACAGGCTAGTAATTCTAGAGAGATTAGTAACCTGTTTGCAGAGCATTTTAGTTCAGTTTATGATGACAGCGACACGAGGAACCAACCAAACGTAAGTGGCGGGGAACTAGCCGAAATACTGATGGGAGATGAATCTGGGGAATTGTCTTTCACACAGTTTGAGGTTGAATTACAATTGCGAACGTTAAATGCTACGAAGGGTAAAGGGCCAGATGATATTCCCCCCGTATTTTTAAAAAACTGCGCGAAATCACTTTCTGTGCCACTTATGATTATATATAATGCATCTCTGAAAGCAGGGATATTTCCATCGGTGTGGAAACGAGCCAGAGTTATTCCGGTATTTAAAAGCGGCAGTCGTGAATTAGTTTCAAATTATAGGCCCGTTTCCATATTGTCTTCGATGGCCAAGGTTTTCGAAAGGCTGGTTTATGTTGCACTATTTGATCATGTCAAAAGTATGCTCTCTCCTTATCAACATGGGTTTATGCCCAAGCGATCGACTTGTACAAATCTTTTTAGCTACGTCACCAGCCTTACGGAGGCTGTCGATGGTGGTTATCAAGTAGACGCGGTTTACACTGACTTTTCGAAAGCGTTTGATAAGGTTAATCACAAAATCTTAATTCATAAGTTGCACAAGTTTGGCATTGCAGGTAGTTTACTTAGCTGGTGCCATACTTACCTTCAAGGCAGGCCTTCAACTGTGGTAATAGAAGGCACTCAGTCTGACTGTTATATTGCACTCTCCGGTGTACCACAGGGGTCTAATTTGGGGCCATTATTTTTTAACATATTTATTAACGACATCACCTATGAATTTAATAATTCGACTGTATCGCTGTTTGCGGATGATTTAAAATTGGTCCGGGTAGTAAAAAATCAATCTGACGTCCATCTGTTACAAGAGGATGTGGATGTGTTGGTAAAATGGTGTAAGTCTAACAAAATGGTGCTTAACCCCACTAAATGTTACCACATAAAGTTTAGTCGGAAAAGAAACCCTATACCATCAGAGTACATTATTTTTAACGAAACTTTGCAAGAGGTCAATGAAATAAGAGATTTGGGTGTCATAATAGACAGCAGACTACGCTTTGTGCGTCACATAGATAAGACAATAAATGCTGCCTTTAAATCTCTAGGGTTTGTGTTAAGATGTGCTAGGGAGTTTAAAGAATGTTCTACAATGGTGACCCTTTTTAATTGTTTTGTGAGGAGTAAATTAGAATACTGTAGCGTTGTCTGGAATCCTACTTACAAAATACATATTGAAAGGATTGAACGATTGCAAAAAAGGTTTACTAGACATCTTGCTTATCGCCGTGGAACAGGCTGCCAAGCATATAACGCTAGACTTAAACAATTTAAACTAATTTCTCTTAGTAGTAGGCGTACTATGCTGGACCTAATGTTCTTGTACAAACTTCTAAACGACAAGATTGACTGCATGCATATTGTTAGTCAGATAGGGCTGAAAGTACCGTCTCGTTTACCACGTTATCCTTGTGCCTTACTCTATGTGCGTCGTAGTCGAACTAACCTATTGGCTCACTCCCCTCTGCCTCGCCTGGCTCGCCTATACAACAAGCATGCTAATAATGTCCCTTCTTTGGATGTGTTTCACGACAGTGAAGCCTCATTTAAAAACAAATTATTATCTGTTGACAACCTCAGCTAGCTCGGCTAACTTGGTTACTTTTGTGTGGAAAATTTATTGTTCGTATTAAGTAGACGTTTTGTTAATTAATATCATATTTATATTAAGGTCTTATTCTGAATCTTAACTTAAATAATGCATGCTGTGATTGCCTTTAAGTGGGGGATCAATTATAAATGTGCTCTTTTAGTATGTAAATTATAGTATGTGAATTGTATCTTCTGTTGGTGATCCTAATAAACAAATAAACAAACATCCATAACTCAGGAACAAATATGAGTTTTGAACACAAATAAATGTCCTTACCGGAATTCGAACCCTAGACCTCCTGCTTTATAGGCAGTAGGAAGCCGTTATAAATATTAATGTCTCCTGGGTCACAATACAATTGAGTCAAATAGTTTTAATCATTCCTTAAAACCAGGCCTGCCACAGTAAAATAGAGATAATATTATTCATAGCCAATTTGATTTTCAGATGCGAAGGTCAGAAAATAAATTAATGTTTTTTATTTATTTATTTAGAAAGCAAACAGTTATATTAACATATCAGAAATACAATACAAAAGATGTACCGCAACAAAAGGAAAATATAACAAAAAGAACTGGAGGTTCATAATTATAAATTATGTTAACTGAAATAAATAAAATTATAGCTAATGCATTTTTATATCAGATAGAAAAATAACTGATATCTGCACTTAAATACTAAAACAACTTAACTAAACTAACTGCTTTGGCTCAGCGATCCAAAAAGAATCTTGGCCTCCGAAACGAGAGAACGCCACCTGTCCCGATCCAGCGCGGTTTCCTGCCATGAATTGGCATTCAGCCGACGCAGGTCCGCCTCCACGACATCACACCAGCGGTACCTGGGGCGCCCGATCGGTCGACGGCCGGTTGGTCGCCCCAAGTACGCTTCCTTGACTACGCGATCCTCCCCCATTCTGAGTAGGTGACCGAGCCAGCGAAGTCTGTGGGATTTAGTTACGCCAATGATATTGGGCTCAGCCACCAACTCTTCGATCTCGGCATTTTTCCGGATCCTCCAGGAGCCGTCGTCACTTCGGACAGGTCCCAGGATCTTCCTGAGCACTTTTCTTTCCGCTATCAGGAGCTGACTTTCCTCTTTTTAAGTTAGAGTCCAGGCCTCACAGCCGTACAGAACACAACTTACGTTTATATTTTTAAGACTAGCCACCGAATTTTGAAAGCAATGCACTTCGATTCGAATAGATGTTTATTATAGTAACTAGGAACTCGTCTGAAAAAGGTATGTCTAGTATAGTTTTTTACACTTACTGCTAGTATGTAGATGTGCCAACGCGGAGCTGAGCCCGTGTGCGAGAGTAGCGAACTCGAGCCACGTCAGAGGAGCTTCCTCTAAGCGAGCTCGCAGCGTGCGCTCGCAGAGCTCCACCACGATCAGCTGCGAGCGAGGACCGCCTTCTAGAGCCGGTCGGCTGTCGCTTCCTAAAACAAGTTGAATTATGTTACCAAACATAATGACTGGGCTTCAAAATAATAAATTATTCTAATTACTGTATAGAAATATATTATTAATAAAAAAAAATTGCTGACTGTACTTTGTCTCGTTTGCATGTCTATAAATGCTTAGTTAAGTGAGTATCGCAACATGCACTTTTCGATCGTCAGTAACATTTTCAAAAGTAATTATCCAGAGTAATTTATTGATTAAATTATTATTAATAAAAGGTAATTAACTGCTGTAAATATTTTAAAATTAAAAGTTAGATTGGTGGGCTATTTTATTTTAAGTTATTTGTTATTTATACTCTAAATCACGATCTCTTTCGATCCCATAAAAAGAAAAGTGTCCTAAATTATCCAAGGATTTTTTGTTCCTTCCATTCCGTTACCGTCTTACAAAGTTTATAAAAATGGTATAGAAAAGAAATAAAAATCTCGGGACGGTTTTTTATTATTTCGAAATAATATAAACTAAAAAGAAGTGAAGTGTACAGTCACGGACTTTAATTGTTGAGCTATTTAATTGAAGTTTGAAGGGTTCAAGCTAATTTAGTTGTTAATACTAACCCCCTTATTCATAAACGTCTACTACAGTTGACAAGCCGCTAATAATCGTTTGTCCCTTTCCATCATACCAATACGTAGGAAAGGGACAAACGATTATTAGCGGCTTGTCAACTTTAGTAGACGTTTATGAATAAGGGGGTTAAGGTATACAATGTCCAATGTAAAGTAAACCCTAAATTGCTCATCAATTAAAGTCCGTGACTGTACAACTTTTTTAAATAAAATGACCCACGTATTAAAAAAAAATACTCACCATAGTACTTAAGTATATTAGGATGTGACATATGAGGGAGCGCATATATCGCTGCCTCTTTCTGCCATGCGTTGGCGCTTGAATATAACTTGACAGCAACTGGCATAGTACCTAGACTGCCGCGCCAAACTGAGCCGAATTTGCCTTGGCCTACGGATGAAAATTGTGTGAGTTAAATTGATACATCTACATATTAGCTAAGAGTGTAATGCTTAGTTAAGACTATGAAAATTAAGTTACCAAAACTTAACTAAAACCTAACTATCTACCTACTACAATTGTGTAGATTTATCGATTTCCGCTACCTAAAGGTTGTCTGGAAGAAATCGCTTTTTAACGATAAGACCGCATGTTGTTTACCTCTACTTCTGATGCTGTTTTCTTTCTTTATGGTTTTTTTATTGAGGTGTGCAATAAAGAGTATTTGTAAAGGTCTGGAAAATATTGATTAAGAAAACTAACATTGATAAGTCAATGCGGGCAAATCGGCTGCGGAAAATTCCGTACACGAGCATATTTTTTTTTATTTTATTCAACTTTAAGCGACTGTGTATCGTTTGAAATAAGAGCAATCGATGAAGTTAAGAATAGTGACAGAAAAACGGGCTAATGATTGTGTCGCCTTGACTGTAATTAAAAAAAATTACAAAACTACAAGTTACTATCAAAATTAATAAAAAAAACGATACAAATTGAAAACATCTGAAATACGCCGCTTTGTAATAATAATAAAAAAGTTGTATTCCATTCCTTACATTACCTATAATAAATTTAAAATAATGGGTACCGCTTTGTAATAGGTACCTAGTTTCCCAGCGTTAGCCAGGAGACAGCAATAACACCAAAGAGAGTTTAGTATAGAGGCGTATTGTCAAAGTAAATTTTGTAGTCAACTAAATTTACCGCCATCTTTCGACACAGGACTACAACTCTTAGAATGACATATGGCTATTTGACCTATGGTTTCTCACTGATATGTGTTATAATCAAACACTGTCGCCATTTACTCGAGTATAGGCCAAAGGTATATTGCCATGTATTCGAGCATAATTTTTTCTTGACTTTTCCGGCACGTTTTTTTGTAGACTTTATTTATCTTATACGAAGTTATATACAAGGTGGCCAAAAAATATGTGCATTCCCGTTGCCAGGGAGGTTTTGGGATTATACTGAGCAACTTTTACTATGGGAACAACCCCGAAATCGCAAAAATGTATCCTTCCATAGAAAATGGACCAGCTAAAATGTATGAAACAGCCAGAAAATTTTTTCCCGATTACGGGGTTGGTACAAAGTAAAAGTTGCTCAGTATAAGCCCAAAACCTCCCTGGCAACGTGAATGCACTTATTTTTTGGCCACCGTGTATATCTTTGATAACACGTAAATAAGCCACAATGGAATGGGCTTATAACTGCCACTAAAATTTAGAGTAAACTAAAAACACAAAAATGTATAAATGAGCGCTATCTCGCCAACAAACTGCGATCGAAATGGTGTCACAATGTTATGTACCTTTATGATAAATAAATAAATTAAAAAAAAACGTGGTTTCAAATAGTGACCCAGGTGACTTACCGATATGTTCTATAAGAGTGAGGTTATCCACGCAAGACAGGCCGGTTGCTAAAGCATCAGGCCCGGTGCCCATGATGCCTCCTGAAAAAAACAGATACTATATATGCATGCTGGAGTCTTAGAGCTAATTAGGGGATTGGCGGGAATATAATGAAAACATACATACCTACTGGGAATATTGTAGTACGATTTTTTTTTCTTTTCTGCTATTTAGAATAAATATATACATAAAAAGATACAATCAGACTGTAACAGTGCCCTAAAATGGTGTCATGTACCTACAAATGTATTTATTGTAACACCTGTATATCATGAACATGATAGCAATAAAAAATATGTCAATACTTACAGTTAGTATAAAAAATAATAATAAGAATTACGTTATTAATTCATACAACGTTAATAAGTATCATAAACAAATAAATTAATATAAAACGAACATTATATAGGGGCTGAGTAACGTCATCAAGATGTCAGCTAATTTTGCCTGCGGCGTCACTAGATGGCGTTACTGTGTCCAAACATCGAAGTTATAGTAATTTTCTTGATTTTCCCGGACTAAATTATAATATTTTTACAAAGTAACCTATAAATCTAATACGTATAACTATAAAATTTACATATTTATTCAAAAAGTTGAATCTTGTTAACTTTTTCTTAATTTAAATTTCAAAAAACATAAATCGCGTTTACGAAGTTTCGAAGTGTGGTTAGTATATATACAAATTGATATCCTTACTAAGTGTACTTGCTTCGGCAGTACATATACTAAAATTGGAACGATACAGAGAAGATTAGCATGGCCCCTGCGCAAGGATGACACGCAAAATCGTGAAGCGTTCCACATTTTTTGGCCATTTTGAATTTGTGCTAATAATTTTTTCGTGATTTTGGCTATAAAGTTGGTGTTACTGCGTTCAACTTAAAGATTAATTACTGGTGGGTTCTGCGAACTAATTTTAGTTCAAAAACATGATTCAGATGAATACAATGGGTAGGACCATTTGATTGTAAGATTGTTCTTTTTCCATATTAAATTTTATATGAAATATTGTAAAAAGTATTTATTTACAATAACAATATACATAATGGATATATACAGATGATTACTATAACTAGGTTATATCTAAAATAGGCCCTTGAGGCATTGTACAGTCAGCGTCAAATACTTCGTAGCAGTCATAGTGGCCAAATAGTTCGGTACACCATACTAAATATATGGTGTACCGAACTATTTGGCTACTTTGACTGCTACGAAGTATTTGACGCTGACTGTACCAAGGATGCTGGCGGCATTTCCTCGTTGTATCGCAATACTGATACGTTGTGCGAGGAAGCCGCCAGCTCTTCGGTCACCAGTTA
Organism: Cydia pomonella; assembly: GCF_033807575.1. Classification (NCBI taxonomy): domain Eukaryota; kingdom Metazoa; phylum Arthropoda; class Insecta; order Lepidoptera; family Tortricidae; genus Cydia; species Cydia pomonella. Next base: position 1,429,753 of record NC_084728.1, read on the forward strand.
CGTCAACCAGACGTTTCGCGATTTCTCCAAAAAACTTGTGCGCGCTGGGACCCCATACTGGGACCTAGTTTCAACGCCAAATGGTACTCTCTACCGAGGCTCTTATATTTATTACGTTTCAAAATTTCGGTGCTTTCCGCCGCTGCGCCCGCTTTTACCTTAGTCCGTTGGAGGTGGGACGGTGCCAGTGTGTCTACGCAGGTAGCATCCCACACTAACATCCGTCCCAAGCTCCAAGGAACTAAGTACACCCCATCAGACCTCTTGCCATCATCCCTGATAATGCCAGTCGGCTCAAGAAGAGCAGGCACATTGATGGTGGCAAGAGATCGACGGATTATGTCAAATGATTATGAAATATTTAATATATTTGTTTATGACAAATAGTTTTATATGTAGAAAGTAAGTCCAACAAAACAAGATTAAGAATGTAAACAATCTGTTATGAGTTAACGATGGTTGACGTCAGTTGACATGTTGACGTGTGACAAATTGACGATTAATTTCTTTAAATAAAAAAGTTTTAATCCCTGAACGTGTTTACATTATTTATCTCATTTCATTGGCCTTTTAGGTTGTCTGTGAGATAATTTCACAACATCTTGTTTACCTTTCTCTTGCTTCCCTTCGCTCAAATTCTACTGCCATTTGCAGTAGAATTACCCAAGCACGAGCACTATAACCAAGATGGCGGCCAGCGCCAACATGGCGGACGCGCTCGCGTCAGAGTAGTTCGACTAGATGTATTCTTTATTATTATAATTAATTATATTCATAAGTATTTACCTTCCTGCTTCCCATCGCTGTCGCTATGGTATATTACGAGTTGAAGTGTGGCAATGTCATCATTAATTTCAAAATTCTTTAAACTGACATTTATATTGACACTCCCTCACTTTTGATGCTGCTGATGATGTCAGAGTACTTCTATAGATGTATAATCTGTCTAAGATAACTGTGCATCAAATTTGAAGCGACAAAGTGTTACAATGATCTAATCAATGTCTCATTCATAGAAATTTGACGTTCAAAAATGTAACAAAACGGCCGCCATTTTGAATTTCTGTATTTTTGATCTGCGATGATAAAAATCGATATCAGTAGACACTTTCACACGTTGTAATTGTAGAGTTGTATGCAGTTAGCTTGGTCTGTCTTTAGGTTGATTGTACAATTGTGCCATATTTACGAGTAGATATTTACCTTTCTCCTGTTTCTCATCACTCAAATCCTTCTCCAAATCCTGCCGTTTGCAGTAGAACTTCCTCAGCACGAGCACCATGACCAAGATGGCGGCCAGCGCCAACATGGCGGACGCGATGGCGTTGGAGTAGTTGGGCTGCACGGACGCGGTGCGGACCGTGGACTCCGCGCGGGGAGTTACTACTTCTTCTGGTATTGAAGCTGTTGAAAATAATAGTACATTACGATACAAGTGCGAAAAATAGGAAATTCGAAACGAGTGGCGATAAATTAAAACACGACCGAAGGGAGTGTTTTAAATCGACACGAATTGCGAATTACCTATTCGCACATGTATCGTACAACGTTTTACAGTACATATGGCCCTTTAAATGTTCGACACAGTAACGTAATATGCTACTTCTCGCACTAGTGCTATAAAGTAGCCCCATATGTACTGTAAATAACATTTACAGTACATATGGGGCTACTGTAAATAACATTTACAGTACATATGGGGCTACTTTATAGCACTAGTGCGAGAAGTAGCATATTACGTTACTGTGTCGAACATTTAAAGGGCCATATGTACTGTAAAACGTTGTACGATACATGTGCGAATAGGTAATTCGCAACTCGTGTCGATTTAAAACACTCCCTTCGGTCGTGTTTTAATTTATCGCCACTCGTTTCGAATTTCCTATTTTTCGCACTTGTATCGTAATGTACTATTTGAAGCCCGAAGCCGAGACCGAGGGCTTACTTAACACGAGTTCGTAATTCCTGTACCGCCCGCGGCACAAACGTTTTTCATCACACTTGCGAGGAAAGAAAGGGAAATAAACAAAACTGTGAGGTGATTTAAAATCGTTTAAAGTTTTGTTTTCCGTGAAAATCTTTGGAACGAGTTGGTGATCAAACCCAAGAACTGAGGGCCTACCGCGATCACCGAAGTTTGCCTGTATCTTTCTCTTTTACTCCAATTAAGGCGTATTGAGAGTAACAGAGAAAGATGCCCACAATCTGCGGACTCCTGTGTTCGCGTAGGCACTCTGTTACTAATATTCAGTCTACACGTAATGTATGTATATTGTATAGTTCATGTAACCCACGATGACGCGCAGTTTTGTCAAATCTAACCTTTGATAACATGAAAATACGAGTCACGGCACGCGTCTTCGTGAATGACATGATCTATATAAAATATATTCAATATATAAAATATATTGTAACAGATCGCAGATGTCAATCACTACTCTGGCCAACGTGGGACTCGAACCTACATCTTCGGATTGCAGGTCCAACGCTGATAGGTAATTTTTTGCATTATGATTAACATATATATATACAATTTAGTGTATACTTACTAAAATCCGCATTGCAGTAGCTTTTGCTGCAGCTGCAGAAGGTAGCGTTGATGTCTCTCGTGTTACGGCGGGTGCAGTAGTCTACTTTGCTCTCTGACGCCTTCCAGCATCCTGGAATAATATTTAGTCGAATATTAGTAGTTTATGTGACTGATACATAATGAAAGGCATTAAGGTACCAGGCCAAATTCGCTGTTTTTACGTCGCTATAGTATACTTGAACGTTGTATAAACAATTAAGTTCTGTACACAATATTTTGGCTTGATAATTGTTATTTTATTATGTCTACTGATATTTCACAAGTAAATAATTTTTCCGTGAACCCTTTTCTCGAGTTTAATCCGTATTAACTCCCTTATTGTGCAACGCTTCATGTACTTAACTAACGCACTTAGTTAAGTACATGATAAACATTCTTATAAAACTTTTAATGAATTGCGCTTTTCTACGTGTACAAGGTGCCCGTGAGCATTGCGAGACATTTTAACTAAGCATTCCTGGTATTATTTAGAAACTAAAATATCATAATAAATTTTCTGGATTAGGCCTAGTTTCAGAGATAATTAAATGTTTTTCAAAATCATTCATTCGCCATAAGTCTGTACAAAACACATTTTTGACTGCGGTATTGCCACTTTGAGGTCTATTCTGGACATACCTATTGACATCGAAAAATCAAAAAAAATTATTCGAGAGGCTACCCCCAAATAAAAAAAAAACTTATTAGTTAATTTTAGGTTATGTGTTTATCAATAAAAATTACGTTTTATGTACAGGAGTGTTCAAAAAAGGGAAAAAAAAACAAAAATAATATTTTTTTTGTCGAATTTCACAAAAAGTCATACATTTTTTGCTTCTGTTGCCATCAGGAATGCACCGTTAAAATCTCTCGCAATGCTCACGGGCACCTTGTATAAAGTATTAAGGTTCAATCAAATACCTTGTTTTTCAGAGATGTTGGGAATTTGAAAGTCAGTCGGTATTTACGTTTACCTGACGACTTGTCTGGCCTAGTGGATACTGTCCCTGCCTATGAAGCTGATGGTCCCGGGTTCAAATCGTGGTAAGGGCATTTATTCGTGTGATGAACATGGATACATGGTTGTATTTCTTCCTGAGTCATGAGTGTTTTCAATCTATTTAAGTATTTATATATTATATATATATCGTTGTCTAAGTACCCACAATTCAAGCCTTATTACGCTTACTGTGGGACTTGGTGAATTTGTTTAATAATTTATTACGCAATAATAAGTTAAATAGTTACATTTTCACAGATAAGAAACTTGTTGCAGTAAATAGGTTATCTTAATACCATTATAATGCGCATTTGAACAATACAAAATGGACAAGGTAAATAACAACCTGGGCAGGACCTATCAGTAACAGAGGTCAACGGAGATCAAAACAACGCTGGAGCGACGAGATTTACGTTGCAGGTAGGGTTTGCACGATGGATCCGAAAGTATGGGAAGATCCGCGGATCCGGGGTAATTATTATTATTATTTAATAACCAGGCAGGCAGTTTGACAACTGATATGACCTGTATCCAATATTCATAAAGATAGTTATCATGAACGAGTAGTAGATATAATGTGCTTGTCTAATTTATTTTTAAACTGGTTCACATTTTGTGCTGAAACCACATCTTCTGGGAGTTTGTTCCAAGCCCTCATCACTCGATTGCTGAAAAAGTTTTTGTATGGGTTACTGTGAGCCCTATGCCTTTCCAGCTTTAAATGATGACCTCTCAGACGGTTGTTGTTGTTACGCTTGAACATCTCTTGGAAATCCTTGAGGTCATAGTGCCCAGATAGTATTTTGTACGTCTCTATTAGGTCGGTTAGGTCGTAATTTCATACATTTCGGATCCGTCATGCAAACTCTAAGCAGGTAAAGACTGGACGAAAAAGAACGACAGAGAGGCATGGAAAAATTGGAGGATGCATACTCGTTGAGAAGTCATTAATTAAACTAGAATTAATATATACTTACATTCAATTCGTATCTTTAAATAATAATAATGTTATTTAACAACTTTAATTAATTATTATTCATTAGCCGGGTCCACACAGAGCGAGCATACGCGCGAGGCAATTTCCTCACGCACAATACGGCCAGTGTAGACGTGCCTCGCGCGTATGCTCGCTCTGTGTGGACCCGGCTATTGTGATATGTTATATTTTTTTTATAATTAATAAAAATAATGTAAAAATGTTAGAGTTCTTTTTTATTGTGACATCTTATATACAGGGCGTCCCAAGACTATGGGACATCAAGGGAAAGTACCTTAAATATCGTAGATAGGATATTTTGCTGAAAGAAGACTTTATGTTATTTTTAAAAGAAAAAAAAAACCTCTATTTTTATGGCGCCAATCGAAAGAATGGACAAAAAATAAAGATTCTTCTTAAGTAACATAGTATTTTAAAAGAAAGTAACAACGTAAAATGTTTATGTCAAATTTCAAGAAAATTATTAAGTCAGTTCGATTCCCAGATGAAGCAAGTAATTCTTAGAAAATCTTTAAATGCAGAATTACTGACTTTTAAAAATAACGTAGTTTTCTTTCAGCCAAATATCCTATCTACGATATTTAAGGTACTTTCCCTTGATGTCCCAGTCTTGGGACGCCCTGCATATTACTGACGTTTAAAGTGGTATAGTCACGACTAAAAATATCGATACGGACAAAGTACCAAAAATATGTATACACCACCTTATTGCCCATATATTAAGGTAGTGTATACATATTTTTGGCACTTTGTCCGTATCGATATTTTTAGACGTGACTGTACTACCACACTTTGTTACTGTAAAGGTAGTGCAGAGTTACATAGCTAAAATGGAATCTAGTAGCGCTATATTTATGAATGTGTTTACTTGACACAGTTTGTAATAATTGTTTGATAAAAATAAACATTTGTTTATAATGTAGATTGTATTGTTGTCTGCAATATATAATATTAATGTTTTGTATATCTGTCTCTATAGTCTAGTCTCTCTATCAATCTTACTAGATTCCAGTGATAGAGAAGGAGATAGAAGAAACTTCGATTTTCGATGTTTGCAGTGCCCTACGAAAAGTAGATTAATGTAATTAGACTACTTAATATGTAACTTATTATTCTCTTTATTAATTTTTCTTCAAGTTAGGTTGTTTATAATGTAACATGAATAACGCATATGCATGTGAATAAAACAAATTGATGAAAAATTGCATTGGTAAAGATGCGTGTAGCAAAAATAATGAGTAGAAAAAAATGCGTGTGAAGGAATTATCTGTTGGTAGAAATAACGTATAGAAAATAAAGAAAATAGGGAAAAACGCGAATGGAACTAAAAATACCGGAGAAAGAAAATTTTGGGGTATTCAGTCCCAAACGATAACATCCAGTTCGATACAGTCCCAAAATTTGATCGTGATAATGAAATTATCTGTGTCGGACTGTTTCGTTCTTTTGGCTAATTGATACCAGTGTTGAAACCACGCCTCTCCTTGCGGCATAGTCAATTAGACCGTTTTTGGTCATGTATGAAGGGCCCTAGTGCCTTAAATAACAGTCCGACACAAATATTGATAATATGATTCTGTTTTGAAAAAATCATAGCTCCTGCTTCAAAAACCACAGAGGAATCAGTTGAGTACGAGTAGTCATAAAATTTTGTGTGCAGGTTTGATAATTATATGTAATTTTATTGTTGATTTAGTTTTTGGACATATTTCAAATTGGTGGAGTCATGGATGTTTCCGAGATCTACATGTCACAGAACCACATAATAAAATAAATACCTTGTCCGAGCACAGTGATGTTGCCAGCCTTGTCGTAACGCCAGAGAGTGTAACAGATGGCCCGTGGGTCTGTACACTGTTCCAATTGTACTGCTTCACCATTCAGTTCTGAGTCTTTTATTTCACCCCGTATGTCTGTATCTAAAATGAAAAAATATGCAATAATACACAATTGACTATAATATTTAAAAAACCGGCCAAGTGTTAGTTCATGTGAACCTATTTAAAAGATTGATCTTTTATTTGAAAAATGGTGTATTTAATGTAATCTCATAGAAATTTTAGGTGTAATAAACACACGTAAAGTTAGGTAAATTGCAAACTGAATTCGGAAATGTATTTGTTAATAAAAAAAGTTACCAAGATAGAGGTCTGATGATATTTTTCCTGTTAAATTTATAGTAATATTAATATTATGTGAAAATTTCATAATTATTTGTTGGTAAACTTTGGAGATAAGGGGAGAAATGGTATTCTTTTTCACATTTTCCTTCATAAATATTGTTATTTCTCTATGAAAAAAAAAGAAAAAATATTTTGGAATGTACAATTTGAGCATTTTCCATATTTAATAAAAAGAAAAATAATACTTTCAATGTGTCTGGGTTAACATTATTCATAAGCATAACTATTCCAAATTTCAAATTGATAGCTTAAGTGGTTCTCGAGATATTTAGCAATGTGACAGACAGATGGACAGACGGACGGACAGAGTCGCACCATAAGGGTTCCTTTTGTACCTTTTTGGTACGGAGCCCTAAAAATATGTTTTGAAATTTCATTTCATTTATTTTTTCAACCCAAAACTTACAGTGTACTACCAAAACATTTACATGAGATTTTTACACATAATTAATTATGTTAACTATATCTAAGTGATATATTATGAAACAAAAAAAAAAGAAATAAATAATGTCAGCAAAGAATAAACATAATATATATTATGTAAGTAAAAAGCTCCATATATAATAAAATAAAGTTCTCTAGTGACTCACTATACTAGAAAAGTTGGATAAGTTAATAGTATTACACAATTAAATTTTATTTCTTCCTAAAAAGAACAAAACAAATGCAACTCTGTTATAATTGACATTTTACCATTTAATGCCTTACCAAAATCATTTTCTACAGTGTTCTGAGCATTCTTATCATCATTGTAGCTGGTTGTACTTCTGGCAATACTATTGGCCTTATACAAGCACACCTTAGGGCTGACTGTAGTTGGATACTCCGTCTTTTCTTTAACTTTCTTGACATCATTCGACAAGCCATTCCTACTAGATTTCTCTAGTTTAGCAGGACTACCCGGACTTATGGCATTATGATCACCTATTATGTTGGCAGAATTTGAATCTGGTGAAAATTCATTCAAATTTGGAATGCTCACACTCCTTTTCCTTATTCTTTTCCTTACGATCGGCCAGTTACCATCAACAACTTTTAAATTTGGAACACTCCTTTTACCAACCACTTTTGGCTGGTCATGGCCGTCATGGGTCACTGGCCAGTAATCTTGCATGTTATTATTATTATTCCACTGGATAGTTCTCCTGTGATGGTATTTAGTGAAAGTTCGGACATAATGGTAAGGTTTTGCTTGCTGGATGCTGTTTTTACTCTCCTGGGGCTCTTGCGGTCTCGAAGTTAGAGCCCTCGCCGTAAAAATAAACAAGAACAAAACAACACACTTTATAATAGGCGTCATTCTTTGGTCGAACAAGCCTTCCATTCTCAAATTTCAAATCGTAGCATCTTGAGACCGCACGAGGTTGTTAGGTGCATATTTAATACGAAAACTTAGCAACGCAACACTGCAGATTTTATTGATTTTTCAGCACGGCATGGTGACTTTGCGGTTTTCGCTATTCACTAGTTATTTCACTTCGTAGCAATAGCTGGAAAAATAATTAGGATTAAGGTCTCTTAACCCACTTAAAACTCTGATTAGAAATTCTTTTGTAGTTTTTGTGTGTTGATAGAAGATTTCAACTGTGTAAGTTTTTAATATTCGCTTGTTGTCACTGACACTGTTTTTTTACGCCTTTGAAATAATTTAAGTGATTTTCCCGAATAGTTTAATTTTGTTTTTGTTAGAATAGTAAGCAGTTAGTGAGAAGTCTTAAATTTTAAATATGGATCGATAGAATGTTGACAAACACCTCGCCCCGTGCCGACATATTGATTTGTTTTTTTTTAGAAGTAACACGCACGCATGTCGTGCCTTAATTACTGCAGGTTAATTAGCATTTCATTAATTTGTTATAAATCGACTATTAAAAGGTGTATTTGTGTGAACTTTAGGTAATATTAAATATCTGAAATGGGATTCTTATCTTTTAATCACATATGCTTACGTTGATAAACTGAAATTGTACATTCATTTTCATTGTTTCAGATTTTTTTGCACTTCAAATCACTATAGCCAACATTAAGACTATTAACTGAACTTCACCAATGGTAAAAACGCCTGAATGGACGTTGACACTGACAGTGACAGCTGACAGTTTATGATCGGGCGGGGCGCAGCGCAGGCGGCAGGCGGGACGAGGTGACGGCCGAAGGAAGGAAGAACACCGAGAATTTTCATTCTATTTCTAACTAATTACGGTGATTGATATCACCTCTAGCTGGACCAACGCCTTATTTTTATACAGGCGCCCTATAAAAGCTAGAAAAATGTCTTCAAACACCGCAGCAGACGAAATAGACGAGGCGAAGGAGCGAGCCCACTTTCGCGCCGTTGTGACCGCTTTTAAATATTATAAGTAAGTAAATCCTTTAAAAAAAACTTTAATCTACCCTATGCCTTGATTTATTACTTTTTTTTAAGCTTTCCGGCGCGTTTTTCGTCTCGAAGAGGTTAAATTTCCGCTTGGCAACAGTTCTTTGTTGTAAGTGGGTGACGATTAAATTAGCCTGGTTAGGTATAACAAAAGGTTTGTTTATGTCGCTTACACGTGTGGACCGGTGACCCTGCATCCTTGATGCTATGGTTCGTGTTTGCCGTACTTCTCAAGGCTAATTATCTTTGTGTTGCTTGTCTAATAGGTAAATGGGTCTAATGTGTTGAATAAATAATGTATTGTTCTTGTTTAAATGGAATGCTGTAAAAATAGGTACATTGAATGGTGTTGCTTTTTTTAAAGTTATTTTTTTATAAGGAGATTTAATTTTTATGTATTTCATTATATTTGTTGTGTGTATGTTTATTTATCAATTTTATTTTTTATTATTTATTTGTGAATTATTTATGAATCATTTTTAATGTATGTACATTGTAAATTCTGTTACAATATTAAGCAATACTAAAGAATCATAGATATGAAAATGTTTACCTTATGTTTTTTTTTTAATTATTACTTTTTTAAGAGCATACATAATAGTAAAAAAGTAAGTTCAATGTGTTGTTTTCTTGTTGATTTGGCTGAATCCTTCTTTTATTAATTTATAATATTATAGTCTTTTACTGGAACTGAACCACAAGCTCACCAAAATACTACTGAAAACACCCAGACACCAACTATGTAAAATAATAGAATTAATTACAGGACAACAGACACTTAACAAAAACCTACACAATATGGGTAAAACAGGCAGCCCCATGTGCAGAGTGTGCATGGAAGAAGAAGAAACAACAAAACATATTCTCCTAGACTGCAAACAGGTAGAAGTATACAGGAACAAATATCTAGGGACTCCGTGCACACTAGGAGAGGCAGTTAGCAACCTCAAAACTTTGCTAGGCTTCGTGGAGGAGCTGGGGTGGTTAGAGTAGCGCTACCTCGTTTCATGCAAAATAGACATAATGGTTGTCGATTTGCGGAAAATGCCCAGAAGCACTAACACTAACTAACTAACTATAATAGTCTGAAGCCCTATTCATTAATAGTGTAGGTGTTTGGTGCATACATTCATGCAATTATTTGATAAACTATATTTCTATAATTAGACACAGGTTGCATCATCCTGATTGCCTAATCAATTTAGATAAAAACAAACAAATGCATTTTGTTATCTGTTAACCTGTTTATACTAGGTGCATACAGAGAAACTAGGTTTATAATAGTGTTATTTCCATTAGAATATTATGTCTTGACTTGAACAATAAGGTATACTTATAGAGGCCAGTTTTTTATATGATTAGCATGATTTGTGTTGTATGATATTTGTAGGCCTATGATTAGGGATTGCAATCCGGTCCGATCCGGTACTTTCATTTCAGGAGCTGCCGGATCCGGCTAAAATCACCGGATCCGGTAAAATAAAACAAGTGCTTAAACACAGCATATGCTGTGCCTTTTGGATGAGGTAGAGGCAACAGATGAAAGGTATGAAGTTGAACAGAACAAAAAACGAATGCAAAAGTTTAAATTTAGTAAGATAAATGATTGGAAACCGAATAGGGTTTTCTTCTTCTTTCATGATAGTGGCACGATACGACGATTACATAAATACTGTAATATAAGGAAAAATATAAGGATGGAGATGCTATGGAAGGCATTTGTGATTTATGCTAAAGAGAAAGTTAATATTGAGGCATAATGTGACAGGAGATCATAACTAAACAAAAAGGCAGGAATAAATCGGCAGTACTCTGCCGACTAGAGTTGGGCTCATAAATATGTGTAAATGAATATATGATAAACTTCAGGTTTCTCCGATACATATGATAAGATATAAGTAGATTATTTTCTACTCAAATTCAAGAGAGAATCTTTTGTCTTTATAATTTCAACCAATTCTATGCAATTTCCTTCATCTCTTGCTAAAAATAAGTCAATCTAAGAACAGTTACGAAAACTTGTCCTTCCAAGGAGTTCCAATTCCCACCCCACATTCCATCATCGGACTTTGGAAACCAATCAAATTTATAACAAACGTAAATTTATGCACTGTAGTTTTGTGAATGGTTAAATAAAATAAATGACTTAGATTTAAAATTTTGTTTTTAAAGTGAGATTGACATTTTAACACTTACTACCAAGTTCTAATTTATTGTTAAACACTTATTTATTCACTTCAAATTATTGGTTTCGGAATACGTTTGAAAAAATATCCTTTATTTCTTTTATTACTTACACAAAAAAAACTACAGAAATATGTCATTTTATTAACTTTAATATCCCTATACCAAACCGGATCCGGTCCGGCCGGATTAAGGCCAAAATCCGGCCGGATTGAAAATCAATCCGGTTTGCAATCCCTACCTATGATGATTTATTTTGGTTCCATCCTTGTCTAAAAAGTTACTTTATCAAGAGGTATCTTATGGCCAAAATGTCTTAGTATACAATTAAAAGTTTATATGTAAGGTATGACCTGACCAAGTATTGAAAACCTGTCTGACCTAGTGAGTAGTGACCATGCCTATGAAGCCAATGGTTCCGGGTTCAAATCCTGGAAAGGGCATTTATTTGTTTGATAAGCATGAATATTTGTTCCTGAGTCATGGGTGTTTTCTATGTATTTAAGTATTTTTATATTATGTATATCATTGTCTAAGTACTCACAAAACAAGCCTTATTGAGCTAACTGTGGCACTTCATCAATTTGTGTAATAATGTCCTATAATATTTAGTTATAAGAAACTTGTATAAGAAAATTGGTCCTGATAAATTGATAATTGCTGTGGAATGAGCTCCCTGCCGAGGTTTTCCCGAGGGTATACAGTATGGGGCTCTTCAAAAAGGAGTGTACAGGTTTTTAAAGGATACCTTACAGAATACCGCAGCCAAATAACACTAGACCCTACTCATAGTGTTGTGTTCCTGCCGATGCCGGTGAGTAAGGTTACCAGAGCTCAACGAGGGGTAGGAGGGTTGTTAGGGTCGGCAACGCGCATGTAACACCTCTGGAGTTGCAGGCGTCCATAGGCAACAGAGACTGCTTACTATCAGGCGGGCCGTATGCTTGTTTGCCACCAACATGGTATAACAAAAAAAAAAAAATGTATGTATCAGAATTTATAAAATGTGTCTTTACAAATAAAATAAAAGGATAAGATTAGGATCTTTAATTAAACAGCTTCCTGAATTTAGGGACTGATGACAGAGATGCAGCAATAGTAGAAGTTAGATGAAGACCTCCCTTGTGTCTTCGTTCTTCCTCGCATTGTCCCGGCATTTTTGCCACGGCTCATGGGAGCCTGGGGTCTGCTTGTCAACGAATTCCCAGAATTGGCGTGGGCACTAGTTTTTACGAAAGTTCTCCCTTGTGTCTCCAGTTACTAAATTCAGGAAGGTGTAACAAGCTCCTTAGATCTAACCGCCAGCTTCTTATACATGATAATAATAGATTTCATTTTTTAGGGTTCCATACCCAAAGGGTAAATATATGACTGAGACTCTGCTGTCCATCCGTCTGTCACCAGGCTGTATCTCATGAACCATGATAGCTAGACAGTTGAAATTTTCACAGATGTATTTCTGTTGCCGCTGTAACAACAAATACTAAAAAACAGAATAAAATTAATATTTAAGGTTGCTCCATCACGCAAAATAGGCGCGAATTGCGACGTCGAGTTGCGGAAACCCAGCCCGCGAATACGAATAACGAATAACGAAGGTTGCTCCCATACAAGACATGATTTACCATTTATCTTCCGTCGCAAGTATCGCGCGGCTCGCCATATCTTTTGTTCCCTTCTGATTTCCTGGCTTTACGCCCTCTCTTGAATAGTTGTGTTGTGCTACTCATTGAGACAGTTCCAGGAGTTAGACCAAGCTAATTCTGCAGCGGTTTTCTAGCAAAGAGTGTGGAAGTGTTATAATAATCGTGAAATGTTTATGAAATTATGACATTTAAAATAACACTTCCATGCTCTGTGCTTGCAAATTCGCTGCAGAGTTAGTTTGGTCTAACTCTAGAACTACCTAGTGAGGCATCTGCTACTCAGTGGAGTAGCAGTAAACAGTTGAAAGAAAAGTACAGTTGGCAATAAAAGCTCACATCAAAATATTTGTCAAAAAACTTAATAAATAATTTCTAACTCATTCTCAGACTATGCAGTCTCGATAGAATACAGAAGTCAGAGAAAATGATCGCCAAACTGCCGTCCACGCACCAGCGCCGGCTAGAGAAGTACAAGTCCTACCTGTCCAAGTTTAAGAAGTGTCTGGACGTGAACAACAGCGTGGTGCATCTAATTATCAAGGTAATCTCGTTATCTAAGCTAAAGAGAATTTGAAATAGAGGTGGATTGTCAAAGAAAACTTTGTAGCCACAGTAAACTTTGTAGCCACAGTAAATTTACTGCCACCTTTCGACACATGATTAAAACTTTTAGACCGCCATTTGACTTTGATCTTTATTCTTTCACTGATATATGTTAAATTTGTTAAATATCAAAAAGTGGCGCCATCTTACCGGACATCGGCTAAAGGTTGTGGCGCCATCGTTCGAAACAATGCCGCCATACCTTTGGCCTTTGATCTATTAGATGGCGCCACTTTTTGATATTTAACAAATTTAACACATATCCGTGAAATAATAAGGATCAAAGTCAAATGGCGTTCTAAAAATTTTAATCATGTACTGAAAGATGGCAGTAAATTTACTGTGGCTACAAACTTTTCTTTGACAATCCACCTCTATTTCAAATTCTCTTTGTCTTAGCTAAGATAGGCTTCAGAATTCTACAGCAGTTGACCATGTCGTTAAAAATTAAAAAGAGCAGGGGGCCTAAATGTGATCCTTGAGGCACCCGCTACACCTGACGAGGCAAAAAAATGGCTTTGACTGCTCCCCTTTAATCGACACAGACACTTTACGGTCCATCAGATATGATCTGAAGCAACTCAACAATGGCTCACCAATGGCGCATCTTGAAAGTTTATCCAGTAATTGCACAGGGTTTACTTTGTCAAATGCTTTACTCAAATCAGTCATCAATACGGGTAGGGATACGATAGAATGCAAAAGATAATAATCGAATAACTGCTGTCCACGCACCAGCGTCGGATCGAGATATCTCAGAAATATGAGTTCAAGTTTAAGAAATGTCAGGAAACAACACATCCTGAATGTGTACAACAGCGTGGTGCATCTAATTATCAAGGTAATTTTATCAAATTACCTACACCCCATACGTCAATATACAGAAGAGAAGATAGTCAAACTGCCGTCCACGAACCAGCGAAGAGAAATACAAGTCCTACCTGTCCAAGTTTATGAAGTGTCTGGACGCGAAAAACAGTGTGATGCATATAATTATCAAAGTAATTTGTGACATCCCACGGGCAAAGGTACCTTATGGCGGGTATTGAGTTAAGCATACCCTAATAATCTATAGCTTTTAAGCTATCGATAGAATAAAAAATCAGCTTCCTAGGTTGCATAATTACCGAGATATAAATTTTTGAAATTTGCATTGCTAAGTCAGTGATTTCAAGAAATTGGCAAATGAAGTTTAACTCTTTCAAAAACTATGTTCGTGCTGGAAGTTACATAGTGGGCTACGAAAAATGATTCTTTGGGCTTTCTTTTATCAGAAAATATTAAAACAAGTCATGTAAGTATACTACCAAACCTTTAAATTTATCAATTAATATGCCTACTAGCCAATTTTTAAGAAATCGTGTTTAGCTTAAGTTTTCCTTTTTTTCGCGTCAAGAATGTCAGATTTGTATATCTATGTATTGTACAATGACTACCAAAGAAAATAAATAAAAAAAGAAAACAAAAAATTCAAAGGAAAAAAATATTTTTAATATTTTCATGCAAAATCACAGATAATGACAGTTTTGAGTCTTAAAGTAACAAACTATATAATTTTTCTACATAAATCAACAAAAGTCTTTAATTGACATAATATAAAACTTTCAACAACGTTATTAGACACTCATTTTTACTTTTTGAGGCACTTAAAGTTACATAAATATAACAGTCTTTGTTCCATACATTTACGAAAAGGTACCTTATGGAGATTAACATCTACTACTGACTACTGACGTACAATCAATCAATTACTATGTTGTACATTCTCAAAAACGCTTCCATTAATTTCTATTATTCTCTTAATACTTAATAATTACGAATATAATCAGTTCTTTGTCATAATATTATTTAAAAACAACAAATACACTACATGCAAAGAAAAGGTGCCTTATGGCTCAGTTACATGATATTAAGGATTTGCTTGTTCAGAACGCCTTTTCTAACAAAAATAGACACCGCCACGTACTTGGTTTCTATGACCCACTTCACCACAGTATGCGCATGTAGGCTTCTTACGTTTTGGAACAGACACCAGACCACTGGAACTGGGCTGAGACTGAGGAGGAAGCACTTCGGGAAGAGCTTGCAAAGGAAACGCTTCGGGAAGAGATTCCAAAGGATCTTCATCCCGTGATACTGGGAGTTGGGGTGTGGGGCAAAGTATGTCTTTTGATTCAGGTGGAACAAATTGTCAAATTTTTTCAAAAAGATATTTTTGCCTCTCATGCGAAAGCCCTTGTGGTTGGACTTCAGGCATTTCGTCGTGATCAAATGTATTTTTAAACACAAAGTGCTGGGCATCAATTCCGTCAGATATTGATTTTTTGCATAAAACTTGACCAATTGAAGATGGGTCAGTATTAAAATGACTGTACGAAAGTAGCTGTGGTACGGTGAATGGTTTCTTGGATTTAAAAAAAATTACCCAATCATAAGTTTTTACATTAATGGTATCACCAGACTCGTTCCCGACCATGACTGAGATTATAGAATCCGTCCTTTTGTCTTTTGAATTTCTTTTTGAACAATCCAAAATACTGGTCGGGAGCGAATTTGGTGTGGCCCACTGGTAGAAACGATAATTGAAAGCTTTTGTGTCTTCCAGTCATTACGCGCCACAATGCGTATTGTATAAGATAATTGTTTTTATTTTGTCCCGCACAATTATCTGCGTGACAAACTACATCTGTTTCTCCTATAGCGAAATTCTCAAAAAAGTCGTGTAGGAAAGAAATAACAACGTTCGCTCCTTTACCTGTAGCACACGACTCAGGAATCACATAAAGAACAAATTTTTTCATTGGTTCTGCAGCAATACCAAACAGGCCTATCTATTTTCTAACATTTCTAAATTACACCGCCATTAGGCCTTTTGCACTAAACTTTAGAAGCATATTATTCAGCTTGTAGTTGACCTATAATAAAAATAAAGACAGGCAAAGGCGTGTCGTAACGTACAGTTTACTAAATAGACATAAAATAAAAATCACTATTTTTACCGATTTTTACAAAACATTGAATATCTCCGTAACTAGAAACCCTCATAAGGTACCTTTTCATGTAAGATGTCACATTTGTTATCTAAGTGTCGTATACTTCACGCGTCGAGTGATGATTCCTATAACAGTTCCAACAAGTCGCTTTTGGTTGGTCTTAAAAAATAATTGATGAAGTGTACTTTTACATTTCTAAATAAATTAAATGTCTATGTCTATTTAAATGTTACATTTCTAAATTAATGAATGTGCTAAACTACCATAAACTGTTTACAAACATTTGACATGATAGCTAATACTCGATATAAAAATGAAGTGTCATAGATATCATCAAATAAAACTTCATATCATCCAATCAAAATAATTTGATCCTACCTAAATTATACGTGAAAGGTAACCCCATATTTTTCAGTGTTTGTTGGAACGAGAAGGAAATTATTTAACCGCACAATAAGGCATTTGTTTTGTTAAATATTAAATTTGAATACTTCTTACTACGACTATGACAACGGGCCGCCATTAGCGAACTAAACAGTGGCACAATATGATAGATCGTCATCTATGTTTATTATCAATCGTTGTTATGTATGAAATACTATTCTATGATTATAGTAGGGTGTGTATAAATCCTATAATTATTCCCCAGGACGTGGACACAATGTTCGAGAACGTGGACCACACGACGACGGACAACGGGAGCAATGGCGCGGAGAGTTTCGGCTGCAACTACAACAACTGCGAGATCAGCTCGCACAAGCAGCATAAGATGCAGCACGACGTTGATAAGGTACAGATAGACAGACAACGAGAGCAATGGGTCGGAGAGTTGGCTGCAACTTCAACAACTGCGAGATCAGCTCGCACAAGCAGCATAAGATGCAGCACGACGTTGATAAGGTACAGACAGACAGACAACGGGAGCAATTGGTCGGAGAGTTGGCTGCAACTTCAACAACTGCGAGATCAGCTCGCACAAGCAGCATAAGATGCAGCACGATGTTGATAAGATACAGACAGACAGACAGACAACGGGAGCAATGGGTCGGAGAGTTGGCTGCAACTTCAACAACTGCGAGATCAGCTCGCACAAGCAGCATGAGATGCAGCACGACGTTGATAAGGTACAGACAGACAGACAGACAACGGGAGCAATGGGTCGGAGAGTTGGCTGCAACTTCAACAACTGCGAGATCAGCTCGCACAAGCAGCATGAGATGCAGCACGACGTTGATAAGGTACAGACAGACAGACAGACAACGGGAGCAATGGGTCGGAGAGTTGGCTGCAACTTCAACAACTGCGAGATCAGCTCGCACAAGCAGCATGAGATGCAGCACGATGCATACTTTTATATACGGCGCCACTTTTTGATATTTAACAAATTGAACACATATCTGTGAAAAAATAAGGATCAAAGTCAAATGGCCTTCTAAAAGTTTTAATTAAATATTGAAAGATGGCAGCAAATCCAC
Source organism: Cydia pomonella (assembly GCF_033807575.1). Classification (NCBI taxonomy): domain Eukaryota; kingdom Metazoa; phylum Arthropoda; class Insecta; order Lepidoptera; family Tortricidae; genus Cydia; species Cydia pomonella. The sequence goes on from NC_084728.1 coordinate 1,447,780, forward strand.
GTGGCTACAAAGTTTTCTTTGATAATACACCTCTATTTCAAATTCTCTTTGATTTACCAAGTGGACGCGTCTTGTGCTTTCTCTCCATTCTAGAAGTTCCTGCATAGCCAGTGCATCCTAAAATATACCCATTTTAGCCATGTTTATAATAAAATAAAAAGTACAGCGCCATCTACCGAGTCTACAAATTGCTTCTGTCTTCCAGGTAGTGTCAGTACTGAAGAACATAGTCCGCGATTGGAGCGCCCTCGGTGCCGCGGAACGAGATCAGTGCTACAAGCCGATATTGGAGGAAATGGAGGAGAGGTTCCCACTGGACGAATACAGGTAAAGCAGAGACGCGTTCCATATAGATTTTCGTAAATTGTCCCGCCTGCTGCTATCTCTATTGTACGCGCATAATTCTATTGCTGTCCCACCTATAAACGAAAAATAACGATCTTTATATAACGGTATGACGTCATACCGGTTTAATCCGAACCATTTAAGGTCTGTTTTTTTATTCCGTAGACTAAAATGACGTTTCATATGTAAGACATGACATTTCTTAGTACCACATGAAATGTCATTTTAGTCTACGGAATAAAAAAACAGAATATAGGTAGCCGAATAAATTTATGTCGCTACCGAAAAATAACGGTACCGTTATTCTTTTGGGTAGCTTTACCGCTTTCATAAAGATATCCTATCAGCTTAGGCGTCGTTGCCAAGCCGCCCGCGCCCTGCGCCAACTTGGTTCCTATTGGATGAAGCTGTTGTTATTTTAAAACGGTAGCGATACCTTTATATCGGAGCCGCGCGGCCTAACCGGTATAATGTATCGATATTGTAATGTTATACCGCTGCTTTAGGCAACGAACTAGAGCTTAGAAATGACCCCACGTGTATTGTCGCGAGCTCAACTGACTTCTGATTTGCAGTTATAGGTTAACCACGTAATTCAGTCGGTTGGTAATAACCACTTACCAAGGCTCAGAAACCGGTTAAATTTCCATTATCATGTTCTTTCGTTCGATAAACCGTTAAAACCTTTTTGTTTCAGATTCGTTCGTTAAACCGTAAAAACCTTTTTATTTCGGTTTCGTTCGCGAAACCGGTTTTTTTAAAGTTCTTGTTTTTTAAAGTTGTTGACTAACCGGTCTAGAATAATAAAAACGGTTTATTCCTACGCACGGAGAGTTTGTTTACGCGGCACACCAGTCACACCACCAGCTGGTCGGCTATCTGGTCGCGCGTCGAATAAACCGGCTTATTTAGGTTACAATAAAGTTCTTTAGTGATCGTGTTCCTGTGAAAGCTAGGCGTGATACCGAAATAAACCGTTATTTACCGCTATTCCGACCATTTCCGAGCCTTGCCACACTACTTTTAGTAGCTCTAGTTCCCCAACTGCCACAAAAATATCAAGCTAATGATTGATTTTATTTAATACCACAACTGTGACAAACAAGCGTGCGGCCCGCCTGATATTAAGCATCCACCGCAGCCTATGGGCGCATGTAACTCGTGTTCACACACGCGTTGCCGACCCAACAAGCTCATTGCTTTTACTGTTGATTGTGATCATATTGATAGTATTATTGTTTTCAGTGAACGCAGCCGCATTAAAGTTCTAGTTCCCGGTGCTGGGCTCGGGCGCCTCGCGTGGGAGATCGCAGCTCGCGGTTACAGTTGCCAGGGCAATGAGTTCTCGCTCTTTATGCTGTTCGCAAGCAACTTCATACTCAACCGATGCCCTGAGGTGAGATATTTCATCTGTGTGGCTTTCACAACCACTGAAACAGAATATAGCTGTATGGACAAGGATCAAAGTGCTAGTCTCCTGCGCCAGACTCGGGAGATCGCAGCTCGAGGTTGCAGTTGGCAGGGGAACGAGTTTTCGCTTTTCATGCTGTTTGCGAGCAATTTCATACTCAACTGGTGCCCTGAGGTAAGCTTTTTATAGGTTTAAATAGTGCATTCTCAACTCAGTGAACTTATCTTTATAAAAATATCTAAAACTCATAGATAATTCTATTTTTAGACATACCCTAAATGACTGTACCATTGTCGAGCACTGAGACTGAGCATGCAGCTACTTTTTCCAAGCAAATTCATACTTAAGTTACTTAACCGATGATTTTGTAACTGTTGCGCTCACAACCACTGAAGCAAAGTTCGTGACTATAGGTTATGCAGCCAAAATGTCTTTAAAACTCCGTGATTCATCTCTTATGCTAAGGGACTATAGCATTGTCTGACACTGAGGCGGAGTATATGACTTTAGTGTAGCACCTGTTAAGAACTATTATGTTACCTCTTTCTATTGTTTATATAGTTTTAATTATTGGCGAATAGTCAAAAAACATAGTATTTATTAGATACGCTTTTAAAATATTCTATAATTCATAAACATTATTGTTTCAGGCAAACAAATATACGGTCCATCCGTGGTTGCATCAATACGTGAATAATGTGACTTGCGACCATCAACTGCAAGGGGTCACATTCCCTGACGTGAGGCCTGGTGGTGACCGACCCAATCACCACTTTTCCATGACTGCTGGAGATTTTCTCAAGGTTAGTCCTGTATTCATATTATTTATATGGTGACCTGTTCCATACCATCATCGTCATCCCGTCATGTCTTTTGCCACAGGTTATGGAACTCAGGTCCGCTTGACAACTAATTCCAAAAGCTGGTGTATTAGGCACTAGTTTTTATGAAAGCGATTTCCATCTGAACACCCAACCCAGGAGAGAAACCCTAGCCCTATTGGGATTAGTCCAGTTTCCTCACGATGTTTTCCTTCACCGAAAAGGGACTGGGGAATTCAAATGATATATCGCACATACGTTCCGAAAATATCATTAGTACGAGCCGGGGCTTCAATCGACACAATCTTTTAATGATTTCCAACTATTTCTACCAGGTATACACAGAAGCAGAGCAATGGAACTGCGTGGCATCTTGCTTCTTCATAGACTGCGCGCCCAACGTGATAGAGTTCATAGAGAGGATATACGCCATCCTAGAGCCCGGCGGCTACTGGATCAACCTCGGACCCCTGCTGTACCACTACAGGTAATATCAGTAATACTAGAGTTCATAGAGAGGATATACGCTGTCCTAGAGCCCGGCGGCTACTGGATCAACCTCGGACCCCTGCTGTACCACTACAGGTAATATCAGTAATACTAGAGTTCATAGAGAGGATATACGCTGTCCTAGAGCCCGGCGGCTACTGGATCAACCTCGGACCCCTGCTGTACCACTACAGGTAATAATGTCAGTAATACTAGAGTTCATAGAGAGGATATACGCTATCCTAGAGCCCGGCGGCTACTGGATCAACCTGGGACCCCTGCTGTACCACTACAGGTAATGTCAGTAATACTAGAGTTCATAGAGAGGATATACGCCATCCTAGAGCCCGGCGGCTACTGGATCAACCTCGGACCCCTGCTGTACCACTACAGGTTATATCAGTAATACTAGAGTTCATAGAGAGGATATACGCTGTCCTAGAGCCCGGCGGCTACTGGATCAACCTCGGACCCCTGCTGTACCACTACGGGTAATATCAGTAATACTAGAGTTCATAGAGAGGATATACGCTGTCCTAGAGCCCGGCGGCTACTGGATCAACCTCGGACCCCTGCTGTACCACTACAGGTAATGTCAGTAATACTAGAGTTCATAGAGAGGATATACGCTATCCTAGAGCCCGGCGGCTACTGGATCCTCCATACAAGGTGTTTTTATTTTTTTCTTTTTTATCGTGGAAAGACATTTTCAAGTGTCCAATTTAACATATAATGCCATTGCATTTTTTAAAATATTTTCTATTTGCGTTTATAGGAACGGAAAGTATGGGCGCATCTTACTTTGAACCCCTAAAATATTAATAAAAGACGGAAAAAAAAAACAGCGGCGCTATTGTATGGGCATGCACATTGATACACACTGACTCATCGCCACATAACGAAAAATCGAAAAAGTAACCTCGAACTTTTTCGACGATTCTGCGGCGGTGGCGGCGCGCCGGCGTGACCAAGGCTCTGAAACCGGTTAAATTTTCAAACCGTTATTATTTACTTGGCGGAAAACCTTTTAATTTCGGTATGGCACAAAAAACAGTTATTTTTAAACCGGTTTTTATGAGAACAGTTCTTGTCAAATTAACCGGATTAGAACATTAAAAACCGGTTTCTTACGTCGGTGTCTATGTTTACGTGGCACACCACCAGGCCGACGAACTGTTGCGTCGCTCGTCGAATAAACCGGTTTTTTAGGTTACAATTCTTAAAATGGTCGTGTTCTTATAAAAGTTCGGAGCAAAACCGAATTTACCGGTATTTTAAAAACCGGTTCCGAGCTTAGGGCGTGGCGCGGACCGCTAATCGGAATGTACTATTGTTGCAGTGACATGCCATCAGAGAGCAGCATTGAGCCACCATATGACATTCTACTGGAGATTATTAGAGACATCGGCTTCGACATATTGGTAAATATTGATGACTGTATATGATATTACTATCTTCGGCATAAATCGTTCCAGCATAATCTTATAAAGTATAAATGACTGATGTAAGATTTAGTTCTAAAGCATCGTGTTGTGCGCGTTTATTCAAGTAGGCATAGCAATAACATGCGAATGATTAGTTCTAAAAAATATACACCGTGTGCCAATAGGGTATTTGACTGTATTTAATAAATTATTTCACACCATGCACGATATAAAGCACCACAACATTAACACATTCACTGCCGGGAACCCACCTGGTGGGCGCTCGTGAACTTTGTTCAGATGCCTGACAACCCGCTGGGCGGGTTGTTTTGTACGCAGCTATAGACCACCGGTTTCTGGGGTAGTGCGCCGTTTGTCTGGCAGTGAATGTGTTAATAGAGTTAGACAGCAGTTATATTTAGACACTATTTCCATTTTATAATTCGTATATAACTATAAAGAGTAGGTAACTTGACTGTGACGTCATTTGCTAGTGTTTCATTCCATAGTAGCAAATCGTTTTGACAGTTCGAAAAAAGAAACTGATTTGACTAGTAGTCAAATACCTTATTACCCGAACGATTTTAAAGGTGTATTCTTGACCGCATTTAGAGACTAAAATGTCATACGAAGTTTTCTAAAATCGATCTTGGTTTAGAGATAATTTAAAAAATTGTGAAAATTTATTTCTGTTATAACTTAGTGAAAAATGCCTTTTTAGCTGTGACGCTACCACTATGTGACTTGGTTTAGACATACCTATTGACAGAAATTAAAGTGTATGTATGTATAAACTCTTTAGTGCACAAAAGACAAAATATAAATATGGCACAGGATAAGCAGTACAAAGGCGAACTTATCCCTTTAAGGGATTTCTTCCAGTCAACCTTTGAGTAGATGAGAGTTGATGAAGAATGGTAGACAAATAAAGTACTGAGTACAATAGACTAGAGGAAAGTCAATAAAATTATAAACGAGAACGAAAAAAAAAAATTAAATAATAAAATAGAAGTAATAGTATAACCAATGAGCGGAATTCTTCATAGCAAAAATCAAACTGTCAGAGGGATTGACCTAACTGTTTTATCGACTTATCGATAAATATTAGTCACTTAACGAAACAAAGTTAAAGTAATGAAATCAGGCTTTTGGATATACATACAAATAAATTAACGGTGACCCTAATTAGCTGACCGCCACTGTATTTTAGTAAAATACTAAAGAATAAAACAGAAAAAACTTTTATTTTAAATTTTCTATATGAAACTTATCATGAAAAATTAAAAATAAATATTACTAAGAGTAGGTAACTAATCTTCATTCAAAATAACAGAGTCGAAATCTAAATTGTACTAAACATGTTTTCTTCATCTTCCCTGTAGTAAAAGAAAATTGACATTATTTCTTCAACATTGTCACTTTTCAAATTACTCCTTTTTTCATTGTAGATCCATTTATAAGATGAAAACGAGCGTTCTACCTCAGTTGAAGTAACAGGAGCATATTTGTAGTACTCACATAAAATGCCATAACTTTCTTTTATGTACAACAGATCATTTCTCAAATTATTGTGCTTAAGTACTCTTTTTGCTTCTCTTATTACAGCCGACTCTTTTGAATTTAAGTTTGAAATTACTTCTGCAATACATTCCAAATTTTCTGCATAATATATAGCTGCATTAAGCCATGTGCCCCACCTAGTTATAATAGGTTTTGGAGGCAATGGTACGGATGGACAAATTTGTTTGAATATTCGGACTCTATACTTTAATATTTACTTTAATATGGAGATGCAAGTTGCCACTTTCCCGAATGAAGGTTGAGGGAGGCGATGGCTGAGATACACGTCATACTCGTGAACGGGTGCTGTTTGTGGAGACCGGTCTGTTTAAGCTTACACGGGGTACAGGTTATGTTAAAGTATGTAACTTTACTTTTGAGTGACATTAACGTGAGACACTTCATTCGGTTCTTGTCTGTTTTAATTTTTTTGTCTTTTAATTATTTATATAAAAATTCAAGCCTTGGCGACCCTCTACATCTCTAAGGATAATTTAATATATTTTTTTATATTTTATCTCTGACACTTAGAGACTTATACATCTCTAAAGAATTTTAGTATTTTATGGTTTTATTTTTTTATCATAGTTTTTTTTTTGTGTAATTTGACATTTAGAGACAGTATACATCTCTAATAAAGTATTTATTATTTCATAGATTCGATATTTGTAATTGTTTTTTTTTTTTTTTTTTTTTTTTTTTTTTTTATTGTTTGTAAAAATGGACATGTAAAAGTGCCCCTGTGGCCTATTTGCTGAATAAATGTTTGATATTTGATATTTGACAGAATAATCTTTTAAGTTGATAATATGATAATGCGATATTATTCCGTAACATCGATAAGTCGATAAAACAGTTAGGTCAATCCCTCTGATAGTTTGATTTTTGCTATGAAGAATTCCGCTCATTGAGTATAACAAATATATAGAATACCTATATTATACACAATAATTATATATTTATAGTACAAAATAAGTTAAATCTGGTCAGATAGCCACAGCTTCTTTAACTGCCCCTTAAGTGATGTAAACTCGCAATTTTTATTCGTCAATAAAAAAAAAAATACTTATCCGTTGTAATGTTTTTTTTTTCTCACCAAAGTGTAAAGATAAATAACGTATCGTGTACAGAAAACGCAAATTTTGGCCAAAACTCATATACAATTTTTTTTGCTCATTATGACCTCAGGAATGTGTGGTTAAAATATGTCGAGTTAGTTTAGAAAGTTTCCAGAATGAAATCAATATGTTAAAAATGAAAAGCCAAATAAGTGAGCAATGTCGAGTCGATTTTCTTTATATCGTTTGTCTGCGGCTGTAGCATGGTCGGCGTTTTATCACCACTCGCGTCATGCGTCACTTTCGCACTAACATACTTGTTAGAACGTGGCAGGTATGGTGACAGGCGTTTTAAATGTGACCATGTTAATGCCGCTGGACTTTCTTTCTTATTATACACAGTCGGTTAAAAATTTAGAACGATTACCGAACATTCTGTTCGCCTTGTATAACTATATTTTTTATTTCCAGAAAGAACAAACGGGCGTGAAGACGAAATACGCCCAAAACCCCAACTCGATGATGCAACACGAATATGATTCAGTGTTCTTCGTGTGCAGGAAACCTTACTGTATGTAAACACAGACCCACACAACTACACGAAGTATACGGGAATTTTCAGATAAAAGTGTAAGGTCACTGCGGCCAAATCCGTCTGCGGGAAATTATGCGCATTTTTCATTTTTTCAACCGTAGGCAATAAAGCGCTACTTTTGGCTATACTCTGTATCTTTAGGTATGTAAATAAAAGTAAACAAACAATTTGTACATTTCGGGTAGTTATGACATTTTTTGGTTAACCAACCAAATACAAAACCGCCTGGATCTGTCACTGAACGATTTGACTTAAACCTACATTATTTGATTGTGTAATGTTTTCATCTACCCTCAACTGGCTTAAGGAGACATTTGAGGATAGATTTTGTTTACTTTTATTTAAATACCTAAAGATACAGAGTATAGATGCGCAAAAAGCTTCTCTGAGTCAAAAATATTGATTTATATCTTTCATTTACGGATATATATCACTCATTTCGCTCAGTGGATCTGTAGATTATATTGTTCACGAGCGAGTGGAGAGAGATGTCAATCAATCAGAGTACACACAGCCATAAGTGCGACCAAGGTTCGGAAACCGGTTAAATTTCCAAACCGTTATCATGTACTTGTCGCAAAACTTTTTAATTTTGGTTTCGTTCTTAAAACCGTTATTTTTAAACCGGTTTTTAGAACATTTACATAAAGTTCTTGTTAGATTAAGAATAAAAACCGGTTTCATTACGCGGCACACCACCAGGCCGGCCGGTTTATTTAAGTTACAATAAAGTACTTAAAACGTTCGCGTTCTTATGAAAGTTCGGAGTAAAACCGAAATAAACCGGTATTATTAAAACCGGTTCCGAGCCTTGAGTGCGACCAAGATGGGGAATCACGTGATACGATCCCGCCATTTTGCATCGTCTCACTCGTTCGGCTCATTGGAATCGTGAGTGGGAAAGAGCGAACAAGTAAGATAAATGAGTTACAGAGTGAGTTCAATCAAAAGATATAGTTCATTTGAATCACTCAGTCGTGAATCATGAATGACACATGTCTACTTTTGACTGCTAAAACTAAAAGCAATCATTGCTTGTCGATGAAGATAATAATCTAATTTTTTTTTTAAAGCGCTGTTTACGGTATTTCCCGCGGGTGGATTAGGCAGTATTGAATTGACCTTACCATTTACTTTTATTTGAAAATTATCAAGTTCTGGGCTATTTTTACTCAGAATCGCAAGGATTTTTAATATAAAAAGGGGAACATTTTCCACAATTTTCCATACAAAATTAAGGACCCTGTTTTTTGGTGTATGTTGTACATTTATGTGAAAATGCGTCACATAACATTTTTTTTAATATCAAATATCACTCGTGATTCTAAGTAGATAAGTAGAAATGATCCAAAAATCGTTTTATTTTCTGAAAATACCCATACAGAACGGTCAAAACGTAGAAACACTCATACTAAAATAGCTTGTATATATAGTATGTCCATCGATTGTACTCATGAAAAATAAATATTTACGAATGTAGTGTTAAAATTAAGGAGATAATTTTGTATTGGGTGGAAAGCAAAAGCAACTAAGTGAGACAGCTATATTTTTATCATATTCATCGATATTTCTGTCTGATATAATTGTTATAATACCGGGCTATCATGGTCGCCCGTTTATCGTCTGTCTTGGCCGTCAAGTATGTGCGTTGGTGACGCATGACACTATAGACGATAAAATCGCAACCATCATAACCATATACAAGTTAATGGTTTTTACAGTGTCCAAATGTTACTTGTTTTGTTTTTCTAAATTGTTATTTTAGTTTAATTAGTGAAAATGCCAAGTTTAGTCAAAGTAAGTTCAAGTACAGTTCAAGAGATATTATAAACTCCTTCGGGATGGTGGCAAACAAGCATACGAGCTGCTGCCAATGGTGTATCACTCAGTTGTTCGGGGGTGTTCGGCTCTCGGGATGTTCGGAGCAATTTTGGTTCGTTAATTTGTGCGACATTTTGGAATTTGTCAAAAAAATTGTCACAAAATAAATAGGCCAAGGCTCGAAAACCGGTTAAATTTCCAAACCGTAATCGTGTACTTGGCGCAAAACCTTTTCATTTCGGTTTCGTTCGTAAAACCGGTTTTAAGAGAACATTTCCATAAGTTTACAGTTAGAACAACCGGTTTAGAACAATAAAAACCGGTTTCCTCTTATGTTGGCATCTTTGTTTAAGCGCCACTAACAGGCCGGCCGACCTCGTCGTTCGTTGAATAAACCGGTTTTTTCGGTTACAATCAAGTTCTTAAACCTTTCGCGTTCTTATGAAAGTACGGAGTAAAACCGACATAAACCGGTATTAACCGCATTGTCCTTTAATTCGTCCTTGGTAGCGGCAAAAAATCTATCATATTGCTATTTTTATGCAGGCATTCATTCGAAAATTCATGAAATTAGACTTTATATCCTAAAACCAATGATTGTGTCATCATCACGACCATATATATATATATATATATATATATATATATATATATATATATTTTACGTCTCACTGCACGTGGTAACAGGCAGCCACGTTAGCACAATGCGGATTGGGGACTTCACACACACCAATAAATAAATAAATATTATAGGACATTATTACACAAATTGACTAAGTCCCACAGTAAGCTCAATAAGGCTTGTGTTGTGGGTACTTAGACAACCTATATTGTAAATTTCATCGAAATCGCTAAAGCCTACGTGAGCTGAGCGTAAGCCTATCTGAAAAAATATGATACTATGAATATGCTGTCTTTTATATACCATCTACCCCCAATTTTTTTTCATAGAAGGAAGTTTTAACCCCCAAATGAGTTTATGATATCTCGATATCTCAGATTATATATTATACTGGTTATTTAGTCATTTATTTTAATGCATGTTTTTATTTAAGTATTTCTTTGTCATTGAGGTGAAAATTGGTACAACTGTACAATTGCGTCATACAGTACAGTCGGCAACATAAATAGAACTGTAAGTAAAACTAGTTTTAAAATTCTAAAATACCCTAATTTCGACTATTTTTTTTATTCTGAAAATTATACTAAACGTTGTATTACTAAACGCTTATCAATTTCATCATATAAGTTATGATTTAATGTTAGTCAGGCGAAGTTATTTAATAGGTGAGCCCGCACAGAACGAGCCGCCTCGCGAGGAAAGTGCCGTGCGAGGCACCTCGGTCGGTGGAGACGTGCTAGGCCGAGGCAATGCGGGCGAGGCACGTCTACACCGACCGAGCTGCTTTGCGCGGCAATTTCCTTGCGAGGCGGCTCGCTCGGTGTGGACACTCCTAATAAAGGCGAATTTAGGGTACGTATTTTTACCGACTCTTTCAATGAACAGCAACATTAATAACGAGGTTTGCTACCTATTCGATGCTGTCTGTATATCCCGCCAATTTATGATTAGGATTAGAGCAGGGGTTCTCAAACTGTGCGCCGTAGACAGTAAAGAGGGGCGCCGTGAGGCCAGAGGCGACTTTAGGCGTGGGTGACGTGGGACTCTGACACAACGTAAAAATGATCGTTATTTCTTGCTCCACCAGAAGGCCTCGCTAAATGTACCTTGTCCACATAAAGTTTTGATCTTGCCCCGCCACTGCGTGTGGCAATTCTCCTCACCATGTTTGACCTCACGAGATTACATTTTAAACTTGCAAGTGCGACGCGGACTGAAAAAGATTGGGAACCCCTGGATTAGAGTGCTTTGGGGTAAATTCGAAACGACATTTTTTTTTATTATTTAGTTAAAATAAAGGACAGTTGTTTTGTTACCATTATTCGCTGCGCAAAAATCGTATTAATATCAAGACTTGTAGGTAGGTTATCCAAAGTCAGGGCACAAACCTAGGCTATTTCAATGACAATAAAACATTTGTCATGACAATTTAACCGTCAAGATGGCATGACAAATGTCACCTAAATACTTACCCCCTTATTCATAAACGTCTACTAAAGTTGACAAGCCGCTAATAATCGTTTGTCCCTTTTCGACGTATTGGTATGATGGAAAGGGACAAACGATTATTAGCGGCTTGTCAACTTTAGTAGACGTTTATGAATAAGGGGGTAAATCAGTCTAGCTTAACTAACGTGCAAATCGTTAACGCTCCGTAGCGTAGCGTAGCCATCTCTCTCCGTCACTTACATATAGTGCGACAGTGACAGTTGCGTTTCGTTCGCTATGGTGCGTTAACGATGGGCACGTTGGCTACGCTGATGAACTTACATTTAAACTGTATTTTAAATTCAAAGACTAATTCGTGATTGGAATATGACAGTAGATGGCGCTGCATATGTCTTAGACAGGATATACAGTTTGAATGAAAGGACTGCGTCGTTCCTGCGAAATGTCATCTCGACTCCTGACGATGACGTGACATATGTCATCTCGATTTGACATGTCTCCTGATATGTCACCTAAAGTGCCGCTTGCCTTCTGACCATGACATATGTCATTACGTTTAGACATTTGTCTCTTGACGGTGACATTTTGTCATAAAATATTGTCTATGCCTGTAACAATGTATTTTAGCAACTGTACATATAAAATATTGTATATTTCTATAAAAGTGATATATTTTAGTCATAAATCTTCAGTTGAGTAACAAAACTTACTAGTAAATAATATAATGAATATCTGGGAGTCAGAGCTTTGCTCAGAAAACATATAAAACCTAAAAAATGCGCGTTTTTTCAGCGATAAGACCGATTTAAGATCGATTTTTCGCCCCCGAAAACCCCCATATAGCAAATTTCATCGAAATCGTTAGAGCCGTTTCCGATATCCCCGAAATATATAAATACACTAGAATTGCTCGTTTAAAGGTAAGCCAAAGGCCTGCCAAATAACACTAGACCCTACTCATAGTGTTGTGTTTCTGCCGGTGAGTAAGGTTGCCAGAGCTCAACGAGGGTGCGGAGTGTTAGGGTCGGTAACGCGCATGTAACACCTCCGGAGTTGTAGGCGTACATAGGCTACGTAGACTGCTTACCATCAGGCGGGCCGTATACTTGTTTGTTGTTTGCCACCGACGTAGTATAAAAAAGTAGTTTTCGAGATATTTAGACAGACGGACGGACAGAGTCGCACCATAAGGGTTCCTTTTGTACCGTTTTAGTACGGAACCCTAAAAATGCTAGTAAGTTTTGTAACTGACAATCGCATGAAAAATATCTTTATTATCACGTAACTAACTTTTAAGATTGTTGTATCCATTTAACTTTATTTGTAAGTATTTTTTTTCTTTCTTGGACTCATTACGTTTTCATCGGGGGTTATACATATTTCTATATTTTTCATTAGGCCTTTAAGTTTTTCACATTGTCCAAGTATTGGATAGCTAATTAACAAATAAATTAAGTGCCAGATAAAACTTCCTAGAAACTTAGGACTTTATCTACCAGTTAAGCTTATTTGAAGATTGAGAAACGCCAACGATGACTTTATTCGTCAGATAAGTGGCAAGTAGCTTCGAGACTTTACTTGGACACTGTGAAACAGGCCCTAAGTGTAGATTTTTATTGAAATTCATTAATCATCTCCCAACGTCGCGATATCACATGCGATTTCGTAGATGTACCTATAAAAAAGGTTTATTAAATGAGTATGGCTTAAGTTTTAATGTTAACATCGAATCCATAGCTCTAACTGACCACTCTTAATAATTTCAATCACTGATATTATTAGACTTAATTCCACCTGTGTTTACCTTTCATATTGTTTTTAAGTTCCCGATATTTGACACCCACCCGCTATCTCCAGTTACCAGTGAACAAGATGCATGTAACTGCGTCGTAATATCGGGAGCTCAAAAATAATATAAAAGGAAATCACGGTTTATATCCCGGTTGATTTGTCTGTCTGTGAAACTAACCGTGAATCATTCAAAACTGTTACTGTAATTATTGTCAATTTTACTTACTTGCTCCCGGTGAAAACAAGCCTATTTTCTCATAATTATAATAATCTTAATATAAGTCCCACTTAAGGGCGTCGCCAGCTGATGGGCTACAGCAGGAAGGGGGGGGGGGGGGTGGCATTCATATGGCCGATGGCCAAAAAGGTGGTGGGGCGGGCATACATTGAGTTAGAAATTTTATTCTCTAGGGGGGGCAGCTGCCCCCTCCTGCCCCCCGTTGGCGAAGCCCATGGTCCCACTGCTGACCCAAAGCGGGTTGGATATTTCTCTTTTCTCATATATTTGTTTTAATTTCTGACAATATTACTATTTTAAGTTATGACTATAGGTTGTTCGTTTTATTTTTAATTCAGTTGCAAAAAAGTTACAAGAATGCTATAACGTGTAAAGTAGTGCATAATATTGTATCCGCAAATTTGACAGCTCAAGCAACTGGCCCTGTCTGGTAGGTAAGCTATGCGATAAATACTATTAGTTACCACAAAACTTATACCGTATTACTCAATTTACTTTAGCTGTCGAATTCGCGAATATGTTATACTACGCATTTTGATAGTCTTTTGACTATGACGAATAGTAATAGAAAATACGTAAATTAATCCGTCACTTACTGTGACTAAGTCACGTGGTAGAAAATAAATATTTTAGTTGAGTTCAAAATTATATTTTTGATGTATTGCGTCACATTTTACTATGGTTAGCAATTGAAAAGTATTATTTCATAACATTTGAATCTGAATCCATCATGGATATTTCAATATTTGCAGTAATTTTTAAGTATGTATTCGAAATTTAGATTTATACTTTTTTTTTATTTGATGAGTGATCCGTTATAAATATATTTTAGTTAAACCTTACGAGGGCATGATATCGGCCTGATTCGAATTTTAATAAACGTCAAAAATTATAGTTCGTTTTTTTAGCATTAGAAAAGGTAAACAATCTTGACATGTATTTTTATTGAAAAACGCTATTTAGAAATCAGTAACTATTACTTATGAAAGCAAAAGGATGATTGATCGTGGGTCTCTATTGTTTCCCATAAAGTTTTAAGCCATAATGTATTGTTTGTCCGCATTTTCTTTAGTCATAATTTGGTTTTTCTCAGAAACGCGTGACTTTTCAGGATTGCCATAAAACAAACTTAACCTAACCTTACCAATCTATATGATAACCTAAGGAAATTCTTGAAAAGTTAACGATTTCAGAGTTATGACAAATGATAATATGACTATCATTACATTATTACTTTCAATAATTATGTCAAACAAAGCGATCCGATTGATCGTATATGGTTTATAATTGTTACATATTTGCCGAGAATAATTTTTTGAAAGTGTAATAAAAAAAGACACGTCAAAATCGCTTACCTTCTTTCTAATGCTAAACGGACTATAGATCTGGATAACATATGGGTCGGACCTGTCAGGGTCTAAAGTGACGTTACTTCAAATAAAAACGTCACTTTTGACACTGACAGATCCGATCCATATTAGCAAAGATAATTGATTGTAATAGAGGTAGTCTAAGAAAAAAACGTGCCCCTTATTTTGACATCCAAAACAGATGGCGCTGTACTGCGCCATGTTTTGCGGTCACTGATGAAATGTCAAGCTTTGACAGTCAGAGTTTCCGCAAAATGTATGGAGCTGTACAGCGCCATCTCGTTTGGCGACCTGTCAAATTCGAGTCTTAATCAATACATTGATATTAGATACGATTATCTAGATCTAATCTTTGACGTATATTAAAATTAGAATCAGACTGTATGATATCATACTTTTTAACAGCTGACCATTGCGACAGTATATAAAGCCCGATCAGAAATATATGATCAATTTCAAGAGGGCGCTTTTTTCTCAGGGTGACAGTTCAATTTAGTATAAAAAAATTAGTCCCAATGAAATTCCGCAATATGGCGCGTGGTCATATATTACTGGTCAGACTTTAGTTTATTTTAAAACATGTGAATTTAATATTTAAATAACATAAGAGAGTAAAATTATACAAAAGGTACGCCGCCGAGAACTCGAAATATTTTTTCTACGTTCGGTGACGGCCTTTAAACATATTCAAAGAAAATTGTGCTGTGAAAATAATTATTTCACTAGATGTCTCTGTACTCTATTATAAATCACAACTATTATATCAACTCCTTTTTTTAAATAGCAATTATTCACTGACTGTATAAATGGGTAAAGTCTACGATAGTTAGACCAAGCTAAGTTGGCAGCGATTTTGATAGAGCTGACTGTGCAAATAAATGTATTTTCATATTCATATTCATATATTTATTGCATCCATGGTAGGTACACAGGTGTTACATTATAGTCTGTTTCACATGGGCCCTGGTAGGGCACGGTAATTATCTTAAATCTAACATTAATTATCTTAAATCTTACAACAATTTTAAACGTCAAACTTGTATGAAATTATGACGTTTAAATAACACTTGCACAGTGTGGGCTATCAAAATCTCTGCAAACTTTTTCTAACTATATTGTGCTTTGTAGTTGATATAGATGACGCTGTACGGCTGCGTACATTATGCGGTAATTCTGGTTGTCAAAACTTGGCGTTTGACAATCCGTTGACTACAAAACATATGGCGCAGTACAGCGCCATCTATTAAAAATTTCAAACTAGAGGCATGATTTTTTTAATACTTTAAATCTCTTCTACAATGAATAACTCTTTGGTAAAGAGTTTAAATTATTAGTGATTCAAAAGGCCTGTATCTAAAAAAGTATTATAATAGTTGTTATGTTTATTCATTGTTTTGGATGCATTGAGGGGCAAACTTAACTAAAAGCTTCATTATTTATGTTATCAGAAAAAAATGGCCTCGATTCTAAAGCAAAAGTGCAATCATAAACCTTCATAAAGTATTAATATTTTGTGGCGGCATTGACATATATCTAAGGACGGGCCATACGGGCACTAAGAATGGTGCTAGTTCAGTGGTGTCACGAATTTGAGCCAATCGTGCAGTCTAACGCAACTAAGTTGCGACCAATCGCGCGCGTGATGCTAACTCGTCAACCTTTCGCGTTGTGGCTTTAAACTGCACGATTGGCTGGAATTCGTGTGCGTGACACCGCCGTACTGGCCCCATTCTTATTGCCCGTAAGGCTCGTCCTTAGATATATGTCAATCTGTAGCGGGTGTATTATTAGCTAAATTATCAGTCTAAAGTCGTCCAAACGCCGATTTTCCATTAAAGTGCATTGGGATAACTTCGGTTTTAAAAATGGCAAATATCTACTAAACTAGTCCGACCAAGATAACTTGCCAGTGATTTTGATAGCCCAGATAGAGCAGTACATATGGCCAAGGGGAGGGGAGGGGCATACTTCTGGTAAGAAATTTTGTTCTCTAGAGGGGGGCAGCTGCCCCCTCTTGGCGACGCTCATGCTGTCAAAGTAACCTTGACACTTTCAAATAAGGTTTTCATTAGCTCGCTTGCGCCCGTTACCTTGGCGTGTAAGTATCGTCTTTGTTCGACGTAAAACGATCAAAAGGTTACAGATATTTGCCATTTTGAAAATTACCCTGCTTCTAACTTACCCCAACGCACTTTATATTTCACAATCGGCGGTACAAAATATAAATAAATATTATAGGACACTTTTACCCAAATTGACTCAAGTATCACGTTAAGCTCAATAAGGCTTGTGTTGTGAAATATTAATTAAGTTTGCCCCTCTAGTTAGATAATATCTCAAACTAAAGACTTGCTAGTTGTTATAAGTACACTTTAAAGAGATTAAATATATCAGTTTATTGGATAAATCTTCAGTCTTTTATTTTTAACAGACTTCTTTGTTTCAAACGGAGGTGGTTCTCTATTCGGTTGTTTTTTGTTCAATGTTTGTGAGCCCAGAATTCCGTCACTACTGGACCGACTACAAAAACTAATCTTTGTTTAAAAGTGACCTATACACTTGCAGATTCGTTTATTTCTGTCAAAATCCAGTTCTGATGATGGGATCCACGAAGTATCAACGGAACTCTTCAAGTAGTATCCATATAACGATTTTCGTCATCATTTCAAAAAAGTGGCATTTGATGAAGTGGAACTGCTGATCAAGACTTGAATGGAACTTTTTTTTTTTACCACGACGGTGGCAAACAAGCATACGGCCCGCCTGATGGTAAGCAGTCACCGCAGGAACTGATGACTTTTTGTTGTTATACTACAAAAATTAAAGTGAAAGGGGACATTAAGAGAATTAAAAAACAAAATCAATCCGTTAAAGTTTTATTCAAATACTGTATATAGTATCTCGCAATCTTCCCCGTATCTTCTCCCGCATGGTTCATCTTTGCATAAGTGAGGAACTGCCTCCTCAACCTGAGGAGTTTCTGGGGAGTCACGAGGGGCAAGGAGTCCAGGGTGCAGCCGGGGTGGGAGGGGAAGCGGGCGGTGTCCTGGTTCAGCTGCTTGGCGTCGAGGATCTGTTTTGATATGTCTTGCGTCACTTTGTCGATTTCGTAGAGAAAATTGGTCGAGGTGAGTGGTGGCTAGAACAGAAAAAAAAGATATACCTACAGTGTTTATTTATTCACCTGATGCAATAATTAAATATAGCAAGGTAACAATTATGTCAGTTTGTGTGTATAAGGAGAGTTTCTTTATAAATAACTGACGTACGGTAAAGACCTTTGCTTTGGCATATATATATATATCAATGGTAGGAAATGCATGCAACATTTCAGTTTAATCGGAAGTGGGTCAAATTTAGCTTTCAAGAATTGACCCACATTAATGTTCGTTTTTTTAGGTACCTATTTCAATACCAGCTCTGTGTTAGGCATGCGACCTCTAAGGCCACTGTCTTCACGGGGTGAAAATACCAATTTCGGTCGGTTTCGAAAATCGAATCAAAGAATACATAATACCTAATTAGCATTTCTGTACGAGAAATGACACTTCCCACAAAACTGAAGTTCACAGCGATTCAGGAAAAAAAAACATGCTGTCTCTTTCTAATGTATGGCACTATCCTTTTCGGCTATTTAAGGTTGTCAAAATTCATTATCTTATCCGTGGTCGTGAACGTAAAGGGACGTCAAGTTATGCCAACCCTAATAATAGCTCGGAGCAATGCTGAGCCGAACGCAGCCGAGAATGCCGGAACGCTCTAGTGTCTCGCCTGGTCGAATTTACAAACATCTCTGACGAAACTTCTGTGAGACACAGTCATATTAAATATATTAAAACGGGTCAAACGGGTCTCTCTCAAATTTTAAAACGAAAATCGCTCGACATGCCATACCTCGCGGTGGTGGACCGGCACAGACTGCGGGATGCAGCTCCGCGATACGTGAATTACTCTTTTTAGGGTTCCGTACTCAAAGGGTCAAACGGGACCCTATTACTGAGACTCCGCTGTCCGTCCGTCCGTCTGTCACCAGGCTGTATCTCATGAACCGTGATAGTTAGCCAGTTGAAATTTCTACAGATTATGTGTTTCTGTTGCCGCTATAACAACAAATACTAAAACAGAATAAAATCAATATTTCTTTCCAATCTCGGGGTTCTCATCCAATCACCGAAGTTAAGCAACGTCGGGCGGGGTCAGTACTTGGATGGGTGACCGTTTTATAGATAATGGTACGGTGGCCGGTTTTATTAATATATCTTTAAGACATTCCCACTTTTGTACAACAGGTTAAATGCAAAACTAGACTTATATCCACTTAGCTATGATGGTTGTAACAATACTCTACGACGCGCCCTTCATAATATGACATACGATTCCCCGCAACTACTCCGTTTCTTCGCTAGCTGGCTCCAGGCTGATCAAATATCTTCTGTGAACATCTTAAACTATAGTCTACGTGCCCACTTCTGCAGACGTAACCGTAAAGGAGGAGGTGCTTGTATCTATGTTAAGCCGAACATCATTACTATGGAACGACAGGAGGTCAACGACCTATCAGTTGAAATGAACTTTGAAGTGTGTGCGATCGAATGCATCGGCCTGGACCTGGTAGTGGTGTGTATCTACAGACCTCCGTGCGGTGATGTACCTTTGTTTCTATTTAAATTAAATCAATTACTTAGTATGCATATATTTAAAACATCTAAAGTTGTACTTATTGGAGATATAAACATTGACTCTCTTACAAAATGTAGTAATATAAAAAACCTAACATACCTACTAAAACAGTTGGGTTTCAGACAAATTAATGAAAAGCCAACAAGAATAACTGACATTAGTCAAACCTGTATTGATCATATTTATTCCAATTTAAATAAATCACTTATAATAAATGTTTCATGTGTAAATATGTACTTATCTGACCACCTATGCCTTCTTATGTCTGTAAAAATGGATAAAAATGTTGTAAAAAATAAATGTGTAGAAAAGCGACAATTTTGTAATAAAAATTTCAGTAATTTTCAATTAAGTCTTGATTTCTATGACTGGGATGCTCTTTTGTGTAAAAGTTCTTGCCCTAGTAAGCTTCTTGAATTAGTATTAAATGTAATTAAACATTATTTCAATGTACATTTTCCTCATAGAAAATGCGTTGTAAGAAACCATAAAAATGTATGGGTTAGTGATGATATATATAGATTACGTCAGAAAATTCATTCTTATAAGCTAAAACTTTCAAACAACTTGAATAACGAAGAGTTTTCTAACTTATTGCAACTTGAAACTACTTACTCGATTGCACTAAAAAGTACACGAAGTAATTATCTAAACGAAAAAATATCTAAAAGTACCAATAATAATATGAGTCGAAATATATGGGGAATTATTTCTTCTGAAACTTGTAAGAACAATAAGCGAGGAAACGGTGCGTTAGAAGTGCTGGTGAGCCGGTCGGAGGGCGCGGGCGACGCCGCGCGCGCCGCCGCGGCCGCCGAGCGGCTCAACAACCACTACGTGTCGGCTACTCACGGCGGTGTCAAACCGTCCACTAGTGATGCACTTGCATATCTCGAACATTATCTGTCTCCGACACCGTTACAAATTAATTTTGAATTGTTCACACTTAACGAAATGATAAAGTGTGTTAAAGAAATTAAACTTAAACACTCAAAGGATGTGAACGATATGTCAACCCACATATTAGGATACCTACCTTCAATTTTGGTGTCCCTATTATTAAAGTTATTTAATGATTGCGTTCTAACGGGAAAGTTTCCAGATGCACTTAAAATTATAAAAGTGCAACCGGTATATAAAGGGAAAGGCGAAATGCATCTTCCAAAATCTTATCGTCCAATATCGTTGATTCCTATAATTTCTAAAATCTTTGAGCGCCTACTTAGTGCCAGAATTCTAAAACACTTAGTCTCTAATAATGTTTTAAACGAGCATCAATATGCGTACCGACCGGGCCGCTCGACCGTGAGTGCGGCGCGCGACGTCGTGGCGCGCGTGCTAGCGCACCTGGAGGGCGGGCGGCAGGTCGCGGCGATATTCTGCGCCTTCGAGATGGTCGACCACACGCTGCTTCTGGCGAAGATGTCTCGATACGGTATTGAAGGCCAATTTCACAAATTAATAGAATCATTTTTGAGCAATCGTAAGCAGTGTACCTACGTTTTAAACGCAAAGTCTAACCTGGAAACCATGGCTGATGCTGCTGTTCCCCAAGGCTCGACAATGGGAAATTACCTGTTTCTTCTGCTCGTCAATGATATCACATCAGCCTGTGTCGGCCCAGAGTACGTTATGTTCGCGGATGACACGTGCATCATAGTAAATGCAGATAATTTCTTAAACTTACAATCCAAACTGAGAGAAGTTATGAAACTAATATCTCGCTGGTTCACAGTCAATGGTATGTGTCTAAACGTAGACAAAACGAATATAATTCGCTTTCAGCTGCGTAAAACGAACAACGACAAGCTCGATATAAGTTTGGACGATATCATTGTGCCCCAAGTCGATAGCGTAAAATATTTAGGATTTGTAATCGATGAGGGCCTAACGTGGGCATCACACATAGATGAGACTTGTAATAAGCTGTCTTCAGCGTCCTATGCATTGTCTAGGTTGGCTCCCAGTCTGTCTATAGATAATATAAAGAAAGCATACTATGGGTACTTTCATTCCATTTTAACCTACGGTATCGATTTGTGGTGTACCGCAGCTGATCGTGACAAGATCTTTAAAATTCAAAAACGTGCCATTCGGGTTATTGCTAGAAAACCTGTTGATTACCCGGCACAAGAATTATTTAAAAAACTCAAAATCTTAACTTTGCATAGCATTTACATCCTTGAGGCTTGCAAATACGTCAGACTGAATCTCAGCTTGTACATGACCAACGCGCAGCGCCTCGGCTGCAAGGCGCGCCGACCGCACCTGCTGCTCGCGCCATGCGCGCGCCTAGCCAAAACTCGCAAGTCGCTTGCTGTGTTTGGCGTTAAAATCTATAACGCTCTTCCGGCAGATATAAAAAAAACACCAAGTGATACAATCTTCCTTAACAAATTAAAAACATATCTTCTAGGGATGGCCTTTTATAGCACTGATGATTTTTTCGAATCATAAAAATCATCACTAACCCAAACAAATAACAAGTAATTAATTATAAATTTAAATGTGATAATGTAATTAATATGAATTTGTAATAATAATTAACTGGTACCTGACATGTAAAATTATTTAAGCATAGATATGTACATTTATTTATTGACTTGTAAAATTTGCCCTTTATCAATAAAACATCTGAATCTGAATCTGAATCTGCTAGTTATCTCCGCGATAGGAGTCAATATGTGCAACATGGCTGCTTTATATCGGACACTTATCAGACTAGGTCTGGCGTCAGTCAGGGATCGGTACTGGGTCCTTTGCTCTTCGGTATAATGATTAATGACCTGGCATCCGTTCCGAGTTTCGCTAGATGCCTTCTTTATGCCGATGACTTGAAGTTGATCTATGGAGTACAAGGAATCTCAGATTGTGAATCTCTTCAAAAGGATCTTGACCAACTGCGCGAGTGGAGCGTAAAAAATAGACTATCCTTTAATGTCTCTAAATGTGCGGTTATAAGTTTTAGCAAGGCACGAAATCCACTTAACTACACATATATTTTGGGTTCAGACGCAATAGTTCGTGTTAGCTCCATCCGCGATCTCGGTGTCATTCTAGACTCTCGTCTCAATTTCCATGAGCACCTGAATGCATTGACCCGTAATTGTTACAAGAGGTTGGGATTTGTCATTCGAAATGCCAGGGATTTTACTGACTCAAGAACAATAAAACTGCTCTACAATGCCTTAGTGAGGAGTAAGCTTGAGACGGCCTCTGTCGTTTGGTGTCCCTACGAGACAACATATGTCTTACAACTGGAAAAAGTACAGAAAGTGTTCTTGCGCTTCCTATACAAAAAAATGTACGGGTATTACCCATTCCTTTATCCTACCAAGTTTTTGTTGGGAATGATGGGATTTAACTCCCTAGAGGTAAGACGCAGCTCAGCACTTCTCACTACAATCTGTAATATCTTACGCGGTGACTCTGACTGTGTCGAGTTAACAACACAAGTAGTGCGTCTGTTTGTCCCAACACCTTCTAGATTTGAGTTTCGGCCTCGTAATCGCTGTCTTTTATCTGTGCCGGGTTCCCGAACTGTGTCGCGCAGGAACGCTCCTTTTGTTCGAGCTTTACGCAGCTTGAATTCACTCCTCGCATCAGCGCCTGAATGTGATGTGTTTGCAAGTAGATGGATGTCAGTGCGTGATGAATGTCTGATGTTCAGCGAGATGATGGATATTCGTCCCTCCTCTGTGTTATAAGTGTCACCTGTATTCTAATTAGTATTTTGATGTTTCATGTCAACTCTTTCCAATTATACATGTCTAGATTGTCTAGGTTCAATATGTAATTTCACAGTGCTTTAGTTTTAACTGTTATACTGTGTTAATTAAAATGAATAAATAAAATAAAAAATAAAATAAATACGATGATACAGAGAACTTACTAATAGTCGTAAAATGAAAACTTACTGTACTTTGATATTGAATACTTAAATATTTATTTTGTTAAGGTGATAAGATTTTTTATTGTGTACTTATAATTATAATTAAGTGAATAATTACAAATTAATTAATATTGTCCTATTCTGCCTGAAACACAGGGACTCCTAGTTCAGTTATTTGCAAACTTTTCCTTATCCTTAATCCTTAAGAATTTTAGTATTTGTTGGTTTTTTTTTATCATAGTTTTTTTGTGTAATTTGACATTTAGAGACAGTATACATCTCTAATAAAGTATTTATTATTTCATCGATTCCATATTTGTAATTGTTTTTTTGTAATTTTTATTGTTTGTAAAAATGGTCATGTAAAAGTGCCCCTGTGGCCTATTTGCTGAATAAATGTTTGATATTTGATACTTAGTCTTTAAGAACTACCACTGTACTATACTTTTTTCAATAAATTATTTGTATTTGTATTCCAAAAATATATTTACACGGCCGCATGGTCAGTTTCTTAGAGACGAGAATATATTTTAGGAAGATCAGATTTGTAAAAACTAGCGGAAATTCTTGGGATTAGGTTGCCAAACCGTGAGTCCTAAGCGCACCAAGGAGAAGAGCATGATACAAAATTAGAATGAATCCTTACGTTTTGCGTGCTCTGGTTGGGTGGAGGAGGTTTCTTTTCGAACAGCGCCGCAT
This sequence comes from Cydia pomonella, assembly GCF_033807575.1. Classification (NCBI taxonomy): domain Eukaryota; kingdom Metazoa; phylum Arthropoda; class Insecta; order Lepidoptera; family Tortricidae; genus Cydia; species Cydia pomonella. Next base: position 1,472,045 of record NC_084728.1, read on the forward strand.
ACACCGCCTCTAAATCCAGTTGGTCCTGCGGCTGCACCGTGAACAGAGGACTGTCCCATCGGTTGTTGGAGTTTGGTTCTTCGAACCTGCAACAACATTATTTAGATGGTTAAAGTAACTCTCAAAATGCTAAAATATTACATAGACTGCAACTGAACCCATCGCCAAAAAGTCGCTCTTAAGTAATCAAAGGTAAGTTCTCATTTTTTTATAGTTTTAATTTAATTTTTAGGGTTCCGTACCCAAAGGGTAAAACGGGACCCTATTACTAAGACTCCGCTGTCCGTCCGTCCGTCTGTCACCAGGCTGTATCTCATGAACCGCGATAGCTAGACGAAGAATGGTTATACAAGGAATTTGGAGGAGTGAGTAGAAGTTTTGTACCTATTACAAATATTTAAAAACTCTTATAATAATTAAAACAGGGAATAAAAACGAACGTAGCGTAGAGTAACCTGTGGTTAATATAAATGAAATTACGTAAAAATATTTTCTATTATGTTAATATCTGAAGAGGAAAATGGGGACTATGTTGGTATGGAGAAGCGGCCATATGCCCCCTTTCCTGACATGTTAGGGATCACATGAATATTCGCATTCGTATATACGAATATTCGCATCATTTTAAACATTCGCATCAAATGAAGCGAATGTTTTGCGAATGCGAATGTGCGCAGGTCGTGTCCTGTCCCGTCGACTCACTAATGGGCAGTGCGCGCAAACTGTTTTGAAGTAATGCATTTGGACCTAGACAGCATTTCTTAACACTATACCATCCCATTCTAAGGTTACATAATTATGTTTTATGTACTAACAGATTTTTTTCTAATTAGGAATGATAATAATAACTACATATTCCCTAACATTCGCATTCGCATTCGTGACATCCCAGGGGGCCTACCGCGAAAACCGAAATTCGCATATCACGGGGATTTTTCTCTTTTACTCTCACTAAGACGTAATTAGAGTGACAGAGAAAAAGAGATTTTCGCGGTTATAGCCCTGGTTATTATGACTCACAGTGGTTTAAGAGGGAAGTACACCACGGGATCGTCCATACAAAAAGAGAAAATGTTTTTCCACTTCCAGTTTCTATTCTCCATGATTAACACAATGAGAAAATGGGTTTATAGGCATTCCTTTTTTTCAAAATTTTCAAAACAAAAAAAAATATTTTGAAATGCGAATCCTTAAACCTAGAATATATTATGCTGAAGCGATCGACATCAAAATCAAAGTGGGATTTAGTTAGTAGGAACCGTTTTCTCCCGAAACGGTATTTCATAGAAAAGTTACCGTTATTTCGTTAGATTCAAAAAGTTATTCTTCCGTCTTAAATTCGAGCATTACCTGAATTTAGTAAGAGCATCAAACACCTCCTGGCTGTACGCATCAGCTGCCTGCACCTTCATCCGGTCCATGTTCGCCTCCCAAGCCTCCTGGTGGTTCCGTATTGTGAACACAGTGCACTGAGTGGACTTTGACGCTTTCGATGCGCAGTATAATTCATAACGGTATCCTGTAATTAATACATAAAATAAATATTATAGGAAATTCTTACACAGATTGACTAAGTCCCACGGTAAGCTCAAGAAGGCTTGTGTTGTGGGTACTCAGACAACGATATATGTAATATACAAATACTTTATTAGTTAACACCTTAATCCTACCCATTATCGACTATGGTGATGTATGCTATCCTGACTTAAATGAAGAGCTACTTGACAAGTTGGACCGTCTTCTTAATAATTGTATCCGCTTTATCTTCTGTCTCCGGAAATATGATCATGTGTCCTCGTTTCGTTCCCAGTTGGGCTGGCTCCCTATTCGTCAACGGCGTAATATTCGTATGCTCTGCACTCTCTATTCCATTCTCAATGATCCACACTCCCCTGAATACCTTAAGTACTTCTTTCACTTTTATGGTGCTTCTCGTGACCGTCAATTTCGCTCTACTGGCAATCTCTCTCTTTCTATCCCCACTCATAGAACAAGCTTCATGTCTAACTCTTACGCCATTCAGGCAGCACGTCTCTGGAACGGTCTTCCCCCTAACATTAGAAAAGCTCCCAACAAGTTTGCTTTCAAAAAATCTTTGCGTGATTTATTTGCTGGCAGTTTAAAGATCAATTAAGTATCAGTCTCACGAATCGGTTATGTATATTATGTATATATATGTATATATATATTTATTTATTTATGTAATGTATGTATGTGTCTTTATGTATTTAAGTAGTTTATAATTAATTTATGTGTATTAGGACTCTAATTCTTTCAATTACAATTTCTTTTAGTTTTAAACGCGCCGCCTACAATCTTTTCTGCTTTGCCCTAAGGTTGACTGGTAGAGAATGCCTCATGGCATTAAGTTCGCCTTTTGTACATTAAGTTTGTCTTTTGTGCAATAAAGTTTTAAATAAATAAATAAATAAATACTTAAATACATAGAAAACACCCATGACTCAGGAATAAGTACCTGTGCTCATCACACAAATAAATGCCCTTCCCGGGATTCGAACCCAGGACCATCGGCTTTATAGGCAGGGTCGGGTAGTGACTAGGCCAGACTGGTCGTCAAAATATGTAGTTTATTAGCAACAAATACTTTGATTCATATCACCTGGGACTGCACTTTCCTAGACTGTAAACAGGTAGAAGTATACAGGAGCAAATACCTAGGGACTCCGTGCACACTATAGGAGGCAGTTAGCAACCCGAAAACATTGCTAGGCTTCGTGGAGGAGCTGGGGTGGTTAGAGCAGCGCTATCTCGTTTCACGCAAAATAGGCACAATGGTTGTCGATTTGCGGAAAATGCCCAGAACCACTACTAACTAATACTACATTTAGAGCAAATCATTTAGAAATTTATATTATTTTACAGTTTTTTTTTATTGCTCCTTTCAAAATTTTGTTCATGGAGTACTTATGGGATCACTTCAGACTTACAAATCAGTTCAATGAGTTTTTTTAAAGGCAAAAAGATATTTTTTCTATATTTTTTTTATATTAGGATTAACAGAAGTAAGTATGAGTATTTTTATCTGACACTTAACCCTACTCATAGTGTTATTCCTGTCATTGAGTAAAGTAGCCAGAGCTCAATGAGGGTACAGAGTGTTAGTCATAAGTCATAAGTTATTTATTTGCGAAAGATAGGGTATACATAGGATGTTGCAGTTTATAGTTAACTGAGCCAAGCTACCTTGTCACACAGGGACATGCAAATTTTAAAGTTTTTACCTAATACTAAACATGCACCTAAATGTCTAAAATTAATTAATTAGGGTCGGCAATGCATTTTTTTACTCTACCAGGCGCAAGTAGACCAAAAATATGCTCTTACCAGAAAATACAGTGAGAGGGTGTAAAATTATGTATTTTGTAAGGTACATTGCCAAAAATGCCATTGTTAAAAAGTTTATCAGTTAAAATGTATAACTTAGAACCTCATATTAACTTCTGTAGCATTCTCTTCTTTATCCTATAGTCCGTTTTTTTAGCATTAGAAAGAAGGGAATCTTTTTATTGAAAGACACTTGAAAAATAAGTCACAGTAAATTTTTAACAATTATAAATTATATACGATCATTTTCGAAAAAAGGTATAAACAATCCTTGTTGAGCTCTGGCAACCATACTCACCAGCAGGAACACAACACTATGAGTATGGTCTAGTGCAGTGGTGGGCAAACTTTCTCCACGGGGGGCCAGAAAATAAAAAAAAACCGAGGAGGGATAGAACTGCAGAAAAATGCATTTTGGTTTGAAACCGTTAGGTTGGCCTTATACTAACTATTTCAAAGGAACCGGCGGCAGGCCGGATGAAACCCTTACGCGGGCCGGAGCTGAGCCTCGGGCCGTACTTTGCTTGAGTTTAGTGTCAGATACAAATGTTCATAGAGTCAGACCAAGCTAAGTTGGCAGCAATTTTGCATTTACATTCCTTTACTTGACGACCGGTTTGGTCTAGTGGGTAGTGACCCTGCCTACGAAGCTGATGGTCCCGGGTTCAAATCCTGGTAAGGGCATTTATTCGTGTGATGAGCATGGGTATTTGTTCCTGAGTCATGGGTGTTTTCTATGTATTTAAGTATTTATAAATATTTATATATTATACATATCGTTGTCTAAGTACCCTCAACACAAGCCTTATTGAGATTACTGTGGGACTTAGTCAATTTGTGTAATAATGTCCTATAATATTTATATTTACTTTCATAAGTAATAGTTACTGATTATTACAGTGTTTCTCAATAAAATGACTTGTCAAGATTGTTTACCTTTTTTCTAATGCTATAAAAAACGAACTATAAAAATTGATGTTTAATAGTTATTGTGCAAGTTCTCAGATATTAAAGCGACCAATTCAGCATATACTGACCCCAAAAAAAGTTTTTTTTCTAATATATGGTATATTTGGAATTTTCGTGTTGTTAAAATGCAAGTGAAAACATAAGAAGATAATTGCAGTTATATTTTTCTCATTGCTTGTATGTGGGGTTGCTATCTCTAAAATTTGGAAACCAGGACAAGACATGTGAAAATCCCGGATTCGAGAGTCAAAGAGCCCGGACATGTCAACAGGTTGTGTGTGTGTCGCGGGAAGCTTAAGACAATTTTTTGAAAATCCGGACTACAAATGAAGCCCCCCCGGATGCCCTCTAAACTAGGACAAATCCGGGGAAACCCAGACGGATGGCAACCCGCACGCGCCGCCACAGTATAATACAGTAACCAATCTCCGGCCCTTTAGGAGCGCGCAATGCCTGCTGACCCTGAGCGCACAGGGTTGTCGCACAAATTTGTTGGGTAACAATTAGGTACTTATATTTATTTTGAATGTTAGGTGTTATTAAACAATATGTAGTTGATATTAAGTAATATGCTAGTAATATTCGATAGGTACCACATCAGTACACAAACGAATTATTAAACTCAGTAATTCGCCTTTCGAGATTACACAAAGTTTACATGTAGTAGCACGAAGATAGTGCTGCCATCTTACACCATTTTAGAGCAACTATAAAAAAAATAACAAATTTTATTTATACCCTGTGGTGGGTACTTCATAATCTCATACACGTTTTGTGTCGCCGCCATCGTATACGCTATTCCCGTGCTAAGTGTTTTAATTCGAATATTTGGCAGTAATTCGCGTGTGTTATCATGGGAAAACGTAAGTTTAGTGATGATGAAGAATACTATGCACGGAAAATAAAAAAGTTGGAGCAGAAAATGAAAACAGTTCGACGGGATCGCCGAGGGGAGTCGTCGGATTCAGAGTCGTGGAGTTCGGTGTCGTCTGACCAGTACGAGGAGGAAGTGGTAAACGAGCTTGGTGTCGATCATGCTTCCGAGCTGGAGGTTCCGCAAACCGAAGGTACTAATTTTTCCTTTATATTCCGCGTGGTTTTGTAGGCACGTGGGTAACGCAGGCGCGCTTGACCTTGGGCCCGCGCGCGCTCGCGTCCCCTATCGGCTGGGAACCTATGCGATCTTGGCGTAGGTACCTACTTATTGTTCACAACGAAAGTAGCTACTTTTTTGTGCAATGCTTGTTCATGCGACGTATTTTTATTTTACTGGTAAACATTCGTGGCTAAAGTTGTGCCTGTAAGGCTACATACTAACCTAAAATATACTTCAGATCGATCTGTAAGGTTGTTTCGTTGTATATAGGTTTGCCACCTCGATACGCAGTCGCTAGAGTCCGTGAGACAGCTACTGATGATATTAAAAGTTTACTCCAGTGTATCCAGAATACAATCGACATCTTTTACCAAGTCAGCCATGAAAACAGTTTGAAAGACTGTTTCTAGACTTGCTCATGTGAATTATTTTTACTTAGTCATTATGTGTCGAATTTTCAGGACCCCAAGAGGAAAATCAACCATCTCCATTCCTTGATTCTCAACTGGAAACAACGCCGGAGTTAGATCCGAGTATTTTGAATATTCTAGGTGACGAACCTGCTAAAGAGGAAATATTTAGCAAGGCTGTTCACAAGGATATTGCTAGCCGATGGTCCGATATACTAATCAATGGGTTAAAGGAGGATGTGAAAAAGGGAATTATTACATGTCACGATATCCCTGAGAATCTTACGTTACTGCAGAGTCCTATACTAAACCCTGAAATCAAAGCAGCAGTCAACGAAAACGCGCTCAAGAGAGATGTTATCTTATCCGATAAACAGAGAAGTATGGCTTGCGTTATAACATGCATAGCCGACTTAATGTCGTCGAATTTGGAATCTGATGCCGCAGATAATAAAGAAAGTTTGAAGTTACTCAGCGATGCAGGCCGCTTGTTATGCCATGTACATTACGAAGAGACATCAGCTAGAAGGGACTTCTTACAAGCTTGTCTTAGCAAAGACGTCAAAGAAAATATAAAGGACCTGAAACGCGATAGATTTCTTTTTGGTACTGATCTTTCAGAGAAACTGAAATCTATGAAGGCGATAACGAAGACGGGCGCGGAGATGAGACCTGCCTCAACGAAACCGAAGCCTCCACCCAGGAGCAGACAGGCTGAAGCCCGGCCCGCCACCGCCGGCACCTCGACGCGCGTACGCGAGGACGAGCTCGACGGCTGGTGGGCGCAGGCAGCCGGCAGCGACGCCGCGCAGCAGCGCGCGCCGCGACCCGCGGCCGCGGACCAGCAGGCTGGCCGCCAATCGGCGCTAAGCAGCGAGTCGCAGGCAGGTACATTACAGTTTTACTACCATAATTGGCAACGCATAACTAATGACCCGGTGGTTTTGTCTTGGGTCAGAGGCCTACGCTTGCCGGTCGACGTTGATATCGTAAACCACAGTCCGCTCAGCATAAGTTAGAAATGAATAATGAAATTACTAAACTCATAAATATAGGCGCTATTCGCCAGTGCGAGCCATGCGAGGGCCAATTCTTATCAAGCATTTTTCTGATTAAGAAAAGTAATGGCCACAATAGATTTATTCTTAATTTAAAGCAATTAAACAAGTTTATTCCTACGCCCCACTTCAAAATTGAGGATTACAGGACTTTGATGCGTCTTTTAGCTAAAGATACTTATATGTGTACATTAGACCTTCAGAATGCTTATTTTTCAGTAAGTATTTATGAAGACCATAAAAAATACTTACGATTCCAATTCCTGGTTAGGGCGTTTATATGAATTTCAAGTACTCTGCTTTGGCTTGAATTTAGCGCCATACGTATTCACAAAACTTATGCGTCCTGTCGTGGAGTATTTACGAAAACAAGGGTTATTTTCTGTAATTTATTTAGACGATATATGTCTACTCGGTTCCAGCCCTTATGAATGCAAACAAAATTTCAAACAAACCAAAGACTTATTGGAATCGCTTGGCTTTGTAATAAACTTAGAAAAAAGTAACGGTACGCCTAGTCGAACCATTACTTTTCTAGGTTTCGTTTTTGACTCCAGTGCATTAACAATTAGCATTCCGAAAGATAAAAAATTTAAAATAAAGCGTGAGATAATACGTTTTTCGAACATGAAAAGGTGCAAAGTTCGAGATTTTGCACATTTAGTTGGTTTGCTAGTTTCCGTATGCCCAGCCGTTCAGTACGGGTGGGTTTATACAAAAATGTTCGAACGACAGAAATACCTTTGTTTAAAAGATAATGATGATTATAATCAATTCATGTCAATACCAAATCATCTTAGTAGCGATTTTAATTGGTGGTTACGTAATATTGATAAATGTAACAACCCGATACGGTCAGGCGATTACCGGCTAGAATTTTTTTCAGACGCATCTCGTACGGGCTGGGGTATTAGTTGCTCGGATCAAACAGCGAGTGGTCAGTGGTCGACAGAAGAGTTAAATGAGCATATCAACTTTTTGGAACTGACAGCTGCATTTTTTGGTTTAAAAATATTTGCCAGTAAATTCACGGATTGCGAGATCCTTTTGCGTATTGATAATACTACGGCAATTGCATACATAAACCGGTTTGGAGGCATTCAGTTTCCACATCTCAATGCATTAAGCCGAACGATTTGGCAGTGGTGCGAAGAAAGACGAATATGTATATATGCGTCTTACATAAGTTCCACTGAGAATTTGATTGCCGATGTCGAATCTCGCCGAGTTCATGCAGATGTTGAGTGGGAGCTCGCTGATGAGGCCTATAATCTGATCTGTGAGACATTTAGACGACCAGAAATTGACTTGTTTGCAAGTCGTCTAAATAAAAAATGTATGAAATTTGTATCATGGCATAAGGACCCAGAGGCATTCAAAGTTGATGCTTTTACATTGTCTTGGAATAACTTCTTCTTCTATGCTTTTCCTCCATTTTCTATGATACTTAAAGTACTCCAGAAAATAGTAAATAATAAAGCGGAGGGTATTGTGGTTGTACCTTTATGGCACACACAACCGTGGTTTCCACTTTTTAAGAAACTACAAATTTCAAATAGCTTGGTATTTCCTCCAGAGGCTAATTTATTACATTCGCCTTACAGGGCCGAACACAAGCTTCAGCGGAGCCTTACCCTGGTGGCCGCTGTCTTATCCGGACGGCGTTCCTGAGGCAGGGTGCTCCTCGCGAAGCCGCGGACGTGATGCTAGCCTCGCTGACGGACAGTACAATTAGTCAGTATGAACCATGTATTAAAAAATGGTTTTGTTATTGCCAAGAAATGAACGTCAATCTTTATGAGGCATCCGTTACGGATTTATTGAAATTTTTAGTAAGTCTTTATAATCAAGATAATAAATACGGTTCAATTAACTCAGCGAAATCAGCTATAAGTCTTATAGTAGGTTCTGAACTCATGAACGATTTAAAGATAAAACGATTCATGAAGGGAGTGTATAAATTGTGTTGTAGTTTTAGATTTTTTAAGTAATCATTATCCGAACGAAAGCTTGCCATTTGATTTGTTATCTAAAAAGCTAGCAACATTACTAGCTTTGACCACTGCACATCGCGTGCAGACTCTCTCTTTGATTCGAGTGTCTAATATTCACCAACATCATGGTGATAAATTTATAATTAAAATCTCTGATAAAATAAAAACGTCTGCGGTTGGTAGATCACAACCTTTATTGATTCTTCCTTACTTCGACGAAAGGCCTTCTATTTGTCCGGCTAGAACTTTAGAACAATATCTAAAAACCACTGCCGATAAAAGGCAAACAAATTGTGAGTTTTTATTCGTAAGCTTAAAAAAGCCATATAAAAATGTATGTTCGCAATCACTGAGTCGCTGGATCAAGGCCACACTGCAGGAGAGCGGGATCGACACTTCGGTATTCAGCTCTCACAGCACTAGACATGCATCTACGTCTGCTGCCAATAAGCTTGGCGTAAGCATAGATGTTATAAAAAGAACCGCAGGATGGACAGGTAACTCGGCATCCTTTGCAAAATTTTATAACAGGAAGTTTTACCTGATACGTCAGAGTCGTTTGCCCGGTCTCTTTGCAGTATGACCTCAAAATAATACTTAATAGAATAGGTATTATACTTGTTGATTATTAATTATGCATTAATTAACATCTAAATATGGCTAATTGGTTATTGTAAAAAAAAAAAGCCCGCAATGTAAACGATTTGTTAGAACTGAAATATAATATGTTGTTTTCATACTTTGGTTTTTTCAGTTTACCTACATATTTCGTGAAGCTCTAAACATCTACATGTAAACTTTGTGTAATCTCGAAAGGCGAATTACTGAGTTTAATAGAAAATCAAACGAACTTACCTGTAAGTGACGTTCGATGATTATTAAACGAGGTAATTCGCCTGAGAGATTACACACCCGCCCGGACCCTACACAGAGCGAGTTCTGTAGTTGCCCCGTTTCCTCATGAAATATATGTATGAGTTAACGATGGGCTCCGGGTACCAAAAGTGTATGAGATTATGAAGTACCCACCACAGGGTATAAATAAAATTTGTTATTTTTTTTATAGTTCCTCTAAAATGGTGTACGATGGCAGCACTATCTTCGTGCTACTACATGTAAACTTTGTGTAATCTCTCAGGCGAATTACCTCGTTTAATAATCATCGAACGTCACTTACAGGTAAGTTCGTTTGATTTGAGTCTATGTCTTGATGTACAGAACTATTGGTTATTATTCTTTAGTGTAAAATAGATCCGCATCCTTACATGTAAAAAAAAATATATTGTTTAGGAAAACAAGGACAGGGTAAATAAGCTCAATCTGATTCATTTACTCATAAATTGAGAGATATCTTACAATTTAAATATTGTTTTATAAACAGCCATACACACTGCAGTACTGCCGTGACCGCGACATTGATGAAATTTTTGTCATTTCGAGTGACAACGCTCTGAACACGGTGGCGGCGCAGCCCGGACTGATTCAAGCTTATTCAAGCCACGCCGTTTCGATGCACACATACAAGCCGCGCGATGTACCTTTGTTCAATGTTTAACTACTGTATTATACTGTGGCGCCGCCTCGGCCGAAGCACGTCTACACTGGCCGGTTTGTGCGTGAGAAAATTGCTAGGATGTTGCCGTTGTTTCGCTAGGATGACAAAGCTATTCTTCCCTCTTAAATAATTAGAAAAAATCATGCGTTAGAAAAGACCTTAAACGATACCATATTGCTTTTCCAAGGATATGAAAACAAAAAATCGATCTTAATGTTTGAAAATAAAAAGTATTACCTATTGAAAAAAGAACAAGTTACCTAGCAACTAAAGACTATTCTGTTTGTTGACTGTCTAATGTGTCATTGTGCAAAAGTGTAGAAGTGAACACTGTTAGTTATATTTATTTAGTGTTGTTTTGTGTGTGTGATGTGTTTAGTGTAATTGAGAATACTTGTGACTCCTATCCGACACTGCGTGGAACTTACGCGTAAGTGGTTACGGGCCCAGATGCCGGAAATTTGAAAATAAAATGGAGTTGTCAAAAATTTCGATCACCAAACTAGACGACCACAATTGGGTTTCATGGAAATACCGCATGCTAGCGCTGCTCCGCGGTCATGGACTCATGGATATTGTGGAGGGCAACACACAAAGGCCAATTAGACCCTTGGTCGGCAGTGGCGAAGGTGATGCGGCAAATGCCGTTGCTCATGCTGCTGTACCAGCTGCTCATGCTGCTGCTTTGGCAACATACAACACAGAAATAAAAGAGTTTTTAAAGTTGGAAAGTACAGCCCTACTTTTGATAACAACTAACATTACTGATGAGACACTCGGCAAAGTAATAAGGCTGTCAACACCAAAGGAAGTTTGGGAAGAACTCCACAGGCTATATGAGGGTGCTAATGAGGATCGGTTATATGATCTGTGCCTTGAATTCTTCCAATTAAAGAAGGAAGTCTCCGACGACATGGCAACTCATGTGTCAAAACTAAAGAATTTATGGCATAGACTTAAAGAGGAACTCCTTAAAGAAAAACAAGCAGAACTTCCTGAGGTATTATTGATCTGCAAGATTCTGGACACTCTACCAGAAAATTTTTTCGCCTTCAGATCGAGTTGGCTATTGATGGCGAAAAAAGATCGGACAGTGGAACACATTACGAGCCAGCTTTGTGCACATGAAAAGGCGCTTCTCGCTAAGGATACTCACGGAGAGTCGAGCGGCACGGCATTGACTGTGAGAATCGGCAAGAAGGTAGCCAGAGGAGACACATTGAAAGATGCAAAGAAACCTGCAAGTAAATTTAAGTGTTTCGTCTGCAAAGAGGTAGGTCACTTGAAGAAGGATTGTCCGACGCAAGCAAAGAGGGACACTCAGAAGAAGTCAACAAGCACCAATATGATGCTGCTCACATTGAGCTCGATTGACTCTATCGCAGATAGTGAGGGCTGGTATGTAGATAACGGGGCTACGCACCATGTCACTATGCGCAGTGACCTTTATACAGACTTTGAGCACTTTGGAGAACCACATACCGTCACAACAGCTGATGGTAATGTCATTGGAGCTGTGGGACAAGGTACAATTCATGTGAAGGCCACGGTCAATAAAAAGACGCATGACCTGTACTTAAGAGACGTGTGGTATGTACCAAAAATAAGCAAAAACCTTTTTTCAGTGCTCAGTACCCAGGACAGGAATACAAATAGCCTGTTTGAGTCAAAGGTTACACAGTGCTCCATGACTATCAACGGGAAGGTTGTTATGACAGGAACAAGGCAAAGATATGGAGGGCTATACAAATTGGATTGTAAAGCCATACAGCCAGTTGCTGACTTAAACCTTGTTGAGGATAAAGACGTGCTTCAATTGTACCACGAGCGTATGGGACATCAAGACAAAAATCACATTAAGACACTGATTGAAAAAGAATTAGGAGTCAAGACTGTGAAGAGTGGAGACCTATGCGAAGGTTGCATTTTTGGAAAAGCGCATAGACAACCGTTTGGCACTCGTGAAAAAGCCACTATGCCTGGAGAACGGGTGCACTCTGATGTCTGTGGTCCATTTGCACGAAGTAATTCTGGATATCGATATTTTGTTTTATTCAAGGATGAATGTACACGTTACCGGTATGTATACTTCTTGAAGAACAAATCGGACGTATATGAAAAGCTCAAGGAGATGTTGTCTGAAGCTAAGAATGCTGGACATACGGTGAAAGAGCTGCTCAGCGACAATGGTCGTGAATACGATGACAAGAGAGTGAAGGATTTGTTGAAGGCAAGTGGAATTAAGCAAAGATTAATTATGCCTTACACTCCTGAACAAAACGGATGCTCCGAGCGAGAAAATAGGACTATAGTAGAGTCAGCTCGAGCCATGATGCACGCGCACGACGAAATCCCTCAGATTTTGTGGGCTGAAATGGTGAGTACTGTCGTATATATTCTTAACAGGACAGGTCCGACCAAAGATGGAGTAAAGTCACCTTACGAGCTGTGGCTTGGTAAAAAGCCTCAAATAAAACACCTACGGGTTATCGGCTCAACGTGTTATGCGCATATTCCTAAGCAGAAAAGGAAGAAACTGCATAAAAAGGCAACAAAGTGCATCTTAATTGGCTATGACAACGATGATGGCTACCGACTCTGGAACAAAGGTACGAACTCCTTAGTAAGGTCAAGAGACGTTATTTTTGACGAAAGACCTATTCGAACAAAAATAGACTCAGGCGACACGGAAAGAGGAGAAGAAACGACTGACTTCCAGATTCCTCTTCATAAGGAGGTACGTAAATCTGTCGACAAACCGCAAAACGAGCTAGACCAGGATAGAGAACAACGTAACAGACTTGGCGTTGAAGAAGATCACAGCATGGTTGTTCCTGTGATACAGCGTGACGAGGTTGGTCTTAGAGGAGACCAAGGTGTAGATTATCCTGAAGTTCCTAACGCTAGCGGAGATGAATTCGAAGATGCGTTACCAGAGTTACCAGCGCCAGTTCAACAAGAATCTGTTGAATTAGAGGAGGATGAGAGGAACGAAGAGCAAGGAGTAGATCTGGAAGAAATGTTACTTTCAAACGATGAGCAAGGATCGAGATTTACGGAAGAAATGTTGCTTGGAGAAAACCAAGATGAAGAACATTTAAGCACAGAGTTTGAGGTACCGGAAAGAATGATATTAAGAGATCGTGCTACTCTTCGCCCTCCTGAAAGATTCAAAGATTTTGTTATGAACGCAGAGATGGGCTACTCTGACTATCAGGAACCGACTTCTATAAAGGACGTCATTTTGAGCCCAGAAAAAGAATTTTGGAAAGCAGCTATGGATGCTGAAATGACATCATTGAATGAAAATCAGACATGGGAACTGAAAAACTTACCGAAAGGAAGAAAAGCAATACCTTGTAAGTGGGTGTTCCGCATAAAGTTAAACCCTGACGGTTCTGTGGAAAAATACAAGGCCAGACTTGTTATTAAAGGTTTTTATCAAAAAAGAGGAATAGATTACGAGCAAACTTTCAGTCCAGTTACAAGAATGGCGACGGTTCGCTCTGTTATTAGCGTAGCCGCAAGTGAAGGAATGGCAATGCTGCAATTCGATGTTGCAACTGCCTTCTTGTATGGTTCCCTGGATGACGAAATCTATATGAGACAGCCAGAAGGCTATGATGATGGCTCTGGTCAAGTGTGCCTTTTACGGAAAAGCCTCTATGGTTTGAAACAGGCTCCACGATGTTGGAATCGATGTATCTTGGATTTCCTCAAAGAGATTGGTTTTGAAACAAGTGTCGCCGATCCATGCCTTCTGACTCGCACTAAGGGTTCTGGAAAGCTTATTATAGCTCTATACGTTGACGACGGCTTGGTCGCTGGCACTAATAAGGAGCTAATAGACGAACTGGTCAAAGAGCTCTCTGGTCGTTTCAAGATAACGACAAAGGAAGCATCCTACTTCTTAGGAGTAGAGATACAAACCAGAGGAGATGATATAAAAATCTGTCAACCCTCGTACGTTCATAAGATATTGCGCAGATTCGGGATGGATGCATGCAAGCCAGTCTCGACGCCTATAGCAAAGGACAGCATGTTTTGTGACAAAGTTGACCGGAGTTACATGCTGAGCAACTATAGACAGATTGTTGGAGCTTTGGCCTACTTAATGGTATGCACCAGGCCTGATATCGCTTATGCTGTCAGCGTAGTATCACGAAGTTTAGAAAATCCCAGTGATCAAGATTGCATCAAGCTGAAGCGAATTTTGCGGTACTTACAATTTACGCCAGACTTGGGGGTACTGTATCATAAAGATCACAAAAAGGGTTATTTGGAATGCTATAGTGATGCTGATCATGCAGGAGACATTAACACTGGAAGATCCACAAGTGGTGTGCTTTGCATGTATGCGGGAGGAGCTATTTCCTGGCTCAGCCAAAGGCAATCGAGTGTAGCTATTTCAACTACGGAAGCTGAAATTGTAGCTGCGAGCGAAGCTGCAAGAGAATCGATTTGGCTCTCTCGTCTCATCGGTGGTATAACCGACCTCAAGCACATACCTTGCCTAAGAGTGGACAATGAAGCAGCTATTAAGCTAGCTGAGAATCCGGAGTTTCATCGTCGAACGAAACACATCCGAGTCCGACATTTCTTTGTGAGAGAACTGGTTACAAGTGGAGAACTTGCCATAGCTAAAGTGTCCAGTGAAGAGCAACTGGCTGATATGTTCACAAAGCCACTTGCAAGACCCAGGTTGAGAAAAATAACTCAACAGATAGGTCTTTGTTGAGAGGAGATATTGAAAAAAGAACAAGTTACCTAGCAACTAAAGACTATTCTGTTTGTTGACTGTCTAATGTGTCATTGTGCAAAAGTGTAGAAGTGAACACTGTTAGTTATATTTATTTAGTGTTGTTTTGTGTGTGTGATGTGTTTAGTGTAATTGAGAATACTTGTGACTCCTATCCGACACTGCGTGGAACTTACGCGTAAGTTTACCAACCTTTGATATAGTTACTGCCGTCCAATATAACAACATTATCCTTTCCAATAAGTCGTAGAACCTCGGATTTAAGGTACCCCCTCACTCTCTTCTCCTTCTGTGAGTCCAAATATGTAGCATTTGGTACATAACCTAACTTGACTATAGCATCTGCTTCCGAGATTATTTCAACTTGTTTTCCGTGTGTTTTCTCGAAGAACTCTTTTAATTCTTTCGCTCTTGTAGTTTTTCCACTCACTGGGCAGCCACATATTATAATTAAAGGCATTCTGTTGGATATTTTTACAATGTTATGTTCAGCCGAGTTGGTTTGGGTTGACAATGTTGACATTGACAGCTGTCACTAAAGTAAAGGGCCAAGAAGGGATAGGGATGTACTCATTAATTATTAGGTCAATGCATCGATTGATGAGATCGATTGACAAAATTAAATTAAATGTATAACAAAAATAACTACGCTCAATCGCTATAAATAGACCCTGTTAAAAGAGCCAGTCCGGTGCAAACTTAGTGTAATCGGAGTCTAGTATTATCAAGAAACCTATCTAGTTTTGAAAAACTGGATTGTGTATAACAGCTAAGCAGCAGTTTATCACCCTCATTTTATTTTCTTCATAAATGAACATGAATATTTTTGAATTTATTGTACGGAAATGTTATATGCGTACATATATAAATATAACGTATTCAAACCCTGTTATACACAATCCAGTTTTTCAAAACTAGATAGGTTTCTTGATACGCTTGGCAACGCGGCCTGTTTTGAGATATCAATCTGTTACGTAGGCTATTTGGATTTTTTAGATATCTATAAATTAAATTAATTATAGGTACGTATAAGTATAAAGAGGTTTGATTAGTAATCGACTCAAATCTGACATTCTATATTTAAAATTAGAATGTCAAGCTCGAGTCGATTGTTAATCAAACCTCTTTACACTAAAACTGAAAACCAGTATCAGTATCCACACCCACAATGCGGATAGAGTTCATGTTTGAATATAAAAAGGTAAATATGTTATGTAGGTAAATAAATATCTAGACTTTTACGTTACACGTTTGTCTCTACAGTTACAAGAAAGTAGTGGATATAAATATATGAGATTACATGACGTCATTTTATCATACTTTGTACAACTATGTAAATCATAAATGTAACTCGTTATATAAACTCATTAATTAACATATTTCAGACCGTGAGATTATTAAAATATTCCTTATTTTTTCCTTAACAAGGGTAGCCAAAATTAATTAATGACAGTTGTTTATCCTCTTAGATGAGATTTTGACAAGTGATTATCGAATAATTATAAATCATTGATGAGTTTTCACTACGCCATTAGGTTATCTGAAAAGTTCGTGTTGTCTGTCTTTTCTTAATATGAAAACTGAAACAGATGCTGAGCCGGAATTCGAATATGAGACCGGAATGTATTTCCAACACTATCAATTTTCCCGCTGTGTCAGTTATACATGTTATCAATGTGTACTTAAGGCAAACTCATTAATAGTTTTTTTAATAATCCAGAAACATCCGATCCGGCTATTGGACTGGGCTGAGTATCGATATCAGTATGCCAATCGTGTATCGCACATCTCTAAATATGTTAACAAATAACTAACCTCTACCCCCCATACAAATAACAATTCAACTTGTCAAAAGGAAAATTTATACAGTGTGTAAATCTAATACGGGCGAATCTCTTAACGGTGGTTAGTATAGGACCTAAGAAATGTAATTAGATAATTTTTACTTAGAATTGCAAATATGTTAACAAATAACTAACCTCTACCCCCCATACAAATACCAATTCAACTTGTCAAAAGGAAAATTTATAGATGTCTAGACTTTTATTTATTTATTGTGATGTAAATAATAAAAGTAACTATAACTGTCGATATAGATTTATTTCTTCCATATTATTAAATAAAAATATAAATTTTATTGAGCTAATCTAAAATATACGAATAATATATGAATTTATATTATGATCGTTAACTCATTATTATATACATGTCAAGACAGAAGAAAATAAGCAAATTTCGAAATAAATTCATCGGAATGTCAAATAAATATTGGGAAATAATTATCCTAAGTGCAATAATAGAATAATTAGTTAATGATCGTCAAACGCACCATAGACTACAAAGAGACACTTGCACTTTGTTAGTAGAAAAAGGCGCGAAATTCAAATTTTCTTTGGCAAGTTAACTCTTCGCGCCTACATTTTTTAATTACTTATGCCTTTTTCTACTGACAAAGTCGGTGTTCCAGAGTATATGTATAAAATTAATTGTAGATATCTAACAAGTATCCAAAATATAACACTAAGAATATCCACTTATCTGTAAAAAAATCACATAGCATTTATTTTCAATATTAAGTTATAATTTTATTTAGTTGACTGGAAGTTTTTTGGCGGCTGTAGGCAGGGATCGGAACCGGTTTTTTGGAAAAACTTTGAAACAAACATATATTTCGGTTTATTTTATACTCTAAATATAGGCCTCGGTTGTGTTTTTAGATAACGACTTCGTATTATTAGATTGCCCAATTAGAAAAGGAATAATTAACAAAGATCGAAAAAATACCGTTTTCGTTCCCATACAAAAAATACCGGTTTCCGATCCCTGGCTGTAGGTGATTATTTGGTCAATCTAAACACGACGATGCCAGTAGGGCTAAGATGGTCGGCTCTTTATCATTTGTCACCATGCCTGTCACGTTCTAACAAGTATGTAAGCGTGAAAATGACGGGCATAGTGACAAGTGATAAAAATGGAACCATGCTGCCACCGCTGGTCTACCTCTTTAGAAGAGAAACGCATGAGGCGGCACGAGCAGGCCTCCAACCCTCGGCAAGCATACACCTGCCGTCTGTGTCGACGTGGGATCCTCTCTCGTATAGGGCTATAGGTACAGCCACGAACGCAGGTATCGTTACCAGGATACTGCTTAAAACATCTCACACAGATGAAAAGGCCTCTTATTATTAATAGATATCCCTCAGTATATACCTGCTGCTAAGGTCTTATCGCGAAACACGAAAATCGAAATTTATGAGCGGCACATAACGAAAGCTTGCTTTGAAGAAATGCTTGAAAGAAATTCACTGTTTTATAAAATACGCACTAGGCATTGTTTACGTTATTCTTATTACTTCACAAATAAACCATGCCGTTTTCTGATAAATGACTCGGTGAAAAGGATTAATTAAAGAATGAAAACTCATGTAAACAATTCTCGGAACATTTCCAAACATCTCGTGACTCGGGTCATCTAGCCAAGGCTATAAGATCAAGGTTGTACTTGGATCGAAAATGTTTCGGAAAATGGACGCTTTTCCTGTGGACATTATGGGGTGTTTTTTCAACGCTTAGTGTCTCTTTCACATCTGAGTAAAGTATTGGATAGCTATTTAACAATAGTTATTTACGATACAAGTGTGAAAAATAGGAAATTCGCAACGAGTGGTGATAAATTAAAACACGACCGAAGGGAGTGTTTTAAATCGACACGAGTTGCGAATTACCTATTCGCACGTGTATCGTACAACGTTTTACAGTACCTATGCCTCTTTAAAGTTGACATATGCACGGAAAGTTCTCATTCCCGCACGCGTGCGAAAAAGTAGCACCGTATGTACTGTAAATAAATGTACAGTACATATGGTGCTACTTTACCGCACTAGTTAGTTAACTATGTCGAAAATTTGAAAGGTCATATGTACTGTAAAACGTTGTACGATACATGTGCGATTAGGTAATTCATGACTCGTGTTGATTTAAAACGCCCTTCGGTCGTGTTTTAATTTTTTTTAATGTAGGATAGGCAGGCGTTTGACCACGACCACACCTGATGGTAAGTGATGATGCGGTCTACGATGAAGCACGCTCACCTATGAGATATCTATTTACTCTAGCCTTGAAGAGATTCAGATTGTACTCATGCGGAAACACAGACTCTGGCAGGGCATTCCACTCCTTGGCAGTTCGCATAAGGAATGTTGAAGCGAAACGCTTCGTGCGTATTTGTGGAATACCTACCATGAAGCGATGCCGGAGTGCCGATTGTCTGGTAGTCCGATGGTGAAATGGGGACGGAGGAATAAGGTTGTGCAGTTCCTCGGCACATTCTCCGAAATGTATCCTATAAAAGATCGTTAGGCTGGCAACCTTGCGACGATGCTCCAAACTTTGAAGTCGAGCATTCGTCAGATCGTCGTCATTAATGATTCTCTTGGCCATCCTCTCGACTGACTCGAGCGCCTCAAGCTGGTATTTGGCTGAACCATCCCATATAGATGTAGAATCCCATCCCATAGAATATATCGCCACCCGTTGGAAATTTCGTATTTTTCACACTTGTATCGTAATTAGGGCTGCCATCTCGAATTTTGCCAAACCCGGACAATGATTAAAACAAATGGCGTAAATCGCATTTTTTCCCCGGACATGTCCAAAATAATATTTTTAAAAAACAAGACCTTTAATTTTACATGTAGTTTTAATGTGCCCACTCATGAAAAGTGTCCGGGACACTTCTTGACACCCCCCCCCCCCCCCCACCCCGGACGGCCTCTAAACTAAGACAAATCCGGGAAAACCCGGACGGATGGCAGCCCTAATCGTAATGTACTATTAATTAACTGCCAGATAAAACTTAAGCTTAATATTGAACATTACAAGCTCTTATTTAACTTGCCCTGTTTGCTGTTAGTATGTATGTTTATGTGGGTCAAATCTTGGAAGCTAAATTTGACCCACTTCCCGGTTTCCGATTGAGCTGAAATTTTGCATAGATATGTGTTGGGTGACAATGCAACCATTATGGTACCATCGAGATGATCTGATGATGGAGACAGGAGGTGGCCATAGAAACTCTGTGATAAAACAACGCAACCTAATTGTGTTTGGAGTTTTTAGATTTGTCTCGATGAGTAATTAGTTGCCTGTAGAAGATAAAAATAGTCAGCGATAAAAGCTTGTCCAAAAAAGATATTTTTGCCAAAAACTTTTTTTTTAAATAATTTTTATGTTATATTTAACTTTTGTGTAAAATTAATAATATTTTTTTAAAGTGCAGATTAGACCTAAGTTCTATGTTTTTTCTATCGAACAAAAGTCAAAAACTTAGGAATCGATTAATAGCCAAGAACCTCACCCGATATCACCAACAACAGGGAGGAGGCGTCAAAAAGTACCCGAAAAAACCTCGCGATTGAGTTATGATTTGTATGTAAATTATAAAACACAGTGTAAATGTGCCATATGATAAATAAATCGACGATCGACCGATCTGGTCTAGTGGGTTTTGGGTGGGTAGTTCGAATCCCGGTAAGACCATTTATTTGCGCGATGAGCACGGATATTTGTTCCTAAGTTTTCTATGTATATAAGTATGTATTTATTTATATACCTATGCATATCATTGCCTAGGACACAAACAAGCTATGCTTAGTTTGGGGCTCGGTCGATCTGTGTAAGATTGTCTCCAAATATTTTTGAATATTTATTTTAAGAATAAGAAACCATTTATTGCCACACAAAATACAATGTACGTTTGTAATGTAATGTTTTAAATAAACGGCTTCTAAAGATCTCCCGTAATAAACGAAAAACTAAATTTGTAAAGCCCGACCAGAAATATATGATCATTGTCAAGAAGGCGCTGATATTCTCATGACAATAGGGTTGTTTCCGTCTACAAATCTTAGGGCAGAATTGTATCCCAATAAATTCTTTTGGATTATAAGAACATGTTAAACTACTTTTAGGGGACCTGTAATGACCATATTTTTGTAAATATTGAATTTAAAATATCTTTTGGCACACGTCACGTGACCAAATTCGAAACGTCTTTGAAGATTCTGATGACGTCACAACTCTCGGATTGACACTGTTGACAGTTAGGCGATAAACAACAAATGACAAATGTCAGTTGACAGCTCATATCTTCTACGTGTGTATGTAGTTATGTGTCAAACCCTAAACTGTGACGTCACACAATTTTCAAAGAGCGTTTTGGGCGCGAAAGCATCCGACAAAATCTATTTTGTTAATTTAACATATTTAAAGCCGTTTTTAGTATAAAAGTTGAATTTTAGGGCAACTTTTAGTTAATATAGAACGTAATACAAGCGCTTCAAAAAATTGGAAACAACCCTATTCAGTGTAGTATAAAAATATTTGTTCCAATTAAATTCCGCAATATGGCGCGTGATCATAATATTACTGGTCAGGCGTTATCCTCATCTCTATCGCTCTTGCATATTCGAGTAGCAGATAAAGAAATTAAAAAAAATAGTAATAAACTATTGGGCCTCAGATTTGAGTTATACCTATTTAAATCGAACATCAATAAATTTCTCTGATAATTAGCTTAAAATAATTTGTAATAATGTCTTACTATTCATAAGTAAACTAACTAAGTTAATTCAAAAATTCCCATAAAAACACTATCTGTTAGAGAAGCCCAGAAAAAAACATCAGCCTGGCTGAGCTCCCTTTCATATGGGGATATAGAGGATCTTTTGAGAGTACTCAAGTAAACATACCCACTCATAAGCACACACAAGCACACACACACACACACACACACACTCCAATATACCAGACACACAGCAACATTAAAAACGGACGCAACATTTGTAACCACCTCTATTTAGACTAAGTTTATTGTAGATAGTTTTCAAGTCCTACCTTCTCTTGTTTTAATTTCATTTGACTAATTTGTAACTTTCATTAAATTTATCGTGTCTTATTGGCTTTCGCAAAAAAAAAAAAAAACATATCATTGGAAATTCATGCCTGAGACGGTTACCTACGAGACAGGCTTCGCCTAGTGTAGGAGCCAGTGAAACCTACTAAAGTGCTTGTTGCTAGGCCTACATGAATAAAGTATATTTGAACTGAACTGACCTGAACGCAGAAGGTCGATATAAATATAGGTACCTACATAGTTTGAAAGGGAAATGACGCATGATTTCATTGGTAATGTCAGCCATGGTCTATTTACCAACTTTACCAGAACATCAGAGAATTATTGCCCCAATTTTCAAGGGCACGTCGAAACGAAACGCGAGTACGTCCGCGAACATCGTAAATTTCCTTATTGACTAAGTATAAGAGTTGTGCAAGTATTCCTACGGCTTGCAGAGCTCTGGCGAAGCGTACGGATGAAACAGTGCAACTTTGACTACGGCCTTCGAGCAACACCAGCTTCCGACACGTCGGAAGGGAGGAGCCCAAGCGATATCTTACCGTACAAATCTTTCTGCCATTTTTTGCGGGGGGAAACATGCACACAGGCGCACTTCTCACTCACTACATACAAAACCCAATCTGTAATGACGACACAAATCCGTAGGAAATGACACACGTCAAAGACAAATCTTGCACACCTCGATCTCCTTTTGTGTATGGACGAGTCACAACATGCACCGCCATAGGTACAGTTGTACAGTCAGCGTCAAATACTTCGTTGCAGTCAAAGTGGCCACCTATGCTTAGTGGTACCTATGCTTCGGCAGAGGGGAAATAGTACGAATGCCGTCTCCCTTCCCGGTGTTGCTCGAAGACTACGGCTTCGGCTACCACATAGATTTAATATATTGAGTCTAAGCCAGCTGTCACCGTAGCCTCACACACACACACACACACACAGCGACATCTTTATGTCCGATTAACAATGAGTAACCAGACGTTGTGGCCATCTCGATAAAGTCATATCGATAAATTATCGGCATATTTTACAATTTTAATGTTACTTGAAAGGATTTAAACTACCTTAAATGAACAGATAACCATTATAACACACATTTATATTTTCTTATCAACCAGTATACAGGAGGCAAACGAGCAGACGGATCACCTGATGGTAAGCGATTTCCACCGCCCATGGACACCTGCAACACCAAAGGGGTATGATTTTGTAATAAATAAATAAATAGATATTATTGGACATTATTACACAAATTGACTAAGCCCCACAGTAAGCTCAAGAAGGCTTGTTTTCCTCGCCCAAGCGCGCCGCCTCGGTCGAGGCATGACTACACTGGCCGTATTGTGCGTGAGGAAATTGCCTCGCGCGTATGTTCGCTCTGTGTGGACCCGGCTAATTGCGGGCATCTCTGTCACTGTAATTGGGGCAGCTGCCCCCCCTGGAGCCCAAATATTACGTACAGTGTATGCCCCTCTGCGGCGTCTTCCCCAGATGCTTCCCCAGTTGGAATGACATCCGCTGTGCTGTGCCCTACCACACAAAGCGAGATAACATTCACAGTGCGCATTCCTCTCTTTGACTACGCTACGGAGCGTAAACGATTGCATGTTGGCTACGCGGACTGGTCCACATTACACTGGATAGCTCGATCGCCAGAACTCATTGCGCAATCTCAATAGATTCTTATCATTATCAAAGATCTCAAAAGCGTTATAGTTAATATAGTTATTAAAATAGTTATCTATCGATCGCATAAAAATTTCAATAACGTCATATTTATAATAGTTCATTAAGATATTATTTATTAGTTCGATGTAATCTTAGTAGGATGTCACTAAATGTTAAAAATGTCGCATTACGATATAAATAATGCAATAACAAATATTTTCGTGGCCTTCGTTCAGGGTATGTTATGACACAGAATAAGTAGTAATAGTACTTATTCCTCGCTTTGTCCCGGCATTTTGCCACGGCTCATAGAAGCCTGGGATCCGCGTGACAACTAATCCCATCATGTGGCGTAGGCACTAGTTTTTACGAAAGCGACTGCCATCTGATCTTCCAACCCAGATCGTAAACTAGGCCTTGTTGGGATTAGTCCGGTTTCCTCACGATGTAAGTAATAATAGAACTAACGTACAGAAAAGAAACTTCCTACAAAATCGGTTTGACAGCGATTCAGGGGTGAATTATGTTGCCCCTTTCTAATGTATGTCAAAATTCAAGTCATTATCTTATCTGTGGTTGCGAAGGGACGTCAACTAGACTTAAATCGACCGGGATAAAAACCGTGATTACCAAAAGGTAATCACGGTTTTTATAAAAAAAATAAAAAAATAAAAATATAAATATTGTTTTTGAGCTCTCGATATTTCGACGCAGTTACATGCATCTTGTTCACGGGTAAGATGCATATAACTGGGTTGAAATATCGGGAACTCAAAAACAATATAAAGCCCGACCAGAAATATGTGATCATTGTCAAGAGGGCGCTGTTATTTGCATGTATAGGGTGACAGTTCAGTTTAGTAACCTCCAAATTTTATTAGCATTAGTACTCTGACGTTGGGGACCTTTTACATCTCCAGATTTAATGTGTTTTTAACCATAGCGACTATACATCTCTATTGTATTGTATTAATTATTTATTTTAAGATTATTATAATGTATAATGTTTACCCAGGTATTGGCTGTTGTCTTTATAAATGTTGTTATATATTTTTCATTTCACTATATGATGTTACTATAAATGTTGTATTGACTTGTAAAAGAGCCCTTGAGGCCTACTTGCAGAATAAATTTTTTAATTTTGAATTTTAGTACGAAAAATTTAGTTCCAATGATATTCCGCAATATGGCGCGTAATCATATATTCCTGGTCAGGCTATAAAAGGTAATCACGGTTTATATCCCAGTCGATTTAAATCTAGTGAAACTAACCGTGAATCATACAAAACTGTTAAGGGAGGTCAAGTTGTGCCAACCCTAATAATTACTCGGAGCAAACGAGAGCCGAACGGAGCCGTAAAAGCCCGAATGTATCAGTTTCGCTCCACTGGTTACGATGAGTAATTACAATTATAATGAACCACCAATGAAACTTAAACCACAAAAAGTATTTAACATCAGTTTTAATACACTGTAAACTGTTTACCATACACAAAAATCTAGGTAAACTTCGGTCGATTCTAACAGAAATTACCCCGTGTCATACCATGTATGGAAGGTAGAGGCAAGGAACAGAATCTCCATATACCAAAAAGTGTCCGACAAAAAGCCATAAATAGGTGGCGGTACAATACCCAGAATACTTGAGAAAAAAATCTAATCACAGACAGCGCACTTCACTCCGTCAATAACGCCTAGGTTCTTAGCTACTCTAGCGCTACTCGGAGAGATTTGGAACTATTATTTATAGCTGACAGCTGGACACTTGCAACAGTTCTGCCTAAGGAGATTCTGTTCCTTGCCTCTACCTTCCATAATACCATGATTGAATAAAATAGATCTATCTGTTATTTGTGACTGCGGCCGACAAAACGTCCTACTTTGTCGCTTGCCATAAGGAAGAGATTTGCTTGAATCTTTATACGAATAACCTGACAAAGCGTCCTTATGGCAAGCGACAAAGTGGGACGTTTTGTCGGCCGCGGTCACATTTAATGAATCTATTATTTGCTAATATTAAACACGTTAAGAACATAAAAGACGAATGCTTCATAGGAAATATCAAAAATACCTTTATTTTTTTTCTTTTTGACGAACTGTCTGGCCTAGTGGGCTATCCTGCCTATGAAGCTGATGGTCCCGGGTTCAAATCCTGGTAAACTCATTTATTCGTGTGATAAGCACGAATATTTATTCCTCAGTCATGAGTATTTTCGATGTATTTAAGTATTTCTAAATATTTATTTTTTATTTATAAGTATATATATATATATATATATTTTTTTTTTAATAGCCTATATTGTGTCCCACTGCTGGGCAAAGGCCTCCCCTGTTTTCCGCCACTCGTCACGGCTTTGTGCATGCTCCCGCCAGTCGCTACGAAATGAGTCCAGGTCGTCTCGCCATCTCGTTTTTGGCCTTCCTCTGCCTCGGGTGATCTGTGGTGCCCATTCGGTCGCTATTTTGGCCCATCTGTCCGGGTGCATCCTACAGATGTGCCCCGCCCAATCCCATTTGAGCTTGTATATTATATAATAATAAAGTCTAAGTACCCTGTATTAGTTATAACCGTAAGTATTTCGTTTTAAGATATGTTACTTTCTCATATAAGGGAATTGTACAAATTCTTTTGAGAAAAAAAGATATTTGAACCAACAAACTATTTTGGCTCAGTGATCCAAAAAGGATCTTTGCCTCCGAAACGAGAGTGTGCTACCTGTCCCGTCCCGATCCTGTGCAACTTCCTGCCAGTTACTGACGCGAAGCTGAAGCGGATCTGCCGCTACACTGTCTTCCCAGAGATTCCTCGACCGACCCACCGTCTTCCAGGCGATACCTGGGCCGACCCACCGTCTTTCAGGCGATACCTGGGCCGACCCACCGTCTTCCAGGCGATACCTGGGCCGACCCACCGTCTTCCAGGCGATACCTGGGCCGACCCACCGTCTTCCCGGCAATACCTAGGCTGACCCACCGTCTTCCAGGCGATACCTGGGCCGACCCACCGTCTTCCAGGCGATACCTGGGCCGACCCACCGTCTTCCCGGCAATACCTAGGCTGACCCACCGTCTTCCAGGCGATACCTGGGCCGACCCACCGTCTTCCCAGCAATACCTGGGCCGACCCACCGGACGGCTACCAGTCGGTCGTCTCAAGAACGCCATCTTGACAGCCCGATCCTCTCCCATTCTGAGTAGGTGACCGAGCCAGCGAAGTGGGCTTTCGTTTCGCCGGCATTTTTATTAGAACCGAATAACAGAAAATATTAATAACTATATGTAGATACAGATATTACAAAATTAGCTTAATGTCAAGTGGCTAGCTTTTAAAAGTGCCCATTTTGACCTTGCACTGCAAATTAATTTTGTTTAAAATTGTTTATTTTTGTAATTTAATTTGCAAAATTAAATTACAAACTTTGTTTCTGCTATTTATTTATTCGTATGCCATTATGAGTCGTTCTACAGATTTATTTTTATTTTACAGAATAACGTCTAGGTTCTTCATCCATTGGGCGGCGTTCTCACCAAACGCTATTAAGTCCAGAGGGTGCGAGTGTTTGTTTCTGATTATAGTTTGATTTTGAACCAGATTTAGAATCCACAATAGTGTTATCCACATGTCTATTTCTTTCGTTAAGTAGACCATTTGTTTTTTAACTTACTTCTTTATATTGTATGTCATCACTTCCCCGTGTTCGTCGGAGTTTGGGGTCCGCTTGACAACTAATCCCAAGAATTGGCGTAATAGGCACTCATTTTTACGAAAGCGACTGCCATCTGACATTTCATTGTGTCAATAACATACTATATATGCTCCCTGACCGTTTTCGGCCACGGCGACTGCTTTAACTCCTTTGTTGGCGTTCATGCGCTCTCGTGTGGCTGACGTAGCCGATCTTGTTGGTAAAGACCCGTGCGCACAACGGGCACGAAAGAACACCATCAACATAATTATAACTGATCACCGCTGGTGGTCGGGCTTTCAGCTCATCCCTCTTGTCGTCCAGTTCTGTTCGACGAAATTGAGAATGGAAAATATTTAGGAGTGGAAAAACGTTTTCTCTTTTTGTATGGAAAATCTATCGGTTTTTATATATAAACCCGGATAATGGAAATTCATAGGGAGAAACGTTACGTTGTGTTTCATGCGCATCCCATAGCAACGGCTGTTTGGAAACATATCAATTCGTATTTATTGAATGTCATCAAATAATAATTTTGGACCCGGGTACCTCCTTAACCTACGTCCAAAATAGAGGTATGGGCATTGTGAATGTCATCTCGCTTTATGTGGTAGGGCACAGCACAGCGGAGCGGATGTCATTCCAGATCTAGAGCAGAGCCCAGCTGGGGAAGTACCTCCACCTTACAGAAAACCGCAGCCAAATAACACGAGACTCCTATGAGTCTAGCAACCTTACTCAACGATAGCGTTGTGTTCCTGCCGGTGAGTAAGGTTGCCAGAGCTCAATGGGGGGGGGGGGGGTTTGGAGTTTCATGCGTACATAGGCTACGGAGACTGCTTACCATCAGGCGGGCCGTATGCTTGTTTGCCACCAACATAGTATAAAAAAATATAATTATAATAACTGTTTTCGCTTTAAGCCATTTGTGTGGGATAATGTTGTACAGGCAATGAAAAGTAAAGTGTTTAACTCGGATAAAACGCATCATTTCAGTCTCGGATTATTAGCGCTCTCACTGCGTTCGAGCGCCAAACTACCTCGACATAAATGAGTGCATGCCGCCCTTGGTTAACAATCTACTATTTCTACCGAGTGAAACACAACATTTTCACCATATCAACGCGACTAGTAAGTATAAAACATTACATATAAATTAAATTAAAGTTAAGTCATTAAATATTTATTAACTAAAGTCATCACTTAACAGAGATGAAATGATGCCTTTCACCCTTCAACACCATTTGATAAATGCAAGACAGTATGAAAAAAAATCGTACTTGGAAAGTAAAATGCTCTATCAGAAACGTATCACTTTCTGCACACTTTTTAGAACAACAATGACCAATCTTTCAGAGATACATTACATCAAATTTTTATTTGTTACACATGTGGAGAAAACACAACTTTTTCGTCATTATTTGAAGAATAAAGGGAGCCTTTACGAGCTGGTGGTTTTTTATTGTATTACCTTACAATCGATCTATAGACTGAAAAACCATTTTCAGCCATGAGAAAAGATAAAAAATAAAAATTATAAGTACGAGGTAACCTCATACCTCACAATAAACATAGTTTATTTGTTTTACAAGGGGGCAAAGTTGTTGTTTAACCGCTCGTGCTAATATTGATACCCGAGCAAGCGAAAGATTCCAAAATTGAATCTTGAGAGTTGCGAGGGTTGCATGGCCGAGGGTTAAACAAACTTTGCCTCCGAGTGAAACACAAAAAATTTCACACCACCAATGCGAGGAAATTACTAATTATGAAATACCAATAAAATCAAACCAAATCAAATCCAAATGAACGTAATAAAAAATTATCTTTCAAAATCATCATTTAAAAGTTAATTCTCCTAGCTAACATAAGGAAACAACTCAAAAATTGCATCTGATTATTTTGCCCCACATGTGGATAAAATGAAACTTTCTCATTAGTTTCTGAACAATCAAGAAGGCCTTGCAATTGGTGTGGTGAAAAGAATATTTTTGGTTTAAAATAGATTCCCATATTTTACCCGGTAGCATTGATAGTTAAAATACTTACAATTAGTGGAATCATTGTGATTATTATTTATAGTAAACAAACACCGAAGAGTTGGATAACGATCGTATCACCGGAAAATCTATTAAAAGTATTTACGCCATTTTTCAACTTCTGTCCTCCGGCGGCGCGCGGCGCTGAGCATGGGAGACTGGCGGTTTGTGATTTATTATTAGAAACACTACAGAATGAAAAGTTCAAGGACCTTCTAGATTTTGTGGCAAATTTGTTAAACAATCTCAACTCACATATTAAAAAAAAATCTTTTAATTAGGGAAATTCTATATATGTATAATTTCCCTAATTAATAGAAAATTAAAAAAAAAAATGAGTTGAGATTGGATATGAGCTAACATAACGAATATATGGATATATAATAACTATAATTATAAAAGGTTAGTATTCCTATCAACATTATTATACAAAAGCTGTAGAATAAAAATGAAAAAAAATTACAAAATGTTTATAATTATGATGGTTTTCAATGTTTTTCTTGTTAATTTACAGTGAACTATTTGTATCTTCGTATCTAACTTTGAAATATGGAACCACTTAACAAGACTTTAAAAATAAAGTAATCTTAATAAAATAAAAAATCTTACTCTTAAGGAATAATGTATTACGTGAAGTGTGAAGACTTGGTATTATTTATGATTCCATGTTCCAATTCTTGCGATTTGATTTAGTTTTTACGCAAATATGCCCATATGTAACAAACTTAAGAATCTAAAACTCTATAACCATATCGTTAAATCTACAGCTCTATGTAGTTAGGTAATTAATAGGTATATTCCAAATGTTATAAATGTTGTCAATTGTCTCTGGTTTTTTGTTTATAAATATAGACGTCATTCATAATCTGCATTCATTCAGAATTCCGGAGGCCGATTATATTTTAATAGAGACTTCATCTTATTTTGTTACACCCTTGAGCCGTGTCATCAACAGGCTTCGGAATATTTTTAGCATGGTAAGACTAAAGTAAGCTATAAAAAAAAACATTTATTTCCAGCTTTCGCTCATATCACACTTGAATATTTACACTTTAAAATTGGACATACATGATTTCAAATTATTAATAGAATTATAAGATTAAGAGACAATTAAAATAGACATTAAAAAATAAAAATAAAAAAGGTCTCATTAAATGTCATTTATCATAGCTTACTAATGAAGCATGGGTCTTTGCCCAGTGGCCAACTATGGGGCTGTCATTAGCCTCCGCTATCGTTCTTAGAAGAGTCGTTGTCAACATTTAAATCAAAGTCATACTCATACTCATTGATTAAGTTCGTCCGGATCGTTTTAAAATATTCCTACTACTTATATGTAATACTGTTTACATGTATGTAATTAAATTTCACATTATAATAATATAATCCATATTACCTATTTTGCAGATTTATCTCTCCAATATTTTATTTAAGTACCTAAGAGTACATACTATATTGTTGCGATATACATATGTAGAACTATACTAGTCACTCAAACTCAGTCCTATAGCTACGTGTTCTATGGATATTCATTGTTCTATGGATTTATTGTAGTATCTGCATATTATTTGTTATTCGTCAATGAAGATGGCGCTGTATTTTTTATAGTTATTATTTATTTTATGAATTAAATTAACGAGGATGAGTATGAGTATGACTTTAATTTTAAAGTTAACAACGACTACATAGCTCACTTTAGTCTTACCGTGCTAAAAATACTCCGAAATCTGGTTATCAGGCATTTCATGCGCACCAATAACATACGCTGATTCAAAGTCTCACAAAAATAAGATCAAAACCATATCAAATTGTAAAAACAAAACAGTCTCCTGTTCTTTGGCCGAGTGCAGCGAAGTTCTCCGTTTCATTTTGGGCAAAAATGCTTTCGTACGTCCGGATATTGTCCTCGACTGGTGGAATTTTTAACCGAATTTCAGTAAGCAGGTTCAATAATTAAATAGATTTTTTGTTTGTGTCGGGTTCACGAGGTTGACAGCTTACAGAGCTACTAGTTGAGTTTTTTCAAACATAAACGCCACTTTTGACACTGACATATTCGAGCCATATAGTATCTAGACTTAATATTTGACGTATCTTAAATTACGAATCGGACCGCTAGACTGATTCTGCAATCCGCTACCGCCTATAACATCGATTCCATCGACCGATAAGTCGATCGACTTGTCGAGTAAGAGCCACCCCTATATAAGCGGCAGAGACACCATCCGGCCACCAGTCCACTGCCGCTGTCACGAACTAATTATTAAAAAATAAAATTAAAAAGTTACATTAAAACTATATTGTGTTTCCGCGCGCTTTTTGGTGTTTAAAAGGTAAGCGTAACTTTTTTTCTAAGATTTTTTCAATATAAAATATGGAGTTAAAAAAAGTAGAGCATACTTTCCAAAATCATTGATAGTTTCATAAATTGTGAGCATAAATACATCGGAAATCAATCTTATACCAGGGGCAACAAAACCACTGTTGACCAGTGTTATTATTAAATTTAAGGAACCGTAAACTTACACCTGTTTATTTTTTTCTAGATTTTTTTTTTATTTTTTTTGTGTATTGTGTAAATTGCAATTATACTTTCTACTAACACACTTAGTCGTAAGTCATTACTAACATAATATGGATGTTTTTGTCCGAAATAAATGCTTTCATTTCATTTCATTATTTCAAATGTACACGTGTGACCTGTAAAATATTTTTTACCAATAAAGAAACTGAACTGAACTGATAGACAGTCTTCGATGACAAATTATATATTATTTTCAATGTATGCTGTCATCAGTGTCTTTGACGTTGCTTGTACATAAGTTACATAACACAATTTGCAATACATTGTCTTAGAATAAACTTTAAAGGGTAATAAAAATCAAAAGACAAGTTATTTTTAAAAGTCGCATAGCAAATGTGGGTCAGTTTGAGGAGTACAGCCTACTGTTAAAAGTTTTGCTCCTGTTACACGAAACACCCGGTATATAACAGTATTTTTTTTTTTAAGATTAATGATAAACTGATGTACGTG
Organism: Cydia pomonella; assembly: GCF_033807575.1. Lineage (NCBI taxonomy): Eukaryota > Metazoa > Arthropoda > Insecta > Lepidoptera > Tortricidae > Cydia > Cydia pomonella. Next base: position 1,504,571 of record NC_084728.1, read on the forward strand.
ACGAACATGGTTTATTAACTGTATACTTCTAAATTATACAATAAATAAACTAAATCATTTAAAACGAATAATATAAAATAAAACAACTAGGAAACAGAACAGGTTTTTTTTCTATTTCAGTTTATAACATAAAATAAAACGTACCTATATTAATTAACTTTGTTAAATGAAAATTATCAGGCGACGAAAAACTCCATCGAGTTTCATTCATTCAAAGCAATGAAATTTATAGGCACGAACCTCATAACTTTTCACCGAAACAGTAAAAACATAAGACGTAAAAATACAAAATAAAAATATAAGTCCTTTATTATGCAAATATTCGATACCACAACATTACAAAGACAGGCGTGATAAAAAGATCTTTTTCTTCACTGAGCACAGTACACTGTTGCACATCGACAGTAATAATATGCCCATAAGTTAACTTAAAACCCATACCATAATAAAATAAATATAAATTAATGATCATCAGCATAACCGGAGATAATCACTTTAATGACGTCCCGCGATAGTTCCGGAGAGCGTATCTCTAATCATTATTTTATCGTGTATTAGTCAATCTTAGTAATTTTAAGATCGGGGGTTTTTATAGGTAAGTTTACTTAACATTTATGTTGATTTTAATTAATTTGTAGTTTTAGTTTAATTATTTAATTTTATGTTATTACATTGACGTATGTTAAATTATTTATTTATTAATTAAAAAGCAAATAAAATAACAATTTAGGTCAAAATATCGATATTTATGGAATGGGGAGTTAATTATCAGAATGGAAATTGTACAATAAATCGTAAAAAAATGTACTTGGAATGTACATTGCTCTAGAGCAGAAACGTATCATTTTATGCACACATTTTAGAACAACAACGACCCACATTCAGAGCAAGAAAAATGAAAAATTTATACCGTAACCTTTAAGCGTCACTTGCACCATTCCACTAACACGGGGTTAACCGGTTAAACGGTTAAAACAGTGTCAAAATGTACTGGTAACCCTGATAACTCCAGGTTTAACCCCGGGTTAGTGGGATGACCCATTAGTAAAATGTAGGCAAGACATACATACCTAACCTCCGACCCTATTTTCATATTTTTCCTAATCAGAGCTATCAGGATTATAGTATAATATTAAGGGGACTTTAACTCAAAATGTTTTTTTTGATGTCAAATTAAAGTTTAAAAGCTAGAAGACCTCTTCTATCGTGTTTAGACGATAGGAAAATAAAACTCAAAATATGATCTCTTGGATATTATAGTTACCCTAAATAACCTAATTATGTCATGGATTTAAAAAGTACAAAAAGATATACAGCCTATTAATACAAATTCTACAAGGCGAGTCACAGGCAGGGGCTAGTTTTCATATAATTACCATTTATTTAGGTATTCGGCAAAATTAAACATTTTGAAGTTCATTTTAGGACCGGAAATGGTCGCCACGCTGTTTTGTTTTAAACGTTTCTAACTTAGATTGTTTTAGTCAGGAGTGGCTTTCAGATATATAAAATCTTTTTAAATTTGATATATATAATACTGTAAATAATTCAATTCAATAATTTAAGTAAGTAAGAAATTAATTCCATATAGCATTATATTAAAATAACAATATAAATTAAGATTAAAATTAAATATAATAAGTGCGAGTGAAAAAATTGCTAAACGAACTAAATAAGTATTTCAAAAATCATAGGAAGTGAAGCAATAAGGATATAATTTTTTAACAAACCAGCTGATAAAAGCTCTCCTGATTATTCAAAAACTGATGACAAAGTAAATCAGATCTATTGACAAGTTAATAAAAAAAATTATGTAAGTAATACAATTAACTAAACTAAAACTACTATATAAAACTAAAAATCTAAATCTAAAATGGGCCCCGGTGGCAAGGTACCGAGGATGCTGGCAGCATTTCCTCGCTGGATCGCTATGCTCAAGCTCTCTTATCCCCGGTCCCATCCACCATCCATGACAAAGTTGAATTTTATCGACATGGGGGGGGGGGGGGGGGGACAAAGTAATCTTAATTTTTAAGTTGTTTCCTTATGTTGGCTGGTAGAATTGAATTAAAATGACCCGGATTTTTTAATGGAATGGATATCCTTAAACTACGTTCAAAATTATAGCATGTATGGGCTTCGTGAATCTCATCTCGCTTTGTACGGTAGGGCACAGCACAGCGGATGTTATTCCAGATCTTACAGAAAACCGCAGCCAAATAACACTAGACCCTACTCGACATAGTGTTGTGTTCCTGCCGGTGAGTAAGGTTGCCAGAGACCTCAACCAGGGTGCGGAGTGTTAGGGTCGGCAACGCGCATGTAACTCCTCTGGAGTTGCAGGCGTACATAGGCTACGGAGACTGCTTGCACACCCGACTTGAAGATCTTGACGCCAAACGCCAGCTCCGAAAAACTCAGTCCAAGCCCTCCTACCATTACACATACAACGCATCTGGGCAGTTCTACTGTGTTTCGTGTTGCCGGACTTTCAAAACAAAATTTGGATCCGCAAGCCACGTCCGCGCCCATGCACGTAATAGTTAAGACCCTTTTTAGGGTTCCATAGCCAAATGGCAAAAAACGGAACCCTTATAGATTCGTCATGTCCGTCTGTCTGTCCGATTATGTCACCGCCACTTTTTTCCGAAACTATAAGAGCTATACTGTTCAAACTTGGTAAGTAGATGTATTCTATGAACCGCATCAGGATTTTTACACAAAAATAGAAAAAAAAAACAAGAAATTTTGGGGGTTCCCCATACTTAGAACTGAAACTCAAAAAATCTTTTTTCTTCAAACCCATACGTGTGGGGTATCTATGGATAGGTCTTTAAAAATGATATTGAGGTTTCTAATATCATTTTTTTCTAAACCGAATAGTTTGCGCGAGAGACACTTCCAAAGTGGTAAAATGTGTCCCCCCCCCGTAACTTCTAAAATAACAGAATGAAAAATCTAAAAAAAATATATGATATACATTGCCATGCAAACTTCCACCGAAAATTGATTTGAACGAGATCTAGTAAATAGTTTTTTTTAAATACGTCATAAAATTAAAAAAAAAAATCTTTCATCAAACCCATACGTGTGGGGTATCTATGGATAGGTCTTCAAAAATGATATGTAGGTTTCTAATATCATTTTTTTCTAAACTGAATAGTTTGCGCGAGAGACACTTCCAAAGTGAAAAAAATTGTGTCCCCCCTGTAACTTCTAAAATAACAGAATGAAAAATCTAAAAAAAATATATGATATATATGACCATGCAAATATAACTAATACTAAAAAGTACGGAACCCTTGGTGGGCGAGTCCGGCTTAAAAAACTCGAAATGAAAGTAGAGTATTTAACTGAAAGGCATCATTTCATCCCTTGGTTAACAATCTACTATTGTTAATATTTTGCAAATATTTCTTTCAGTGTGAGAGTAAAATCACAAAAATATTGTATCGAAATATCGAATCAATGTTTAAGTGTAGAATCTAAATGTCGCTTTAAGTATAGACGCAAAGTTTATTTTATTTTATCTTGATAACAACAACTAATTAATATAGGCATTTTCTTATGATCAAAGCTTAATTTCTTATTCTTTAAAATAATTTATACTTTATTTACATTAATTTATACTTAATTTATTAAAATAATTTATACTTAATTTATGAACAATTGCCGCACTAACTGAAATATTTCTTACATCTTTTTTTAGAAAACCAACATATAATAGAAACGATAAAGGTTTAAAGATCCAAAGTCAATAATATCTTGAAAAGGTCCAGTTCTATAGAAAGCCATACGTCACAATCAATCAATCGCGTATCTATTAAACACCTTTATTTATTTTATAGAAAATGGCACTGCCTTTTATTTTTATTGTACCTACTACCTACAGGCTAGATGCAGTTCTCGATCCTTCGGCTGTGACCTGTAACACGAGCAAATAATTAAAAAAAAAACCGGACAAGTGCGAGTCGGACTTGCCCACCGAGGGTTCCGTACTTTTTAGTATTTGTTGTTATAGCGGCAACAGAAATACATCATCTGTGAAAATTTCAACTGTCTAGCTATTACGGTTCATGAGATACAGCCTGGTGACAGACGGACTGACGGACAGCGGAGTCTTTGTAATAGGGTCCCGTTTTACCCTTTGAGTACGGAACCCTAATAACATTTATTGGTTAACCAACCAAATACAAAACCGCCTGGATCTGTCACCAAACGACCTGACTTTAACCTACGTTATTTGATCATGTAATGTTTTCATCTACCCTCAACTGGCCAATGGAGCCATTTGAGGGTAGATTTTGTTTACTTTTACTTAAATACCTAAAGATACAGAGTTATAGATACCGCCATTATAAATTATATTTACAGTACATATGGTGCTACGTTACCGCACTAGTGCGCAAATTACCATATTACGTTACTGTGTCAAACATTTAAAGAGAACAACAACAACATTTAGAGAGATTTGTACTGTAAAACGTTGTACGATACATGTGCCTTCCCTTCGGTCGTGTTTTAATTTATCGCCACTCGTTTCGAATTTTCTATTTTTCGCACTTATATCATAATGTACTATTGTTACACGAGAAACTACCTCTACAAAAATGAGTGCTTTTCGTCCCTTGGTTAACAATCTACTATTTACATTTAAACAGTAACCTGTTTTTTAATTTGAAATTTATGTTGAAACAGTATTTGTCATCGTGTAGTTTACTCGCACGTATTACTCAGGTGCTCGGCCAACGTCGATAATGCATTTGTAGGGCTTCCGCGGTGGATTAGCGACGAAGACCGAATTTCTATTTAATAGTAACTTGTAAAATAGTTCCAGGTCAAATGGGTCATTAATTTTTATACGTATGAGAGGAATGGGCATTATGAATGTCATCTCGATTTGTGTGGTAGGGCACAGCACAGCGGATGTCATTTCAGATCTAGAGCGGAGCCCAACTGGGGAAGTACCTCCACCTTACAGAGAACCGCAGTCAAATAACACTATTAGGGTATAACACAATAGGGCGGCCACGCGCATGTCACTCTGGAGTTGCAGGCGTACATAGGCTACCAAAGTACAAAGTACTAGTACCAAAATACTACTGAAAATACCTAGACACAAACTACGTAAAATAGTAGGATTAATAACAGGACATAACACACTAAACAAACACCTACACAATATGGAAAAAACAGACAGCCCCATGTGCAGAGCGTGCATGGAAGAAGAGGAGACAACAAAACACATTCTTCTAGACTGCAAACAGGTAGAAGTATACAGGAGCAAATACCTAGGGACTCCGTGCACACTAAAGGAGGCAGTTAGCAACCCGAAAACACTGCTAGGCTTCGTGGAGGAGCTGAGGTGGTTAGATTAGCGCTACCTCGTTTCACGCAAAATAGGCACAATGGTTGTCGATTTGCGGAAAATGTCCAGAAGCACTAACTAACTAGGCTACGGAGACTGCTTACCATCAAGCGGGCCGTATGCTTGTGTGCACCGACGTAGTATAAAAAATACTTAGCTGGATAATAGAACATTACTATAGAGGCCGGGAAACGAAGGGTTGCAGGCCAAGTAGATATAGGCAGAGAGGGATACGCGGCCGGCAACCCCGTTTCTCACCGAGATTTGAACTTTTCTCAAACTTGCAAAAAATTGTAGTCAATTTGTTTTATTCGTAGGATAGAACGGCAGCTAAAAACAAATTACGAATCCACTACTATTTGATAGTTGAATGCCAAGACGTTATGTCCATGTTGTGTTTTTTTTTTTTTTGTTACAATTTGACGTTTAAAAACAAAAGAAGGGATTGGATATTAAACGGCTTCTTCCCGTTCCCGTTATGACGGCGTTTTTAGCAGTAGCACAAACACTCGCTGCATAAAGGAATCAATACCTTTTATTTAACAAATTTACATTAACATAGAGACTGGGCACAGATAAAATTATTTCATAAAATCCATACTATATCTGGAAAATGGTTGTTTAATATGTCAAAACCAAACTAAGATAGTTTTTCAGGTCATAAAAAAACGTATCAAAAACATTAAATATAGATAGATAGAGCTCTAGTTAACTAAAGCCATTGCAAATAATTTCAAGTGTTACCATTTTCAAGGTACACAACGAAACACAAAACACATTGTATATTTAACATTGAAAGATATTGGCACTGTTCTTGTTATTAATATAGGAATATTTGAAGTTTTGTAATTTTCGTTCATAAAAGTATAAATAGTTATTTGTACAACAAGAGAGCAAATTTTGATATTTCTTCGAGTGCTTATTTTGAGTCCCGTGCAAGCGAAAGATTCTATAATAGGGATTCTATAAAGGGACTCAAAAGCGCACGAGATGTAAATAACTTTGATCTCTTGTAGTCCACAAATTTTTCACGTCGGCAGTGAGAACATATTTGGAAGGTAAAAATACAACCTGAAAAAATGTAATCTGTCTTCATCACTATTTCACTCATGTTTTCTGAAGGTATTCTAAAAATTAAGTTTAATTACGGCAATAAAACAAAACGAAAGAAATTTTAATAAAATAATACGAAAATAATGAAATAACGAACATCAATTGACAGTTCAATCGACAACTTCTTTTGTAGAAAAAAACTTTGTAAGATACGGTCCGAATTATACTACTATTTGTCAACTATAGTAGTGATTGATCATTAAAGACAATAGAGTCCATATTTCGAACTTGTATTAGGTTCCAGACGTTGAATTGACATTCGAATATAAAGGTCACTTGAATGTTATTTTGTCTTACTCGGCGAGTAAAATGCTATTTTGCTCACTGTTCTTAAGCAGCAAATTACCCTCGTTCGAGCTGCTGACGTAAAAAAATAATTACATATCAATTACACACACAATCGAGTAAGCTTCCAATCAAAGGGTTAATATTATTACCAATTAATTGTTTTGTTGCGGAGAAATGCTACCAGCAACTGCCAAATTTAGAACATTTTTTTTACCTAAATTGGGATTTTGTGTTTATTCCGCTTAGAATTTTATCAAAATCTGACAAAATATTTTTATTTTGTGGCCCTTCTTTTCCTAGCCAGTTTGAGTGTCCCACTGCTGGCTAAAGGCCCTTCCCCTTGATATCCACGACTCCCGATTTGGCGTTTCCTCCGGCCAGTTGTTCAGGAAGCTGTCCAGGTCGTCCCGCTATCTCCGTTTGGGCCTGCCCCGTGCACGTCCCTCTCCCGGCATCCACTTGGTGGCTATGCTAGCCCACCTCTCCGGATGCAGGCGGTAGACGTGACCGGCCCAGTCCCATATGAGCCTAGCGGTTTTCTTACCCCTTATAGGTAGGATTTTTAATTAAATTAATTGTTTTTTGTTTCAGAATATTTGGGCTGAAGTTCTTAGTCGAAGATGGAGCACGCCGAGTTCAGAGTGAAGGGTGAGTACAACTTGTTGATCAGCATTTTGAACTAGGGCCTTATGAGTCCGCAGCGTCCGTCCTTCATACAAACGTAGTTACGCTCTCATTTTATAACGACTAGCTAGATTGCTCTGAATCTTTGTACTCACAATAGGATAAGGTATATCTACGCCAGTAATTTGTTTATGGAGCTTCAAATACAGCGAATTAAAATTTTTCATACATAACTTGTTTTTCCTCTATTTTTGTTTAATTTATAAGCTGGAGCTATATAAACTAATTACAGGTACCTATAGATGTATATCTTATGTCTTTGTATGTGCCAAGTTCATGTTGGATTACACGTACTTAGTTATAAAATGAGAACGAAACTCCGTTTATTAATTAAAACAAAACAATATTACTTTTCTAATCTGCGAAAAATAAAGTGCTAATCAATCAGTGCTAACGCGTTATTACTTGCGTATTTTTACATGCAATTAATGTTCCCACGCTCCCACCGCAAAAATAAATACGCAAATAAATATGACAACCCAACATCGAATTTTGTTACGCGAAGTACTTACCGTACTACAAGTACTCCCCTGCGCTGCGCCAGTTCTCGAAAATGGTCGTGCTGTGCCACGCTCTATTGGAATCGATCTATTAGCTTGGACCCTGCCCCTCTACTGGTGGCACCCTAGTTTAGGTTTTTATAATGTGTTAATATGTATTTTGTAAGTGTTTTTATATGTATTTTACTTTTAAATATATATTTGTTTTTTATACCACGTCGGTGGCAAACAAGCATAATATTATTATTCATAACCCCATTGACATATATATCTAGAATGGCCCTAGTTCAGTGCTGTCACTCACGAATTCGAGCCAATCTTGCAGTTAACGCAACTAGTTGCGAGCAATCGCGAGCGTGATACGAAATTACGAACTCATCAACCAATCTCGTTGTGGCGTTAGACTGCACGATTGGCTCGAATTCGTGTGCGTGACACCGCTGTACTGACCCCATTCTGTTTGCCCGTAAGGCCTGTCCTTAGATATATATGACAATGCCTACCCCAATATGTTAAATGAATAAGTGAGTAATATTTCCTTATTTGAACGGAGACTTAACTAAGTTGAAATTGGCATGAAAATTTTCACATTAAAGTTTCCAAAATTTTTTGGGAATTACTACTTGCACATTGCTACTCTTCACCAATGAACCGATTTAGATGAAATTTGTCATCATCATCATCTCCTAGCCGTTTTCGACCACAGCGACTGCGTTCTACCGCTGAGAGCGACGCTGGTGCGCTCTCAGGTGACTGATGTAGCCAATTTTTGCAGCAAATGTGCGACCACACTCGCTGCAAGTTGCTGCAAGTCAGCGGGATATTATTAGAGGCCCGGGAAAAGAAATACGATATGATTCGTGTCATCAAATATAACCTGTAATAACATGATAATATGAGTCAAGGCACTCGTCTTCGTGATTGACATGATCTGTAGTTTCTGCCATTCCTCATCATAATTCTACTCAGACGAAGTCAAGGGTATAAACTAGTCTTCTTCCTCGCCACATTTTGCCACGGCTCATGGGAGCGTGGGGTCCGCTTGACAACTAATCCCAAGATTTGGCGTAGGCATTAGTTTTTACGAAAGCGACTGCCATTTGACCTTCCAACCCAGAGGGTAAACTAGGCCTTGTTGGGATTAGTCCGGTTTCCTCACGATGTTTTCCTTCACTGAAAAGCGACTGGTAAATTTCGAATGATATTTCGTACATAAGTTCCGAAAAACTCAATGGTACGAGTCGGTGTTTGAACCCGCGGCCTCCGGATTGCAAGTCGCACGCTCTTACCGCTAGGCCACCAGCATGAACTAGTGTTACTAAAAAATTGCGTCCATAATGGTGACCTCGCGCTCTTTGTAACTTCTTCATAATGCGGTGTCTATTTCATCTGTGATTGATCATTACACAGTGTTGTCAGGCATACGATAATTATCGTACATGTACGATAATTTGGGCTCCGGTACGATGTACGTTCCAAAGAGCATTATCATACGCAAAAGTACGATAATTTCAGCCCTTGGACGATGCCACCCAAAAAGTCTAGTTTTTGAAGCAAAATATGACACTTTCCCTCAGAAATAGGCTACAATTAGCACATTTTGGGGGTTCGGTTCGTTAGTGTATGTAAGTAAAAATATTCGATAACTATTTCCTGTAAACCGTTTGGATCTATCACAAAAACACACAAATATAAAACTGTTTTTTGCGCATTTTAGACAAAAATTGCGTTTTATTCGATTATACATTGGACATGTTCGCTTATTTTGCAAGGAAATTTTAGGGGTAGTGCTTTTTTGATAGGTGTACGATATTTTTTTCATCGGTACAGATAGTGAATAATCCTTTCCTATCGTATTTTCTCGGAATCGTTCGTATTTGTCATGTAACTTCAATCAAACTCGGTACTTTTTGTATTGAGACTGACTGAAATAGCAAGACACGTTCGTACTTTTCCGTGAAAATACGATGGGAAAGGATAATAATAATAGGCTAATTATGACAGTAAAAGAGAACATTTACCAAAATGTGTTCTTTCTGCATTGGTTGTCCGCGCATCAGCAACCGAACCGTAAGTAGTTTTTAGTGTTTTAGTGTTTATTTGTTTTATTTTTATTGTATTTTTTATTTTTACCGTATTTTTAATTTGTATTTTAAAATTATGTAATGGGTCTATTGCCTGAATAAAGAAACATTCATTCATTCATTATTCACTACATCTGTACGATAATTTTGACAATACGATAATTCTCTTCCGCTCACCTGGCAACACTGTAATTACGAATATATCGATATTCTAACCACGTAGCAATGGTCATTCTATGGTCTCTCTGATTGGTGTTTTAATATTAGTTATTAGCGTTATTATTGCCCTGTTTGAAGGTTTACTGGACATAATTAAAAAAACCGGTCAAGTGCGAGTTCGTTTTACTCGCGCACCGAGGGTTCCTTACAAACTTTGAAATATCTTGTGTAACTATAAAGGCGAAAGACTTTTGAACAGAAGTACCTATACTAAGTATAATTGTATACAGCGCCATCTATCGGCAAATTGTCTAACTAATTTGCGCGATGTAATTCACGTTTGTTGGATTTTCGAGGTCAATTCTCTATCATGTGTACCGATTTCAATAATTGATCTTTTATTTGAAAAAACGTGTTTTTTGTAATCTCATAGATATTTCAGGTGTAATAAACACACGTAAAGTTGGTTAAATTGCAAACTGAAATCGGAAAGGTTTTTTGTTAATTAAAAAAAAGTTACCAAGATAGAGGTCTGATTATATTTTTCCTGTAAAATTTATAGTAATGTTAATAATATGTAAAAATTCATAATTTTTTTCACTAGACTTTGAAATTTTGCCCCCTCTTTAGGTATATTGGGCATTTTCCATTTTTAATAAAAAATAAATAAAAAAAGAATACTATTAATGTGTCTGGGTTAGTGTTTTACATAACTTTTCCGAATTTCAAATCGATAGCTTAAGTGGTTGTCGAGATATTTAGCGATGTGACAGACGGACGGACGGACAGAGTCGCACCATAAAGGTTCCTTTTGTACCTTTTTGGTACCTACGGAACCCTAAAAATACCAAGCCAATTGTGAATGGTAAATCTATTTATAAATAAAATAAGAAAAACGTGAAAAAAGTTGAAATTATGACTCATGCTAAACCGGGCCATATTTCCATAGATAACGAAGGGCCGACTTTCGGCGCTTCGTTATCTATGGAAAGCACCACGTTATCACCGATCAGCCGTCATAGAAAATGACGTGTCGGACGCCGCGGCCCTCGGGTCGAGCGTGCGTCATCCTTAGAACGACTAAGATTTTTTTGTAAACCTTTCAATTTAAACTCAAACATTTATTCAGCAAATAGGCCATAAGGGTACTTTTAAATGTAAGCTACTGACAAGCAAAATAAATCATCAAAATTTGGACCCGGGTTCGTCCTTAAACTACGTCCAAAAGAGAGGTATGGGCATTGTGAATGTCATCTACTCATCTCGCTTTGTGTGGTGGGGCACAGCACAGCGGATGTCATTCCAGATCTAGAGCAGAGCCCAACTGAGGAAGTACCTCCACCTTACAGAAAACAGAAGCCAAATGACACTAGACCCTACTCATAGTGTTGTGTTCCTGCCGGTGAGTAAGGTTGCCAGAGCTCAACGAGGGGGGGGGGGGGGGGGGGGGTTAGGGTCGGCAACGCGCATGTAACTCCTCTGGAGTTGCAGGCGTCCATAGGCTGCAGTGTCTGCTGACTATCAGGCGTGCCGTATGCTTGTTTGCCACCGTCGTGGTATAAACAAAAATCGGCCTAGTTCGAGTCGGACTCGAACAGGAAGGGTTCCGTACCATTATCTATAAAAACGGTCACCCATCCAAGTACTGACCCCGCCCGACGTTGCTTAACTTCGGTGATTGGATGAGAACCTCGAAATTGGAAAGAAATATTTATTTTATTCTATTTTTAGTATTTGTTGTTATAGCGGCAACAGAAATACATAATCTGTAGAAATTTCAACTGGCTAACTATCACAGTTCATGAGATACAGCCTGGTGACAGACGGACGGACGGACGGACGGACGGACAACGGAGTCTCACCAATAGGTTCCCGTTTGACCCTTTGGGTACGGAACCCTAAAAACATGCAATGGTGCAGACTGCAAAAATCATAACCCATATCTTAGTGAGCTCGTAGTTTTTTTACTTTTAATTTGTAAACGTTTTAAAAACGACATTTTTAGGGTTCCGTACCCAAAGGGTCAAACGGGACCCTATTACTGAGACTTCGCTGTCCGTCCGTCTGTCACCAGGCTGTATCTCATGAACCGTGATAGCTAGACAGTTGAAATTTTCACAGATGATGTATTTCTGTTGCTGCTATAACAACAAGTACTAAAAATAAAATAAAATAAATATTTAAGGGGGCTCCCATACAACAAACATATATTTTTTGCCGTTTTTATAAATAATGGTACGGAACCCTTCGCGTGAGTCCGACTCGCACTTGCCCGGTTTTTTATATATTTTTTATTTAAAAAATTTATTAGGCAACAAACCCATATTACAAATACCTTACAGACTGACATATGAACATACGCGTTATTATGAATTTTATAAACTTAAAACTAAACAATATGTAGACGACAAAACTAAACACTGTTTACGTCAGCCCCCTCCTAATAAACACGTACTAAATTATTATTAAAAAAGTTTCTGCAAATAATTTCATTTTTGTTACAATCTTTTATCGCTGACTGTACTTTTTTATACAGGCGACTAATACTCATCGATCTAATTCTAAAAACCCCAAACACAATAATTAACTCAGTATTTATTTACAATAACAATATACATAATGTTAACAATTAGGTTGCGTTGTTTTATCACAGAGTTCCTATGGCCACCTCCTGTCTCCATCATCAGATCAGCTCGATGGTACATATTGCATTGTCACCCGACTTACATATGCATGCAAAATCACAGCTCAATCGGAAACCGGGAAGTGGATCAAATTTAACTTGTAAGATCGGAAGACAGACGACGGGGCAGGTGAAACTAAATAAAAGCTTGTAACATTATAAAATAAATTAATTTCACACACGACCAATGCTCAGGATAACTACCAGCCCACCAATATATCGCCTTGCACTAAATAAAGCTAACAATATATCGTTTAGCGATAAAGCGATATTACGGCGATAAAACAAATCGGCCGGATTTGCCATATTGAATCCTTTACGTCGCGTTTATGGTGATCTCGGACTTGCGACAAATGTGTAATGTTTGTGTGTACGAGTATGTATGTGTACGGAACCGTTACGGTGATCTTGTATTTTATGCAGGCTATGAGACACCCTGAGACAGGCCGAGAACGAGTGTGTACATACTGCCCGCATAGCCAACGTGCCTATCGTTCACGCTCCGTGGCGAACGAAACGCAACCGTCACAGTCGCACTTATAAAGAAGAGTGATAGAGAGAGATGACTACGATACGCTACGGACCGTTAACGATTTTAACGTTGGCTACGCGGCCTGCTCTCTTCTCGTCTCGTCTCGCGGTTCTCCTATTGGATCGGAGCGTGGTGGCCTTTCAACGAGAGGCTATCGACGTTCGACAAGTACGGCCGGCATTAAACATTAGATCCTTCTTCTTCCTCGCGTTGTCTCGGCATTTTGTCACGGCTCATGGAAGCCTGGGGTCCGCTTGAAAACTAATCCCAAGATGTGGCGTAGGCACTAGTTTTTACGAAAGTGACTGCCATCTGACCTTCTAATCCAGAGGCCAAAATAGGCCTTGTTGGCATTAGTCCGGTTAAACATAGATCCTTAGTAACACGAATATGAAAGGAATGCTAAAAATCGTAATAAATAACGTCGTCGTCGTCGTCGATGTCGACCGGTTTGGCCTAGTGGGTAGTGACCCTGCTTACGAAGCTGATGGTCCCGGGTTCAAGTCCTGGTAAGGGCATGTATTCGTGTGATGAGCATGGATATTTGTTCCTGAGTCATGGGTGTTTTCTATGTATTTAAGTATTTATAAATATTTATATATTATATATGTCGTCTAAGTACCCTCAACACAAGCCTTATTGAGCTTACTGTGGGACTTAGTCAATTTGTGTAATAATGTCCTATAATATTTATTTATTATTATTTATTTATTATTATAATGAGTTTTGATCCTTAAGTTATCGATTTAGGATTATTTTTCTAGAATTGTGTTAAAGTAGTTGCGTTTCGTAAATCATTTCAACCGTGGAGCTATAACCAATAAAAAGTAAAATGTAATACCTTTCGCGTTCAATGATGTTCCCTATCAGTTCTTTCAAGAATCTTTAGGTTGAGCTTAATTAAATATTAAAGACCCGTGGTTGACTAGTTAAATCCGACATTTTGTGCTTTCATGTATAATATTATTATTAAACTTTACTCTGCAGATGACTGTACATAGCGCCGTCTCGTTCATATACAAAGGCAGAATCTGCATAAGGAGTTAACCGCGTTAGCTTATTTTATTTTAAACCTAGAAAATGTTACGAAAACAACAAAGTTGAAAAAGTTCATTTTTCTAATATCCTTTTTGAACAAGAAATATTATAAATCTATTCTGCAGGCATATTAAATGTATTAAAAATGGGAAAAACGCTCGACATGTTATCGGGCGCGAAGGGCTGCAGCCCGCAGTCTGCACCGGTCCGCCAACGCAAGCTCCTGACGATACTCCTCGGTACGGACGGAGTGGAACATGTCGAGTGTTTTTCGGCTTAAAATACGTGAGTGACCCGTTTTTAATATATTTAATATGTCTGTGTCTCACGTTTGCACAATAAAGTTTAAACATTATAGTACATTACGATACAAGTGCGAAAAATAGGAAATTCGAAACGAGTGGCGATAAATTAAAACACGGCCGACGGGAGTGTTTTAAATCGACACGAGTTGCAAATTACCTATTCGCACATGTATCGTACAACGTTTTACAGTACATATGGCCCTTTAAATGTTCGACACAGTAACATATGCTAATTTTCGCACTAGTGCGGTAAAGTAGCACCATATGTACTGTAAACAATATTATACCTACTTATGGTCGGATTGGATTGGTTACTATACTTAAATAAATGTTCGATAAATATTTTCTCGTTCACGATAATTTAATCGAGTACTATATTTATTCCTACTGTAATTAGAACCAGCAGATGTGACCACAAGTCTTTCCAATCTAGTCGCACACACTTGAAACACTGTTCAAGCTACAACGCTTCTTTAAAGAATGTTCGAGCTACAACGTTCTTCAAAGGAATGAAAGAAAGTGGACAAAGAATACTTGTTGCGTTGTAAACATTGTTTTTTTTTCCTTTTTAACTTTCACGCCAATCTCTGTCTGATGCATTGAAATTTTTTTTTTAATAACGATAGGCAGGCGTTTGACCACGATCTCACCTGATGGTAAGTGATGATGCGGTCTACGGTGGAGCACGCTTACCTATGAGATACCTTTTTACCCTAGCCTTGAAGAGACCCAGATAGTACTCATGCGGAACACACCCGGGCAGGGCATTCCACTCCGAACATACGACATATATCGAAAGACGGGCCTTACGGGTACTAAGGATGGTGCTAGTTCAGTGTTGTCACTCGCGAATTCGAGCCAATCGAGCAGTCTAACGCAACTAGTTGCGACCAATCGTGCGCGTGATGCGAACTCATCAACCAATCGCGTAGTGGCGTTAGACTGATGGCTCGTTTTCGTGTGTGTGACACCGTTGTACTGGCCTCATTCTTATCGCCCGTAAGGCCCGTCCTTAGATATATGTCAATGGTCTGATGGTTGTCTGGAAGAGACCGTTCTGTAACGATAAGGCCGCCTGTTGTTTACTTCTATCTTCATGTATTATATGTGTTTCCATGTACATTTATCCTAAGATTGTGCAATAAAGAGGATTTGTATTGTATTGTCTGTCTGTGGCATTGTAGCTCTGAAACGGATGGACCGATTTCGATGCATTTTTTAAAAGTGAAAGCGAGTTTCCTTGTGGTGATTCTTAGCTATGTTTAATAAAAATCGATCGACCACTTTGAAGAGTGTCAGCTCTTTTCCAAAATTATGAATTTAAGGCATTTTTGTACGTAGAGGGTTTTAATTTTTTTAATGTAGTTGTTAACATTTTTTTCTTCCTTTAACAGCCAAGGAGATGGTTGACTACATAGCGGACTACCTGGAGAACATCCGGGAAAGGAAGGTGTACCCGAGCGTGCAGCCCGGGTACCTGCACAAGCGGCTACCCGCGACTCCACCCGTGCAGCCTGAGGCTTGGGATGATATCTTCAAGGACGTTGATGAGCATATCATGCCTGGGGTAAGCGTAGAGGAACTGAAGTAACTGCTAGATACATTTAGGCTTTTACTAACGGCCCGATTCGAAGAATGAAATACGATAACAATAAGTTCTGGTTTAGATAAGTTCTCATTTAGATATCGTTTGTATGTCGAATAATTCACAGAAGTAGCTCGATTCGGGCAACCAATGTCACTTAGACTTTAGAAATGTCGTAGATAGATCTTATTGGGATCACAGCGGAATCGAAATAAACGTCATTTGACATGTCGTTTAGTTATCGATCTTTTAAAGATCTTTCCAAGATCTTAAACGTGTCTTCATCATTCTTCGAATCGCGCTGTAAGTAAATAGCTGGACTACCTGGAATAAGTTTATAGGACAGTCCAGTCGGGAACAATTTTTCGCCAATCTCTTTAAATCATATTGGCATATATCTCAGGACGGGCTTTGCACTCTTTGCAGGCACTAAGAATGGTGCTAGATCAGCGGTGTCACTCACGATTTCGTGCCAATCGTGCAACGCCAGGGGGAGGAAACTAGAGCGTTCGGGCGTTCTCGGTTCCGTTCAGCTTAAAATTGCTCCGATAAATTCCTCCACTAATAAGATAATTACATAAATTTTGACAACCCTAAGTAGCCGAAAGGGACAGTTCCATACATTAGAAAGGGACAACATGATTCGGCACTGAATCGCTGTCAAACTTCGGTTTTGTAGGAAGTTTCCTTTCTGTACAGTAGTACTATTATCTATTATTTATTCTGTGGTAACTCTAAGCCGAATGCCAAGAATGTTCCTCCACTGACACCTGTTCGATTCCGGGGACCTACCACGAAAACCGAAATTCGCAAATTGCGGGGATCTTTCCCTTTTACTCTCACTAAGACGCAATTAGAGTGACAGAGAAAAATGCCCGCAATTGACGAACTTCGGTTTTCGCGGTTATAGCCCCGGTCCCAGTCACCGGTAGACTTGGTCACTTTTTCTTTACTATATGATATCTATTTATTCATATGTATGTTCGATTTAAGTTATTTATTATGGGCCACTAGTTGCCTGAAATAAAGATATTAATTTCATTTGATTTCATTATCTGATTCCTTGTTTTGCGTTGCGCTGCGTTGTAGTAGGTAAGCCTGCTGCAACACATGCTGAGGTTCGCTCCTTTTTAGCATCATAATTTTAAAAGTTTTTTATATCTACATGTAAACATAAATTTGTGCCTAATTAAGTTTAATTTTAAGGCTTGTAATGTTTTGTAGTATTGCCTGTAAACTTTTCAATGTGGTGTTAAATAAAAATTTCTATGTCTATGTCTATGTTTTGTTTCAGCTGGTCCACTGGCAGTCTCCCCACATGCACGCGTATTTTCCAGCTCTGACGTCTTACCCTTCCATCATGGGAGACATGCTGTCGAGTGCGCTCAACGTGCTCTGCTTCACCTGGGTATGTAACAGCTCTGACGTCTTATACTTCCATCATGGGCGACATGCTGTCGAGTGCGCTCAACGTGCTCTGCTTCACCTTGGTATGTAACAGCTCTGACGTCTTATCCTTCCATCATGGGCGACATGCTGTGGAGTGCGCTCAACGTGCTCTGCTTCACCTGGGTATGTAACAGCTCTGACGTCTTATCCTTCCATCATGGGCGACATGCTGTCGAGTGCGCTCAACGTGCTCTGCTTCACCTGGGTATGTAACAGCTCTGACGTCTTACCCTTCCATCATGGGAGACATGCTGTCGAGTGCGCTCAACGTGCTCTGCTTCACCTGGGTATGTAACAGCTCTGACGTCTTATACTTCCATCATGGGCGACATGCTGTCGAGTGCGCTCAACGTGCTCTGCTTCACCTTGGTATGTAACAGCTCTGACGTCTTATCCTTCCATCATGGGCGACATGCTGTGGAGTGCGCTCAACGTGCTCTGCTTCACCTGGGTATGTAACAGCTCTGACGTCTTATCCTTCCATCATGGGCGACATGCTGTCGAGTGCGCTCAACGTGCTCTGCTTCACCTGGGTATGTAACAGCTCTGACGTCTTATCCTTCCATCATGGGCGACATGCTGTCGAGTGCGCTCAACGTGCTCTGCTTCACCTGGGTATGTAACAGTTGGCTAACTACAGACTAGATGTAATCATGTACTGTCAACTGCAGAGATAACTTGACCCAGAATTATTTGCTTCTAAAGTGAAACTTTCTTCGTAGTGAGGTTAAATACTTCGCTCCAAGATTTTACCTCTATATAATTATAATCCTATATTTTTTTGCCATATTGTGTCCCACTGCTGGGCAAAGGCTTCTCCTGTCGCGGAAGATTAATATTGATATATTGTTTTTAATACTACGTCGGTGGCAAACGAGCATACGGCCCGCCTGGTGGTAAGTAGAAAGGTAAGTGGTCAGAGGAATTACATGCGCGTTGCCGACCCTAACCCCCCTTCGTTGAGCTCTGGCAACCATACTCACCGGCAGGAACACAACACTATGAGTAGGGTCAAGTGTTATTTGGCTGCGGTAAATGAATAAATAAATATTATAGGGACATTCCTATTCTTACACAAATTAACTAAGTCCCACGGTAAGCCAAGAAGGCTTGTGTTGTGGGTACTGAGACAATGATATATTATAATATACAAATACTTGAATACATAGAAAACATCCATGACTCAGGGACAATAATTGGTGCTCATCACCAAATAAATGCCCTTACCGGGATTCGAACCCAGGACCATCGGCTTCATAGGCAGGGTCACTACCCACTAGGCTAGACCGGTCGTTAATAGGTATTACGAGGGTATTACAGTAACTGTACAAATACTAAAATAGGTCCTTGAGAGTAGGGTTGCCTTCTCTAAAATTTGGAAACCAGGACAAGACGCGTGAAAACCCTGGATTATAAAGTCCAGAACCCGGACATGTCAACAGGTTTAAAAAAAAAAAAGTCATTTATTGTCGCAAAAAATAAATAAATAGTACATACAGCAAGCAGCAGCAAACATTATTGACTAATCGTTTTGACTGAGCAATATTTTGTGAGATGAATATGTAGGTCATTTTTTAAACAGGTTGTGCCTGTGTCGCGGGCGGCCTAAGGCTTTAAATTTTTAAACCCGGACTACAAATGAAGTCCTCCCCGGACGCTCCCCGGACGCCCTTTAAACTAGGACAAATCCGGGGAAACCCGGACGGACGGCAACCCTACTTGAGAGATCCATGGGGTCCCAGCGCGCACAAGTATTTTTCAGGAATTGCGAAGCGTCTGGTTGACGTAATTGGTGACCGAAGAGCTGGCGGCTTCTGCACGACGTATCAGCTTGCGATACAAGGAGGGAATGCTGCCAGCATCCTTGGTACATTGCCTCAAGGGCCTATTTTAGATATAAGCTAGTTATAATAATACTTCTGTATAGATCCATTATGTATACTGTTATTATAAATACAATTTGTTCAGTTCATTAGAACTTTTCATAAACCAAATAAATATTGAGCTTATCGTGGGACTTAGTCAATTTGTGTAATAATGTCCTATAATATTTATTTATTTTAATAAAATAAAGTAGCATTACTTTTGTTTCATTGCTTTCTCAAATAAACGAAAATCACCCTTATTGACTATACCACAAGGTTCAAATTAAAAATAGGAAAACTTTGTATGGTGGGACAAACCTTGTTTAATTTTTTTTTTACAACAGGCGTCGTCACCAGCGGGCACAGAGCTGGAGACCATCGCCATGAACTGGCTCGGCAAGATCTTGGGGCTACCGGAGTGCTTCCTCAATGAGAAGAACGACAGCCCTGGAGGAGGGGTTATCCAGGTATGTGGAACAGACAAAAAATATCTAAAATACGTCTTTAGAATGATAAAAAATAAAATAAGTAAGTATGCTAAAGAAAAAACTACTGAACAAAGTAATTTTCGAAATTATTTGCAATATTCGTAATAAACTTTTCTAGGTATTTTTTGTCTAATTGAATTGAATTGAATTGAATTATGTATCTAGAGTTAGTATTACAGTTAATTAGACAAAACAAACAATTGGACAAAACAAACAAAACAAAACATTACATAATATTTATAAGTTTCGCGGCAGCACAGCAACAGAGGGCCTACCGCGAACCACGTTCGACGTGTTGCCTCCCTGTCACACTTACGTACGAATTTAAAGTGCGGCAGAGAGGCAACACGTCGAACGTGGTTCGCGGTAGGCGCTCAGGTGAGTGTAGCTGCACGTACCGCTTGACTAGGGGCGAGTCCTAACGCTGCGCCAGCGTACTTAGGACTACTAAGTACTAATACATTACTGGATTTTTTTAAATATTTTTTGCTCAATTGTGTATGCCATTGTCATTTTCGTATCATAGTTTTTGTGTAAAAATCTTGCAACATAAAACAGCCATTCTAACAGTTTTATCAATTTTGCAAATAAAGTTTTCTACGGAGTGGGTTTGCCAGAGTAATAATCATCATCATCATATATTTAAGAGTTAGACTCTTGTCGGTGGAGAAATTTCTCGGAGCAATGCTGAGCCGAACGGACCCTAGAATGGCCGAAGGGAACACTTTCGCCCCCCTGATAGAGGTAAGCATTAAAAAAAATACAACAGTTGCATAAGAAGTATTGTACGAATATTCTTAACAACAAACGTGCGCAGCGCTTCTTACGAAGTAGATTTCGATCTCACTGGAGTAGAAAAAAGTATATTTATTGTACTGTATCTGCTTTTATTTTAGACCACTGCTAGCGAAGCCACGTTGGTGAGCCTACTAGCAGCACGCACCAGGGCGCTCATGGAGCTCTCGAGACTGAACCCTGATCTGCAGTCTTCAGAACTGCTGGGGCATCTCATCTGCTACTGCTCGGACCAGGCACACTCCTCAGTTGAGAAGGCTGGGCTTATTGGTGAGTACGACAGGATATAACAGTTCTGGTTGAACTCTGAACCTTGAGCTGGTCTTCAGAATTGCTGTGTCATCTCATCTGTTACTGCTCGGACCAGGCACATTCCTCAGTTGAGAAAGCTGGGCTTATTGGTGAGTACAAGAGGAGAGGTTCATCTTAAGTAGTAATAATTGTAGAACTTTTATAGTAATAAACACCTCCTGATGTCTTTTATAGTATTAAGACATCAGGAGAGGTTTAATCTTAAGTTACTACTTAAGATTAAACCTCTCCTGATGTCTTCGTTGTTTGATCCATTCGTTCCTTCAATGAACAATTATTTTGATGTCTTCAGAACTTTTTATGCCTTTCGTGTCGATTGATGGTCCCGGCTATGGTACGATAGCTGATATAAAATGTTTGTAGACATTCTTTTTAAGCTTAGCACACTAATTTATTTCAAAAATGTAACATTTAAGTTATAAAAATATATTTCCTCTTTTATTTTTTATATTAAGTCCAACCAAAAGAGACGAAGAAACTGTCATGTCATAGAACCGCCATTCAATTCAATTCAAATATACTTTATTCATGTAGGCCTAGCAACAAGCACTTATGAATAGTAAGACAGTATTACATATAATTATCTTAATCTAATTATCAGAGCAATTTATTGATGTTGTAAATATTATTCCATATATTTACATCATTATATTTCCATATATTTATATCATTACACACAAGAGGCACAGGTAAGAAGATAGGAAACCCAAAAGTTAATATGTGTTTATCGAAATATTAGTTTAAATACAGTACAGTTGGTATAACACAACACTGTTAGTTTTATTTTAGAGCGCACTATTTGCCAAGAAACTGTCCTCAGTTTGACGAAAAAAAATAAGTTAAGTGCATTCCCATTTGTTTCTGCCGGACATATTGGAGCAGGTACATTCATATGCATCATTCCCATTTGTTCCCGCCTCATGTACTTCACCGCGGTCACGTGTGGATGGGGCAAAATGGAATAGGGTGTATTTATGCCTAATGTACTTATGGTCATGTGGGGCGGGGAAAAAGAGGAATAGGGTATATGTATTTATTTATTTACATCAAATTAAAGCTATGTTATGCGCAGGTCTCGTACGCATGCGCTACATCGAGTCGGATGAACATCAGTGCATGCGCGGCGCAGCTCTTGAGGAGGCTATACTGGCTGACAAGGAAAAAGGCCTCGTCCCATTCTGGGTAAGTTTACTTTTTAGTTAATACCGTGTGACGCAGGTCTAGTCGAGCATCAGAGAATGCGCGGCCCAGCATTTGAGGAGGCCATGTACTGGCTGACAGGTGAAAGAATTCGTTCCATTTTGAGTGTGTCTTAAGCGACATTCAAATTTTAATTACAAAAACAGGTTTGCTTTACGAACTACAACAGTACACAACCAGGTCACCATTTAAATGGACCCGGGTATGTCCTTAAACTAAGTCAAAAAGACAGGTATGGGCACTGTGAATGTCATCTCGCTTAGTGTGGTAGGGCACAGCACAGCGGATGTCATTCCAGATCTAGAGCAGAGCCCAACTGGGGAAGTACCTCCACCTTACAGAAAACCGCAGCGAAATAGCACTAGACCCTACTCATAGTGTTGTGTTCCTGCCGGTGAGTAAGGTTGCCAGAGCTCGAAGAGAGTGCGCACTGTTAGGGTCAGCAACGCGCATGTAACTCCTCTGGAGTTGCAGGCGTCGATAGGCTACAGCAACCGCTTACCACTTAGGCGGGCTGTATGTTTGTTTGCTACCGACATAGTATTAAAACAATCCACACATGCAGCAACACGCAAAACTGTACATGCTCTACTATAACTAAAGATGAAAATGTTAATGCTATCCTATAAATTATGTATGTATTTATATCCTTTGTCTTTCTGGTACTTTGTTGTACATTTTGCTGCATTTGTCACCCACTTTTCAGTCTCTCCTCTCATCTACTCAAAGGTTAACTGGAAGAGATCCCTCAAAAGGGATAAGTTCGCCTTTGTACTTCTTACTAATTGTATGTAAGTATGTATTATTGTAAAATAAAAGAGTTTACTACTACTCGACTTCACGCGGCGGCGGTAGCCGCGAGCAGCAGTCATAGGTGGGAACGAAAGGTCGGATCGCTATGTCTCGCTCTAACCTATGGTCGCCGCTCGCCGCTTCCGCCGCCGCGCGATGTCGTGGCCGGGCCGTTACGTGGCATTTGCAATTCTTAGGCTCATGAGCCGTGTTAGGAAGCTTATATGGGTATTTAAAAACCTAAGGCACATTTGTACGTCACATCTTCTCCAACAAATATATGTATAGCCCTTGTTCAATCAGTCAGAAGCTATGTATACCGGTTTAGGGAGGAGGGGGCCCAAACCAAATTTAAGGAACTTACTTAGAAAGCTTCGTTGCCTAAGCACGGTACTCGATTGGAAAGCTCTCTATTATATCACGATTGTATATAATACTATTTTCTACGAGTCATCTACAATAAGGTTGTTTCCAATTTTTTGAAACGCTTGTATTACGTTCTATATTAACTAAAAGGTGCCCTAAAATTCAACTTTTATACTATAAACGGCTTTAAATATGTTAAATTAACAAAATATATTTTGACAGATGCTTTCGCGCCCAAAACGCTCTTTGAAAATTGTGTGACGTCACAGTTTACGGTTTGACACATAACTGACATTTGTCATTTGTTGTTTATCGCCTAACTGTCAACAGTGTCAATCTGAGAGTTGTGACGTCATCAGAATCTTCAATGACGTTTCGTTACGTTTCGAGTTTGGTCACGTGACGTGTGCCAAAAGATATTTTAAATTCAATATTTACAAAAATATGGTCATTACAGGTCCCCTAAAAGTAGTTTAAGATGTTCTTATAATCCAAAAGAATTTATTGGGATACAATTCTGCCCTAAGATTTGTAGATGGAAACAACCCTATTATACTTTTTTTACTATAAAACCTGAATAATTGTATCCACTAATTATTACTATATACTGAGTCATGGGTGTTTTCTATATATTTATATATTATATTATCGTTCTCTGAGTACCCACAACAAAAGCTTTCTCGAGTTTACTGTGGGGCTTACAATTAGTCAATTTGTGTAAAAATATCCAATATTTATTTAATATATATTCAAGTACAATAAACTGGCATTATCATTTAAAGTAGGTAGTTAGTAAATGTCGTATTTAAAATATCTAAATAAGTTTTTTTTTATAACGAAAATGTAATTTTAAAATTCCCAAAGTGCAGCTCTAATTTTGATAATAAAAGCAAAACATTTAAAACGACAATCTCTTTAAAATCCTCAGGTTCTATATCTAAATATTAATCAAACATAATTACCAGCGATCAAAAATAATATTTCAAAGTGTAATTTCCTAAAACCGTCTCTAGTGACGTTCCATAAGTCCTAAGCCTACAAAAGACGGGTTGTTATTTTAAAAACTGATGCGCTCTGGGACCAATTTGTATTGCTCGGGACTTAGGAGCCTGTTCTAAGTGGGGAGCGGACAGCGGAAGCTTAAGCTCTAGCGGGAGCTTAAGCGTGACATGTTTATCGATAATAGGTTGGAAAATGAAGCTTAGCTGGTTAGTTGGAAAAGGAACTAGTTTGTTAGATGATTGAAATAGGACACTATTGTAACATTGTGCTTTGAATTTGAAACGAAACTTTTAGAAAATGAACACAATAAAAGGTGATTGTTAGGTGTAAATTCTGCGCGTATTAGACGATTGAATTTAGTGGTAAGTTCCTATTAAATTTATAGAGTGCAGATACGGCTAATACGTTAGTACACTCAGCATCAAAAGTAGCAGATCAAACAAGGTTCAAATTAAGATGGAAAAAGATATACTTTTGAATGTAAATTTAAGAGATTTATCTATATTTGGAAAAGTTATCCGGAAGTTATACTTTTGGCGCGTTGTTTCATCCGCTACTATTGATGCTGACTGTACAAGAAATTAAATCAGAAACTACTCGTAAGTATTATATAGGTACTTTGCTAAAAACTTTAGAAAAAGATTAGGTGCCGTAGGTCATAAATAACTACATGCTTTTTAGTAACGTAGGTAAGTACTCAGGCATAGTTAACACTATTTAGATTTTTGAATTCAAATAATATCAAATTTCATTTTGAAATTATTTTAATTCAAGTTATCTTATTCCTTATTATTGCCTCTTATGAAAAATTCTACTACAGTTTGATATAAGTACCTATTTCGCTGAAAGTTTATACGTTGCACCAAACATTCTGCAGTGGATTATTAATTTGCCTTCCGAGTATCTCTGAAGATCACTCTAAACTATTAAGATAAAGACGCTTATTATTAATAATCAATAAGTAAATATAGTTTTTTACAATGTTTAGTACAAAGGCGAAGAGGGATATCCCTAAAAATGTATATGTTTGGGTTTTAGCGTGTTTTAAGGATGTGGACTTGTCGTTTTTACGGTTCCGTAGCCAAATGGCAAAAAACGGAACCCTTATAGATTCGTCATGTCCGTCTGTCTGTCCGATTCTGTCACAGCCACTTTTTTCCGAAACTATAAGAGCTGTACTGTTCAAACTTGGTAAGTGGATGTATTCTATGAACCGCATTAAGATTTTCACACAAAAATAGAAAAAAAAAAAAACAATAAATTTTGGGGGTTCCCCATACTTAGAACTGAAACTCAAAAAATCTTTTTTCATCAAACCCATACGTGTGGGGTATCTATGGATAGGTCTTCAAAAATGATATTGAGGTTTCTAATATCATTTTTTTCTAAAATGAATATTTTGCGCGAGAGACATTTCCAAAGTGGTAAAATGTGTCCCCCCCCCTGTAACTTCTAAAATAACAGAATGAAAAATCTAAAAAAAATATATGATATACATTATCATGCAAACTTCCACCGAAAATTGGTTTGAACGAGATCTAGTGAGTAGTTTTTTTTTAATACGTCATAAAATTTTAAATTTTTTTTTTCATCAAACATATACGTGTGGGGTATCTATGGATAGGTCTTCAAAAATGATATTTAGGTTCCTAATATCATTTTTTTCTAAACTGAATAGTTTGCGCGAGAGACACTTCCAAAGTGGTAAAATGTGTGTCCAAAGTGGTAAAATGTTGAACAAGGTCTAGTAAGAAGATTTTTTTTTAATACGTCTTAAATTGTACGGAACCCTTCATGCGCGAGTCCGACTCGCACTTGGCCGCTTTTTTAATCATGTTATATATCTATAATCTCTACACAGCGGAACAGAATAGCGATTAATTGAAGCTACGATATCTTCACTAAAAATTAATTAATGAATATTTTATGGGATTATAAAATAACTCAATCATTGCCTCAACCTCTGACTTGAAAGACGATGCTGACATTGAAAGGGAACGGAGAGCGTTGTGTGTTAGAGCGAATATGGTGGCCCGCAGATTTGTTAGTTGCTCAATTGAGGTGAAAAAGACTCTTTTTAGAGCATTCTGTACAACCTTTTACACTTCTAGTCTGTGGGCGTGCTATACGCAAAAACAGTACAACGCTCTTCGTATACAGTATAACAACGCTTTCAGGGTGCTGATGGGACTACCTCGGTTTTGTAGTGTGTCGGGGATGTTCGCGGAGGCCAGGGTAGACTGTTTCTACACTACAATGAGGAAACGCTGCACATCCCTGGTGCGCAGGGTGCGGGCTAGTTCCAACGGCATCTTGAGAGCGTTTGCGGAGAGATTTGACTGCCAGTGCCTGAATCACTGTCATATGATTCACGTACTGGTGTCCAAGCCTCTCCAAAATAGGTTAAAATATGAGTATATTTGACTTAATTTAATTTAATTTAGTTTAAGTTAAATTTTAATCTTACGTTTAAATATAATAAGTTAAATGTAATATGATCCTAAGTTGGTCGAAATAAATGAATTTATTTATTATTATTGCGGAGAACATATTGTGGACATAGTGTGTACCATGGATTTCCGCCGTTGATTATTGTAATAATCACTCACAAAATCATACTGGTTGATAAGAATATATAAAGATGTGTTATAATAGTTATCTGTTCGTTTTAGGTAGTTTAAAACCTTTCAAGTAACATTGAAATTTATTTTATCGATATGTCTTTATCGACATGGCCACAGCGTCTGATTACTCATTGTTAATCGTACATAAAGATGTGGCTGTGTGTGTGAGGCTACTGCGACAGCTTATATCTATGGCGAGGAACGATTATAATATATTAACCATAGATTTTTTAATACTCAATAATTAAGCTTTAGCTGTTAAATCCTATGTCTTCCTATATGTTTAGTTTAGTTCCGTCATCCCATATTATCTCATGTCGCACGTCGCTAGTTAAACGCGTAACTGTATTATCAATAAGTTAGTTAGTTGCGAGGTACGGTAATGTTTCATTAACTTTTAGACGCGTTTAACCTTCTGACAGTGTTTTAAGTACGTTGTTAATACATAATACAATAGTGTATTTGACTGTATTTAATAGTTATTTGTGCAACAAGAGAGGGAAGTTGGTTTTTCTTGCGAGTGTTGATATATGAATAACTTTGCTCTCGTGCGACACATACAACTTTGCACCTCAGTAGTGAGAACGTATTATAAGGTTAAAAAAATTCAACATCAAGTAAAGCCACTTTCCCTTTCAATTAGTTTGTAAGCATTATTGTGTAATTTTATTATGTACCTATGTTTAAACTTTTTGAATAAACGTCTTTATTATTATTATTTGTATCTCCGTTACAAACTCTCGGGTTTTTAAGCCCGGTCATTTATGAGGCGTGCGTGGGGATATAGATCCAACACGTAGAGGCCGTTTGGAGAGCTTTGATGTCATGTAGAACGCCTGCTGGAACCCATTCATGTATACATAAATAGATACCCATAAACCGGTTTCAGCAGGCATTGGAGGCTATTATTATTATTATTAAAGTTAACCACATTAATTGACATTCATGAATGAAAAGCATCATCATTATAACGAAAGCTTGTCTCACTCCCCGGATAGACAGAAGTAAGCTTGTTCGAGCTGCTGAGGTGAAAAATAAATTATGTCACACCATGCACGAAATAAAGCACTACAATATTAATAGATAAACGTAGACAGCAGCTATTTTTAGACTATTTCTATTTTATAACTCGCATAGAACTATAAAGAGTAGATAACTTGACCGTGACGTCATTTACTAGTGTTTCATATTATGGAAGGTAGAGGCAAGGAACAGAATCTCCATATACCAAAAAGTGTCCGACAAAAAACCATAAATAGGTGGCGCTACAATACCTAGAATACTTGTGAAAAAAATCTAATCATAGACAGCACACTTCACTCCGTCAATAACGCCTAGGTTCTTAGCTACTCTAGCGCTACTCTGGAGAGATTTTGAACTATTATTTATAGCTGACAGCTGGACACTTTTACAACAGTTTTGCCTAAGGAGATTCTGTTCCTTGACTCTATCTTCCATAGTTTCATATAAATTCCATAGTGGAAAATCATTTTGACAGTTCGAAATAAGAAACTGATTTGACTAGTAGTGAAATACCCTATAAAATGGAAGGTGAAGGTAAGGAATACAATCTCCAATGTACCAAAAAGTGTCCGTACAATACCTAGAATATTTGAAGAAAAAAATCAATTCATAGACAGCGCACTTCACTCCGTTAATAACGCCTAGGTTCTTAGCTACTCTAGCGCTACTCTGGAGAGATTTGGAACTATTATTTATAGCTGACAGCTGGACACTTTTGCAACTGTCTATCGAGATTGTATTCCTTACCTTCCATACCCTATTCATTAATTTAGCATGTTTCTGAGATTATTATACATACATACCTATTTTTATAGATTTGAGTACCTAGTTCCATTTTTTTTGTACATAAAGGCGGGACTTAAGTATCGTTTGCGATACAAGGAGCTATAAAAGACTTTTTCACCACACCATCTGGTAAAGGTCCTCTTGATTGTTCAAAAACTAATGAGAAAGTTGCATTTTATCCACATGTGGGGCAAAATAACCAGATGCAAATTTTGAGTTGTTTCCTTATGTTAGCTGGTGGAATATATTTTTAAATAATGATTTTGAATGTTACATTTTATATTACGTTCATTTGGATTTGATTTGGTTTGATTTGTTTGGTATTTCATTAGTATTTTCCTCGCGTTGGTGTGGTGAAAATTTTTGTGTTTCACTCGGAGGCAAAGTTAGTTTAACCGTCGTGCCTTAATACCCTCGCAACGCTCAAGATTCCATTTCCCGAACCACTCGCTACGCTCGTGGTTAAATTTTGGAATCTTTCGCTTGCTCGGGTATCAATATTAGCACGAGCGGTTAAATAACAACTTTGCCCCCTTGTAAACCAAATAACTATTTATCGCCAGGTAGAACCTTAAAAAATTGCTGCTCGTTACGAGTACTCTATAGATGGTTATACAATTTGCTTTGAGCTATAACACGACATGTTTTACTCTGTTCGAGCACCAAAATATCTCCTCAGAAATGGGTGCTGTTTGCCCCTTGGTTAACAATCTACTATTGTTTTGTCGGTTTCTATTTAACCTTATTTATACCTTTAAACAAGCAATTCTTGTATTTTTATATATTTTGGGGGTCTCGGAAACGGGTCTAACGATTTCGATGAAATTTGCTATATTATAGGGACCGTGCGCGTTGGAGGGTCTGCCATCTTGTGGCCTGAATCGGAACCAAAACATGTACATTTATACATCACGTGTTTTCTTGTGCATAGTAGGTTCTGCCATCTTGTGGGCTACATCGGAACAAAAAACATCACATTTACGCCTCACGCCAAAAATCTAATGGCTCATGTGCTGCATCCTACAGTTCATGCACGCTTCCTATAGGGTTTCTGGGGGCTAAAAATCTGGGAAAATGCGCATTATTGAGTTTTTATATGTTTCCCAAGCAAAGCTCAGTCTCCCAGATATGATTATCCGTTAACATATTTTCTCTTTGTCACTCCAGGTGTGTGCAACCCTCGGCACGACGGGTTCCGTAGCCTTCGACAATTTGCGTGAAATAGGCGCAGTATGTGACAAGCACGGCGCATGGCTTCACGTAGACGCCGCATATGCGGGCAGCGCTTTCGTCTGTCCAGAATACAGGTATAATGCATTATTATTAGAGCGAAGTTCCTCATCGGACGGTACGGACTTGGCGGGGCTAGGCGAAAAAAAGTGCAAGTGCAAGGCCTGAGTGGACGCTCCAAGCGGAGCGTTCGGCGGGGCGTGTAGCGTGGCGTCGGGCTCACAAGTGATGTGAGCAGCGTGCACTGCGGCCGCTCCTATACGTTAGCATTTGTTTAACATGTACGCCGCACGTCTCGCCGAGCTGCACGCCCAACTCGAGCTTCCACTCAGGCCTTGCCTTACACTAAGATTTTACCGTCACATCCCATATGATGGCGGATGACGGACACGGACTCGGAAACGGAAACGGACACAGATACGAAGAACATGAGCATTAACATGAAAATAAAATAAGTATTATTTAACTTACCTCGTTCCACGACACTCGCGCATTTTTATTATTATTTGGAGTCTGTCGTGTCGCACTGCTGGGCAAAGGCCTCTCCCGATAAATCCATTGATCTATATCCAGTGCTGTGTCTGGCTCCTTTAAGAAGGATTCCGGTTCTTTCCGCCATCGCCGGCGGGGTCTGCCAGATCCCCGATTCGAGTTTTCTGGCTTTCACTCCAAAGTGATTTTACCATCGTTTGAGAAGTATAGTCTTAGTTTTAATTATTTGCTCGTATTACAGGAGACACCCGGTCTTCTTCTTGCTAGCGTTGTCCCGGCATATTGCCACGGCTCATGGGAGCCTGGGGTCCGCTTTGATAACAAATCCCAAGATTTGGCGTTCTGCCATCTGACCTTCCAATGCAAAGGGTAAAACTAGGCCTTGTTGGGATTAGTCCGAAACCTCACGATGTTTTCCTTCACCGAAATGATATTTCGTACATAAGTTCCGAAAACCTCATTGGCACGAGCCGGGGTTTGAACCCGCGACCTTCGAATTAGAAGTCGCACGCTCTTACCGCTAGGCCACCAGCGCTTTTTACAGGAGACACCCGGTATATATCAAAATTTTTGTAAATAAACAAGTTTCATTCCAATTTGATTATTAAATCACTAATTGGACGACCTGTATGGCCTAGTGGGAAGTGGTCCTGCCTATGAAGCCAATGGTCCCGGGCTCAAATCCTGGTAAGGGCATTTATTTGTGTGATGAGCATGGATATTTGTTCCTGAGTAATGGGCGTTTTCTATATATTCAAGTCTCTACAACACAAGCCTTATTTAGCTTACTGCAATATCCTTATAATATTTATTCATCTTTATTCATCTTAAATTTGATAATTACAGACACTGGATGAACGGGATAGAGATGGCGGACTCCTTCGCTTTCAACCCTTCCAAGTGGCTGATGGTGAACTTCGACTGCACTGCCATGTGGTTTGTATTTTTGTATTAACCTTTTGACCGCCAAAGACGTCATATGACGCGCGCGGCTACAGCCCAATATCAACCTTGATGCGTACCGACAAGGTTCACGATTTCGCACCGCGTACGAAAGGCGTGGCGTTCAAAAGGTTAAACCCTTTAAACGCCACTAATGTGTGCGGGACGTCATCAAACCTTGCTGGAATGCACGAAGTTGGAATGAGCTCACAGAGAAATATAAGTAAATAAAGAGTGGGTAACTCTATACATCAGTTTTCTTACCAAAACGTTGTGTATTATTATTTTTCTCAGACTGTGGGGACCTTATACATCTCCAAACTTAATGTATTAACCGTGGAGACTATACGTCTCTGTCATATTGTATAATATACTTGACTTGGTACATACTAGTTATGTATTCTGTAGCATTAGTTTATGAGACTGCTTGCTTAACAGTCCAGAGCAGACGCGATTTATTTATTCAGTATAATTTTTTATTTTGACACTTGGAGAGACTTTACACTTCCAAATCTTATTAGTACTCTGACATTGGGGACCTTGTACATCTCCAGATTTAATGTGTTATTAACCATAGAGACTATACATCTCTATTGTATTGTAGTAATTATTTATTTTAAGATTATTATAATGTAATGTTTACCCAGGTATTGGCTGTTGTATTTATAAATGTTGTTGTGTATTTTTCATGTCACTATATGATGTTACTATAAATGTTGTATTGACTTGTAAAAGAGCCCTTGAGGACTACTTGCAGAATAAATTTTTGAATTTTGAATTTTTGTGAGTAATTTCGTATTCGACATCTAACGTCAAGTAGTGGTTTTATCAGTACCGCTACTAGACACCAGATGTCACGAGTGTCGCGACTGACGAAAAATGTATTGCCAAAACAACAACTAAAATTAAAAGCAGAAGGAGTTGAAAATAGAGTTCCGGTTAACTCGGTTATAATATTAGCTGAAAATTGTTAGGCATTAGTTTAGTTTAGTTTATTTATCTCTCAATACAATGTTCAAAGTTAATGTAAAAGGATACATAAGCAATTACTTATCGTATAGTGATCGTCGGATACATGTGAAATTTAATATTATTACAATACAATATAATGTTATAGAGGTAGAGGTAGTTATATACAATGGTATATAAATCTATCATATAATATTTGCCATATCAAAATGTCAAAAATAATCAATAGGAATAAAGAAAAAAACTGAAATTGTACCATGATACTACAGAGTACCTATCAATGATAAGTTACATATGATATTCAAACAATGTCAAGTAGAAAATAAAAAAGAATGTCAACTGAAAATAAAAACTTTAAAATGAATAACAATAACAATATACATATTAGAAATTACAATCTACATGTAGTTGGTCAGATTCAGTTTATTTTGAAAGATATTCCTTAACTGAGTAGAGGGATTTCTTTAGTAAAAAAAATCTTAGTTTGCGCCTGAATGTTGCATCACATGTCTCATTTTTTATTTGATTAGGCAGGTGCTCGTAGAAAGTCGGACCTATTACTCGCGGGTTTTTTGCATGCAATACTGTGCGACGCGGAACTGTCCGAAGTTTTCCCGTGCTCCGGAGGCATTTGCCCACGACCTCCACTCGCTTAAATTGAGACAGGTGTTTACGCGTGAACATGATGACCTCAAAAATGTACTCCGAATAGTGGGTCATAATCTGATGCTCAGCAAATAACGCTTTACAGGACTGCCTCTGCTGTAGACCGAGTATAGTCCTCAGCGCCCTTTTTTGCATAAGCAACACCCTGTTGGCGTCGGTCGAGTTACCCCACAAGATCACGCCGTAGACCATAAGCGAGTGGAAGTATGCGTAGTACGCCTGCCTTAACGCAGCACTTGAAACCAATGGCTTCACTTTGCGCAGTGCAAAGATCGCACCACCCAGCCTATCACACAGTGTGTTTATGTGTTCCTTCCAGCTTAAGGTGGGATCCGTTGTAAATCCTAGAAACCTGCACGTATCGTTTGTGGGGATAGGACACTGAATGTTCGCGTTAGGGACGCGCCTACCCGAGTATAGCATGACGTTTGATTTGTTGACATTCAGAATCAATCCGTTAGCCGAAAACCATTTGTTAAGCTGGTCGCATACAGTATTGACCTTGCAATTAAGCTGTTCATATGTTGGAGCACTGACAACCACTGTTGTGTCATCGGCAAACAAAATGATTTGGCCGTCTTTAATAGCAGTTGGCAGGTCATTTATGAATGCGAGAAATAGGGTATTTCCCAGAGCCGAACCTTGCGGAATTCCTACCGTCACGTTGCCAGTCTCTGATCGCATTCTTTTTCCTC
The DNA here is from genome assembly GCF_033807575.1 of Cydia pomonella. NCBI lineage: Eukaryota > Metazoa > Arthropoda > Insecta > Lepidoptera > Tortricidae > Cydia > Cydia pomonella. The sequence continues at coordinate 1,538,606 of NC_084728.1, forward strand.
CCGCCATCACTTCTACTGTCTGTGTTCGGTTTTTTAAAAAAGATTTCAGTAGATTACCTTGCAGCCCATAACATGAGAGCTTTTTAATAAGTAGGTCGTGGTTTATGACATCGAATGCTTTGGACAGGTCACAAAAAATGCCAGCTACTTTGTGCCTGTCATCAATAGCGGTAGTGATGCTATCGATCATGTTATACGCTGCAGAAGTAGTTGACATGTTCTTACGGTAAGCAAATTGTCTGTCAGTCAGTAAGTCATTTTCAAAATGTTTCATTAATTGTTGGGATAGGAAGGACTCGATTTTTTTTGATATGGTGGGTACAATTGAGATCGGCCTATAGTTGTCAACGGATGTTTTATCACCCTTACTTTTGTAGACGGGGCACACTCGGGTGCTCTTGAGTATGTCGGGGTAAACACCTTCCTTAAACATCTCGTTGATGAGGGCAACCAAAGTATCCGAAAGTAATGGCCAAATCGATAGTAGAACGTTGACTGATATATCATATATGTCAAGTGTGTTGCGACTTTTTAACATTGTTTTGAGGGTGCGATCGAGATCAGCACGTGTGACAAGGGGTATCTCAAAGGTGTGAACATCAGCGGTCCGTAGGTAGTCATTCATAGAATGCATCGCGAGTTGTTCATTTACTCCTATGTTGTAGTTGGACGCGACACTCAAAAAATGACAGTTAAGGTGGTCAGGGACGTCTATAGTAGGAACAGGAATTGAGTTACTTTTTTTTAAAGTGATGTCCTTTCTCTCCTGTGATGGTGAGGTTTCATCCTTAATTATTTTCCAGATTTCCTTTGTGGGATTACGGCTGTCCTTCAACCTTTTTGTGGTGTAGTCTTGCCTGGCTATTAAAACTTTACGTTTAATCAGGTCTGAGTAGTACTGGATACTTGTTGATATACTAATGTCATCCGGATATTGTTGTCGAAAGTGAGAAAGGTCATTTAAATATTGAATATATTTTAAGATATCATCAGTCATCCATGGAAGATTTGGTTTATTTTTTATTCGTATACGTTTCATGGGGAAATGAATATCAATATAATATGTCAATACACGCATTAATTTGCTAAACTTATTATTAATGTCAATATTAGTATCTAATATAAAATTCCAATCATAATTCTCAATGTCACAGTAAAATAAATAAATTGATTCATCATTAATTAGCCTACGTTCTAGAAAGATATTGGTTTCCTCGCGGTACAGATGCTCCACCGTTAGCGTAAATAGCTGTGCGTTATGGTCACTTATAGGTGTATCTATAGGTGAAGCGGTGACGTCACAGGTGTTGTTTACTATGCCGCAGTCGATGGAGGTGGAACTCTCCGCGCACACACGGGTCGGAAACCCAACTATGTTCGCGCATCTATAACTAGCCAATATATCATTCACTTTCATTTTTTCGTTTTTGTCGGAAAGGAAATCAACATTCAGATCGCCAACGGAGGCATTTGCCAACGAAATTAGAGTGTTGGTTCGTCGTGACATCTATTGTTGACGACCGATTTGGCCTAGTGGGTAGTGACTAGTGACCCTGCCTACGAAGCTGATGGTCCCGGGTTCAAATCCTGGTAAGGGCATTTATTCGTGTGATGAGCATGGATATTTATTCCTGAGTCATGGGTGTTTTCTATGTATTTAAGTATTTATAAATATTTATATATTATGTATATCGTTGTCTAAGTACCCTCAACACAAGCCTTATTGGGCTTACTGTGGGACTTAGTCAATTTGTGTAATAATGTCCTATAATATTTATTTATTTATTTATTATTGTCAACTAGCAGTACTGATAGATTCCGCTACTCGACTTCGTTATAACTCTCGTTTTGGTAAAAAAACTGATGTATCTAGTCATCACTCTTCCTTGACTTATATTGTTTTATATTTGGGCTGTAGCTGTGCGCGTCAGTTGACGTTTTTGGCAATCAAATGATGAATGAGGACCGCGCGCGTTGGAGGGTCTGCCATCTTGTGGCCTGAATGGGAAACATAAACATGTACATTGATACTTCACGCCATAAGTGCTGCCATCTACCGTTCTCGTACGTTTTCTTGTGCATAGTAGGTCTGCCATCTACATTGAAAGCAGAGCATGCATGGAAGAAGAGGAAACAGGGAAACATTATCTTAGACTGTAAACAGGTAGAAGTATACAGGAGCAAATACCTAGGGACTCCGTGCACACTAAAGGAGGCAGTTAGCAACCTGAAGACACTGCTAGGCTTCGTGGAGGAGCTGGGGTGGCTAGAGTAATGCTACCTTGTTTTCACGCAAAATAGGCTCAATGGTTGTCGATTTGCGGAACCAGCATAACTAAATAACTAACTACATTTGAAAGCATAAACTTCACATTTACACCTCGCGCCTAAAATCTGACGTCTCCTGTGCTGCCCCCTACTGTTTATGCTCGCTACCTATAGTAAACAGGGACATGATGGTGGTAACTATTATGTTAAATTTCAATTTTAATATAATGAAAAAAAAAATTAATTAACCACCTGGTTTGCCCCACCACGCTTAACAAACGGGGTAAAAATTAGAAAATAAGTTGAACTCGGTTTTTATTGATACCTTATAAAACAGTAATGGCGTGGTAATGGTATTTTTTTATTGTTAGGGTCCGGGACAGTACTGCTCTGCACAGGACCTTCAACGTCAACCCGATTTACCTGAGGCACGAGAATTCAGGTAAAACATATTTATTCATTCGTAGCTGACGATAACGTTGCCATATAAAAATATGAGATATATTCTGACAAAAGTCCAAATAAAAAAAAATCCTCCCATATATTTTATTAGTCATGCTTTGAAAGTGGTTCCTTGTTCTAAAAAGTGTGCAGAAAATGATACGTTTCTGCTATAGAGTAATAATTTTTAATGACTTTTTTCTTTTTTTACTATAAGCAATTCAAATTTTGGTTTAAATCAATTTGTTGTACAATTCACATTCTGATTAATTAATTCTGAATAAATACCCATTCTATAAATAACGATATTTTTACCTACATTGTTAATTGAAAGTACCCTCAAGAAATACCACTGAAGTTTACTACTTAGCCGTGTTTTTTTAAATGCACGTGTATATATTCAAAACGAAAACAAGAGGGGTGAAATGGGGTGAAAGGCACCATTTCAGTTTCGAAATTTTGAATTTTGCGAATAACCGATAGGCCGATATCGTCCAGCGAACTGGTAGTCAGTGGGACAGTGGTAATCCTTAATAAGGGACCAAAAATTCTAACATCTATCATCATCTATATATTTACGAAATAATGAAAAATTCAGATGAGGAAAAACAATATTGAAGTTTATTTAACTTCCTTATTTAATATTTACTCTTCTTTGTTCAAATTAGGTAAAGGATGATTCTTATTAAATTAAACTTTATGATGATATTGCTGGATGGTTAATGTACATTTTTAGTAAAATAGTATTTCTGTTTCAGGAAAAGCTATCGATTATATGGTAAGTAGATCACACTTAGAAAAGTGTTTATACAAAGTGTTACTTTTTTTTGTAACGTTAATACTATTTTGTGTTTAAATTACACGGATAACTATCAAATTTAATTAACAAAGAACAAAACATTATAAAAAAAGTGCACTAATTAAAAAAAAATTAAAAATCCATGCGCTATAATTATATAAATATATAAATAAATAAATAAATAAATATTATAGGACATTATTACACAAATTGACTAAGTCCCACGTATATTTATGTCACTATTCAAATTATAGGTAGGCTCTCAAGTGTCAAACGTAAAACGAATGTTACGCACCAAAGAGGTTAAAATAAATGATGAAATCATCACGAATGATGAACTGACAAAAACGAATGAAGATGGTTTGAACAATGAAGATATTGCTGATGATGGATTCAACAGCGGTGATTCAAATCACGATCTTTACGATGATGAAGAAGGTCTACATGGTTATGATAAGATGTCTCCTGGGTGCGGCGAGAAGATTCAGCTGGAGAATCCGGACAAGAAGGAATATTTAGTACGAATTATTGACATTGGTGGTGGATTTAATAATTTTGGTGGTGGACACAAAGTACTTACAAAAATGCTGTTAATTGATTAACTAACTAAATTTAACACTTTTGTACATAAATTTGTTTCTGTACATTATTTTCCAAATCTTTCTTTAATGACTTCAAATTGTTCTATGTGTAAGAATTTCGCTGTTAGTGGAATGTTTGCTAATTTAGCCACAACGGAAATGACGATCTGAATATCGATATTTTTTTAGAAATTCAAATGTCGCTTATTTTGATTTGAATCAATCATATTTTGAAGAACTAGCATTTTGTAACACGCGCATGTAACACCTCTGGAGTGGCAGGTGTCCATAGGCTGCGGTGACTGCTTACCATCAGGCGGGCCGTATGGTTGTTTGCCACCATCGGGTTATAAAAAAAACAGATCAGAATATTAGGGTTCTGGTAGCAGGTGGCGGGTAGCCCATTAGTATGATGAATGGGTCATGATGGTGAAGAGTGTCTACTTGGTTACGATAAGATGTCTCCTGGGTGTGGCAAGAAGATACAGTTGAAGAACCCAGATGAGAAGGAATATTTAGTACGAATTCTTGATATTGGTGGAGGTGATATTAACATGGTGGTGGAGCTCATACATTCATTAGAATATGCGTAATAAATAATATACAAAATAATAACTAAATCGTTGCTGGTCCTTTTTTGATTCCCTGTTACTTATAATTATATTGAATGCCTACTCCGATATTTCTCTAAACAAACAAATAATTTTATAAATTAAAAAAAAATCTGGTTTTCTGGTGGAGGTGTTACTTTTGTTCGTTATGTCATAAAGTCATGTTACGTAAGTCAGAAGTTACCTGATCTTAAATTTAATTTCTCACACAATCGCTTAAAATATATCTTGAAATTTGCTTGGGAAGTACTCCAAAATAGAACATTCATAAAATAAAATTTCGTAACGGTGATAGACAGTTTGGTGTTAGTGCAATCGATTAGAAATTTTTGAAGTGTCCGGTGGTCTGGTGGGAGTTTGCCTGATTTTATTGCATTTTTTTCAGCATTGGCAAATTCCTCTGAGTCGTCGCTTCAGGGCCTTGAAGCTGTGGTTCGTACTGAGGAACTATGGCATCACCGGTCTTCAGAAGCATATTAGGGAGGTAAGTTACTTGATAATTTGTTACCTATTTTATTGGAGATAATCTAGTTTGTCATCATACTCAAACAAATTAAGTACCTACCTAACGTCAAACGTCGAACAAAAATAAAATATGCAATGTCAAACACCTCTGAGAGATCATAATGCAAGAGTAGAACTTTGAATTTTTTTTGGTTTCTTGACTGGTAACTAAGTTAGTAAATCGATCATGTCATGATCAAGTCCTTACGGAGTCAATTTTTAAAGAATTTTTTTCAGGTTTTTCGATTAAGTACAAGGAATTTGGTAGAGTGGGTGTTTAGTGGACTGATATTTAATAGTTAATGGATTTGGATTTCGTTTCAGAGCGTTCGCTTGGCGCAGAAGTTTGAGGCGTTGGTATTGGCTGACCAGCGATTCGAAATCCCGCAACCGAGGAATCTAGGTAAGATATCATTTGGGTACGTAGTCATAGCACTAGAACCACATCAGAAAACTGTACCTAGGTAATGGAAGCTGTGAACATTTTGATAATATTTTTTATAAGTGATGAATAATAATAGACCGGGAAACAGGGGGATTGACGGCCGACTGTGATATAGAAGGCTGGCCGAGTTTGAAGTAAAGTGCAATGTACGAATACGAAATACGAATGCATAGTTACGACGGCAATGTTGTACGAATATTTATTGCTGACATGGTGTTTCGTAGGCTATTATTATTAACGTAATGACGATATTTGCACGCATGTTTGAGAAAAGCATTTTATCTTTCTAATAAGTTTATATTTGTAGGCATGGTGGCTTTCCGTATGAAGGGCGACAACGCTCTCACAGAGCGTCTCCTCAAACGTCTGAACGCCCGCGGCTACATCCACGCCGTGCCCGCCTGTTTCAAGGGCACCTACGTCATCCGCTTCACCGTGACGTCACAGAGGACCACCAATCAGGACATCCTTGGTAAGAGATGGAGAGAGAGAGTGCTACATCCACGCCGTGCCCGCCTGCTTCAAGGGCACCTACGTCATCCGCTTCACCGTGACGTCACAGAGGACCACCAATCAGGACATCCTTGGTAAGAGATGGAGAGAGAGAGTGCTACATCCACGCCGTGCCCGCCTGCTTCAAGGGCACCTACGTCATCCGCTTCACCGTGACGTCACAGAGGACCACCAATCAGGACATCCTTGGTAAGAGATGGAAAGAGAGAGTGCTACATCCACTCCGTGCCCGCCTGCTTCAAGGGCACCTATGTCTTCCACTTCACCGTGACGTCACAGAGGATCACCAATCAGGACATCCTTGGTAAGAGATGGAGAGAGAGAGTGCTACATCCACGCCGTGCCCGCCTGCTTCAAGGGCACCTACGTCATCCGGTTCACCGTGACGTCACAGAGGACCACCAATCATGATTTCCTTAGTAAGAGAGAGAGGGAGAGGGCTACATCCACGCCGTGCCAGCCTGCTACAAGGGCATCTACGTCATTTGCTTCACCGTAACGTCAAAGCAGACCACCAACCAGGGCATACTTGGTAAGAACTGTTTCTGAGTCTAAGTGCAAGATCTCAAACTGATCTAAACACGACTACCGTCTTGAATGCATGGACAACTGCGAGACCGTATACTAAAATACACACACAAACCAAAAGGACCAAAAGGATCACTAATCGGGATATAAGGCTGGTCCAGATGGTCCCCATTTTTCACTAATCTGAATTTGTGAAGCCAGCCAGTAAATTTGCGTTTGGGGGCATTTTTTAACTGGAGAGGGCTCAAATATCAGCATAAATCTGAAATTGGAGGTGCATGCCAATTTCTGGTCTGATCAAATCGGTCGAATCGCATTTTCAACACATTGCCGACTAATTGTAAGTAGCTGCAAAGAATTCACTCGATCAATCAAATGCTGCAAATGGTAGGCCGATTATATGTAATTAAACGATATGGTTTGGTTCGACTTTCTTGCAATGGGAGCTAGAAAATGGAAGTCAAAGGTTAAAAATGTATCGTTGATCTCAATGTAATGTAAAGGAGGACAAGCGGCTTAACAGTTATCGGGAAGAATAAACTATAGTCTGTAGGTAAAAGGACTACTGTACCCCGGGTTTTTTTAGGTTAGAATTTTTCTAACCTCAAAAGTAGTGATGATTAACTTCTTTCGAAATGCTAGGGTTTCTATGATATTTCACGCTAGACCGGGCCGGGGCGGGCCCGGAGTTTCCGGCGCTTCGTTTTCTATGGAAACCACGTGATCACCGATCAGCCGTCATAGAAAATGACATGGCGGACGCTTCGGCCCGGGTCGGTCTAGCATGAGTCATCCTTAATAATAACGACACTATAGTTCAGTGCAGAGGAAAAAAGGTACCACTTCTTTTGAGGTTATAAAATGCCTTATCTAAAAAAAGGACTATAGTAAAAAAAAATTACCATTAATTGTATATATACTGTCTCTTTCAGATGATTGGAACGAGATCAAGGCAGTGGCTTCGGAGATCCTGATGGAGGTTTTCGGATCAGACAATGGCAACATCGTGGTGCCGAAGAAGCCTAGGATCTCTCTCAAAGGTAATTTAATTCGTATTTTGACCCCTAGGGGTATTACATATACGAGTATGTTTGACGCCAATGTCTGTCTGTGGCATTGTAGCTCTCCAACGGATGGACCGATTTTGATGTGATGTTTTACGTGGAAGCGAGTTTCCTTGCGCTGGTTCTTAGCTATGTTTGATAGAAATCGATCCAGCAGTTTGATGAGTATTAGCTCTTTAAAAAAATGATGTTAGGCATTTTTTGCATAAATAAGATTTTATTAGCATATACTCGTAGCGTAGGGGTTTATTAATTGTTAATTTGATAGTTATTGTTGGGATAAAAAAACGGATAAGAGCGAGTCGGAGTCGCCCACCGAAGGTTCCGTACTTTTTAAAATTTGTTGTTATAGCAGCAACAGAAATACATCATCTGTGAAAGTTTTATCACGGTTCATGAGATACAGCCTGGTGACAGACGGACAGACGGACGGACGGACAGACAGCCGAGTCTTAGTGATAGGGTCCCGTCTTTCCTTTTGGGTACGGAAGCCTCATTCGTTCATTCGCTTTCTAGAAAAACGTCGAATCACATTTCGCGCGCTAGATTAGTAATCGTGCTTAAAAATGTAAAAAAATTTAGTTTGTGTCTTGAGATTCACTGTTTCGCTATCGTACATTTATTATTTTTATTTTATAATGAAATTCTATTTCATTTGAACATCTAATTCAATTTGGTTATTATTAAAGTTGATGTTCCATTCTTGTATGCAGTCGCTAAAAAGTAGGTACTTCCACATATCTCCATTACGACATCGATATCAACACCCTTGCCAATGGAAACTTGACCATTTGGCAGGCATTTTATTTTGTAGTAATAATATAATTAGTCCTTTTCATGCCACTGGTTTGAAGGCACTATTTTTAGTACGAGTTAATTGTTTTGCTTCTTGTATCTGTACATAATGAAATCACTTTATTTCATTCTCTATACGGTCGGAATGACTAGTAATTATCCGGTTCGAAGGACCATTAACCATCCAGGCGGCTTAGTCAAATGCCAATCGTCGTTAAAAAATGCCAATAGAAACTGAAATATTTGGTGATCATTATTTTTTTATTCCAGCACAAGTAAGCAATATATACGATAATTCGAATAACATAAAATACAATAATCGAACGAGCGAGCGAAGCGTAGCGAAGTTTTTACATTCAACTTGAAACACAGCTGGCTAGGGGCACGTCCCGGCATTTCGATGTTTTTTCAGCTGAAGTAACTTAAGTAAATGTGTTCTCATTTAAATGATGCTCGGTCAAACACACACACACGCAACACACGTCATTTTTCAAGTTTTCACTTCTGTCGGCACTCCCGGAGTGCCACTGTTTTTTTGTGCTTGACGTTTGTCGATGTCCGATGTTTTGGCTAGACCCCCTGTTATTTTAGTTATTACTAACAATAGCTTAGCTTTTTCACCATTTTTTTTATGCATTTTTTTTTATTGATCTGAAATAAAAAAAGCAATTTTTTCTCCGGTTCGAAGCACCAGTAACTGTTCAGTTTGACGAATCAAAATACTGAATATCAAAATAATAGCCTGTTTCACAATGTCCAAGAAAAGCCCTAAATAAGCTACTTGACACTTGTCTGACGAATAAAGTCATCGTTGGCGTTTCACAATCTTCAAATAAGATTACTGGTAGATAAAGTGCTTTGTAGAAAGTTTTATCTGGCAGTTAATTTATTTGTTAATTAGCTATCCAATACTTTAATTGGACATTGTAGGACAGGGCCTAAGACTTTATTTGATTGCAGAGACCCGCGAGCTGAACGCGACTTTCGGCACCAGTCTGCTCCTGGCCAACAGCCCGATGAGTCCCAAGATAGTGAACGGCACACACGCGGCCATCTGTGATTATGAGCAGGTGCTCACATCCTGTGCGCAGACGTTCGCGCAGCTTAAGATGGAGCCGAAGGATAGTCCTGGTAAGAGATATTTAAAAATGTACACCCAGTTGCAAAAGATCATACCCACTTTATGCAAGAATTCCATTGCACAAAACAAATACGCAATAATATCGCTCTCTTACATCATGTTTGTTTTTCGTCTTTTTAGGGTCTGTACCCGAAAGGTAACTATAAGATCCCTATTATTACGTTTATGTCCATCCGTTCGTCCTCCTGTCTGTAGGTTTGTTAGCGGACTTTATCTAAAGAATATTATATGAGCGAGTCCAACATGCACTTGGCTGATTTTTTCGAAAAATCTTGGACAAATATCATTTCTGCTCGTTTTCCACGCAGAGGACACATAACGCTTCATGATGTTTATTTTACTAACCCTCACTAACAATACATCTCCACTTCTAATACAAGAGTATCCCGTTTAAAATAATTATAACGTGTTGATGATATCCAATAATTGATGATGATATGGCCAGAGATGCGTCGTCGCATCCGCGCGATCAAGATGTGTGGGAAGAAGCTCTCTCTAGACTCCTGCATGGACATGGTCCAGGGGATGATGGTGGAACAGTCCCTACCACTGTGTCACGAGGAGGGGGAGGATGTTTCTAACGGTTGGTGGTGGTTTCTTTCACTGTTGGCTTTGAAAACGGGACTTGATGCATGTTTTTTTCAAGACATTTCAGACACTTGTTTAATATTTTTGTGTGTGTCGTGTATTTGTCTCATCAGGCTTTTTACTCTTGTAATTGCAGTCCATTGCATCAATTCGTTTTTTTTTGCATTATGTTTTTGTTCTGATTAAATGTGTATAAGGTATGATGATCACCATCCGCTCTGTTGTTATTGTTGATTTTTATTTTGTTACTTTTTTACTTATTTTGCTCATTGTATTCTAGGTGCCAAAGTAAACAACATTGGATTCAATTAGATTGATGTGTGAGTAGTTTTGAGTTATTGGTGGTGGGCTCATAATATTAAGTAAGTACTTATAAGTTAACTGTTAGTTAGCTGTTAGTATTTAGTAAGTTTCTTTTTCTTATTATAGATTTATATTTTATTCAGCATTTTGAGAGCTTCAAGTGGATTTATTTTGATTCTACCTTTATTTTCTTGGTACTGTTACATTTGAGATAGAAATCCTTAATTGACTATATTTGACAGTAATGGACCTAACATATTAGGACCAAATATACTTAATTATTTAATATATTGAATAAGAACCTTTGCATAATGTAACATGATCTATTAGTACCTAAATATGTTATCTTATTTAATATTCAATTATTATTTATAGAATACAAAGGTCATATTAATCAAGTGGTATTTGCAGGGTATTGGTCTTCAAGAAATTCCTTTTACACAAGTATAAATAACTGTAATATATGTCTTTTCTTCTACTATATTTTTCAATTGACGTCGTTTTTTTCTATAAAGTAAATTGAACTCCAGGATCGAGCCCCGGTGACAGGTCCTCGCTGTCTCCTTCACCTGTCACCATCAAACAAGAGGCCAGCCCGGAATCGAATCAGCTACAACTCCCCGCCAGGCAATACCGCTCCAAATCTGTTGACGTCTCCTTAACCGGTCTCAAACTTGATGACGCTAAAATAACAATTGATGTTAAAAACAATGAAATAATAATAACACCTACAGGCTCAAAAGCAATCACTGATCCCGTAAATGATACCCAAAAATCAGTACACTTCAGTGACCTAGAAGAAAAATTAAACATTGGAGACAAAATCACTCAGGCATTCGAAAATTTTCAAGATGGTCTGCAAATGCTAAGTGAATTTAGACCGAATGACAATGAAAATAAACTTGAAAATAAAGATGAATGTGATACTAAGCTCACTATTAGAGGTCCTGGTAGTTATATTAAGAAGTTAATACAACAATTCAGTGAAGATCCATTTGGAAGTGAAGATGCCAAGCCTGAAGCTGATCGAGGCAGCTCAAGTCAAACAATAAAGGAAAAAGCTGATGCTATTTGTAAAAAATGTCTACATTACAAGGGTAAGATTTCTAAGTAAATGTGTAACGTGGCAATAATAATTACGGCAATGAAAACGGTGTATTTAAATGTTTAGGTAAACTAAATATCGGAAAATAAAGAATTAGATTTGTAGATGTCGATTCTTTTGCAAAGTGATTTAAGTTTTAGATAATCTATATTTAGTGAAATTAATAGAATATTAAATCAGTGTTCAAAAATGATATAAAAAGATTATTTAGTCAATAAATGTTGGTATCTACTTAAGTTACACCTATCAGCGAACATTTCTCAATTATAAAAAAATTGAACAAATTACTCACGTCGAGTATATTTCATCCGTGTAAATTTTATTTTATTTATTCCTTAAATTAACACTTACAGTCAAGCTACACATGTTAAAATTAAAGTTATATGTATGTTAAGTTAGACCAAGATAAGTTGGCAGCGATTTTGACAGCGCCGACAGTGCAAGTGTTATTTTAAACGTCAAACTTCTATGAAATTATGACTTACTTAACACTTGCATAGGTTGGCCTATCATAATCGTTGCCAACTTATCTTGGTCTGACTTAACATACATATAACTTTAATTTACACGAATGAAATATACTCGACGTGAAATATTTGTTCAATTTTTTTAAAATTTAGAAATGTTCGCTGATAGGTGTTGTGCGTTTCTAAAATCTCTTCAAAATAATAATGATAATATAATATTGTCGATTGGATATATTTTTTCTTGCAATACGTAGCTAGAATTGTTAGAAAAAAGTGTTGTTATTCTAATTCATAAGTGCAATAAACTTCGTTCAAATATTAGTAAGGAGAAAATGTACTCAAACTTGAGCTCCAGTAGATTTATTCTGCTGTTAATTACAGGTGATGAATTAGAGATCTGGATTTGTTAAAGAACTGTGTATTCTGTCAGTATCAATATTTGAATTTCTGCTTGAAGATAAGTTCATCCAGATCAAATTCATAACCTGATTAATCTCCAATAATATAAACATATATGTAGGCATTTATTTAAATTATCTAAATAGCAGCTAGTAATGGAACATTTTTTTTTGCTGAAATTCAGCACAATTTCATAAATTAACTTACGCGAAACATAATAACTATATTTTGCGTTAGTAAATACATACTCAAATTTAATCGTTAAGTGCCTATGAGGATACATTGGATATTGCATTAAATGAAAAAAAATTGTACGCAAGAATTGAATAGTGTACACAAAAAAAAGTTTACCAACACATATATATCTATAGGTAATATAAAATGTAAAAAAAAGCAATTTCGCTGATTGCAATAAAAATACTCGAAATAACTTCGTATTATCGTATATATATAAACTTAGTTAAATGGGCGGGGTAGAAAATATTGTTATGAAATTTATGCATAGGTTAATAAAGCACAATAAATTTATGTATATTATTATCTTGTTAAGTTTTGTTTGCTTTAGGCAGTGATTTCATTATGTTAATTAAAAAAAACTTATCTAAGCTTTGACACTAATATTTTATACTTATTTATTATGTGAATCAATATATACAGGGAGCGTGCATGAACTATAGGAGGCAGCACATGAGCCGTCAGATTTTTGGCGCGAGGCGTAAATGTGATGTTTTTTGTTCCGATGTAGCCCACAAGATGGCAGAACCTACTATGCACAAGAAAACATGTGACGTGTAAATGTGCATGTTTATGGTTCCGATTCAGGCCACAAGATGGCAGACCCTCCAACGCGCACGGTCCCTATACAGCTTAAACCACCTTTGAGTAATATATTCATAATGATAAAAATATGTAACGAAATCGTTTGGGTTTTAAAATGGAATTTCACTATTCCGTTATAACAAGGATCGGAATATATTTATATGCTTTATTATTTATTTTAATAATTGATGTTCTTAAATTTTTTCACGTAAACGTTATAAATATCTATCTAATTAATACTTATCAATTTTCCGGATATATGTTGGCCATTATTTACGGATTTTTAAGGCATCATAGAAGGTATATGTGTAGATAAAAAAAAAGTTCTAAGTATGACTTCTGTAAATATATTATCGAACTCCCCTGTATGTTGACACCTTTTTTAGGGTTCCGTAGCCAAATGGCAAAAAACGGAACCCTTATAGATTCGTCATGTCCGTCTGTCTGTCCGATTCTGTCACAGCCACTTTTTTCCGAAACTATACGAGCTATACTGTTCAAACTTGGTAAGTAGATGTATTCTATGAACCGCATTAGGATGTTTACAAAAAAATAGAAAAAAAACAATAAATTTTGGGGGTTCCCCATACTTAGAACTGAAACTCAAAAAATCTTTTTTCATCAAACCCATACGTGTGGGGTATCTATGGATAGGTCTTCAAAAATGATATTGAGGTTTCTAATATCATTTTTTTCTAAAATTAATAGTTTGCGCGAGAGACACTTCCAAAGTGGTAAAATGTGTGTCCCCCCCCCGTAACTTCTAAAATAACAGAATGAAAAATCTAAAAAAAATATATGATATACATTGCTATGTAAACTTCCACCGAAAATTAGTTTGAACGAGATCTAGTAAGTAGTTTTTTTTAATACGTCATGAAATTATAAAAAAAAAAATTTTTTCATCATACCCATACGTGTGGGGTATCTATGGATAGGTCTTCAAAAATGATATTAATGTTTCTAATATCATTTTTTTCTAAACTGAATAGTTTGCGCGAGAGAACCTTCCAAAGTGAAAAAAAGTGTGTCCCCCCCCCTGTAACTTCTAAAATAACAGAATGAAAAATCTAAAAAAAATATATGATATACATTACCATGCAAACTTCCACCGAAAATTGTTTTGAACGAGATCTAGTGAGTAGTTTTTTTTTAATACGTCATGAAATTATAAAAAAAAATTTTTTTTCATCATACCCATACGTGTGGGGTATCTATGGATAGGTCTTCAAAAATGATATTAATGTTTCTAATATCATTTTTTTCTAAACTGAATAGTTTGCGCGAGAGAACCTTCCAAAGTGAAAAAAAGTGTGTCCCCCCCCCTGTAACTTCTAAAATAACAGAATGAAAAATCTAAAAAAAATATATGATATACATTACCATGCAAACTTCCACCGAAAATTGTTTTGAACGAGATCTAGTGAGTAGTTTTTTTTAATACGTCATAAAATTTAAAAAAAAATTTTTTTCATCAAACATATACGTGTAAGGTATCTATGGATAGGTCTTCAAAAATGATATTTAGGTTCCTATTATCATTTTTTTCTAAACTGAATAGTTTGCGCGAAAGACACTTCCAAAGTGGTAAAATGTGTGTCCAAAAGTCCAAAGTGGTAAAATGTTGAACAAGATCTAGTAAGATTTTTTTTAATACGTCTTAAATTGTACGGAACCCTTCATGCGCGAGTCCGACTCGCACTTGGCCGCTTTTTTTAATTATAGTATTTTTACTGTTTACCGATTAATTTTTGATTAATATATATTACGTTTTTTTTTCTCGCAATTGTGTGGAAAAACGTCGTATGGAACACGTGTGCTTTGATAGTACACTTGTGTCATAATGTACTAATTATGTTCAAAATTGACATATCGGAATCTAAATGTATACAGTAAAAAATTGTATCACCTTGTAAATTATTACCTACTATATACCTAACTAAAATATGTAGTTATAAATGTATACTTGTAAAAATTCAACCGTATAGTTATAAACACATTTATCTATACTCACAGTTAAACTATTCGAATATATCTCATGCTGTATTGTGATTCAAAATATCTAATAATACATAAATTATATATACGTATAATTAATAAAATCTATTATTTAATATGCCATTGTGTGAGGTTATTTGGAAACTATAGGACTGTTTAAATTTTGGAAAAGTACGTGAGGCTTGAGTACTTACATGTTATATTTTAAAACATTGAAAACTCTGTGTAAAAGAGACAGACACTAACGGTGTCAAATTGAAGCAAACGGGTAGTAAGAAATAATATTACAGGATATTTTAAACAAAACGACAATCGATTGCTTCACAATGAGCTTAAAAGTTCATACTTGGTTCCCAGTAGGCAGTTATTAATTGATAACCATGAAAGCACCGACAGGGCACCTTAGGCTGGTTTCAAAAATGCACTTATAGATCTAGTAAAAGTTTCGTGGTTTACGAAATAATCGACTTTTCTGTCTTTTTAATAGCACCTTACTTTACATGTTATATTTTAAAACATTGAAAACTCTTTGTAAAAGAGACAGACACTAACGGTGTCAAATTGAAGCGAACGGGTAGTAAGAAATAATATTACGGGATATTTTACACAAAACGACAATCGATTGCTTCACATTGAGCTTAAAAGTTTATACTTGGTTTCCATTAGGCAGTAGTTAATTGATAACCATGAAAGCACCAACAGGGCACCTGAGGAATAGAATAGAATAGAATAATTTTTATTCGTAAACACAAACAAGACACATTAAATTACATGATATAACAAAAACAAAGGAAGTATAAAGTGCCACGAAATGGCCTCATCTCAGCATGTTGCTGGTGGCTTCCAGCGCTGATCTTCCGATCAAGTGAGAAAAATCACGAAAGGTAACAGACAAGAAGGAAAAAGACATAAAATAATATAGAGTGAACAAATTGAATTAGGCTGGTTTCAATAATGCACTTATAGATCTAGTAAAAGTTTCGTGGTTTACGAAATAATCGACTTCTGTCTTTTTAATAGCACCTTACTTAACTTCATTCACCATCTAGGCCATAACTTTATTTGCAAAGATGTAAATAGCATGTGTTATACTAATACAGAATAGATATAAATGCATTATATGGACCAGCCTAAGGTGGCCTTTTGGTAGTTATGTTATTCATTAATTACTGGGCACCCGGTATATATGTTATTTAAGCTAATTTATGCTCATTTTGTATCATTATTAATATAACAAATTAGTAACAAAAAATAAGCTTGGAGTGTTGTGGCAATAATTATAGTAAATTCTGACTTTTTTAATACATAATGGTTTCCGAATAAACCTACTCAAAAATAATTTGTATATTCACGAACTCAAACTGCTGTGCTTTATCAATAATGTAGTTAATTCTTGTATTAGAATAAGATAATTTACTTTATTTTTAGTGCATAAGTAAAATTATAAAAAAATAGCCACAAAGTTATTGTCTTAAAGCTTATAATGTAGATTTAGTGATTTGGGGAATATATTCGATGCAAATGATTTTGTGTTTTATTAAATTGCACTCGTACAGTGAAGTCTAAAAATATGTACATACACTACCTTAATACAATGGGCAATAATGTCGTGTGTACATGTTTTTCACTTTGTCCGTATTGATATTTTTAGATGAGACTGTTACTGTTGCCCCTTTTTCGTACAAATAGTTATTTGGGTGTATAAAATAAGTATCATGTTTTTTAATATTGAAATACTATGATAACTTATAAAAACTTAAATCGACACCTTAAAAACATAGAAGCCCGCATTCATCAATTTCATCATCGATTGATAGAAAAGGGTACACTAATAAAAAACCGTTGTATTTGATTATTTTAATAAATGCATAACAGTCGTAGGATTATTAACATTTTCTACTTACTTTATATTCATAAATTATTGAGCGTTTCATATTTTTACATAACATGTACATTTTTATTTTCACATTAAATATGAATCCGTAATTATATTTATTTTATGAACTTTTATAGCAAACAAATTCTTTGAGTACTTTAAGTAAGTCATGAATTACTTATTTGGAACAATAAAATATATTTTTTCAATTGAATAGAAAAATATAATCGTTGTCGAAAGACATATTTCCATAAATAACATAAGTCGCCAGGAACAATTTAAATTAATATAATTATACATGTTCAGTTCTTAATTCTTAACTATATTACTATTTAACAATAAATAAATGCATTTTAATGTACAATAATTACTAAAACTATTAAATATACAAATGTGTATATTTTACAAAGCAGAAAATGACACAGTAGAAAGTGTTTTAAGATCAAATGATTATTATATCTTGTATTAAATGCCCAAAAGTAATACACGCGTACATTTTAAATGTTCTTTTTTTTTAATATTTGAAAAATATAAGCAATTGAAATAGAGAGCTGTTATCCATAAATATAGTATTTAATTAATATTAAAACATGCGATCTGAAAACACTTTCATTTATTTACAAAATAAACGCATAAAATCTCATTAAAATTATTACAAAAAAAAAAATTAGGGTGGGTGGACGTGTGTCATAAAATATAGAATAAATTTACAAATAATCGAATTCTTATCAACAAACATATCATTTCAAGGAAGAAGTAAATATTTGTCACTTATCTATATAAATAAAATTTCTCGCATACTTACAGTAGGACTTCACTAATCCAGATGGGAAATTTTTATATTTTAACATCACTTCATTAACAAATAATAAAAAAAAAAAAAATTATAGGACATTATTACACAAATTGACTAAGTCCCACAGTAAGCTCAATAAGGCTTGTGTTGTAGGTACCTAGACAACGATATATATAATATATAATTATAAATACTTAAATACATAGAAAACACCCATGACTCAGAAACAAATATCCGTGTTCATCACACAAATATATGCTCTTACCAGGATTTGAACCCGGGACCATCAGCTTCATAGGCAGGGTCACTACCCACTAGGCCAGACCGGTCGTAAATGTATTTATTCATTTTATTAGCAATAGGAAGGAGGTATTAATTATTAGCAATACAAACAGCTAAATAGACTCATCTGCTTTACATTTTCGCGCTTCATTACGAGATAAGTGAGATAACACTTAATAGTTCGTTTTTTTAGTATGAGAAAGAAAATTAGCAATCTTGACGTGTCTTTTTATTAAAAAACCCTTTTGCAAAAATAAGTTACATTAAATATGTAACAATTATAAATCATATACGATCATTTATATTCTTTTGCTTTCATAAGTAATATAAACTAATTTTTAAAAACGCGTTTTTCAATAATTTTCAATAAAAAACACTTTAAGATTGCTTATCTTTTTTCTAATGTTAACAAACGAACTAAAGTCGGAGAAGAAAGATCAGAAATTCTTGATATTCGAACTAATTTTTTTTAGACTGAGTTCGTCCTTATTACAGAAATCACCCCTATCAAGAGTTTGGATTAGCAAGACTACAGTATTTTGTAAAAATGCTAAATTAAATACCACATATGTAATGATAACTACGCAACAATATGACTAAGATTTCATCGGTCAATACGAATATACACGTAGTCGTATATGAAATCATTATATTCTTCAAAAAGATATAAAACTATTGGTCGTTTCGCAATGTCATTGAGAATAGCTTCGTTTATGTCTCCTCAAATTGAGCATCAGAACCCTAGTGTTTATTTTTTTGAAAGCGTGACGTGATGTACGCGTTTGCGTTAAGTCTCATTTTGTATGGGATTTATAAACAGCGCCCAAGCGAGACGTTTTGGAAACTCAAAATTCCATACAAAATGAGACTTAACGCAAACGTGTACGTCACGTCTCGCTATGTACGCTAGGGGTACATATAGAGATCAATCGGGTTTGACAATAACGTAATTTATATAGATATATATATATCTTCTCCTCTTCTTCAACCTAAGCCTTTTCCCATTATCTGGGGTCCATTATGTGGGATTATTATATATATATATATATATATATATATATATATATATATATATATATATATATATATAGTTTCAGGGAGACTTTAGGGAGTTAGTGGCGCCAAAAAAAGTAGTGGATATTTTTTAAAATAAACTTCTCTCTCTCTGCCTTGAGGCAAAGCTCGATTTTTGATCAGCAACAAGTGTTCATCGTTGCACTCTAAATGCTAACTTCCTACTTCATAAAACTTTATAAACATCAACTTATATTAGTGTACCAAATTGACTACATCTGGGTTACAGCGTTGGATTATATTTTCTACTGTATCTCTACCTAACATTTAGAAAAATGGTGGGTTCCCCATAAGTTGTTGTGGTTTTGTTAATTTATGTCTTATCCCTTTCTTACGAATATATAATTCAAAATGAAAAATGAGTCTTGTACCGACTTGATGCCATTAAAGACTAGCAGGCCTTCCATGGCTCAAATACGGGCCCTCATAATCAAATTCTTTAAATTAACATTTTTACGTGTAAGTTTTAGACAAGTTTGATATTACTGTATAACATTTTACAGTCATGAAGACACCGGCCAGGTATGGCGCATTTTATTCCGTGCGATATCTGGCCCATACAGTAAAATTTACCCAAAATGTCGGTAGATGTCGCTGCACAGGACAAGGCTATTTATGCATCGCGCTTACGATATTTATACCACGCTTGGTGATTTTATCTGGGTTAATCAATTTTTTATCGCCCCTCGTTACCATGACTACGGTCGCCTGGGGCACTCTCTGTTATATGACATTTAAATTAAGCAAACATACGTTTTTGAGGTATTTACTAGCCTTTTCTACAATTAACCATCTACCAAGCGCTATAATAAAACGTGCTACAGGAGTTTTTCGACAAACTATGGTACAATTATCGCCTGGCTGACAGGACAGAAGAGACTGACCAAGATAAGTTGGCAGCGATTTTGATAGCCCAGCCTGTGCACGTGTTAAGTAAACGTCATAATTTCATAAAAGTTTGACGTTGTCTTTCTGGGCTGCCAAAATCGCTGCCAACTTATCTTGGTCTGACTCTAACAATAACAATAACAAATTCACCCATCTATGAAAAGGTACTCAGCTTGTTGTCAATGGTGCTATCCTGCGTCGCATTTGCATTGAAACATCGGTAAAGGTCTCTTTCATAAATAACATCACATAAATAGGTAAGGTTCCTCAATGCACTCCGGTGATGCTTCTCAGCCAAGGTTTGTAGAAGGTCGTTCGCATGTACACTCCGGGGAGATATGGCGCCGCGCACTTGATGCCGTGGGAGACGGTGCCGACTAGCTGCCAGCGGCCGTCACCGCGTTGGAGGACTAGCGGGCCTCCACTGTCACCCTGGAATAAAAATAAAACCGTTTATTTCAGATCACTGATCCATAACTAAAAGCTAGGTACCTATTTGGCAGATGTGTGGCCATTACGAGAGAAAGAGCGCAGGTTGCCATGATCTATCTATATCTAGTTCTCCCAATTGCCACCTCTACCCAAAACTTTATAACCGGGCAGTCGAGGTGCTCGGCCAACACCTTGAGAAGAATGTTGCTGCTGCCGCGCATCCGTCTCAGCGTGGAGGCGGTTCTTTTCCGCCTAATGGCAAAAAAAAAAAGTCATTTACTCGCGCCTCAGAGAACATGCCGGACGCGCTGCAGTACTTCGGCAGCCACAGCAGCATCCTCAAGATGTTATGATATATATCACACATGAGTGATGTAGCTTAGTCGTAAGTAGGTACTGTAAAGGGATACGGTCTATCTGAGGTGGGGAATGTAAACGCTCGAGGTAGATTTCTGATAATATTTCATTCTATTTTTTCTTCAAACTAATAACAGAAATATCGACTATTGTTGATGCTTGCCACCTTCAGAATGAATCGCCTGCATGGCGATATTTCTGAATTCAAATATATAATCGTTGCCAGTTATCTACCACGAGACTGTGAAGGTTTCCAACCTTCACATATCCCACCTCTTCGGGTGAAAGCGGGAATCATCATCACAAAACTACACCCTATCCTATTCTACCCTAACTACAGACTCCTACCTACTCTAGGCCCCTACAGAGTATAGAATTTTCCTACCTCCCATTCACTATGAGTCAGCCTTATTCAAGGTAGCTCGTGTCCAAACCATCCGCACAGGTCGTGCCTATGGCTACGATCCTCGCAAAACGGTTGGATACGGCTTGTGGTAATGGAAAAACACGGTAAAACAACCTTATCCCGCACCTCCACCATGTAAAGGGATACGGTCAATCTGAGATGGGGAATGTAAACGCTCGAGGTAGATTTCTGATTATATTTAATTCTATTTTTTCTTCAAACAAATAGCAGAAATATCGACTATCGTTGATGCTTGCCACTTTCAGAATAAATCGCCTGCAGATCTTTATTCGATCTTTATAATAATAGTTGCCAGTTATCTACCACGAGACTATGAAGGTTTCCAATCGTCACACTACGGCTCCCGAACCAGAAGTCGTGGGCTCAAACCCATAGCCAAGAGTTTCTGGTATGATAACAGTGTTTGCTGAACGTTAATTAGAATTTACCATTAACCATTACAAATTCAACCGTAAACCGTAACGAACGGTTCACAACCAGGCTGTCTACCATCTTCTTACGCGAAGTGCTTGTGTATTCTGGCCACATTGCCAGGAAAGACAGTGATAACCTGGAAAAGCTGGTAACCATTGGTAAAATCGAAGGCGATAAGCCGAGACGCAATAAGGTGGTCAGACCAAATTCGCTCAGCCCTTGATGTGACGCTCCACGGTGCCCTACATTCGGCGGCAGACGGAAATAGGTGGCGGCAAATTATCAAAGAGAAGCTGTTCCCTAGAAGTGGCCACGACCCTCAGTGATGAGGAAACCGATGCAAGGAGGAGGCAATAGAGATAGCAAAGCAACAGGGGGGTCAATGTACGAAAATATATATGGTAAGCGTCTCTGCTTTAACTAGATGCGTTAATCTTCAGGATTTCTTGTGTAGCCCCGTACACAAGAGTCTTTCTGTCCTCTTTAATACATTCATTGTCAGCGACAGCAACCCGCTAGACGGGTTTTCTTTTCATGGGCGCTTTTCGTTATAGTATGGCTTTTCCCGTGTTATTAGCTACGCTCGCCCGTGCTGGCATTGAATGTTTTTAAAAGAAAGTTTTAAAAGCACTACTTCACATTACATAAAGTAAAACCCGCTGAAGAGATTCTAAAGGGACCAAGGCACACATATATCTTAAGCGGAATAGCGTATTAATTGTAAAAAAATATGAAAAAAAAATTGCAGGCACTAGTGTAAAATGGCGTATTACTCGGGAAATCAAAAGAAACCTGATAATAAGATCAGCGGGTTCTACTAAATATATATGCGATTTGAAACATCTCCAGAGTCTTGAGTCAAGAACTAGTCTTTATCCATCTCTGGGTTCTGGTCTGGATATACTCACTTCACAAGAATCCTTTTGTCCGTTGGCGTATCCTGCACAGAGGAAGGAACTGAGGATCTTTTTCGAGTGTCCTGCAGTCTGGAACATCTCTTGGCACACGTTGTTTTCTATTACCGGTACCTGGAATATTTAAGATATTTGGTCACTCACTGGAGTTATGTCATTTAAATATATACCGTCAACTGAGTTGAATACGGATGGCTGGGGTGAATAGGGACAAAACTTAAATTGTGATTTACATGACAATTTAATAACTGTCCACACAGATTGTATCATACAAAATCTATTACTATTTTTACTATTTTCAATCGAATGATACAATTTGAGTAAGTATTTTGAAAGAAATTGTTAGGTAAATCTCATATAAAGGTTTATCCCTATTCACCCCAGCCATCCCTATTCACCAAAATGCTAACTTGCCTCAAGTGATATTATTCAGTGAATAAAAAAAATTATAACTGTAGTGCAATAATAATGTTTTTGACCCTTCTAAAGCATTCGACTGAGTGAACAGTTCTTCTTTGTCATAAAACTTAAACAACTGTTGTAAAAGGTGTAGTAGAACTGAAGCTTTAAGCTTGGAGTACCTCAGGGCTCTATGTTAGGTCTATTACTATTTATAGTTATTATAAAGGGCTTGTCATATAGATTTGATTATTGCTATCTAAAAATTGATAACAGGCTCTATAATATACCTGCACTTCTTGTAACACAGCTGGCACGGCGCCACCATACTTGAGGCGGCCCCAGCCCGTTACCGTCGCCATGCGCCCCGTGAAGTCACTCTCGTCTGGTGGCATGCAGATGGGCACTAGGAAGAGAAAACATTTAACAATCTCGTGTGCGTAAATTAGGACATGAAGAATAAATAGTATAGAGAAAAAATCTTATGAGAAGATTATAGTCTGTCTATTAAGTGCCATTGTGAACGTCATTTTTTCATGGGAATTTGGCGTTAATGGCGACACCTCCACAAACTATCACTGCAAGGGCTGGCAGAGTTATTCCATTGAATTTGCTTATAAGACCTGTTATTGGCCATCTGTAATGTAACCACTCATATGTACAACCTTTATTTACGGCTGTTGTTGTCCTAAATATCAATAAATAAATAAAAGACTCTGATAAGATTAAAAATTGAAATAAATAAGTGATACATGCTGTTGAGAGTTGTTTTACAGTTAGGTACAGTATTTTTATAAACATTATTATCCACCATCCAGTGAAGGTTTTAATCTAATAATAACATAGTGCAATAGCAATATAATAATAACATACCAAAGACAAAGAAAACATTATAAAATTCTTAAATACAGGTTCGAAAATAACGCTAAATCCTTTACCAATGTGAGCATCGAATTTAATAGGTGACTCCAACTCCAGTAACGCCAGATCGTTCTCGAACGTAGCAGCATCGTACTGCCTGTGCACGATGACACGCCGTACATTTCTGGAGACGGGTTTGCGGGGCTCCAGGTCCAGGGAGATGTCGTTCTCGCCGAACACTGCTACTAGAGATGCCAGGAAGCTGGAAGAATATATTCAGATACTTAAGATACTTAAGATAAAAGAATGTGGAGGCAGATCTTAGGAACTCATGGCTCAAAAATCTTCTGGAACACGGGCGTCTTTCTTTCTTACAGAAAGTTACGAAACGTTTGGGGGAAAGAAGATAAATGAGTCTTCTAGTACGCTGCTGTCCGCAATGAGGTGTGTGTGGGATAAATCTAGCCTCAAACTAAGCAAACCTTGTACTATGGGTACTACGCTACGATATACATAGATAAATACTTATAGTTATACATTGAAAACACCCATGACTCAGGAACAAATATTTGTGTTTATCACCCAAATAAATGACCTTACCGGCATTCGAAGCCGAGACCACGGGCTTCATAGGCAGGGTCACTACCCACTATAAACTCTGTATCTTTAGGTATTCAAATAAAACTAAACGAAAACTACCCTCAAGTGGCTCAATAAGTCAGTTGAGGGTAGAGGGAAACATTACATGATCAAATAAGTAGGTTAAAGTCAGGTCGTTCAGTGACAGATCCAGGAGCTTTTGTATTTGGTTGGTTAACCAATAAATGTTATTTACAAATTGTTTGTTTACTTTTATTTAAATACCTAAAGATACAGAGTATAGGTCAGACCGGTCGTCGTATATTGATGATCATATCACCGTCTGACGCTCATAGAATGTATAGCAGAGCCGAGCGTTTCTTTTTTTGCTAGTTTTTTGTGACCTTTTTTGCCACTTTTGTGTTATCTCTAGTCAGGATCGCGAGCGCTTTTCATCCTTTTAGGAGAAAAAAAGTGTCCCAAAAGTTCCATCCATTTTTCAAACATTCCTTTTTGTTACTGCCATGTGTAGGTGCCTGGGACCCTTTATCCTATTAGGATCGAAAGAGATCGTGGTTCTAAGTAGAAAAAACACAAAAATCACCAAAAAATAATTACAATATAAAGAAAAATGCCTTTAGGCATTAAGTTCGCCATTTGTACTTTATTTGTTATATTGTGCAATAAAGTTTCAATAAAAAATAAATAAAAATAGGGAATTTGTTTCAAGAACGCTCAGCCCTCCTTATTATCTTTCCGTCCTAGCCTATGGACGCTTCCAACTCTAAGAGCGTTACTTCCTTGCAGAATGTCATGTAGTCTCTCATGCATCTTGGCTGAGACTGCTGGGAGTGCAAGCTTTTACAGAAGAAATTCGCTTATTACTAGGTGAAGAGACGTTCAAACTTACCCAGGCTGACAATGAGCAGCTGTTGTAACGAATCTTGAAGTAATTAGAACGCCGCCACACTTGTTCTTAGTGAACAGACCCAGCCATGTGGATTCTCGCACTAGCACCTGCCAGGGCCACTCGCCCTGTTGAGCGTTCTTACCGCCGACTATGCGCCCGGACTTCATCAGGGGCCGGACGCCGCATACTGGAAACGAGGAGGATTTTTTGTAAATGTTAATTTTAGTTCCAGAGGACCGCAGATGGAAAATTAAAATGGTTATCTTCTTCTTTATAGCACTTGCATATTCGAGCAAAAATGCATCCTCTATATTTAAGGAAAAACATGTGATTAATTACGCCAAATCCAAAGAAACATATGCCATAAACTACATAAACAACATTTTCGTTGGGTTCCTGTTCTTACAGTTCTGCTGGCTTACAGTTCTGTGATGACATCCTCGATGGCCTCGGTTGTGAGTGTGACCGTGCTGATTGGGGCGACGGTGGTGATTGACGTGGTCTTCTGTGACCTCAACTGCCTAGGATGTGACGGTGGTGGTGACCGATTTAGTTTATTTAATTCAACTTAAAGTATTTTTATTCAAGTAGTAATTTACAATACAGACAACTGTAGGTATTTGTCATTTAAAATGACAAAGACAGTTTATAAGCACGGTTTTATACACTCTGCTAATGTTTTTTTTAAATTTATGTTTATCGCAAAAAAGCGATTTACAGCGGTAATCCGGATGTCGCGGGTTCAAATCCCGGCTCGTACCAATGAGTTTTTCGGAACTTATGTTAATGTACGAAATATCATTTGATACTTACCAGTCGCTTTTCAGTGAAGGAAAACATCGCCAGGAAACCGGACTAATCCCAATAAGGCCTAGTTTACCCGCTAAGTTGAAAGGTCAGATGGCAGTCGCTTTAGTAAAAAACAGTGCCTACGCCAATTCTCGGGATAAGTTGCCAAACGGACCCCAGGCTCCAATGAGCAGTGGCAAAAATGCCGGGGCAATGTGAGGAAGAAGAAGAAGAATGTATGTTATCGCAAATAAATTGTTCTTAGATTCGTCTTCCAAATACTCACAGTTCTTGTCATTATAGTCGACGGTCTGGTCAGCGTAAGGCTCGGTGGTGACCTCTTCCACCGCCTCGGTTGTGACCGTAGTGGTGGGTGCGATGGTGGTGGTTTTAGCTGGCTTTGGGGGCTTCGTGACGGGCTTTGTGGGTTTTCTGGTCACCTGAAAAACGAGTTAAGTAATCAATTAATGTTATGATTTGTTGAATAGGTTATAGTCCAAAATCCCAGAGCCGCCGGACCTTATTTATTTTTTGATGAATAAAATATATGGGATAATGTAGTGTTAGTATGATTAGATTAGATTGGTGTGGCTACTTACAAAATGTAAAAGTAATAGTTCCCGCCGTTACCGCCGGCGGAAATGGTCTGGCAATGTTGATTATAATTTTTTTACAATATGTTCTAAAACATACATAAAAATCAGCCATGAGAATTTAAGAAAAGTAAGTAATATTTTTACCTACCTTTAACACCTTATACCGGACAAATGGCCGTCGGGCCAATATAGCAAGTATGCATACATTAAACGTACACACTAACACTATATTATGCCATACATTTTAGTCATGACAAAATAAGTAAGGCTCTGGGATCTTGCTCTTTTCTGAGAAAATACGTTGGGAAAGAATTGTTCATTACATCTGTACTGATGTTGACATTAAATTTGATATTGTGTAAAATAAACAGTTACGGTTTTTAATTGACTCCGGTGTAATTAAAAGCTTTATAATCACTTGTCTCCTATTTTACATAAGATTAGCTAGGGATATACTAACAGTGTGTCCTTTACGTATGTCTGATTTATCCGCCATATTAGCTAGACAGATCTAACGCACACATCTGTTCATATATCCCTAGCTTTTAACTTACTGGCTTCTTAGCAGTTGTCGTAATAACAGTAGTGGTAGGCAGCGCCGTGGTCGTGGTCGGTCGTCGCGCTGCCGTCGTCAGCTTCACAGGCTTCTTTGTCGTCTTCACCGTCGGCCTTTTAGTCGTCGTTGTCAGCCGAATCGGCTTCCGAGTCGTGGCTACAGGCTTTCGCGTCGTCACCGGTTTTTTACTAGGCTTAGGTGTCGTCGTTTTTGAGTTGATGATCGTCGCGTTCGGCTTTTTGTCAAGAATCACTATGTCGTGTAGTTCTTGGAATGTGCCTTGGAGACTTCCGACTATTTTGTTGACGAAGAGATTCATCTTTTCGTTTAGCTTCTCATCCTCTTGCCATGTTGGTGTGGTGAAGTCAACACCGTGAAGAGTTTCAAGCTCGTTGTCAGATAGAGATATGCTTGTGTTGTACAGCCCTGGATTTGATCCTGTAGCATTTAGCATTGGGTTTCTAACTGGAGGGAAATTAATCAAGTCATCTGATGACGTCTGCATATCAGGTCTTAAAGTTGTAGCTGAGAAGTATTCCGTGTAAGAATCGAAGGTCGGACTGGTAGAAATGACTACAGAGACAGGTCTGGTAGATGATTTGATAGGGTAAGGTGTGGTCGGAGATGGTTTCGGAGTGATAACCACAGTTGGAGATGAAGGTCTTTCATAGGACTGCGGAGGTTTGCCCATGTAAATATTGTTAGTCGATTCTATATGGTTATTCACTGTGATCTGGCTCACTGGTTTCTTAAAAGGCTCCTGAGATATCTCGACAAATTGAGGCTCTTTATCTTCAACAGGTTTTGTAGTTTGGAAGCCGTTTAGAACTATAACAGTAGGTGTCACGCTTGAGAAAGTTTCTGGAGCTACATCATAGCTGGATATTATGCTTGATGGTGATGTTACTGGTCTTCTGGCAGGTTTAGCACCGGTAACGTAGCTGGTAGAAGGCGGGCGTCTAGTGGTGCTGGTATGGAATGAAGGTGGTGGAGTTGTAGTGGAGCTGACGTAGCTGAAAGTGGTTACTGAGTCGCCGAAATCGCTAGGGTCCGTCGGGTAGCGGTTAAACGCGTCTATGGCTTGACTAGTAGACGGACTAGGTTTCGGTGAAGAGTAAGGTTTGCTAGACGGCCTGCTTTCATTGGGTATCGAATTCGGTGTCGTATACTTTACAGGTTTTTTGGTAATAATGACGGGTCGCTTGGAAGTTGATGGTCGCTTGGTTGTAGTAGTTGAGAATACAGTACTTCCGAATGATGAAGGTTTAAGAGTTACATAGTGACCTGTAGATAAGTAATAGTTTGGATATGTACTGCTGTATTGGACTGGAGAAACTGTAGCCGTTGAAGGTGATGGTGATGATTTCGTTTCAGCAATATCAGGTATTGGTGATGTAACTTCATCCTTCAAACTTGGAGTACTTTCATTTAGCATTTGAATGATACTATTGATCGAAGTTTCAGTAATTTTCTGGGGCTCTTTAGTTACGGTTGAAACTTGGACATAGTTTTCTGAAGGATTTTTCGTTGTAGTCTTATTCTTAGGTCTAAAGACAGGTTTTGTGTATATCGGTCTGTGCGTGGAAACAGTTTTAGGTGTAGTTGTTGTTGAGCTAGGCGGAGGAGTCGGTTTCGTCTGCATTGAAGACACTTGTATGTTGAAATCTGATGGTCTCGCCACATTGTCAACTGCTGAGCCATTTTTATGTAACAGAACTGTGTCTACCGTTCCATGGTCAATAGAACTGTGTGTATATAGTCCATCAGGTTTTGCTGGTTTGATGTAAATGAAGTTATCTTCTTTAGGAGGAGCGTGTAACAGCGTATCTGTTATTTGACTTAGACCTTCAGATATTATACCTTCTTTTTCAGTATTGTCATCAACAGTTTTGACAGTCGATGATGAGGGCTTCTCTCCAGGTCTGTAACCAGGTGTGACAATAGGTTTGAAGCTGTTGTGCCAGGCGTTGAGGGCATCGGAGTCATAGTCGTCGCTTTCAGTCTCTGCTTCTGGGTAGTCAAGGTAGCTGGTCATGACGACCCCAGGGCCCTTGGGGATGTGTGATTGGCTGTCAGACTTGAGCTGGCAGCAGGCGCCGAAGAGGAAGCCGTCCATACACGCGCCGACCACCTGAAAAAAGAAAATACATTTGTAATAGAAGGAAGTAAGTCATTCTTAGTTACTTTTTGTCAGTAACTTTGGCTCATTTCTGTTTGACTCTATGCTTGATTGGTTGAGAATGACTAAAGACATTTTAGACTCTGGCCACGCTAACTTTGCACAAAATAGGCAGTAAGAATGCATACATATCGCTATAAGCTCCATACTTGACGAAGCACTCAGCATGAAAACTTAGCGTGATCCGATTCTACGAGTAACTTCGTATTTTGTATTTTTATGCATAAGCAGATTTTTAAATTTTATCCGTTAACCGTTCCTCAGTGTCATTGTATAAATGTAGTGAATAAAATAATGTTTACCTCGCCCCGTCTCTGTTGGCACTCGTGGTTGAACAAGCATATCGTGTTCCCTCGGTTGTAACTTAATCGATAAGATAAGAAGAGTTTACCTCGCCCCCTCTCTGTTGGCACTCGTGGTTGAACAAGCATATCGTGTTCCCTCGGTTGTAACTTAATCGATAAGATAAGAAGAGTTTACCTCGCCCCCTCTCTGTTGGCACTCGGGGTTGAACATGCATATCGTGTTCCCTCGGTTGTAACTTAATCGATAAGATAAGATAAGAAGACTTACCTCGCCCCCTCTCTGTTGGCACTCGTGGTTGAACATGCATATCGTGTTCCCTCGGTTGTAACTTAATCGATAAGATAAGATAAGAAGACTTACCTCGCCCCCTCTTTGTTGGCACTCATGGTTGAACATGCATATCGTGTTCCCTCGGTTGTAACTTAATCGATAAGATAAGATAAGAAGACTTACCTCGCCCCCTCTCTGTTGGCACTCGTGGTTGAACATGCATATCGTGTTCCCTCGGTTGTATTTTGCTGCTCTTGAGGCTTTGCAGTACGTCGGTGTTATTCGGTACCCGCCGAATAATTTTCTAGAATCTGAAAAGAAGAAAAAAATTATTCATACATTTCAATTATTATTACTTGTTATAATGTAATTATTATTATACGTTGATTTTGTTGCATTATGATTTAATTTAAACCGTGATTGATATAATGCCAATTTATATATAATTTTTAACTAGTATAAAAACATATTAGAATAGAATAGAATAAATTTTATTCGTAAACACAAACAAGACACATTATATTACATAATATAACAAAAACAAAGAAAGTATAAAGTGCCACGAAATGGCCTCATCTCAGAATGTTGCTGGTGGCTTCCAGCGCTAATCAGAGTGAACAAATTGAAAAATAGATAAAAGATAACGACTAAATTAAGTAAAGATTATTTATATATCAAGCATCGTAAATATAGCACTGTATCGGTCAGGTCCAACCACACCTTGGCTGAACATTACAGCTGCATACGCAACAAGCGCCAACGGTAGCTACACGAACTAAAAGGCAATGACAGATCAGATCAATATCGAGCGTCCATTAGATCAATTTACAGGATTTTTATATTATCGAAACAGCATCAGAGGAAGACGAATACTAACATAATAATACTCAAACAATATTGTATAATGGTTTTAGCTATGTTATATTTTTAATATATAATACCAGTTTACCAGTGTATATTAGATGAATTGTAAATATATCCTATAACCATTATACTAAGAATAACATTATGTAAGTCGTTGATTATTTAGGTAATATAGTAATATGGTTTTTATTACGTTATTTAAAATGATGATATATCAAATTATAATAGGTACTTCCCCAGTTGGGCTCTGCTCTAGATCTGGAATGACATCCACTGTGTGCCATACCATACTAAGCGATTTGACATTCACAGTACCCATACCTCTCTTTTGGACGTAGTTCTTAAGGACATATCAGGGTCCGGGTCCAAATTTGAAACAAATACTTCAGAGATTTTATTGCTCCCCTTTCGGGGTCTTAGGGTTCTACTGACGTACGAGTAGAAATGGTGAAAAAGTTTGTATATATGTGTGTGCGATTATCGTTACTATTGTAGGCGGACGACGTTGCGTGATAAAACGGCTATTTAGGCATTAAGCTAATCAAGTTATCAATACTTCTTCGAAAGTCGGTAAAGCACGATTTTCTATCACGCCCCACACATTATTCGAAAATTAACTTTCCCGATGGCAATCAATAAATATCAGACGAATCATTTCGATAATTTGTTTTTACTTTCTTTACTTTGTTTCGTAATTTAGAAATCTAATCGTTTTACCGATTGGTTCCAATTTGCGACGTTTTAAGTGAAAATTTCGCTGGTCGTTTCGTCTCACGGGCCAATTCGAACGTTCACTGACATTAAGCCGATATTTGAATGATATTGGAATTATATCAGTTAGCTGTTCGCGCGTTCATTTCGCTCAGACCAAAGAGAATTTGAAATAATGGTTGATTGTCAAAGTAAACTTTGTAGCCACAGTAAATTTACTGCCATCTTTTGACATATAATTAGAACTTTTAGAACAACATTTGATTTTTATCATTATTCTTTTACTGATATGTGTTAAATTTGTTAAATATCAAAAAGTGGCGCCATCATACCGGGCACAACCTACCTTTTCGAGCGATGGCGCCATACCTTTGGCATATGCTCGAGTGAAAGAATAAGGATCAAAGTCAAATGGAGTTCTAAAAGCTTTAATCATGTGTCGAAAGATGACAGTAAATTTACTGTGACTACAAAAATATTGTAAACTTTTCAATTATTATTACTTGTTGACACCGCCATACAATTGTGCACCCGTTAATTTACAATACTTTTTTTTTTTGCCCAGGAAAAATCTTCGAAAAATTCCCCAGCGCCAGGGGGAAGCGCTGAGGATATGTGAGGTTTCTACTCACTAAAAAACCTGGGGTGTTCATTTCTCTGCCTTTGGGGTGGGGTCACGAGCACGTGGCGTCAATCATCCGCAACCCCACCAGCAGCTTCCCATTACGGCCCATCAGCGGGTAAATACTAGCCACTGTTAAGTGCGTGTCCGAACACTTAACACGCCCTCCAACCCGAAGATCTCTTTCCTATGGGTGACAGACGCCCCCCCGTGTGTGCCTGTGTGTGTGTGTCTGCCACCCGGAGGTTTAGGTATGTTAAGGGGGCAAGCGTCTGTCGTGCGCAGCGCGCCTGCGTCTCGTTCTACGGCAGCGCATTGGGTCAGCCTCAGCTTGGATTTCCCGTTCGCGCTCTGCCGCCTCCTTTTCGGCCATGACGTGCTCAGAGAAATCCAGCATTGTCTGCCACAGCTCTTAATTTACAATACTAACCTAACCTAACCCAGGTTAGGTTAGTTTATCTTCTTGTGTGTCTTCTAGTGTTGTAATCTTCTTACCGCCGATTGGCGTTGAAACTCTAGGTCCATGGGGGGTAACACTAACACCACTGTATATATCCATTATGTATATAATGTTATTGTAAATAAACTACGTTATACATAAATAAAGAATGTTAACAATTTTATGGTGACATAGTTATATACTGATTTTGAAAATAAACAAAAAATCGAACTACATACTAATCAAACTACAAAACAAGTTTTTTTAATGTAGGTACTATTTCATCTGTTGCGGAAAATTATTCCGTTCGTATTTAGGTGTAATCATCTTGTAGATACTCTTAGACCCATCGGAATATTTTGTGTATTCGCCCTAAGGTGTTACTAAAAGCCTAGCAAAAATCTAAGTTATTTGGGCGTATAAAACCCAACTTAGCAAACTAGTGCATCAGATTTCTATAAGAAACAGTTATTCTATAATAACATACAAGTACATTACCTGTTTGTTATTATATATGTATTTTGTAAATTCCATA
Source organism: Cydia pomonella (assembly GCF_033807575.1). Taxonomy (NCBI): domain Eukaryota; kingdom Metazoa; phylum Arthropoda; class Insecta; order Lepidoptera; family Tortricidae; genus Cydia; species Cydia pomonella. The sequence continues at coordinate 1,572,051 of NC_084728.1, forward strand.
TTAGTTTAAATTGTATTTTTTTATTTAATGCATAATGTTAATTATACGATGTAATGTTTAAAAAAAATGTGTCCCGCCGAGTTTCATGCCGGTCCCATATTGGAATACCCTCCTCCAATTTAGGACGGATTTAAATCTTCGCGGGTCAGAGGTGTAGGGTTAGACCCGGTGTACCTTTATTTGACGTTCATTAGCGCTTTATAATTTTATTTATTTATTTATTATTACAATATACAATTTCCATAGCGTTACAGTTAGCACCAAAGTGCTGGCAAATTTAATCAAAAAGTAAAAAAAGTGTACAGGAAATATAAAGTAATTTAGTCATGCAAATAATACAATAAAAAAAGATGTCAAGTGATTTAAAATGTATACATTTTTATGTCAAACGATACAGTATACAATGAGAAATACACTATCATTCATCCGCCATCTCACAGTATTTCAAACATTCACGACACATATTCACCCATCTGCTAAACACATTGCAGTCAGGAGCTAATGTCAAGAACCCGTTAATCGTCCTGAGGGCTCGGAGAACTGGGGAGTTTCTGCAGGAAACTGTACGCACATGAGGAACAGCTAAAAGATTAGGACACCGCGGCCTGACCTGGGCACGGCATCGAGAGGCTTAAAAGTCTTGACACTAAGTCTGGACAGTCACTGTTTCTCCTAGTAATATGCTACACATGCGTCAAATGTGTAATTATGTCTTACCTCCAGATAGTTACAGGCAAGCGATCCAAGCAAGAACTCTAGTAGTATTAGAGAGAAAAGATTAGTACAGCCGAGGGCGAACATCTACTCGTACTATGGCGAAAGAATGTGAAATAAATAGTAATAATAATAAATAAATAAATATTATAGGACGTTATTACACAAATTGACTAAGTCCCACGGTAAGCTCAATAAGGCTTGTGTTGTAGGTACCTAGACAACGATATATATAATATATTATAATTATAAATACTTAAATACATAGAAACACCCATGACTCAGAAATAAATATCCGTGTTCATCACACAAATATATGCTCTTACTAGGATTTGAACCCGGGACCATCAGCTTCATAGGCAGGGTCACTACCCACTAGGCCAGACCGGTCGTCTGGCCTCTGGCAATAGTGCCGAGAACCTTTTTAAAATTAGTGTATTAAAACAGAATAAACTCTCTAAACCAATGTTGAAGTCACGGCTGAGGTCCTTCCTCCTCGAGAACAAGCTGTCGACAGGTTGAATAAAACGCAAGCACAATAGCTGAAAACACCATAGACATATGCTGTTTTCGAGCAGTAAGGACCTTAGCATACAGGTAGCATAAGTGACATATGTCAGGTTAAATAGATTGAGATGTTTGTTTCTTGTTTAAATAACCGGCCAAGAGCATGTCGGGCCACGCTCAGTGTAGGGTTCCGTAGTTACTCTTCCGTCACAATAAGCTAAACTGGAGCTTACAGTATAGTAAATTGTTAACCAAGGGATGAAACGGTACCTTTCACCTGAGTTAAACAAATAGGCAAATTTGCATAATCAGTACCTAATTAAAATAAGTCTTTTTACTATGGAGGGAAAACTTTTTGCGATAACTCAAAAACAGCTAAACTGATCATGTCCGCTATAGTTTTCATTTAATGTCTTTCTTAAGCTCTACTTCCACGATTTTTTTCATATTTTTTGGACCTATGGTTCAAAAGTTAGAGGGGAGGGGGGACACATTTTTTTTTTCTTTCGGAGCGATTATATCTGAATATATTCACTTTATCAAAAAATGTTTCTTGAAAACCCCTATTAGTTTTGAAAGACCTTTCCAACGATACCCCACACTCTAGGGTTGAAGCGAAAAAAAAAATTCACCCCCACTTTACGTGTAGGGGAGGTACCCTAAAAAAAAATTAAATTTTTAGATTTTATTGTACGACTTTGTTGGCTTTATTGATTTATATATCCATGCCAAATTTCAGCTTTCTAGCACTAACGACCACGGAGCAAAGCCTCGAACAGACAGACAGACAGACAGACAGACAGACAGACATAGCGAAACTATAAGGGTTCCGTTTTATGCCATTTGGCTACGGAACCCTAAAAATGGGCGCTTCTTGCCATCAAATGTTAAAGTTTGGCATGATTTTAAAATTATTAGCGTAAGTTACAAAATGTAATGTAATGTAATGTAATGTAATGTAATGTAATGTGTATGTAAATGTTATAGTAGTGTGTATGTATGTGTATTGTCTTACTGTTGTAGACTTAAATTTTAAGAGTATTTTAGTTTCAATTTAGTTTGCTATTTAGTTTTTTTGCACCTCCTAATTAGTTAATTTAAGTTTCAGTTCTCCACTACCTAAAGGTTGTCTGGAAGAGATCGCTCTGTAGCGATAAGGCCGCCTGTTGTTTACCTCTATCTTCATGTTTTTTATGTGTTTCCATGTACATTTTTTTTCAGAGGTTGTGCAATAAAGAGGATTTGTATTGTATAGTATTGTATTGTGAACCAGTTTAAAAATAAATTAGACAAGCGTATCATATTTACTACTCGTTCATGATAACTATCTTTATAAATACTGGATACAGGTCATATCAGTTGTCAAATTGTCTGCCTGCTTATTAAATAATAAATAATAATGAAGTTAAATCATAACAAAAAAAAGAGTAATATGCCTCCTTGGAAAATAAACTATCTTTATAAGTTTTAAATTCACCGCTGCATTTAAATGTATCGTTTGACACTATGTCTAGTCGAAATATAATTATTTTTTTTTACAAAGAAATTGCACTCGTTGATGTCCAACGTAAGAGGAATATAATGTAATAGTATTTTATGCAACAGTTGTATAAAAAGGGTCAAAAAAGGCGAGTGGCGTGAGTTACAATGTGAGCCGGAGCCGAAGGCGTAGGCGAACATTGTAAAGGAATACGCCACGAGTATTTTTTTACCTACTTATACAACGTTGCATACAATACTTTTCCTACGAGTCAACAAAAATAAATCTTAATTTAGGTAAACAAAGCAAAAGTATATAGCCCAGACGCGCGAGCATACCTTGTTACGCGCCCGGCCCGCCGCGGCCCGGCCGGTCGGCGACACCTTCTCGTACCTCATGAGGCCCTGGTACTTGCTACTTGCTAAATTAAATTTTTGGACAGTTTTTTTCTCGATTTTGGCCACCGTAGTCTACGGAGACTAACAAGCAAGGCTAAGCGGTCTTCGTAGTCTATGGGTGTTGCTATATTACGGGTGTCACATGCGTGGTGACTTATGAAGTAATTGTTTTTACTATGCAACCAAATGAATATTTTGTAAGTTTGCAGCAATGCACTTAGTTTAAAACAGTATTCGTTTTGATTTTGTTAGGTTGGTAGCCATTAATCGCAGTAACGTTATAGCGATTAAAAGCACAAGTGCTGTTATGAGGAATAGACCATATAGACTTTTCTTGAGACCTTTTATGTATGTTCTTATATTCGTGTTAATGAATGCATAAATGACAGATAACAGTAGAGGAGTAGGAAAACATATTTATGAGTCTAAAGTTACTTGAGTTGTTAATAATATTCATATTGCTTGTTAAAATTTGATATGTAAAAGTACCCCTGTGACCTATTTGCTGAATAAATGTTTGATTGGTTGATTTATTGATATTTTTTATGCAACATTTTTAGTACACGCATGATTTTTTTATAAAAGTATATATTGTGTAAATTTAAAATTAATAATTTAAAATAGTCATATAAATTATTAATTACATAGAATTTCAAACATCAATTTCATTAGAAAAAACGCTTACTTTATAATAACATTTTTCAATAAATAATACAGTCAGTTGTTTTTATGTTCTGTGTCACTTTGTTTTATTTTGTTTATTTAATGGCCTGGTTACGATACCTTTAAACTGTCACTTTGTATTTTCTTTAAAATGTTGCCATTATAGGCACCGAATCCTTGCGTATGCGTATGCGCAGATAAATCTCAATTTTATGCAAAATGTAACGGCGCGGCCTTTGTCCTTGTTGTCTGGATTTTTCGCTTAAATATAAGGCTTTCACACGCTGCCGGCACTAAAATATTTTTTTTTGCAGTTATGATGTCCACACTTGAATTGAAAAAATAAAAATATTTGTATTTTACATTAATGTATTTAGAAAACTACATAACAAGTAATCAAAGGAGTGCTTCTAACGTTGGTGATAACTTTTGCAGCTAATAGCGCCATCTATTTGACCCTTTTTAGGGTTCCGTAGCCAAATGGCATAAAACGGAACCCTTATAGTTTTTAGGGTTCCGTAGCCAAATGGCATAAAACGGAACCCTTATAGTTTCGCCATGTCCGTCTGTCTGTCTGTCTGTCTGTCTGTCTGTCTGTCTGTCTGTCTGTCTGTCTGTCTGTCTGTCCGAGGCTTTGCTCCGTGGTGGTTAGTGCTAGAAAGCTGAAATTTGGCATGGATATATAAATCAATAAAGCCGACAAAGTCGTACAATAAAATCTAAAAATTTAATTTTTTTTAGGGTACCTCCCCTACACGTAAAGTGGTGGTGAATTTTTTTTTTCGCTTCAACCCTAGAGTGTGGGGTATCGTTGGAAAGGTCTTTCAAAACTAATAGGGGTTTTCAAGAAACATTTTTTGATAAAGTGAATATATTCGGAGATAATCGCTCCGAAAGAAAAAAAAAATGTGTCCCCCCCCCTCTAACTTTTGAACCATAGGTCCAAAAAATATGAAAAAAATCGTGGAAGTAGAGCTTAAGAAAGACATTAAATGAAAACTATAGCGGACATGATCAGTTTAGCTGTTTTTGAGTTATCGCAAAAAGTTTTCCCTTCATAGTAAAAAGACTTACTTTAATTAGGTACTGATTATGCAAATTTGCCTATTTGTTAAACTCGGGTGAAAGGTACCATTTACTACACTTTAAGCTCCAGTTTAGCTTATTGTGACGGAAGAGTAACTACGGAACCCTACACTGAGCGTGGCCCGACATGCTCTTGGCCGGTTTTTTATACTTTATTTCGTTTTTTTACCTGACGTTATTGAGCTAAAGTTTTCCCTTCATAGTAAAAAGACTTACTTTAATTAGGTACTGATTATGCAAATTTGCCTATTTGTTAAACTCGGGTGAAAGGTACCATTTACTACACTTTAAGCTCCAGTTTAGCTTATTGTGACGGAAGAGTAACTACGGAACCCTACACTGAGCGTGGCCCGACATGCTCTTGGCCGGTTTTTTATACTTTATTTCGTTTTTTTACCTGACGTTATTGAGCTTACTGTGGGAAAATAATATAAATATTATAGGACAATTATTTTACACAGACCGATCTTAAAATAAAAATATACACAAAAATCACATAAAATGAAATTATTTCATGCTGTATATATTATTAGTACTTTACAATTTATTCAAATGTATTCATGTGTTAGCAAACTAGCAGACGAGCCGCCTGATAGGAAGCGGTCATCGTCGTCGCTTATGGACATAAGCAACACCATAGGAGCCACTTAAGCGTTGCCGACCCTTGAGAACCCTAAATACCCGCTTCTTGAAGAATCCCATGTCGTAGCGCAAAGGAAACGCCTCAGAAGGCAACTCATTCCACATTCTGCACGTTCAAGGAAGAAATAATGTAATTCATGAACATGGCCCGTATATTTCATGCCGTTGACGCAAAAATGACGTAATTTCACATACAGGGAGTTTTTACAACACTACAATTAAATATTATAATAATAAATAAATATTATTGGACATTATTACACAAATTGACAGTCCCACAGTAAGCTCAATAAGGCTTGTGTTGAGGGTACTTAGACAACGATATATATAATATAGAAATATTTATAAATACTTAAATATGTATGTAGAAAACATCCATGACTCAGGAACAAATATTCATGCTCATCACACAAATAAATGTCCTTACCAGGATTTGAACCCGGGACCATCCGCTTCATAGGCAGGATCACTACTCACTATGCCAAACCGGTCGACAAATATAGATATACTTTACCTAATGACGCGTAGAAAAATAAATACTTTTTACGTAAGAAACACTGGAAAAAAAACAAAAAATATGTAGTATTTGATAAACTAATAATCTATTCTTAAGTTGAGTGACAAAAAGATGAAAGTCAGTTACACGTTTCTGTACTGATTGACAAAGATTTATATCATTTGACTAAAGAGATTGACAAACGATTAATTATTATGAAAATACTAACTGGAATCAACTCTATGTAGCGAGACGTCATTCTTCCGTCAACGGCATGAAATGTACGGGCACTGTTCATGAATATTATAGCATGTAAATTGTAATATGACATGTCTTAATACTAAATTTATTCCCGGGAATACAGGATACCTACATTTTATCACGGAAATAATCATTCTACTCGGATGAAGTTCACGCTTAATCAAAACGGAAATGAACTTTTCCATTCGATCTTATCGATATTTCAATCTCAAAACGTTTCCATTCGATTATCGATACATCATAAAATGTCGTATCAAACTAAATTACCTGGATGTATCTAGTATCTAGATTTCACTCTGAAGCTTTCTAGTGATTGAAACACTTGAGATGCGTAATGGTGGTAAAGTAGGTAGAAATAACGTTTCTAGCGATCGAAATAGAATTGAAAGTCTGTGGATGTCCTTTATTGCTTGTAAATGTTAAGATGGACGTGGGAAATTTAGTGAAATTGTGCAAGAAGATAGATGGATAGTGGTGTAAACCTATAAGGGAAAGACGATCTGTTAAACGTAGTTACTCCCCATGTTCCTAGATGTTTGCATTTAGCGCCTTTTTCACAATGTTCAAGTAAAAAATATGTATATTTATTCTCAAACAATTAATACAATCCATATTTGTTAGTATCAATTTACAACCTATGTTACGTGACAGTACAATAAACAGACATAGAAGTTTTGTGGCAAAATAAAGTGATTGACAAAATCACATATTTGACGACCGGTTTGGCCTAGTGGGTAGTGACCCTGCCTACGAAGCTGATGGTTCCGGGTTCAAATCCTGGTAAGGGCATTTATTCGTGTGATGACCCTGGATATTTGTTCCTGAGTCATGGGTGTTTTCTATGTATTTAAGTATTTATAAATATTTATATATTATATATATCGTTGTCTAAGTACCCTCAACACAAGCCTTATTGAGCTTACTGTGGGGCTTAGTCAATTTGTGTAATAATGTCCTATAATATATATATTTTTTTAAATATCGACATGTCTATTATCGATGTTACCTTAGCGTTATAAATATTTTTAACGTTGTACCTATACAAAGATAGCTACCGCGATTCGCGGTTCGCGAAATACACACGTTCGATATCTTCTTTGATAAACCCATTGGTACGAGTAGTTTTCTTATTTTTTTTGACAGTTCACGTTTTTATTTTTAAATACTTAATATATATAATAAAGAAATTATGGTCGGATTTGTAATTGATTTGCATTCTTGAATTTTCCCGGTAAATAAATAAATTACAGCAAGTAGAATTTACATTGTGCAATAAAGAGGATTTGTATTGTATAGTGTCAGTCATAAAAACCGTTTTTCGAAGACAAAAATGTATTGAGAGAGCTGTGTAGGTATATATATTCCGTTGCTGGGTAGATACGAGTCAAAAACAATAAATGGTCAGATTCGAACTTTAAGATACGTTAAAGGAGATACGATATGGATCGGATATGTCAGTCAAAAGTAACGTTTTTGTTTGAAAAAACGTCACTTTAAAAGACACACTTTTCACTTTTAAGTATTTATTTTAAAATAAAACTTTCTTCTTCTTCTTCTCGTTGTCCCGGCATTTTGGGAGCCTGGGGTCCGCTTGACAACTAATCCCAAGATTTGGCGTAGGCACTAGTTTTTACGAAATCGACTGCCGTCTGACCTTCCAACCCAGAGGGTAAACTAGGCCTTGTTGGGATTAGTCCGGTTTCCTCACGATGTTTTCCTTCACCGAAAAGCGACTAAAACTTTATTATTTAATCATTTTTTTGCGCAATTTAAGACAAAAAAAAATAAAGACATATCGTTTAAGACTCTGCAGCAAGCTCGGTTCACCATACAAAAGTAGTTACGCTCTCATTTGCAAACGACTAGCTAGATTGCTCTGAAACTTTGTATTTACAATAGGATAAGGTATATCTATGCCTGTAATTAGTTTATGTAACTTCAGATACCATAGTTACAAAAATACGGCGAATTAAAGTTTTTCATACTTGTTTTTGCTCTATTTGGTTTGTTTTATTGGCTGGAGCTATTTAAACTAATTACATAAATATACCTCATGTCATTATATTTGCGAAGTTTCATTACATTCCAAGATGTAGTTTTAAAACAGAACGGAAGTCCGTTTGTATAATGTGAAATTCGGCCAAGCTTGCTGCGGACTCCTTGTTCATGTTTTTTTTTGCGTAATTTAAGACACAAAATTTTTTAAGACATATCGTTTAAGTTAAAATGTAAATTGTCCTTTTACTCGCTCGATATGCTTTCTCAAGGCTCCGAAAGAAAGCGATGGTCCGTAAGAAAGTTTTGATATCATTATTATTCGGTGCGCACCTGACATACAAACGGTTTTGGACTTCCGAGCAGGAGGCATTCGGATTTAAAAATACAACTTGATTTGATATAACATAGATACTCATAATTCTTGAGGTGTTAGTTTTAGAACTGTTTGTGGAGACTGTTCTGTTTAAGCTAACTTTATTTTTGAGTAATTACAGTGAGACACCTTATTCGGTTCTCGTATGTTTCTTTTAGCCTAAAATTATTTATTAATTATTTATTTTAAGATTATTATAATGTAATGTTTACCCAGGTATTGGCTGTTGTATTTATAAATGTTGTTATGTATTTTTCATGTCACTATATGATGTTACTATAAATGTTGTATTGACTTGTAAAAGAGCCCTTGAGGCCTACTTGCAGAATAAATTTTTGAATTTTGAATTTTGAATTTTTAAATGAATGTTTTAATTATACGGAATTTTGACTCTTAGAGACTCTATACATCTCTAAGGATATTTTGATAAGAATCATTTAGTTCTGACATATAGAGATACACCTCTAAATCATTTTAGTTTTTTTTTTGTATATGTGTTTTTTATTATTTTTATTTTAGTTTTTTTTGTAATTCGACATTTAGAGACTATGTATAAAGTCTCTAAGTAATAATAATATTTAACTTCGTTTTTATTTAAACAATAATACTTTAGTTTGCATTAATATTATCAATGAATTGTATTTTATAACTGTTGATGTGCTTGTTTTTGCTTGTATGTAAATTCCATGTTGACATGTAGAAGTGCCCTTGTGGCCTATTTGCTGAATAAATGTTGAAGTTGAAGTTAAAGAACGCTTCGAAAAGGACGGCATAAATTCGTGATTTGATTCTTATAAATTTAGCTCCGGAAATATTGTATTGTAATTAAGAGTATGGCCTAGTGCCTAAACGCACAGATTTATTTAAACCTAATCTACAATATATATGGTACATTAATAAAAATAAACTAAATTATCCATTAAATAAAATTAAAATACGTCTACAAAGTTTGGCCCCTTTGGCTTGGTGCCGAGGATGCTGGCAGCATTTCCCCGCTGTATTGCGATGCTAATACGTTGTACGAGAAAGCTGCCAGTGTTGGTTAAGTTAAGACTCGAGTCCTTCGAGTCTTCTGCTTTGAAACTCGACTCAGTTTTTCAGACTCACATATATATGTCTAAACTCGAGTTCTTTTCAACTTGTTAGAGACTCGAGTCTTTAGTAGGAACTTGAGTTCTTTTCAGAGAACTCTCAATGTTTTGTTTTCATAATTTAGAAATGCTTTGTCTTTAAGAATTAGTTATAACATACAAATAATACAATAACGCAAAATTTCTTTATTTTTATTTAGGTTAAACCTATGAAATTGTTGACGGAGTCTTTATTCGGAGGCTCGAGTCCTTTTGAGCTCTCTTAAAAGACTCAATAAATGAGTCGCCTCGGGATTAAGTCTCGGAAGTTTTTTAAGCGCCGAGTTTCGTAAAAACGATTACATCTTTATAGTAGATTACCACTTAGAGACTTATACATCTCTAAAGAATTTTAGTATTTTATGGTTTTATTTTTTTATCATAGTTTTTTTTGTGTAATTTGACATTTAGAGACAGTATACATCTCTAATAAAGTATTTATTATTTCATCGATTCCATATTTGTAATTGTTTTTTTTTTTAATTTTTATTGTTTGTAAAAATGGACATGTAAAAGTGCCCCTGTGGCCTATTTGCTGAATAAATGTTTGATATTTGATATTCGATTCGAGTTCTTCAAATTCAGACTCAAAAGACCCGAGTTTTAGACTACTGCCAGCTCTTAGGTCACATGTAATGTCGACCAGCCTTTTCGATAACACTTCAAAAATTATAGTTACCCCACGGGCCAACTAGCGTTCATTTGTATTGTAATATTTAAAAAATACATAACGGTGGGGTCTTACGTCATAATTATATCGACATGTAGTCGTCACACCTAATTGTACCCGAGGTATGTTCGTAAGTTCCGAAAAGTACATGCTCATAGGTACGAGCTGGGATTTGAACTCGCAACCTTCGGCTTGAAAGTTACCGCTACACTACCAACAATCCAAATGAAAACAATGTCAAATCATTTTTTTTTTTTCGAATGACGCTTCAGTCAGTTTGGCGCGTTGAATTAGTAGAGCCAACCAGGGCAGTAGGGGTTCTTGCAATGCAGGTTGTTTTTGCATTATATCACGTAGAGCTAATCTACCGTTGAGGGTTAGCGCTTAAATTAAACATTTAATAAATACAATTCTCATTCTTACATACTCTTAACCTTTTGAACGCCGATAACATCTAAAGGCGATGACGACCGGTTTGGCCTAGTGGGTAGTGACCCTGCCTACGAAGCTGATGGTCCCGGGTTCAAATCCTGGTAAGGGCATGTATTCGTGTGATGAGCATGGATATTTGTTCCTGAGTCATGGGTGTTTTCTATGTATTTAAGTATTTATAAATATTTATATATTATATATATCGTTGTCTAAGTACCCTCAACACAAGCCTTATTGAGCTTACTGTGGGACTTAGTCAATTTGTGTAATAATGTCCTATAATATTTATTATTTATTATTCTTATTAAAGGCGTCGTCACTAGTCGTACCCACAGCGTCAAGGACACCTATAGGTGTTATGTTGCCCTGCCTTAAACATAACAAAATTCGCAATACATTGCGTTTTAGAATAAACATTAAGCTGTACTAAAAATCAAAACATAAGTCATTTTTAAAAGTCGCTGAACAAATGTTGGTCAGTTGGAGGGCCGTCTACAGTTTAATTTTATGGTCGTATTACAGGCCACACCCCGTATAAGCACAATGGTAAAAAAACAACTTAGCTCCCTTGTGAAATAAATAATGATCGCTATTAAATATTCGAAGAGTGAAGCGCTGGTGGCCTAGCGGTAAGAGCGTGCGACTTGCAATCCGGAGGTCGCGGGTTCAACTTCAAACCCCGGCTCGTACCAATGAGTTTTTCGGAACTTATGTACGAAATATCATTTGATATTTACCAGTCGCTTTTCGGTGAAGGAAAACATCGTGAGGAAACCGGACTAATCCTAACAAGGCCTAGTTTACCCTCTGGGTTGGAAGGTCAGATGGCAGTCGCTTTCGTAAAAACTAGTGCCTACGCCAAATCTTGGGATTAGGTGTCAAGCGGACCCCAGGCTCTCTTGAGCCGTGGCAAAATGCCGGGACAACGCGAGGAAGAAGAGATTAAATTTTCGAAGAAATGTCGATTCATTTTCCTTTTACCCGCCCAGTAATGTTTAGCTCAGGTAACGGCCAGAAACCAAAAGTCACTTTCACTAATGACATCATTGCTTTTGTGGACCATTATGGCAGCAACCGTCATTTTGGCTATAGTTCTTAGTATTTTGTTTAAGCGATTATAATGTTAGCGTTAAGCTTAAGGTAAGCTTATACTCGTATGCATACGTGTGCTAAACTCGGGGCACGGATATTAAAGTGATGTTTTTCCCATCACGGAACAATGGTGTTCCGGACCTTTGGGAGGCATGCGCGGAGGCGAAGCCAACACGTAGAGTCCCTTTTGACACTTTAATGAAACGTAAGGGGTACACCGAGCGGATGCTGCCCTTGCCCGTGTCATGGGACGCACGCAGAGGCAGCACTCGCCAGGGTGTAAGGACTATTTGTAAGAGCGTGCGACTTTAATCCGGAGGTCGCGGGTTCAAACCCCGGCTCGTACCAATGAGTTTTTCGGAACTTATGTACGAAATATCATTGATATTTTTCCAGTCGCTTTTCGGTGAAGGAAAACATCGTGAGGAAACCGGACTAATCCCAATAGTTTAGTTTACCCTGTGAGTTGGAAGGTCAGATGGAAGTCGCTTTCGTAAAAAACTAGTGCCTACGCAAATTCTGGGGATTAGTTGTCAAGCGGACCCTAGGCTCCCATGAGCCGTGGCAAAAATGTCGGGACAACGCGAGGAAGAAGAAGAAGATTGCATAACCTAAACTAAGATTCAAAATAAATAAAGGAATATATATTAATTGGTTAGTATTGGTGGTCCGAGTTGAAATGAAAATGAAAATGTGCTATTTTGAAAATTAACCATTACAAATTGAACCGTAAACGAATAAATTTCAATATTTTCAATTCTAATTAATGTCCGGCCAACACTGCTTATATTTATATGTTAGAATAGCGTGAATATTGAGACGTGGGTTTAGACAACACAATTTGTAACTTTAGAAATATAGACAACAATATTTCTAAAGTTACAAAATCCGGCACATTTTTCGAGGACAATAATCAAAAAACCTAAAAAAAATTGACCGAAACATTAAAAGCCGATATTTGGCATGTTAAAGTTTTGGTAATCTAGCTTTAAATTCAACTGTATATACCTAGATAACTAATACAAATTTCTGAAGGTTATTAAGGTCTGCCATACGCGTTACGTCCCCAACAAACGAGACTTTTAACGTGGAAGACCCCTTCGTCACCTAAAGTTTCTTAATATATATGTATAAATAAATATTATAGGGACATTCTTACTCAAATTGACTAAGTTCCACAGTAAGCCAAGAAGGCTTGTGTTGTGGGTACTCAGACAACGATATATATAATATACAAATACTTAAATACATCGAAAACATCCATGACTCAGGAACAAATATCTGTGTTCATCACACATATAAATGCATTTACATCCTTATATGATATTTTTTCAGTTTATATCAATAAAATTACGAAGAAAACTGCAAATTTGATATAAGAATCGAATAAAATCGATATAGATATTCGCCGATGGCACGCTCGCGCTCGCCGCGCTTGCCGGACGCGACAATCAGACCGTGCGAGAAACGCATACCGCTACGGAGAGATTCATTATGTGATGTTATTACACCTGTTAGGAAGCAAAAATATCCACAATTCCACACACTTCTTCTTCTTCTTCTTTCCATCCTGTTACCCCCTGCTGGGGTGTAGGGCTCGAACCATTTTCTTCCACTGACTCCGGTCCTGGGCAGCTTGGGCAACCTCCTCCCACCCCATCCCCAATACACCCAACTCTTGCTCCACGGAACGGCGCCAAGTAAATTTAGGGCGACCATGTTTCCGTTTTCCGGGCATCTTCAGGTCAGGGCCACCTTGGATAGGTGGGTGTCAGGCTTCCTGAGGATATGCCCTATCCAATGCCATTTGCGCGTTTGGATCTCCTTATGTACGGGTGCTTGTCCGGATATTCTCCATAAGTGAGCGTTTGTGATCCACACACACACACACACACAAGAAAAAACAATGTTGAGAAAGATCCTTACAGACACACAACAACAACAAATGTTATTCGTTAAGATAAAAATAAGCAAACAGGTGAATCAAAAGTTGTTCAGACCAGGTGGGTTAATATGAATTCTGCGAATTCAAGTAAAATAACAAATGCATACTGCTGCTTACAGATGGATCCATAATGTGATGTTATTACATCTGTTAGGAAGCAAGAATATCCACAATTCCACACACACACAAACAAAACAATGTTTAAGAAAGATTATCCACACAAACACACAACACCAACAAATGTTATTCGTTAAGATAGGAGTGATACAAATAAGCAAAGGTGACTCAAAAGTGGTGCGTGGGCTAATGAACTTTGCAAATTCAAGTAAAATCATAAACGAATACTGCTACAGAGAGATTCATTATGTGATGTTATTAGATTACATCTGTTGAAGGAAGCAAGAATATCTACACACAAACACACAACAACGCATATTTTTGATGTTAAGTTTTGTTATTCGTTAAGATGGGAGTGTTAGAAAGAAACGTAGGTGATACAAGAAATGCGAAGGTGGGCTAAACATTCTGCATATTCTGGTATTTTTTTATTTTAAGATTATTATAATGTAATGTTTACCCAGGTATTGACTGTACAACAGTAGTTATAAATGTTGCTATGTATTTTGACTAATACATGTGTCGTCAAGCTCACCATACTTATTAACCTATCGAATGAGCTAATGCTTTTACGGATACTGGAAAGCGATATGTAAATGTACTACATACCTATACGAGGCCTGGATGTTAGTGAGATGACGATATGAGTTGTGCTGGTGTCCGACTTTATTACCTACATATAACATGAATATCACATGATTATCCACCTGGTTTCTTGAGCTTAATAGTCGCCTCCAAACCTCCCCTTATAGCGACCCCATTCCTCACACAAAGTTTACCTTAAGTTCATATTAGTCTCACTGGATCACTGTTCACTCTGAGTACTGATAACGTTGGTCACAATATACCAGAGACACATCATTATTCTAATAACACCATAAGAACGTTCTTGACTTGATCTAAAAGCAAATATCACTCCGCCGTAGATTTGTTCGCACATAACCTCCTTTTTCCTACTGTCGTTCTCATCTACCCTCTCAACTTCCGTCAAAAAACCCCAATAACCTAGAAGCGGTTATTTAACTTAAACGTGAATACTAGCGCCATCTACTCCATGACGTTGGCGAATATTAGCTGGTTCGTAATACGTTCGCGACAACATGTGACTAATAGTCACTGTATGATGTTACTGTAAATGTTGTATTGACTTGTAAAAGAGCCCTTGAGGTCTACTTGCAGAATAATTTTTTTAATTTTGAATTTTTTTTGTCGTCTTGGCTAGGCCCCGTATAACTACTACCGGTCAGATAAAAAAAATTGATTGTTGGTAAAAAGTAGAATCTTCAAAGTAGGTATGTCACACAGGTGAGAAGAGAAGACAATAGATCATTGTTGTTAGTAAAAACTCAGGAAATCGTTTCACACACCAACCTAGATGAAATGTGGAACGAACCAATATCAATTCTAGTTTAGTAAAGAATGCATAAGGCAAGAAGTGTAAGAACTATGACACCTCGGCACAATGCGTTATGGGAAAAAACGTTAACATTGTGACCCTAGTTACACCTTAAGCATGGCGGAGCTGGGGAGAAGATCGCTAGGAAATGTCCAGGGCCCGTACATATCATGCCATTGACAGAAAAATCAATTTTAGTTCGCATTTTACACATACAAAAATTATAAATATTGGGTATACTCCTGTGCCATCACTATGCCATGTACTAGAACGAACGCCTACCCTATAATTTATTTCGCCTTGACGACTGACTGACTGTTTAGGTACCGATAATTTAAATAATTTATTTGTCATTGTAGTTTTTAATTGTATAATAATTATAGCCTTATGATATTTACTTGAAACTTCTGTACTTAAATATATAAAATTTTGTACTTTAGCGTGTAGCTGCGCTCTCTCGGAAAGGTTTCCACGGAAGACCAGCGTCGAGACCCTTAGGTGGTATCTTGACATTAAGCTGAGTGGAGACCTTTTCAGTGACGCTTAATAATAAATTGATTCTGTCGTCTCATGTTTTACCTAAACTTAAGCGTTTTCTGAATAACTTGCTTCTATTCTATTCATTTGGATTAGGCATTGAAAAGTATTTAGACCCTATAGTTTGTTTATTTAGGATTACAAAAAAGGTTAGGTAGTTTCTTGATTTGCCTTTTTGTTGGAAATTATTGCGAAATATATACGAAAGCAAAATAATGTAAATGTTAAAATAGTTACATTTTTGCTGTAACCTTTTTTTCAAAAGTGTTTTTTAATAAAAAAAAGACGTCAAAATTGCTTACCTTCTTTCTAATACAAAAAAAATGCGAACTATAATATCAGTTGATTCTTTCGGCTTGGGCTGGTTGAAAAAAAAAATTACTCGATATAAGCTCGATAATAAGTAGAGTAACGTCATATGGTTTTTCTACTCGTCAATTGTAATGGTTAAATTAAGATTTTGTATACCAATCTATAATTGCGTACTTTTCATCCATAGGCTCCCAAATCACCTATAATATTCATGTCAACTATAAAAAAAAAATCCAATCACGTACTCTCATAGAAAAAACTGAACGGTTGCCTCGCACGTTTATGTCTTTTGTACTACATTTTTATCTTCTGAGATACTTACCAATTGTCTTTAATTATTTAGGTTTTATAGTAAAAAAAATTGATTTAAATGGCTCGTAGAAAAAGTATTGTATACAATAGTGATATAATCAAGCTTTACAATCTTGTACCTTACTTAGGCAACGAAGCTTGCTGAGGTGCCTAAACACGGTACTCGACTAAAAAGCTCTCTATTATACCACGATTGTATAAAATGCACACCAAGTACATATTGAAGTTTTTAATTTTTCGTATGTGTGGTAACTAGAAGCGCTGGTGGCCTAGCGGTAAGAGCGTGCGACTTGCAATCCGGAGGTCGCGGGTTCAAACCCCGGCTCGTACCAATGAGTTTTTCGGAACTTATGTACGAAATATAATTTGATATTTACCAGTCACTTTTCGGTGAAGGAAAACATCGTGAGGAAACCGGACTAATCCTAACAAGGCCTAGTTTTACCCTCTGGGTTGGAAGGTCAGATGGCAGTCGTTTTCGTAAAAACTAGTGCTTACGCTAAATCTTGGGATTAGTTGTCAAGCGGACCCCAGACTCCCATGAGCCGTGCCAAAATGCCGGGACAACGCGAGGAAGAAGTATGTGTGGTAAGTAGCTCGATCGTGTGTTCAAATTTTATGCCATGCCTTATATAGAACAGAAAAAAAATCTCGAGGAAATGCATCAAGCATTCGATTAGGATTCTTATCAAACACAGACGAAAGTTTAATTGACCTAAATCCGAAATATGACATACTTTCTAATTCCATATTTTTCTAAGCAATGACTTAGCGACCTTACAGTTGTCTCTCGGCCTACGCTTCGTTAACCAAACTTTTACTCACATTTGTAATTGTGATAAAATCTTTTATTTAATTATTAAAGTACACACAATTTCTCTCTCCGCACAACTTTCGTTTTTAGACCAATGCTCTGGTACACACGAAATCATGTCAATGTCATATGTTTGACGGGTTGTTGAACATAGAACAGGTTAATTGCAAAATTATTCTGACTGCCGTCGGTCTGGGTGATTTGAGGAACATATATTCTTTAAGGTGCCAATCCGGCTCGAAGGCCCAATTTTAGGGTCCTACTGGACGATGAAATAATAATGCGGACTGTATAAAAATAGGCTGGTTTATTCCGATTTAATTAAAATAAACCCCGGCCAAACAATTATAAAAAGTAATTCGGTGTTCGTCCGTTGTCGGTGGAGTAGGTGAAGCCGGGTGTGTGCCGCGCGGCGCTCGCGGCCTGCCGCGATGACGTCGCACTCTGTCTGCTGCCCGCGCGTCTCGCAGAGGGCCTACCGCGAACCACGTTCGACGTGTTACCTCCCTGTGACACTTACGTACCAATTTACAAGTGCGACAGAGAGGCAACACGTCGAACGTGCTTCGCGGTAGGCCCTCAGAGAATTGTTATCCCTCCCTCAAAACTAAAAATGCTATGGGTTTCTGTTATTTACGCCAACGGACGATAGCCAAACAAAAAAATGCGGTCATCTATCAAAGACAAAATAGAATCTGTAGAATTATATGTATCTTCTGTTACCTTCTACATATATCGTCCGGTTAGTGAAGCAGTAAAAATCTAATTGTTTTGACAGTTTTTATATTTCACAGATACACACAAAATCGTCTAAATAGTCAAATCGTCTAAGCTATAGTCTGTCAAGCCATTTCCGTCAGTAGAAAAAAAGGCAAATTTAAAAAATGTAGGCGTAAAGGATTATCGTCACATAGAAAAATTTTCTACTGAAAAAGTTGTGAATAAATAAATAAATAAATATTTATAGGACATTATTACACAAATTGACTAAGTCCCACAGTAAGCTCAATAAGGCTTGTGTTGAGGGTACTTAGACAACGATATATATAATATATAAATATAAATAAATACTTAAATACATAGAAAACACCCATGACTCAGGAACAAATATCCATGCTCATCACACGAACAAATGCCCTTACCAGGATTTGAACCCGGGACCATCAGCTTCGTAGGCAGGTTCACTACCCACTAGGCCAAACCGGTCGTCAATGTTTGACGGAGGATTGATCGGATGTTTGACCGACTGTATGCATCGACTTGAACTCAGCAAAATGTGGGGCCTTATTTCCACAGTCATTTGACATTAATGGTGACAATTTAACACTTGGTCATTGCAAATAGGCTTTTAAAACTATAAACATCAAACATTTATTCAGAAAATAAGCCACAGGGGCAATTTTACATGTAAAATTTGTACAAGCATTAAAAATAACCAAAAATTAGAAAATAAAAGAATCAATGAAATATTAGACACTTTATTAGAGATGTATACAGTCTCTAAATGTCGAATTACACAAAAAACTATGATAAGAAATACAAACAACAAATACTAGAAATATTTAGAGATGTAAAAGTCTCTAAGTGTCAGGGATAAAATATAATTTAAAGAAATCATTGAATTATCCTTAGAGATGTAAAAGTATACTTTACAATAAGTCGTTTTAGTAATCAATATTGCATTTTGTTTCTAAAAAAGGGGACCTCCTTATTTATGACCTAAATTTTTTTGTGGAAGTCACTTTTTTTGCGCAAAATTTTATAAAAAATAATGACGGAATTACACCATCATCATTCCAAACCACAGATTGTATCTATTACGCTAACGGACGATAGCCAAATTATTAAAAAATGCGGTCAACTACCATAGACATCTTTGGAATACTAAATAATAAATGTACTGGCAGAAAATAATGTCGTTGTACATTGCGCTTATAAAACGCTTTTTTAAAGATCTCACGAAATCTATACCTACTTGTTAAGTCGATGAACTATACTATTATTTAAAAAACTGATTTGTTTTGTATTTATCTACGTAAATAATTAGTATTCATAGTTATTTTTAAGTTAAAGCAGAGTAAAATGCTGGAACATATAATGTATTTACAATTTGCCTTGTTTCGAAAAAATATCACAAAACTTAATAGAATAAAGTATTTGCAATAAAGAGGAGACGAATGGAACCAATGAATGAATGAAATTATATCGTTAATACACACTAGTAAAATCCAATGATTTGTTGTATGCGAAGCTTCTACACTCCATGTCATTGCCGTGTTTACAAACTAAATACTCAATGGAAAGCGTGCTATTCTTAAGAATCGTTCCAATATAAGTCTCATTCAAACTTAGTATCAACCAGTATAAGTGGACTCTCGAATCACTACAGACATTAAACGTTAAAAGGTCGTGGAGAGTTTAAACTAAGTTGAAATACTTGATATAAACTTAAAATGAATACTATTTTAGTGTTTAAGAAGTTCAAAGAATGATAAAAAATGCTCCGTGATTGTTGAGCAATTTAGGGTCCTGGCTAAATTGGTTGTTCAATACTTACGCTGTGTTCAATGTAGCTAGAATCCTAAATAGCTTCATAATCACGGAGGACTGTACGTGACATTGACATCTATCATATATATAGGGAGCGTGCACTATAGGAGGCAGCACAGGAGCCGTCAGATTTTTGGCGCGAGGCGTAAATGTGATGTTTATTGTTCCAATGTAGCCCACAAGATGGCAGAACCTACTATGCACAAGAAAACACGTGACGTGTAAATTTACATGCTTATTGTTCCGATTCAGGCCAAAAAGATGGCAGACCCTCCAACGCGCACGGTCCCTATACATAATTGCAACGGCCAGATATCCTTTAATAAGGTTACATAGGGTTGTCGTTGAGATTCAAGATGGCGAAGACATCTCCAGAATATTTTTTTGTGTTTTGTTCATTCATGTACTCTAACAGCGGTTTCGCACTACGTCCGATTCGATCAGATCCGAACCCGTGTAAATATGGTCCGTAGTAGCCGTAGAACAATTTCTATGGTAAGTTACGCACTAGATCCGAAAGAAATCGGATGACGGAGATCGAAACCTGTGTAATATGTGTAATATTGATAGCTTATTATGCAGTGAACTATCGTGGAAGTGTGCTGTTCATGAAAAACTAGTCTTGAAACGCGTTTAACCATGTTTTAATCAACACCCGGTAATCCATCGTGGCTTTTAGTAAAGTCCAGCTATCTCTTTACTAAAAGCAACTACCGAACAACGTCATGTTCTACGAGCACACTTAAAACTTACAACGTAACTTGACATTGGCAAAATCATCATAGATTTTATGGAAGCCATATTTTAAAAGAAGAAGGTTATATAGTGTAGTTAGAGCAAAGCTAGAGTGACATCAGCCCCTTTCCAGACCCTTAGGGTCGATAGCAATCGGGGAGATATCCTAGAAAGAGGTTACATACGAAGGCTAGAGCTTAGCTTGACAAATCGACCGGGACATAAACCGTGATTAACTTTTATATTGTTTATGAGCTCCCGATATTTCGACGCAGTTACATCTTGTTCACAGGTAACTGGAGATAGCGGGTGGGTGTAAAGTTATTAACCGTGAATCATTCAAAACTGGTAGAGCTTAGCTTGGTCTAACTTTAACTAGAGTCGTCACAAGGTCAACATACACCAGTCGATTCACGTGCGCCAGCGCAGCCAATGGGAAGCGACTCGGTAGAAAGTAAAGGCAGGTCGTCGAGAGTGAAAATGGTGCTAGAAACGGCCGCAGGTGCCATTTGTGGAACAATGGCGGTTGAAATGAAACGTTGAATTAAGCTTGAGTTGACATTGAGCATTAAGGTCAGGTGTGTGTGATATTGCTGTTTTTTCTTTCTTTTCTTTCTTATGACCGGTCTGGTTGAGTGGGTAGACTGGGTAGTGACCCTGCCTATGAAGCCGATGTACCTGGGTTCGAATCCCGGTAAATGGCGATCCTGCCAGTGCGGCCTTGCGCTGCACTGCGCCAGCCAGACCTCAGTGACCTCGAAGGAAAGGTGGTCAGTTAAAACAACAAAAACTAAACTCGGTGATCTGTGGCTAAACGTTTTGTAAAAATCGAGTGGTGGAAAAGTGAACTTTTAGTAAAACACACCAGTGGTAAAAATAGCGACAAATGAAGTAATAACAATGTACGAATCGTCGACGATCCCAAACACACAAGCGGTATTGAACCTTTAAGTCTAAGGAGAGACTTTGCCTCCTTGTGTGTGTTCTACCGCTTCTACAATGGGCTGTGCTCTGAAGAATTGTTTGACATGATGCCAACGGCCGCTTTCTATCACCGCACTGCTCGCCGTCGGCAGGGTGTTCATCCTCACACCCTAGAACCTAAATGGTCGCGTACTGTGCGGTTTAAGAGGAATTTCCTCCCGCGAACGCTTAGGCTGTGGAATGAGCTTCCTGCCGAGGTTTTCCCGAGGAGCTACAGTATGGGGTTCTTCAAAAAAGGAGTGTACAGGTTTTTAAAGGGTCGGCAACGCGCATGTAATGCCTCTGGTGTTGCAGGCGTCCATAGGCTACGGTGACTGCTTACCATCAGGCGGGCCGTATGCTTGTTTGCCACCGTCGTGGTATAAAAAAAAAAAACAAGCTGTGGGAACGAGGAACAATTAAAACCAGATCAAAAACGTAACAAGCTTTTAAATTTGAATTGGGCTCATTGTCTTATATTGAGCTAGACCAAGATAAGTCTGCAGCGGTTTTGATAGCCCAGACTGTGCTGGTGTTATAATAATTTCATAGATTTTTGACATTTATTATTTTCTTATTATTTATCATCATCTTCGTGGCGTTGTCCCGGCATTTTACCACGGCTCATGGGAACCTGGGGTCCGCTTGGCAATTAATCCCAAGAATTGGCGTAGGCACTAGTTTTTACGAAAGTGACGGCCATCTGACCCGCCAACCTAGAGGGTAAACTAGGCTTTATTGGGATTAGTCTGGTTTCCTCACGATGTTTTCCTTTATCGAAAAGCGACTGGTAAATATAAAATTGATATTTTGTACATAAGTTCCGAAGAACTCATTGGTATGAGCCGGGGTTTGAACCTGCGACCTTCGGATTGCAAGTCGTATGTTCTTACCGCTAGGCCCCCAGCGCTTCTTTTTTATAATATTATTTATGTAGAAAATTGCTGCCGACTATACTTGTGCAAGACCGCTACAAAGAGCATATAATCACTACGTTTTAAGAGACGGGACTTCCATACTAGCGAGTGGACCCGGTTTGTTTCGCAAATCATTACCAAAATCTACGACAAAGAACTGTCAAGGAACCATAATACCAACATAACCGATTTAAATAGTGTAGTACGCTACACGCTTGCGATTCTTATCGATATCGATAAAATGGGGAGGGTTGAAACATAGGCTCCTGTCTACAAATTTTGTACTCGAAATCAGGTTAGCATCGAGTCCACATTTAAGTTGTATGTTATATAGCGGATAGTTCTTTGAGTGGACTAATATCTGGTCGGGCTTAATGTGGACCCAAATTATTTTAATTTTAATACAGTTTTTAAGTCGTGTTTTTTTATTTTTATTTAAAGCTTTATTTTCAAAATGTTCTGCAAATACATGTTTCAAGAAATGTTACTTTTCTATGGGAAGATGTATCGCATCTGAAAACATACAGCCTTGGACAAACATGACTTTATCTACAGTTTATATGCATCTATAAATCATGTTTTTCGGCATCCAGTTATCAACAACCCTTTATCAATGCTCTAACCTTTTATGTATTTATATGTCTGTCATGAGAACCGGTCTGGCTTACTGGGCAGTAACCCTGCCTATGAAGCCGATGGTCCCAGGTTCAAATTATGGTACGGGCATTTATTTGTGTGATGCGTATTTGTTCCTGAGTCATGTGTGTTTTCTATGTATTTATATGTATATATCGTTGTCTAAGTACCCACAACACATATTTTATTGAGCTTCCTATGGGATTAAGTCAATTTGTGTAATAATGTCGTATAATATTTTTTATTGATCACAAAAAGAGAGATTAATTTACTTACATTTCAGATTAATATATTAAATAATTACTAGATTTAAAAAAATATGTCGAATAATGACCATTAACGCATAGATGATAGATAATTTTCCACTGAAAATCTCCGACGAATTAATTTTGTGTCATATTGCATGCAAGTTCTCAGGAAATTTAACATATTTTATTTAATTACTTACACTGATATACAAATAAACATACAATTATCGATAGTTTTAGTACATCCCTAGTTCACAACTAAAAATAATATTAAATATCAAATTTTCGATGTGTTTAAAGCCTGTTGCACCAAAATAAGGTCAAAAGTATCTAAAGCAATACGTACCGGTGTTTATCCAAGGCAAATTTCGCCATAAAATCCCTTTTTTCGTGATTTTCTCGAGTGGCTCGCTTGCCACATATTTCACACTTAGTAAACCATTTTCTCGGTCGCATTATAACAAAGTCGCTCTTTACTCTGATCACGGTTCACTATTTTCGATATTTACACTAAATAATAAAGAAATTGCACGAAATACCCGAACAAAACATTGAAGCCTTCATAACAAACAAAACAATTAGGCTGACAGTTGACTTGATGTAAACTTGACAGAATAAATAGCACTGACGTTTTATTTTTCTTCGTTGGCAAAGATTTGCGAAACAAGTTCCATACAAAACTTATTTTGTTCCTAGTTGCGTCAGCCTGGACCGCTATACCACAAAACCGTAATATTATGACTTACGACCACGGTTGTCTGGAAGAAATTGCGTGTTTACAAGCAATAAGTTATGCATTTCTAACATAGATTTGCATGCGAAGTTATTTATTAAGAAATACATTTATTACGCAATATGTTACGTACCGTTGATATTTTCGAAGAGAATTTTAGATGTGTTTATTTCCTTGTGTACAGTTATCGTCAGATAAATTTTGTCCTGCAGTAGGGCTAAGATGGTCGGCTCTTTATCATTTATCACCATGCCTGTCACATTCTAACACTTGTTACGTCTAACACTCGTGAACGGGTGCTGTTTGTGGAGAGCGATCTGTTTAAGCTTACACGGGCTACATGTTATGTTATAAGTATGTAACTTTACTTTTGAGTGGCATTAACGTGAGACACTTCATTCGGTTCTTGTCTGATTTAATTTTTTGTCTTTTAATTATTTATAAAAGAATTCAAGCCTTTATTTATATAAGAATTGGAGACCCTCTACATCTCTAAGGATAATTTAATATCTTTTTTTATATTTTATCTCTGACACTTAGAGACTTATACATCTCTAAAGAATTTTAGTATTTGTTGGTTTTATTTTTTTATCATAGTTTTTTTTGTGCAATTTGACATTTAGAGACAGTAAACATCTCTAATGAAGTATTTATTATTTCATCGATTCCATATTTGTAATTGTTTTTTGTAATTTTTATTGTTTGTAAAAATGGACATGTAAAAGTGCCCCTGTGGCCTATTTGCTGAATAAATGTTTGATATTTCATAAAGAGCCGGCCATCTTAGGTCTACTTGTAAAGATAGATAGACAAGCGGCAAGGGTACTCAAAATTATCCGAACAGCATTTTAATATCTTGATAAAAAGCGGCCAAGTGCGAGTCGGACTCGCGCATGAAGGGTTCCGTACCATTTAAGACGTATTAAAAAAAAATCTACTTGCTAGATCTTGTTCAACATTTTACCACTTTGGACACACATTTTACCACTTTGGGACTGTCTCTCGCGCAAACTATTCAGTTTAGAAAAAAATGATGTTAGAAACCTAAATATCATTTTTGAAGACCTATCCATAGATACCCCACACGTATGGGTTTGATGAAAAAATTTTTTTTTTAATTTATTGACGTATTAAAAAAAAACTATTCACTAGATCTCGTTCAAACCAATTTTCGGTGGAAGTTTGCATGGTAATGTATATCATATATTTTTTTTAGATTTTTCATTCTGTTATTTTAGAAGTTACAGGGGGGGGGACACACATTTTTTCACTTTGGAAGTGTCTCTCGCGCAAACTATTCAGTTTAGAAAAAAATGATATTAGAAACCTAAATATCATTTTTGAAGACCTATCCATAGATACCCCACACGTATGGGTTTGATGAAAAATTTTTTTTTTTTAATTTTTATGACGTATTAAAAAAAAACTACTTACTAGATCTCGTTCGAACCAATTTTCGGTGGAAGTTTGCATGGCAATGTATATCATATATTTTTTTTAGATTTTTCATTCTGTTATTTTAGAAGTTACAGGGGGGGGGGGACACACATTTTTTCACTTTGGAAGTGTCTCTCGCGCAAACTATTCAGTTTAGAAAAAAATGATATTAGAAACCTAAATATCATTTTTGAAGACCTATCCATAGATACCCCACACGTATGGGTTTGATGAAAAAAATTTTTTTTTTTAATTTTTATGACGTATTAAAAAAAAACTACTTACTAGATCTCGTTCGAACCAATTTTCGGTGGAAGTTTGCATGGCAATGTATATCATATATTTTTTTTAGATTTTTCATTCTGTTATTTTAGAAGTTACGGGGGGGGGGGGGGGACACACTTTTTACCACTTTGGAAGTGTCTCTCGCGCAAACTTTTCAGTTTAGAAAAAAATGATATTAGAAACCTCAATATCATTTTTAAAGACCTATCCATAGATACCCCACACGTATGAGTTTGATGAAAAAAGATTTTTTGAGTTTCAGTTCTAAGTATGGGGAACCCCCAAAATTTATTGTTTTTTTTCTATTTTTGTGTGAACATCATAATGCGGTTCATAGAATACATCTACTTACCAAGTTTGAACAGTATAGCTTTTATAGTTTCGGAAAAAAGTGGCTGTGACAGAATCGGACAGACAGACGGACATGACGAATCTATAAGGGTTCCGTTTTTTGCCATTTGGCTACGGAACCCTAAAAAGGCGTGTTCAAATATTCTTGGGCACCATCGATATTTCATCTCTTTTTAAGTGAAACTCTAATTTCGCTTAAGATGAAATTGCTAAATACGGCCCGATTCGAAGAATGAGATACGATAACGATAAGTTCTGGTTTAGATAATTTCTCATTTAGATATTGTTTGTATGTCGTATAATTGACAGAAGCAGCTCGATTCGGGCAACTAATGTCACTTTGACGTTAGAAATATCGTAGATAGATCTTATTGGGATCACAGCGGAATCGAAATAAACGTCAATTTTGAAATGTAGTTTAGTTATCGATCTTTCGGAGATCTTAAACGTGTCTTAATCATGCTTCGAATCGGGCCAATACTCTTGAAAATGTGCTTTTCCATGAGAGAAGGGTCCTTATGCATGTGAAACCGAAGAACCCAATTGTTTCTTTTCTTTTCTTGTTACTGAGGTGTGCCAATTCAATTCAATTCAATTCAATGCATTTATTTGTCTAAAAGCAGGTAGTGTTACAAACAGGTGTTACATACAGATAATTAAGTGCTCCACTTTTGGCCATATTATGAGGCATACAAATATTTAACGTGAGTGGCGGTGTAGCTCATGAGATTCAATGTAGGTATTTGTCATCATCAAAATAATAAATGTCAACTATTTACATACACATGCTTATCAATTAATGAAGCCACCAATCAACCAATAAAGAGTATTCTGTCTATCTTTCTATCTATCTAACCGTTTTCTGATAAAAAGGTCATTATGCATATGAAGTATAAGGACTCTTCTCTGATGGACAGCCACAAATAAATAACTTAGGCGTGAAAAATAATAACGTTTTCATTAATTTTAAGTCATACTGCCAAACGTTCTACGCGTGCAGCCTGTGGATCAAATACACGAAGCGGACTTACGGCGCCCTACGTGTCCAATTCAATAATGGGTACAGAATGCTGTTGGGGCTGCCTCGGTGTTGCACCGATTGAGGAACGGCTCCAACAGTTTTCTAACCGAAATTGGCGAGAGGCTTGATAGGTAATCCCTTTTGTAAGTGTTGGGCCTAAATGCATGTCCCAATCTACCGGATGGATAAATGAGGTATAATATTTTTATGAATTTTACTTAACTATTTATTGACAATAACAATATACATAATGGATATATACAGATGATTACTATAACTAGCTTATATCTAAAATAGGCCCTTGAGGCATTGTACCAAGGATGCTGGCGGCATTTCCTCGTTGTATCGCAATACTGATACGTTGTGCGAGGAAGCCGCCAGCTCTTCGGTCACCAGTTACGTCAACCAGACGTTTCGCGATTTCTCCAAAAAACTTGTGCGCGCTGGGACCCCATTAATTAATTTAATCTAATTGTAAATAATGTATGTACTTAAATATAAATTGTTTTGTCAATACTAACATAGTGATAAGTAATAGTGTACCTAACATATGGAGCTTTGATGTCCGAAATAAAGTCTTAATAATAATAATAAATAATTAATTTTAACATTAAGACACACATGTAAATCGAGTATTTTTTATTTATTTTGAGGTTTATTAGTATTATTACCTAAAACAGTAAACAATTGTTTTTGAGTAAAGTAAAATAACGAATCAGATTCACTAATTTTGTGTACTTGTATAGAACAAAACTTACATGAGGTCTTGAAACATTGGGTAGGTACCTAAACAATTTTGTAGTCAGAGAGGGCTCACCGCGAACACCGAAGTTCGCAAATGCTCTTTATCTATCACTCTAATTAAGGCATAATTAGAGTGACAGAGAAAGATGCCCGTAACTTCGGTGAACAGAGGGTCAAATAAATCACATCATCAGACTCGAATTCCGAACGCGCTGAGGTCACGGTGGCACTTTCCCGGCATCTAGGTCACCGCTCCTTGCGGAACAGGTATTATTGGCCCGGAGCAGGTATTTTGGCTGAGGAACGCGTGATCTTACTGCTTAAATTGAGGTTCACTTTATCACTTTGGACTATGAAGAGGCAACAGTCATTTCTCCATACAAACGTACTCTACTGTTTCCTCCGTGGTTTTAGAAGCTACAGCATTGATTTTTTAACACAGATTATTATTATTAATATCTGTGTCGGCTTGTTTTTCTTTTTTTGATATATTCGCAAAAACGGCTTAATTTACTAGGCCGCAAAGAGAAGCATGGTATTCAAAACTGGCATCAATTAGCCTAAAAAGCAAAACAGTTTGACACAGGGAATTTCATTACCATTTAGATCTCAAATTTTTCGTTATATTTGGTTAAGTTTTGGAGGAGAAAGCAGTCGAGCACGAAACATCGTTTTTTGAGATTTTTACGCTGGATTTTTCGTCTAACCTGGCGTTGTTCGTATTGCACTAGTTTTAGGCCATAAACATATCAAGGTCTTACCTACGATGGAATTTGAAATATTAAATATTTTTATAAATATTTGGGGGGCTATCTTACACAGATCGACTTAGCCCCAAA
The DNA here is from genome assembly GCF_033807575.1 of Cydia pomonella. Lineage (NCBI taxonomy): Eukaryota > Metazoa > Arthropoda > Insecta > Lepidoptera > Tortricidae > Cydia > Cydia pomonella. The sequence goes on from NC_084728.1 coordinate 1,600,885, forward strand.
CTAAGCAAAGCTTAGACGATATACATACATAGATAAATACATACTTATATACATAAATTAACCTATTGTAACTTTTTTGATTATTAAATAAATAAATAATAAATATTTATAGGACATTATTACACAAATTGACTAAATCCCACAGTAAGCTCAATAAGGCTTGTGTTGAGGGTACTTAGACAACGATATATATATAATATATAAATATTTATAAATACTTAAATACATAAAAAACACCCATGACTCAGGAACAAATATCCATGCTCATCACACGAACAAATGCCCTTACCAGGATTTGAACCCGGGACCATCAGCTTCGTAGGCAGGGTCACTAGGTCACTACCCACTAGGCCAAACCGGTCGTCCGGTTAAATAAAAAAAAAAAAACCTACAATGATTTTAAACATATCATATAGGTCTAAACAATTAAACAATATTAAGCATCATCATACCAACGTCAATCATTAGGTACGTGCTTTCTTTGCTAGCAGAATGAAAGATTCTTAATGTATGTATTTATTAGCTTCATATGTATCGTCTTTTTAGGGTTCCGTAGTCAACTAGGAACCCTTATAGTTTCGCCATGTACGTCTGTCTGTCTGTCTGTCCGAGGCTTTGCTCCGTGGTCGTTAGTGCTAGAAAGCTGAAATTTGGCATGGATATATAAATCGATAAAGCCGACAAAGTCGTACAATAAAATCTAAAATTTTTTTTTTTTAGGGTACCTCCCCTAAACGTAAAGTGGGGGTGAATATTTTTTTTTGCTTCAACCCTACAGTGTGGGGTAAAATATGAAAAAAATCTTGGAAGTAGAGCTTAAGAAAGACATGAAATGAAAACTATAGCAGATATGATCAGTTTAGCTGTTTTTGAGTTACCGCAAAAAGTTTCCCCTTCATAGTAAAAAAGACGTACACCCACAGTTCATCCCTTGGTTAACAATCTACCATACTTTAAGCTCCAGTTTAGCTTATTGTGACGGAAGAGTAACTACGGGACCTTACTCTGAGCATAGCCCGACATGCTCTTGGCCGGTTTTTTATATAGAGTATATGTGTATATTATATTTGTATGTATATGTTATTATATGTATTTTTGTTTGATTTGTTTTGCTATTATAATTGTAGCACCGCTCACAATCTCTCTGCTTAGCCTTAAGGTTGATTGGTAGAGAATGCCTCTTGGCATTAAGTCCGCCTTTTGTACTGTAAGATTTTTTCTTTTGTGTAATAAAGATTAAATAAATAAATAAGCATTACCGAAGTCAATATACCCACCCCGTACCCATATGGTCCCAGGTCAATGACCCAAGAAGCAGTTACGTCGAGGTATAAATATTCATACTGACCACATTATGTGGTCGGTTGGCTCATGTCGTACAAGGAAACAAAGTATCCTTAAGTCCCGTCAGAATCTGCATTTTGCGAATGCATTGTATTATATGTGTATGTGACGTTATCTATGAAAAGGGACCTTATTGTCGATGGCGCGTCCGCCGTTATAAACGATGCTCCGATACAAATACAACACTGCGCGACGTAGTAACACGACGCGTAAGCGCCATTGACAATAAGGTCCCTTTTCATAGATAATGCCATATAATTTGAACAAAACACAACGTTGTTGAAATCACGCGTACAACAATGTGTAAAATTGTAAATATTACAATTTTAACACATTCACTCGGCCCGATTCGAAGAATGAGATACGATAACGATAAGTTTTGGTTTAGATAAGTTCTAATTTAGATATCGTTTGTATGTCGTATAATTGACAGAAGCAGCTCGATTCGGGCAACTAATGTCACTTTGACGTTAGAAATATCGTAGATAGATCTTATTGGGATCACAGCGGAATCGAAATAAACGTCAACTTTGACATGTTTAATTATCCTTCTTTTAAAGATCTTTCCAAGATCTTAAACATGTCTTAATCATTCTTCGAATCGGGCCGTAAAATTTTCATAGCTCTACGCTTGTAGCCGATCTCATCGTTTTTGCGCTTTGTAAAGGAAAGCGCCGAACAGAAAACCCGCCGAGCGGGTTCTAGGCACTCAATGTGTTAAATAAATACAGGTAGGACAAAAATACGTCGACATATTTTTTTACTATGGCATATTGTTGAATAGAATCACTCCGTGTTTTTTTTATTTCCGTTAATTTCAAGGGTGCATCCCTGAGCTTAAATTAAGCAACTTTCTCAAAGACACCGGTATTCTAATTAGCTCCATTTCGGAGATAATCAATAATTATTTTTTATCTTATAAGGCCCTTACGCGCGTGTACACTTGCCTTAGGGCCTATTTACATATTGATTAGTGTTTAGTACGAGTTAATACATTTGCTACTAAACGTACATACTATCTCGGACGATCGATGTTTGAAATGACATTGAGATGTCACAGTTTTCAATTGTTTGGTTGAGTTAAATGTAATGTCCGTGTTACAACAACGCTATATGCAACATTCAATTACTTTTTATTAAAATTAAAATAATAAAAAAGTAATTAAAAAATAATATTAGAGTACATCAGTACCCCTAGTGTAGGTACATTTATTCGATAGCGAAACGTGATGTACGCGTTTGCGTTAAGTCCCATTTTGCATGGGATTTTGAGTTTCCAAAACGTCCCGCTTGGCGCGCTGTTACTAAATCCAATACAAAATAAGACTTAACGCAAACGCGTACGTCACGTTATGATATCGAATAAATTTACACTAGGGTTTCTAATTGATTAACAAATTTAACATCGATGTTTTAAGAAGAAAATAAAATCTTTTTGAAATGAAAAGATGATAAATAAATAAATAAATAAATATAATAGGACATTATTACACAAATTGACTAAGCCCCACAGTAAGCTCAATAAGGCTTGTGTTGAGGGTACTTAGACAACGATATATATAATATATTAATATTTATAAACACTTAAATACATAGAAAACACCCATGACACCGGAACAAATATCCATGCTCATCACACGAACAAATGCCCTTACCAGGATTTGAACCCGGGACTATCAGCTTCGTAGGCAGGGTCACTACCCACTAGGCCAAACCGGTCGTCAAACCAATAAATAAATATACCAGTTATATTAATTTTAATAAAACAAAATTATGATTACTTATAAAATGAAACTACTAAATCTAAATCTACCTAGAAAAAATGAAAATTCCTGTGTATCAAAACTATAGGAGAATATTTTGAAAATAATACGTTTTTCTAGTTAAATTATTATAATTTGTAAAAAAACGTGTAAGTTAGAAAAATATTCCAAAAAATTAATTATCCTTAATAAGAAATTCTGTGATATCGCTAAGAAGAAATCTCTAGACAATGTGTAAAGCTTAAGAATATCTACACCTCTTTCACCTTACCTACCAAATATTTCATATACCTCAAAAAACCTTTTATGACCCATTTGCCCAGTAACTAATCCTTAGCAGCTGTTCATATTGACGTTACCAAACAGACAGACATTCCAGAGTGTTATCTTTCGTCCTATTATGACTTATGACTCAGTGAAAAGGTTTCTTTAAAATGCTCTTAATAGTGTTGTTTCTAATTTTTTGAAACGCTTGTATTACGTTCTATATTAACTAAAAGTTGCCCTAAAATTCAACTTTTATACTAAAAACGCCTTTAAATATGTTAAATTAACAAAATATATTTTGACAGATGCTTTCGCGCCCAAAACGCTCTTTGAAAATTGTGTGACGTCACAGTTCACGGTTTGACACATAACTCATCATCATCATCATCACATACACACGTAGAAGATACGAACTGTCAACTGACATTTGTCATTTGTTGTTTTATCGCCTAACTGTCAACAGTGTCAATCCGAGAGTTGTGACGTCATCAGAATCTACAATGACGTTTCGAGTTTGGTCACGTGACGTGTGCGAAAAGATATTTTAAATTCAATATTTACGAAAATATGGTCTTTACAGGTCCCCTAAAAGTAGTTTAACATGTTCTTAATAATTCAAAATAATTTATTGGGATACAATTCTGCTCTAAGATTTGTAGATGGAAAAAACCCTATTGAACGAACGTGCGAAGCGAAATGAACGGCATTTAGATGTTTTTAAGCTGAACTATCAGAGGATAGTTTGATGGACAATAACTTAATTAAATTTGTTTAGATTCAAATGATATTGGATAAACGTGTAGTTGAGGGCATTATAATTTAGTCATTAAATTATAAGCAGGCTCAATCCAGGGGTTATGGAGCTAGAAGAACCTGGAAGACCAAAAATCTATTTCTGAGGGGTCTAGCTGTTCTGGTCATCTTATTTGCAAGAAAGTATGGTCGAGTTGGGTATCAAATGCTCGGTTTACACATTTGCTTTTAAAATAAATGTTTTTAAAGTAAGTTAAAAACAAAATAAAATAAACATAATATAGGTATTTTATATTTCGCAAGCAAAATTACGACTTACCATAGATACAGTTTATTTAAATCTATATGGTGATTTCAATCTATCAGTTAAAGGCTCCACAGACCTTGCAATAAATCGCACACGGTTTTCGATCCTTTGCCGACTAAGTATTAATTTGATCCAGGGATCGGAACCGGTTTTTTGCAAAAACATCGAAATAACCATATATTTCGGTTTATTTTATACTCTAAATGTAGGACTCAGTTGTGTTTTCAGATTACGACTTCGTATTATTAGATTGCCTAATTAGAAATGAAGTAATTAACAAAGAACGAAGAAATACCGTTTTCGTTCCCATACAAAAAATACCGGTTTCCGATCCCTGATTTGATCTATCTTTTTGGAGAACCGTGAGTTCTCAGTTAGGGACGAACTACTAGTTTTATTAAATATTTTAACCTATGGTACTCGTATAGCTGTTATAAAAAACCCATTGAGGTGTCCAATTATGAAAACCACTTTGTAAAGTTCACAACTTAATTAAAAAAAAAAACATAAAATGATCTTCTCTCGCCGTGTTCGTTTTTTATACTACGTCGGTGACAAACAAGCATATGGCTCGCCTGATGGTAAGCAGTCTCCGTAGCCTATGAGGTGTTACATGGGCGTTGCCAACTCGTTGAGCTCTGGCCACCTTAATCATCGGCAGGAACACAACACTATGAGTAGGGTCTAGTGTTATTTGGCTGCGGTTTTCCGTAAGGGGGGTACTTCCCCAGTTGGGCTCTGCTCTAGATCTGGTATGACATCCGCTGTGCTGTATCCTACCACAAAAAGCAAGACTCTTTATTCTACCTTTTATTAGAAACTTTCGCTTGTTCATGAATCATAATCAGCATTCGCAACAAAAATATACACAGTGTAACAAGAGGGAACCGAAAGATTTTACCAGAGACTAAAACGTCATATAAACTTTTCTGGATTCCGCCTAGTTTCAGAGTTATCACCAATTAAAAAAAAAAATCTTATTGTAGAAAACGCCTTTTTGAAGGCTTGGTTGCCATTATGGGGCGTAGTCTAAATATCCTTATTGATAGATGTCAAAAAGTGTCAATAAACTTTTGCAAAAACTAGGTTACTATTAATTGTCAGTGCCAGTTTTACCATAACATTAACTTTTTATATACAAATACATTCAAAAATAAAAACAAAAAAAAAAGGTTTTTTTTGGCGAAATTTACTTTGAAATTTATTTTGCTCGGGGCAAAATAAACATTATCACGATTACATTCTTGGCCCGGTGTTCATCTTACCCCATCTCACATGTGTATCTGTCTGTAATTAGGTTTATATAGCTCCAGCTTATGAAACAAACAAAATAGAGCAAAAAAATTCATCATCTGTGAAAATTTCAACTGACTAGCTATCACGGTTCATGAGATACAGCCTGGTGACAGACGGACGGACGGACAGCGGAGTCTTAGTAATAGGGTCCCGTTTTACCCTTTAGGTACGAAACCCACTTATTTAAACTATGGTATCTGAAGCTACATAAACTAATTACAGGCATAGATATACCTTATCCTATTGTATGTTCGTGCGATGCGCTGGACTGACCAAATCAAATCTACCATGAAGGGACCCCTGAACGCAAATGCGCAATGCACAAATGCCAGAATGACCCCCAACCGCGAAAAATGGCGAGAAATCGTACGGCAAGCAACATCTGCGCCTGATGTCAGCAGTTGACCACGACGCTCTGCAAAGAGTACAACGACAAAGAAGAAGATTGTAAATACTAAGTTTTGACGACCGGTTTGGCCTAGTGGGTAGTGACCCTGCCTACGAAGCTGATGGTCCCGGGTTCAAATCCTGGTAAGGGCATGTATTTGTGTGATGAGCATGGATATTTGTTCCTGCGTCATGGGTGTTTTCTATGTATTTCAGTATTTATAAATATTTATATATTATATATATCGTTATCTAAGTACCCTCAACACAAGCCTTATTGAGCTTACTGTGGGACTTAGTCAATTTGTGTAATAATGTCGTATAATATTTATTTATTTATTTAAGTTTCAGAGCAATCTAGCTAGGTAGTCGTTTTAAAATGAGAGCGTCACTACGTTGGTATGGGAAATCGAGCTTGCTGTAGACTCATAATACAAATTTAATTTGATACCAGTGTTGTTTTTGGAAACGTTTCAAACCGTAATGCAAAATTAATGCAAACTACCATTCAGATAGAAAGTAACCATAACCACAGCAAACATTTTGTCAACGTGTGGTCTCACGTGTTTGAACTTTCTCGATCGTTTGCAAACGTGATTATACTGATACTTTCCAGCAACAATTTCACCTGCTATTTAGTGTGACAATATAAACACTATTTTCACACCTCATAAAAATGTTGTACTCAAAAATATAGAAAAAATATACATAAGAAAAAGTAATGAACATGGGGCATAGGCCAAGATAATAACTGTAAATCGAACAAACTCCAAACTAAAAGAAAAATGTATGTAATGTCATGTGACTTATCCATACATTATTGAAGTTTCTATCGGTGTTTTCAACAGTTTTCAATTTTGCCATATTGCCGCGGCTCCCATACATTATGTGTACATTTAGGTTCGGAATCTTATGTGGATATTTATTATGGATTAGGTATTATTTTTACTGAGCACTTGTTAACATTGATGAGTTTGAGTAGTAAAACATAACTATTATGTACAGTCAGCGTCAAATACTCTGTAGCAGTCAAAGTGGCCTTATAGTTCTGTACACCATACTAAATATATGGTGTACCGAACTAGGCTACTTTGGTTGCTACAAAATATTTGACGCTGACTGTACAATATAATAGTTATTGTTTACAGAAGTGCAAATTTTTTTAAAACCTTCGTCTTGTTTAATACCTAATATCTTATACAAATATACGCGAATCGATCAATAGGTAGATCAATAGTTTTGCTATCTTTTTGGCAACCTTCAATAGATCTCAAAAACTTTTATTTCATCGAAATAACTACTTACTAGAACTCATTTAACAACAAAGTTTTCATAAATAAATACTATATAATATTCACCATAGAGCTTTGAAACGAACTTAACTTGAAATGAATGCTCCCAATAGCCGATCTTGGTATCAGATGGTGTTAGGATAATAACATATCATTATACTTTTTTTAAGAATAGACAGGTATGGAGGCCAAGGACGTAACAGAAAATCCGATGCATTCTTTACTAGTAACGATATCACAGAGTATTTTGAGGGGTTTATAAAAATAATAATTAATAACTGTGTGGAACTCATCAGACGGTTTTAAATACAAATATTTTGGACTAAAAGGAGTGTTGTTCTCATTTTAAAACAACGTGTTGGATTGTAATGAAACTTTGCACATACATTAACATGAGGTATATCTAGTCCTGTAATTAATTTATACAACAAACGAAATAGACCAAAAACAAGTTTCGTATGAAAAACTTAAATTCTCTGTATTTTTTTAACTATGGTATCTGAAGCTACATAAACTAATTACAGGACTTGACCGCCAAAGACGTCATATGACGTGCGCGGCTACAGCCCAATATCAACCTTCATGCGTACCGACAAGGTTCACGATTACGCGCCGCGTACGATAGGCGTGGCGTTAGACATACCTTATCGTATTGTAAGTACCAAGTTTCAGAGCAATCTAGCTAGTCGTTTTGAAATGAGAGCGTAACTACGTTTGTATGGAGAACTGAGCTTGCTGCGGAGTCTTAAACGATGTCTTAATTTTTTTTTATCTTAAATTGCGCAAAAAATTATTAAATAATAATGTTTTAGTCGCTTTTCAGTGAAGGAAAACATCGTGAGGAAACCGAGCTTGCTGGGGACCCTTAAATTGTGCTAAGTTGCTAACTTTATGTTGGCTGTTAAAATTGATCTTTAGTTGATTTTGTATGATACCTACATATTTGGTAGCGATCATTTGAATTTTATTTGGAATGCTTTACTTATACTGAAACACACCCAACTTGTCAGTACAAAAAGGTGCAAAAAATCAATTTTCTATGGGTATTCAACGCTTCGCGTCTTAATTTTTTTTAATTTGTGCCTTGTCCTACTGACAAAGTGGTTGTGCCAGAGTATAGTTAGTATTTTAGTCACATTGGTGTGGTGAAAAAAAAAATTGTTTCACTAGGGCGCAGTTTTCTTAAGCCAGTCCTTTGAAATCCTTGCAACTTTCACGTGCTCGGGTGTCAATATTAGCGCGAGGGTTTTAATGTGATAGCAAACGAGCCGCCTGAAATAAACACCTACACAATATGGGAAAAACAGACAGCCCCATGTGCAGAGCGTGCATGGAAGAAGAGGAGACAACAAAACACATTCTTCTAGACTGCAGGTACAACAGGTAGAAGTATACAGGAACAAGTACCTAGGGACTCCGTGCACACTATAGGAGGCAGTTAGCAACCTGAAAACATTTCTAAGCTTCGTGGAGGAGCTGGGGTGGTTAGAGTAGCGCTACCTCGTTTCACGCAAAATAGGCACAATGGTTGTCGATTTGCGGAAAATGCCCAGAACTAACTAACTATCTAACGAGCCGTCTGTTGGAAAGCCGTCATCGTTGCCCATGGACAAAAGCAACATCACAGGAGCCAATTAAGCATTACCAACCCTTGAGAAACCTAAATACTCGCTTCTTGAAGAATCCAATCCCGTTAAACATTTTTGCTTGTAAGACAAATAACTATTATGAACTAGTTAAATTATGCTTATTCCTAAGTAGTAGTGGTAATCCGTTTGTACACTTTGTACATAGTAGTATTAATAATAACGTTATAAACTCAATCGACCATTCACTATTCATTTACGCTAGAGTACTCCCAATGTCTCTGGAAAAAAGTACTGCCGGTCACGGTCATAAGCATCTATATACTTTTTATATGTATGCCATTGAAATACAATAAAAATATGTATACATGATCATGAATGTAAAAGTACTGTCACTTGACTTGTACTTTACACAAAATTAAAGTATATTTGGGTTGAAAAAGTCTAAGCTAACATTGCAAGCTTGCTCCGACTTAAATCAAATATCAAATATCAAACATTTATTCAGCAAATAGGCAACAGGGGCACTTTTACATGTCCATTTTTACAAACAATAAATAAAAAAAATACAAAAAAACAATTACAAATATCGAAACGATGAAATAATAAATACTTTATTAGAGATGTATACTGTCTCTAAATGTCAAATTACACAAAAAAAAACTATGATAAAAAATAAAACCATAAAATACTAAAATTCTTTAGAGATGTATAAGTCTCTAAGTGTCAGAGATAAAATATAAAAAAGATATTAAATTATCCTTAGAGATGTAGAGGGTCGCCAAGGCTTGAATTCTTATATAAATAATTAAAAGACAAAAAATTAAAGAGAACGAAGTAAGCAAATGTAGCTATCCCTTCGTGTGTCAGAGGCCATTTTGCACATGTCTGGACGTATGGGCTTATTCTCTTTATTTAGGCACAGTCATTACAGAAGAGTAACATTAGAAAATATTACATATAATATTGACAATACAGTGCCGAAAACGTTATAGTTTATAGTTATTAATTTTGTTGCAATGGACCTGAATTAACTAATATTATGATGATGAATAAGAAGATGAAATTGAAAGAAGGAAAACCAAGCGCTGACAACTATCCCAGTAAATGACACTATTAAATTTAAGTCATTAACATTAGAAGTGACAGTGACATGCCAAGCACTAGGACGTTCACCCTCGTAATTGTTTACTAGCTACTTAAGGCGCTACGCGCCGTCTTTGTCGAAAATCTGTTACTTTCTAGAGGCTATTTCTTCTAAATGGGTCATCAAACAATTATGGGAAAAATATATATGAATGTTAATTTTATGTACAACAATCGCAATTTGACTTTTTTCCTAAAATTTATAGTTTCACCGTAAAAAAAAAAATAATACCACAGGCCATTTTGCGGCTAACTTTGCTTATTTCTACTAAACGGCTTAATCGATTAAAATTATATATATATTTAGTAAAAGATATAAAACTTAAAATCTAAATCTAAAAATGAATAAAACTAATCTTAAAATAAATAATTAAAAACTATCCCCTGCGGCATGGTGCCGTAGATGCTGGCAGCATTTCCTCGTTGTATCGCAATACTTATTCTCTGTGCGAGGAAGCTGCCAGCTCTACAATCACCGGTAGCGTCTGCTATTTTTTTGGCTAAATCCTTGAATAGTGTAGACGCATTCGGACCCCACGGGCCAAAAAACTAATTAAAAACATTACATTAAGCTAATCTATATGAATTTTTATTATGACCGTCAAAGAAAATTGATTATATACAATTATAAAATGTCTAGAAATATAGGTACATACAAGACATAATCGAAAATCAAGATTTAATATATTCCTCACAACGTCAAATAGATAATGAAATAAAAACAAATTATGGGAAAAATGACAATATACCTACTTATATAGGTATCTCGTAATGATCGTCAAATTAAATTAAAGAAGGTTAAGTACATTACGATACAAGTGCGAAAAAAAGGAATTACCTATTCGCACATGTATCGTACAACGTTTTACATATGGCCCTTTAAATGTTCGATACAGTAACGTAATATGCTAATATTCGCACTAGTGCGGTAAAGTAGCACCATAAGTACTGTAAACAACATTACAAAATAATAGTAAAATAACAATGCTAATATCATGGGAATGATATCGGAATGATGTCATTCAAGAATCGTGCATTTCGCTCGTACAGTCAAAAGATTTAATTTGTCACCCATTTCGTACCTTGTCACAGTGACAAACATTAAAGTCACTAGAGTATGGAGTGTGGAATTAAGAGGAGTGACATCTCTTATGGTAGAACTGTTGCAAAAGTGTCCAGCTGTCAGCTATAAATAATAGTTCCAAATCTCTTCAGAGTAGCGCTAGAGTAGCTAAGAACCTAGGCGCCATTGACGGAGTGAAGTGCGCTGTCTATGATTTGATTTTTTGTTCAAGTACTCTAGGTATTGTAGCGCCACCTATTTAAGGTTTTTGATGACACTTTTTGGTACATGGAGATTTATTTCCTTACCTCCACCTTCCGTACACTAGAGACCTCATACTATTGTCACGGTGACAAGGTACGAATGGGTCACAAATTAAATTTGTTGACTGTACTTGTCCGTACATGTATTGGTTCGAGCGAGACGTATGATATAATTCTGGTGTCAGTGTTCGAATTGGCCTCGACGAAAGTGTTGGACCCGCCCGAAATTGCCCTTTCATACAAACGTAGTCCTCATTTTCCTCTCTGGATGTTAACATTATTGAAAATATTTTGACACAATTTGTATGTATGTATGTATGTATAAACTCTTTATTGTACAAAATATAAATACGGCACAGTATAAGCAGTACAAAGGCGAACTTTAAGGGATTTCTTCCAGTTAACCTTTGAGTAGATGAGAGTTGATGAAGAATGGTAGACAAGTATAGCACTGAGTACAATATACTAGAGGAAAGTCAATAAAATTATAAAAGAGGGCAAAAATAAATAAAATTAAATAAAAAAATAGAAGTAATAGTATAACAAATATATAAAATACCTATATTATATACAACAATTATATATTTATAGTCACAAATAAATTAAATCTGGTCAGATAGCCACAGCTTCTTTAACTGCCTGCCCCTTAAGCGATGCTACGGACCGCAATTGCCTTAAGGAGGTAGGCAACTCATTCCAAAGCTGAACCGCTCAAATTTGCGCGCGAATTTGTTATATATCAACCACAGTCATGTTCCTACGTTTGATGTTTTTCGAATTCTTAATTATTATAAGAGTTAAAAGCATTTAAAATTTTGTATGAAATCTGTTTTTCGCTCCTAATTTTTATAATAAAACAAAAATCGAAAAACGTCCAACGGGGCACAGCTATGGTTAATATACATCCAATTATGCAAAAATATTTACCATAATGTCCATATCCAGATAGGAAAATGGGGACTACGTTTGTATGGAGCATTCGTCGTCCTCTTTCCACTTAATATGCGTGTGCGCAGCGGGATGCCCAATCAGTCCCCGGGGAGATACAGAGTAATATAGACTGATAACACTTATTCCATCGCTACTTAGGATTTTTCTTACTGCACTAAATTGAGATTAATGACATATTTAATCGAAGCACATATACGTTTTAACGTGGAGTTCTTATGGCATTAATTAGGACTTGAAATTATGTAATAATTAAGTTAGGTGTTCTGTACCCGTAGTGTAAATTTATTCGATGGCGTAACGTGACGAATGCGTTTGCGTTAAGTCTCATTTTGTATGGGATTTTAAATTTCCTAAACGTTCCGCTTGGCGCGCTGTGTCTTAATCCTAAATGAGACTTAACGCAAACGCGTAAGTCACGTTTCGTAATCGAATGAATTTACACTAGGAGCTCTGGTTACTTATGTTCAGTTTATTAAGTCACCTGCAATAATTTACGGGCTTAATATAGGTACAGGTCATACTGAGAAACTTTTACTATGGGACCAACCCCGAAATCGGGAATAATTTTTTCTCTCCCATAGACAATTTCAAGGTCAGACAGCCAAAATGTATGACACATAAAAAAAATAATTCGCCTATTTTCTTGGACTTCGACTAAAAGACCATCCAGTATATAATGTAAAATAAATAAGTGGTATAATTGCGTGGTAAGGTATATATATGTATGTGATATAATTCGCTGTTAAATGATGACATACCAATAAGAATCTTCTTCCTCCTCGCGTTGTCCCGGCATTTTGCCACGGCTCATGGGAGCCTGGGGTCCGCTTGGCAACTAATCCCGATAATTGGCGTAGGCACTAGTTTTTACGAAAGCGACTGCCATCTTCCAAGCCAGAGGGTAAACTAGCTTGCTAGAATTAATCCGGTTTCCTCACGATGTTTTCCTTTACCGAGAAGCGGCTGGTGAATATCAAAAGATATTTCGTACATAAGTTCCGAAAAACTCATTGGTACGAGCCGGGTTTGAACCCGCGACCTCCGGTTTGCAAGTCGCACGCTCTTACCGCTAGGCCACCAGCGCTTCACTGACATATCAATAAGAAGTTTCATGAAATATGTCCTAAGAATGTTCATTTTATTAATTACATTTTAATAAATATAAATTATTACCTATTTTGGTAAACTCAGGTTTTGTCTCTTTCGTGGTTTATTTTTCTCGTGGCAAGAGAAACCGTGTAAGGGAAAGTAAATTTTTTTCAGTAATTTTTTTTTAGTTTTTAGTATTTGATTGCCTAAAAAGTGTTTTTTATCTTTCAATTTTATAATACTTAAAAATTATTTTTAGTCTCATTCACACCTTTTTACTATGTAAATAAAATACTTAAGCATATATGCTTACCTCTTTCATATTCAATCGCTCCACAGGCAAAAATGTCCAAAAATATCACTAAAACCACCAAACAATTCACTCGAAAAACACACTCCCTAACTGTCATCGTGACGTTTAAATCCCGCGCTAAAATTAAAAACAAAAACTATACATAGCGATGCCTAAGTCTAGGCATTTTTTTAATTATTTTTTTTCAGACGAGCGCTCGACGCGACGTTTGGAAACCCACTAGCCAACTGACCAACTTAATGCAAGTAAAATAAGAAACATACATATTACAAGCATAGAAAGAAAGCGACAAAGTTATATAATTTCCCCTCATTTTAATCTCAACCTTATTTCATTGCGGTTAAAGTTGAGAATAGCAGTTATGTATTCGATGGGACTTGGTCGCAGTAAGTAGTAACTTGCTAAACGAGTGAACGGTGAAATGAGAAATTGTGAGAGACGGACGTATGTCAGAGGGAGATGGGAAGACATTTCTTTTTACAATGCGGCTCTGTAGAGTTTAGAGTTGAGAAAGTTTTGTTCGATTGATTAGTAAGTACAATCGATTCGGTGCGTTTTAGTTTTATTTTTGTTTATATAAGTATATACATAATACAGATCTATAGTATATTATAGACAGAGTATAGGCTGATAGTTAACTAATTTTATCAGTAACAATATAATAATACTTTTAAATAATGTTCTATTAACTATTTTAACAACGCGAATAATTGAACCTATAATATTTAATATTTTGCATTTTTTCAACGTTACAAAATGTTAACCATTTTATTTGGATTCTAATATTTTTGAATAAATAAGTTAAAGAAAGTAAACTAAGTGAGTAATAAGTAACTGAGTACGTGAAGCTTGAATGGTTCAAATAATATATCTTTATCCTTTAATTTGATTTATATTTTTATTGCTTTTTAAAGTATTTTTATGGACTGAAACAGGCTAAGTTAACTCTGCACCATGTGTTATTTTAAATGTTATAATTCATAGAAGTTTGACGTTTATGATAACACTTCCACTATCCACACTCTCTGTTGTCCTCTCTATCTATATCTGAATATTTGAACACAGTTAGGTGTAGGTACCTCAATGTTATAAGTATATTTATCTTTGAATATGCGATACATTATGTACATAAATAAAATATTGTGTATTTATGTCACTGGTTGAACGATTAAGTTACGTGATTTTTGTGCAAACATTATTTTAAGCGGTGGTGGCCGAGTGAATCTGACGTCCGACTTTCAACCGGAGGTCGCGGGTTCAAATCCTGGGTCATACCAATGAATTTTTGGCACTTATGTCCGGAGTATCCTTTGGTATTTACCACTAACATTTCGGTGAAGGAGAAGCGTGAGGAAACCTGCATACACCCGCGAAGGAATTCAAAGGTGTATATGAAATCTCGAACTTACATTGGGCCAGCGTGGGGACTATAGCTCAAACCCTCTAGCGCATAAGAGGAGGCCTGTGCCAAGCAGTGAGATGTATGGTATAGGTTGAATTATAATAATTATTTTATTTGAAGATCCGCTTGGAATAGACTATAAATCCTATTTGAAACTAGGAGGTAAACAGATCTCTTCAAATATAAACGTAAAAGTCGTTCATATACGATATCCGTTTACCATCAGGCGAGCCTAAATTTTTTTAATCATCAAAATAAAAAAGCCCAAGTTCAAAGTTATAGCGTCTATTTATAATATATCGAGCATAGTAACGGAGGAATCTCACTTTTTTCACAACCTGTATGACATAATTCGTCAAATATGACCCCTTTCTCATACATTAGAAAGAGACCACTATACATCCTAAACTACACAACTAGGACAATCCTTTACAAACTTATCTTTGCGGGTGGAGAAATGTTGAAAAACGTAACTCAGTACAAAAAAGTATTTTACAGTACATATGGTGCTGCTTTACCGCACTAGTGCTAAAATTAGCATATTACGTTACTGTGTCGAACATTTAAATGGCCATATGTACTGTAAAACGTTGTACGATACATGTGCGAATAGGTAATTCGCAACTCGTGTCGATTTAAAACACTCCCTTCGGTCGTGTTTTAATTTATCGCCACTCGTTTCGAATTTCTTATTTTTCGCACTTGTATCGTAATGTACTATTATACAATCGTAATGTAATAGAAAGCTTTTCAGTCGAGTACATGTTTAGGTAACGAAGTATGCTGAGTTGCCAAAGTAAGGTACGAGATTGAAAAGCTTGATTATATCACTATTGTATACAATGTTTTTTCTACGAGTCATCTAAAATAATATTTTTACTATAAAACCTAAATAATTAATGAAATTGGTATCTCAATAGACAAAAATGTAGTACAAAAGACATAAACGTGTGTATTGTCGCCAGTTTAGCCTTTTTTATGGGAGCGCGGCGACGTGATAGGTATTTTTTTATAGTTGACTACAGCGTATCGAAATGAATATTATAGTTGAGTTGGGATCCCATACATGAAAAGTACGAAATCTTAATTCAACCATTACATTCGACGAGTAGAAAAATGTCACTTAATGTTAGACGGTAGCGACATCACCAGCGGCAAATGCAAGTTGGATCCTTTACAAACTTATCTTTGCGGGTGGTGAAATTTTCAACTACAGTAGCTCAGTACAAAAACTTTAACATTGTTAGACGGAGGCGACATCGTCAACGGTAAATGTAAGTTGGTTTTATATATAAATATAGAGTTGCTAATTCGAAACGGTAAAGTAATGACGTCGGTACTGAATCCATTTGGCAGGAGCAGGTTTAACCGAGTTTGGAAAAGGTTGGTTTTTTAACGATTTAAGGTCTTTGTCCTTCGGATTATTGTGAGAATTGTCAGGAGGGTTAATAGTTTAAGGGAATATAAAATATATATGTTAACGGCACCAATCATGGGATATATAAACAAAATATGGAGTATTTTTGATATTTCACCGACTTGCAAAATTTCTACCGCTTTATGCGTTAAAAGTTGAGTGTTCTATTCGTCCGTTATGTTTTTTATGTATTTAATGAATACTGCAATTGGTTTCAATATTATTAACTAATTAAAACTATGTTTATTTGCCCCAGTCATGGGATGTATGGCGCCATTAATTTTCAAACTAACAAATATTAATGAAAAATTAAACTTAAGCAGCTCTTTGGCTCTTGTTTATGGTAAAATGTTACCATAGCGTTTAAACACCGATGTCAAACACTTGACAACACAACACTTTGAGTAGGCTCTAGTGTTATTTGGCTGCGGTTTTCTGTAAGGTGGAGGTACTTCCCCAGTTGGGCTCTGCTCTAGATCTGGAATGACATCCGCTGTGCTGTGCCCTACCACACAGAGCGAGATGACATTCACAATGCCCATACCTCTCTTTTGGACGTAGTTTAAGGAGTAATTTGTTTATACCATCCCATTACTGGTGCCAGTTCCATCATAGGGGTTTATTATTGAGAAAATTGATAGATGTGATTTATTTTTAGGTTTTGACAACTGTACCCCTAGTGTAAATTTATTCTATGGCGTAACGTGACGTACGCGTTTGCGTTAAGTCTCATTTTGTATGAGATTTTGAGTTTCCTAAACGTCCCGCTTGGCGCACTGTGTCTAAATCCCATACTAAATGAGACTTAACGCAAACGCGTACGTCACTTTTCGAAATCGAATAAATTTAAACTAGGGGCTCTGGTCTGGTCTAGTGGTTAGTGCCCATGTCTATGAAGTCGATGGTCCTGGGTTCGAATCCCGGTAAGGGCATTTATTTATGTGAGTAAAATATCTATTTGTTTCCGAATCAATCAATCAATCAAAACTTTATTGATAAAATATAGTTATTTTACATATCAACACATTATATCTATATCTATTTAATAGGATCACATTATTCTTTTATAGATGAAAACATTATTTACACAAATATAATTATTTCACAGTTCATTATTATTACGGGTCGAATTATTTTAACTTATTTTAAAAAGAATTAATCAGATTTATATAATAGTCAAATATAATTATAATTTCTAATGAACAATTTTTTTTAAGTGTTTATTTCTATCACATGTAATTAAATATAAATATTTTGTTTTTAAATAGCTATTATACTTCGTACCGTAAAACCACCCAACTATAGTCCAACTATGGTCCACAAGTTCAAAAGGAAATTAAGTATCTATACCAATGTTCCTTGTGGTTTACTCCTAGTTTTACCTTCCATTTATAAACATACTTTGCCTTAGAACTACAAAAATATAGTACAATACACACCTGTACCCCTAGTGTAAATATTTTCGACAGCGAAACGTGACGTACGCGTTTGCGTTAAGTGTCATTTTGTATGAGATTTTTGACTTTCCAAAACGTCCCGCTTGGCGCGCTGTTCAAAAACCCATACAAAATGAGACTTAACGCAAACGCGTACGTCACGTTTCGAAATCGAATTTATTTACACTAGGGGTACTGTACCCCTAGTGTAAATTTAATGGACATCATAACGTGACGAACGCGTTCGCGTTAAGTCTAATTTTGTATAGGATTTTGAGTTTCCAAAACGTCCCGCTTGGCGCGCTCTTTCAAAATCCCATACAAAATGAGACTAATCGCAAACGCGTACGTCACGTTTCGAAATCGAATTTATTTACACTAGGGGTACTGAACGAGAAAAATTTAGTTTATTTGTGGACCATAGTTGGGAGCTTTGGACTCTAGTTGGGTGGTTTTACGGTATTTAAATTGATCTTGGGCAAGTAATCAGGTGGTCTTTTACAGAGTATAGTGCATCCGTAATCAACTTAATTTTTAGTTTGTTTTCAAACGTTCTACTATACTACTAATCATGGTTGATATGTTGTTGTTGTCCTAAAGCACCCCAGAGGTGCAAAGGGCCTTCACAAGCTCGCGCCACTCCTTCCTATCTTCAGCTCGTCCTCTGGCCTCGCTCCAGCTCAACCCGACCGTAACTCTCTTTGGACGGACCGTTGCCAAGAGTGTACAGGACGCCCGGAGCCACGGCTTCCGTCCGGCGGTTTCCACGCGACAGCTATGGTAGCATTATTCGTTTCCCCTCTTCGAATAGTATGTCCTATCCATCTCCATTTCCGTGTCGCAATTTCTTCGTCAATGGGTGTTTGCCGGCATATACTCCATAGGTCTTCATTTCGAATGGTTTTTGGCCAGAAAACGCGAAGGATCGACCTGAGGGACTTGTTGACGAAGACCTGAAGTTTATTAGTTAGGCCTTTAGTCACTCTCCACGTTTCGCAGCCAAAAAGCAACACAGATTTCACAGTGGATTCGAAGAGGGAAAGTTTTACTGATTTGGTTGATATACTAGTATTTAAAGTTTGTACGGAACCCTCGGTGCGCGAGTAAAACGAACTCGCACTTGACCGGTTTTTTCTACTGACGGAAATTGCTTGACAGACTATATATAATTATCTCCAGGGCGTGCAATCTCCAGTAATTCGTAATTAAAACGGTAAAGACACGGTAAAGCCCCGACGAGACAATTAATCTGTACGTTCCTGTTCCTGCTTAGCCTGTTATACGGGATGCTGCGACAGGACTTACTGTAATGTTAATTACGAACACAATATGGTGGTAAGACGTCATATTACTACATTACGATTAGGGCTGCCATCTCGAATTTCGCCAAACCCGGACAAAGATTCAAAAAAACCCGGACATTTGGCGTAAATCGCATTTTTTCTCCGGACGAGTCCGAAAATAATATTTTTTAAAAACAAGACCTTTAATTTTACATGTAGTTTTAATGTGCTTCCTTACATGACAAGTGTCCGGGTTTTCCCCTGTCAATCAATCAATCAATAATTTATTTATTTGCAAAAATACAGTAACAAAAGGTGTTAGATCTATTCAGGTACAGTCAGCATCAGAAGTAGCCTATCAAATAACGTTTCATAAGTATCTACCATTCTGTAACGGCTTGACAAAAAGTGGTGTCTTTGATATAGAACAACTAAGACTGTAAAAGATATACTTTTGAGCGCGAATTTTAGAAATTTATCTATATTTGGAAAAGTTATCCGGAATATCAGATACTTTTGGCGCGTTGTTTCATCCGCTACTTTTGATGCTGACTGTACAATGTGTATTTTGCTTGCAAGCAAGCGTGCAAATATAATAATGCATCTAAGCATTAAAAAATAACTAATTTCAAAAGACATTAACATAAATAGAAAATGAAACCAAACGTCACTTTTGACACTGACAGATCGGTATAGTATCGCTGCGACATCTTATAAGCATTGTTCGAATCTGACCGTAGGAGGCCAATTCAAAGTTACATTTTGACATCAAAACGATATGTAATTGATATGCTTTTGTTATCATTCGTCCGTGCGTCTTGCTAATACATGTACGAACAAGTACGAACGAAACATACGCGCGTAGGATAACAAAATAACATAATTTAGATATCATTTTGAGTTTGAATTGGCCTCAATGTCAAGTTTCTCGCGAGGTCTTTGACCTACGTATGGAGTGTTGGTAGAAAGGTCGTAAGCGACGATGCAGGTGATGGAGTTAGGCTGTTTTGGAATGGGAACCGAGGCACTTTCGCTTAGGGTCGTGTCTTATAGGATAGTGCAGAGCGATTATAATATAAGTTTATGTCGATACGATGTAATTAATATTATTGTTTTGAAATATAAATTTTAAAGTAAACCAGTTTTTCTCGTACCGTCTTAGAAAATAATACTTGCAGACATTAAAAAATACTATTTATAACTTTAACTTTTTTATACTACGTCGGTGGCAAACAAGCATACGGCCTGCCTGTTGGTAAGCAGCCTCCGTAGCCTATGTACACCTGCAACTCCAGAGGAGTTACATGCGCGTTGCCGACCCTAACCCCACCCCCCTCGTTGAGCTCTGGCAACCTTACTCACCGGCAGGAACACATACCTGTTCAACGCCTATTTAACTTATGTGCCTAATTTTCTGTAAATGAATTATTTTATGTACCAACCTAATTTTGACATGTTATACCTATGAAAAAATCTGAATCTGAATCTGGATAAGACTTTATTCGTTTTACAACTAGAATAACAAGGAAAACACATTTTTTTACGTTCACTTGTCAATTTATAGGTAACGTTAATTAAATTTTTATCTATTTTACTTTTTCATGGATATTATTGGTTAAACTTCATTTTTATATTATTTGAAATATGTAATTTTTATATTTCATTTTTGTGTCTTGTTTCTTTCGATATTCGATATTGGTAAGCAATAAAGAATATATATATTGTACAAAACTTACAGTAAATTCTCACTTAACATATTGTTTCCCTAGAAAATAAGATATATTAGCATCCCGCGTTAGCTTAAGTCACTAACAAGTATAAGTAATTGCACTCTCCCGTCTAATATATAGTGGTTGTCAAGAAACTAATAATAAGTCAAGTTGTAGAAAGTCAGTCAAGATGAATTATCGACTAGGTATCGATAATGACGCTGTCTCTTCACTAGATGATAATTAGTATACCTTAGGGAATATATATTTGTTAGAAAGTCTATTGTTGTACGAAATAGGTGTTAATAAAATCGATATAAAAAGTGAAACTGATAAATCGGCGGTGTCATTATCGTATGCTTACTAAATAAATATTGTCTTGTGATGTTAATGTCTTTAAAAGAGTAGTGCCGAGATTTAGATATATTGTAAACACAATAATAAGTGTCCAAAAATTTACATTGATCTATTAAGAATAAAAAAGCTGGAATAAATTTTAATCACTTGTGGTATTTTGTTATAAATTTACAATTCTACTGAGTGCGGATGATTTTTATTATTATTATTATTTTTTATTGAAAATTATAAAATATTGTTAATCATGCTACTTAATTGCATTAAATGTGTCAAATAAGCTTGTTGCCATTTCCATAAAATAAATAAATAAATAATAAGGGATTATTTATTTATGGAATGCAGCGGAGTGACTCCATACAGGGCTAAACATCTCGGATCTCCGAGAGACCTCCCTGAGGTCCTACTCAACATTAAAGGTTTGATAGGATTCCTCGAGGAGCTGGGCTGGCAGGACTAGCCCACCCCCAACATATCACGCAAAATAGGCGCAAGTCGTCGAGTTGCGGAAAATCGCCCGAATACAATACAATACAAGGGATTATTTTACTCTGATCGACTTAGTCCCAAGCTCAATCAGGCGCGGATACAAGGGGGGGGGCATAGGGGCAATGGCCCCCCCCTAAAACCCTGGCTCTCACATTACTAAATTTTTTTTTTACCTTATTTTCTGTGCAAAAATATATGATTTTCTCAAAATGGCCCCCCCCTAAGCCAAATCTTGTATCCTCGCCTGAGCTCAATAAGATTTATTTATATATTTAGGTTTGTCAACATGTAAAATACAAAAAATACTTATAAATGACAAGTTATAAAATAAGATTGCTTGAGTATTCACCCAATTACAGGCAAACACGGCATGCATTTAACAGATTTTGCTTACATTTATTTATTTTTTTCTCCTTAGTACTAAATATATACAAGGTAATGCTGGAATTAGTAGAATACAGAAAATAAGCTAAGTAACTAGTGAGATTGATGCTATCAGTAGTCTAAGTTAATATAAGTTTACAATTAAGATGTGTTTATATATTTATGTTATATATAATATAGTTAGGTATATATAAATACTTATATACATAGAAAACATCCATAACTCAGGAGCAAATATTTGTGATAAACACATAAATAAATGCCCTTACCACGATTCGAACCCGGGATCTCCTGCTTCGTAGGAAGGATCAGTACCGATTCTGTATAATAATATAGAACATATTAAAATTACGCATAGACAATTACTCGATACATTATTATATGTACAATACATATTAAAATTATATTTTAATAATCTTTTAGTATCTTAAATTATAAATAAAAACAAGAAAGTAGTAAGATAGAAGATAAAAACAAGAAAAACATCGACAAATGATTATCGATACTGTGCCACATCCCTAGTATTATCGACACCGTATTGGTCACGGCGGCACAATAGGAAGCTTATTTGTACAACGTCGGCAGAAAAATACTACCTACATTTTAAAACATCGACAAATTATTATCGATACTGTGCCACATCCCTAGTATTATCGACACCGTATTGGTCACGGCGGCACAATAGAAAGCTTATTTGTACAGCGTCGGCAGAAAAAGACGATTTTTGTATGAGTAAATGATGAGTCAGATTATTTTTTGAAAAAAATGTCTCATCCGGATTTTGTTACGGTTTTTTATCTTAAAATTGTCATGTTATGCTTTTTCTATACGTTTTTGGTCCAATTAATGGGCTATTGGGGTTGAAAATATTTTATACTATGAGTTAAGGTTACGCGTCTTCCCTGTGGACATCAATTCAATTCATTTATTTAATTAAACATAGGTTACAAGAAAAATGGTGGTAGAACTATAAATATAAGTTTCATCTCTATGTTTTACCCACTATGGTGTACAAAATTGTCTCCTGTGGTTATAAAATAAATGCATGGTTATGTCTAACCTAACTAAACACTTAGCCATTAATACTACTACAAATGTCACTTATTTAGGTTACATATATATTTTTTTTATACTACGTCGGTGGCAAACAAGCATACGGCCCGCCTGATGGTAAGCAGTTTCCGTAGCCTATGTACGCCTGCAACTCCAGAGGAGTTCCATGCGCGTTGCCGACCCTAAACCCACCCCTCCTCATTGAGCTCTGGCAACCATACCCACCGGCAGGAACACAACACTATGAGTAGGGTCTAGTGTTCTTTGGCTGCGGTTTTCTGTAAGGTGGAGGTACTTCCCCAGTTGGACTCTGCTCTAGATCTGGAATGACATCCGCTGTGCTGTGCCCTACCACACAAAGCGAGATAACATTCACAATGCCCATACCTCTCTTTTGGACATAGTTTAAGGACGTACCCGGGTCCGAACATTTATATACAATGTCAAAAAAAAGAAAAGATTAATATAATCATCATTTATCTCCGCATCATTAACTTCTTTTTTTTTTTTTTTTTTTTTTTATTTATTACAACATTAAAATATAAAATATGTGTACCACAAAACAAAATATTCGCCAAACTGCGAGACAGTTTGTTGGCTATGAGCTCGCTCGTTATACTTATAAAAAGGTACATAATTTTGCACTGTCCTACCGTCCCGGCATGGCCAATTTTTATGTAGGTATTACAATTATGAAGTAGGTATAACGTAGGATTGGTGACTCAACACTGGTGGCGCGGGCGCGGGACAGGAGCACAGCGGTGCGTAAAAAACTACCCAAAGGTTATATATGATAAGACCGCCTGTTGTCTGCCTCTAAATTTAATCAATTGTTTATTTTTCTTGTATATTTTTACTGAGGTGTGCCAATAAAGAGTATTTTATCTATTTATCTATCTATCATTTTTACAATTCTAATACTAAATTTAAAGAGAATAATAGAATAATATATTTATTTCAAGAATTTGGCATTACAAGACCAGCAGTACATTGATCCCCACACTAGGCTCAGCCTGCCACGTGGGAATCTCAGAGAAGTATCGAAATGGTGCGGTTCTCATTTTAACAGAATACATTATTGTTAAAGCTAAATTAAGTAAATAAGATTTTTTTATTATATGACTAACTATCAAACTAAGCACAAAAACAGTTAAAAAGGTCTCAGTAAGTTGTATGTAAGTGAAAGTGTTTATGTTTTTTTAAATAAACATACAATTCTAATACAACTCTGAGCCATTATCATCATTTATTTTTGACGACCGGTCTGGCCTAGTGGGTAGTGACCCTGCCTATGAAGCCAGTCATGGGTGTTTTCTATGTATTTATTTGAGGGACTTGACTGCCCTTGTAAACTGTATGTTGGTCTTCTGTGCCTTAACTAAAAAAACCGGGCAAGTGCGAGTCGGACTCGCGCACGAAGGGTTCCGTACCATTATTTATAAATAAAAACGGCAAAAAAATTATGTTTGTTGTATGGGAGCCCCCTTAAATATTTATTTTATTCTGTTTTTAGTATTTGTTGTCATAGCGGCAACAGAAATACATCATCTGTGAAAATTTCGACTGTCTAGCTATCACGGTTCATGAAATACAGCCTGGTGACAGACGCACGGACGGACGGACGGACGGACGGACAGCGAAGTCTCAGTAATAGGGTTCCGTTTGACCCTTTGGGTACGGAACCCTAAAAAGACGGTGGTACCACCTTGCGCCGCCTTACTGCAAAAATTGCCTGTCGCTGCATCCTTACAGAAGTTGGTTCGGAATACAGCCTGTGCAGGTCGGTTTTGGTTCCAAAAGCGGCTGCGAAGCCGCTGTCCATGCCGTTCGAACGTACATCGAGCGCCAGGCAGGAGAGGTTCTTCTGAAGGTGGATGTCTCCAATGCTTTTAATTCAGTAACAAGGGGTGCCTTGTTGACTCAAATAAAATAAAAAATTCCGGCTACCTTTAACTTTCTTTGGCAGTGTTACAGTTCTCCTTCAAAATTATTATACCAATCCAACCTTTTAGCATCTTCCGTCGGTTGTCAACAAGGCGACCCCCTTGGTCCAGCAATTTTCAGTCTCGCTATTCATCCCATAATCAAGAATCTAAATTCAAAATTAATATTTGTTATCTAGACGATGGGATCCTTGGCGGTGAAGCGATTTCGAAAGTTTATAAATAAAAAAAACAAAATTTCAAGGCCACTTGACGACCGGTCTGGCCTCGTGGGTAGTGACCCTGCCTATGAAGCCGATGGTCCCGGGTTCAAATCCTCGTAAGGGCATTTATTCGTGTGATAAGCATGGATATTTGTTCCTGAGTCATGGGTGTTTTCTATGTATTTAAGTATTTATAAATATTTATATATTATATATAATATCGTTGTCTAAGTACCCTCAACACAAGCCTTATTGAGCTTACTGTGGGACTTAGTCAATTTGTGTAATAATATCCTATAATATTTATTTATTTATTTATTTATCTTCACATCGGTTTTTTTATACCACGACGTCCACGACGGTGGCTAGCAAGCATACGCCGCCTGATGGTAAGCAGTCACCGTAGCCTATCAAAATAAAAATCTGTTGGGTTATATAGGCCCACGGTGTATATGTCCACATACTTGTAAACTATGATGTTGACCGTACAGGCCACGTGAAAGTGAAATAATGTTGCTGTCGCTACTGACGGTTGTGTAGCTATTATTACTTTGTTGACCTTACGTTGCATTGTGCCCGGCTTGGGAATATCACAAAGATGGGTGTGTTCTTATTGTGCCTTAATTTTTTTTATATACTACTGGCCTTAGCGTCTATTTCAGACGATCTATGGTGCAATGTCTAGAGACATTACACCGCCTGGGACGGAGTTAAGGAAAACGCAGGGATGCCCAGCACCTGCGCCACCCTCTCGACCTCACTGGCCGGACCCACAGGAAAGGCAAGCCAATACGTGTGGTTGGCTGCAGGAGTCTACCGCAGATTTCAGATTGGACCCTACTCACGCCTAACGGGGTCGGGGGGGACGGGGTTTTATATAAGTAAATAAATAAATAATATAGGGAGATTCTTACACAAATTGACTAAGTCCCATGGTCAGCCAGGAAGGCTTGTGTTGTGGGTACTTAGACAACTTATTCTTCCTCGCGTTGTCCCGGCATTTTGCCACGGCTCATGGGAGCCTGGGGTCCGCTTGACAACTAATCGCAAGATTTGGCGTAGGCACTAATTTTTACGAAAGCGACCGCCATCTGACCTTCCAACCCAGAGGGTAAACTAGGCCTTGTTGGGATTAATCCGGTTTCCTCACGATGTTTTCCTTCACCGAAAAGCGACTGGTAAATATCAAATGATATTTCGTACATAAGTTCCGAAAAAATCATTGGTACGAGCCGGGGTTTGAACCCGCGACCTCGGGATTGCAAGTCGCACGCTCTTACCGCTAGGCCGCGGAAAGAATGAGTGAAAGGAGGTTAACAAAGAGAGTGTATAAGGGAGAAGTAGAAGAGGGAGCTGGAAGGGGTAGACCTCGGCGGACTTTCTCTGATCAAATCGGTGAAATCCTGAAGAACGGCCAGGTCAAGAGCACCCTAAACCGACGAGCGTGTATGAGGAATGTTATGAGAGTGAAGGAAGCGAAAAAGGTATGTCAGGATCGTAGCAAGTGGAAATCCGTGGTCTCTGCCTTCACCTCCGGGAAATAGGTGTGATTATATTATGTATGTATGTATAGGTCATTCTGAGCAACTATAATCTTGAAAGAAAATTGACTCTCCCATATATTTTGGATGCCTGATGTTGATTTTTTTTATGATACAGAAGGCAAACGAGCAGACGGATCACCTGATGGTAAGTGATTACCGCCGCTCATGGACGCCCGCAACACCAGAGAGGTTGTAAGTGCGTTGCCGGTTAAGATGAGAGTACGCTCTTTTCTTGAAGGTTTGTAGGTCCTATCGGTCCGTAAACACTGCAGGCGACAGTTTACACAGTTAAGCTCATAAGGGAGAGTCCATTCTTTTTGTAAAGTTTATTCTCTCTGCTCTGTAGAGCCAAGTGGAGTAAACCTTCGTGTTGTGATTGTCGAAAGTGGCAGGAACAGGCGCATTGGCAGGTGGAAAGTCATTATTTACTGCGCAAACCTGCCAATTGTATACAAACGTGTGTCAGAGATAACATGACGTGTGTATTGTGTTTTATTATCACTTTATCGGCTTTCGGTATAAAGTTTTACCTATCTTAAGTAGCGTTGAAAAACCTTAGAAAATACGGGAAAATATACAAACGGCTTTTTATTTCGAGTTTCTTTCGAAAAAGTAATGCAAATTTCAGTTACAATCCTTCCGAAAAAATAAAGCCGAAAAATCAAGTTTTTCTATAAATTATTTTTATTTTATGTATTTTTCAATAATGTACAGTCAACATCAAAATTAACGGATCAAACAAGGTGTCAAAAGTATCTACCATTCTGTAACAGCTGAACAAAAAGTGATGGTTTTATATGTAGAACAATTATTAAGACTGAATATCAAAGATTTATTCAAATAATCATTCAAATTTATTTAAGAACAAAATAGGTACATTTAATTGGGCATTATAAAAATAAACTAACTTATCTATTAAATAAAACTAAATTAAAACTAAAAATTTAGATTTGTTTATATTTGGAAAAGTTATCAGGAATATCCGATACTTTTGACGCGTTGTTTCGTCCGTTACTATTGATGCTGACTGTACTTAATTAGGGATGTGAATGTGTTAGTTTCTGACATTTTACTGACTTTGACACTGAATGAATGAATTATTTTATATTTGCGGAATATGGGTACAATAATATATTTTATTTATAACACAATTGAATCGGGTCTGAAATTGTATACTTATTGTAAATTATAATAGTAAATAATAATCAGATTTGTAAATTGTATATTAATTAAGTTAAGTACAGTTTGTTGTTTTTACCCTATTTCCTAATGGAAGAGCGGGGTCTCCCGACACAAGTATTGTTATACTTAATGGGAGATTCCAGCCCTTTATGTTATGTGTATTATAAGTTAAACCAAATAAACTATTTTGTATTTGTATTTTGTATTTTAATTTTAATGACATACATAATTTACTATGGCTCTCAGATGAAGAACCCACTGACAGGTAGGAAGATGTATGCGGTCATAATATATATTTATATTTATTCATATATGTATACTTATAAAGATATTTGCTGTACATATTTCATTTCATTTATTTAACATTAAAAGTCATGTGCATTACAGAAGATGTTAGTTGGATGTAGTCAGTACATGACACCCGGGTAGGGCGCATAATGTTAGTACTTATGAGGTACCTAATTACCTACTTATATACTATAGTACTTATAAATTAATGCATATCTAATTTAACATCCTTACAATATGATAAGCTAATAATTAAATGTCATATTCTTTTATCAACGTTATTTCTAATATTATACAAACGCATATCTACCGCACTAGTGCGAAAATTAGCATATTACGTTACTGTGTCGAACATTTAAAGGGCCATACGAGTATGTACAGTGCCCCTAGTGTAAATTTAGTCGATAGCGAAACGTGACGTACGCGTTGGCGTTAAGTCTCATTTTGTATGGGTTTTTGAACAGCGCGCCAAGCGGGACGTTTTGGAAAGTCAAAAATCTCATACAAAATGACACTTAACGCAAACGCGTACGTAACGTTTCGCTGTCGAAAATATTTACACTAGGGGTACTGTAAAACTTTGTACGATACATGTGCGAATAGGTAATTTGCAACTCGTGTCGATTTAAAACACTCCCTTCGGTCGTGTTTTAATTTACAAATTCCCTACTGCCACTCGTTACAAATTTCCTATTTTTCGCACTTGTATCGTAATGTACTATTATTTATATACATATAGTATATAGTATGTAAAAATATATAATTACTTTAGAAGTTTAGATATAGTTTTTAATTACTCTTTTAGGTATGGGTTAACTGGAAGAGATCCCTCTTAGGGATAAGTTCGCCTTTGTACTACCCAATTATATTCCATCTGATGTAATATTTATTTTTCTCGTACAATAAATTGTTTACTTACTTACTGACATAGTCCACCATACTCTACTTAATTGGTTACTTGACATATGTATATTGAATATTATAACAAAATTTAGCTAAATGGATAGAAAATGAGCCATCCATTATAAAAAAAAGTGGAATTTAAAAAGACATATTGAGATTGTAAAAATACGAGGCTCCAGTCTCAAAAACTTTTTTTTTACTTTGAAAATGAAAAAAGAAAATGGTACCATTCGATTGCATTCATTTTATTGAAAAATAAACTGTTTCACAACTATATAAGTAAATGCAATATTTCAGGGTCAAAATAGCAATTTTCTTGATCTTCCATATATTTAGGACAGACTAATGTAATGTGACGTCACATTACAATATAATTTTGTTAGAGGCGTTTCAATCGTCGAGTGCGAGCGTCAGACTTTAACTCTCATTTCTGACCTTTGTGTTGCTTAAATGCCATGAGTCCCATATAGACATTTGATCCTCAGGAAAATCAAGATCGATTGACATTATTTACGAAAGACTGTCAAGTAGCCAATTAAGCATGCAAATAAAAAATCTAAACTAACACTAATTTCAGGGTTTTTGAATATTCCTTTTTCAAGGTGGTGAAAAAGGGTTTGAAAGTTTGTATGGAGATCAAAGATTTTTGGGCGGGACTTGAATCGTTATATTACGGCATATTTTTAAAATACAAGATAAGTTATTTCTGCGTTTTTAAAAATTCGTCCCCGAAATGGGTTGAAAAGGGGTTGATAATTTGTAAGAGGTTTAAAATTTAACTTAAGCTAGTAAATTGAAACTTCGTAAATTGGTACTTCATTGAAAGAGAAGAATTATTTTTTAAGCGTTTTTAAAAATTCATTCCCCAAGGTAGTGAAAGAGGGGTTGAATTATATGGAGGTCAAACATTTTTTTGAGTGCAGGACTTGAAACTTTGTATGTGGGCATATTATTAGAATAAAACAAAAATGATTTCAACGGTTTATAAAAATTATACTCCTTAAATGGTTAAATGGGTTGAAAGTTTGAATCCATTACAAATGCTTAAAAACTTAATAGAAAAACATAATGGAAACATTCTTGGTAACCCCTAAGGGGGTTAAAAAGGGGATAGAAGTATATATATTATATGGTACGAGTTTTCTTTTAAGCTAGGCGTTTAAAATGGCGTTCATTGAAAGTATTAATAATCCCCCAAATTGGTAAGAATAAGGGTTTAAAGTTTGCATTAGATTGGAATAGTGGACTTGAAAATCTTCTTAAGGGATTATATCGAGAACATTTTTTTTTACTTTTATTTACTTTATTCACTTCTTAGGTTGTGTCAGACAAATCTCACGCGTTGTATAATTATTAACAAGTGATTAACCTTCCACACTGCTACCTTTTGCTGCGTAATATTCTATGCTCATGTATATAACCACCAACATAAAAATCCACGCGTACGAAGTCGCGGGCAACAGCTAGTACACTTATATTTCTTTAGTTGATCGTAGAAAAGCGAGAAAACATAAATTTGCTGTCTCTCTTTAACGTAAAGATTATATTTAGATGTGAAATCGTAAAGCGCAGTTTCTCCCACGCTTAGTATTCTAAACGCCTCTGAACACCGTGTTTTCGCTTCAGGATGTGGCAGTAGGACGGACGTCATTAATTATAAGTGTTATAATGTATGTTACAGTCGTGCTTAAATGGTAATAAACATATTATATATCATTTTGATGCGATATCTATCTCTTAAGTGCCAATCACATCCACACTTTATCAGGCCTGATATCGGACCCGGTTTCGGGCCTGAGCAAGAATATGTTTCCGTTTCACCAAATATCAGCACATCGTTTACAATATTTGAAATGTAAAAAGCGGCCAACTGCGAGTAGGACTCGCCCATGAAGGGTTCCGTATCATTTATGACGTATTAAAAATAACTACTTAGATCTCGTTCAAACCAATTTTCCGAGGAAGTTTGAATGGTAATGTACATCATATATTTTTTTAGTTTTATCATTCTCTTATTTTAGAAGTTACAGGGGGGGGGGGGGGATACACATTTTACCAATTTGGAAGTGTCTCTCGCGCAAACTATACAGGTTAGAAAAAAATGAGATCAGAAACCACAATATCATTTTTGAAGACCTATTCATAGATATAGTATAGGTTTGATGAAAAAAAAAATTGAGTTTTAGTTATATGTATGTATATACTTTGTTGTACATAGAAATAAAAACACGAGAAACACAGTTACAGAGTAAATTAAATACAACAAAGGCGAACTTATCCCTGTATAGTATCTCTTCCAGTTAAACTTTGAGGAAATGAGTAAAACAGAAGTAACGGAGAATGAATTTAGATGACTCGTAGGAAAAGTATTGTAGGTATACAATAGTGATATAATCAAGCCTTTCAATTTATTATTATTTATTATTATCATAAAAATATCTCAACGAGGGGGTGGGGTTAGGGTCGGCAACGCGCATGTAACTCCTCTGGAGTTGCAGGCGTACATAGGCTACGGAGACTGCTTACCATCAGGCGGGCCGTATGCTTGTTTGCCACTGAGATAGATCTTAAACAGATACGGAGTCCTACAAAACACTTTACGGTTTGACTGTGGCATCGAGCAGTATCTATTTCTTATATTAACACTATATTTATTTACAATAACAATATACATAATGGATATTTACAATATAATCTTTTTTATTTTTTTTGGTATATAACACACACACACACACACACACACACATACACACAGCAGATGTCATTCCAGATCTAGAGCAGAGCCCAACTGGGGAAGTACCTCCACCTTACAGAAAACCGCAGCCAAATACACGAGACCCTACTCATAGTGTTGTGTTCCTGCCGGTGAGTAAAGTTGCCAGAGCTCAACGAGGGGGGTGGGGTTAGGGTCGGCAACGCGCATGTAACTCCTCTGGAGTTGCAGGTGTACATAGGCTACGGAGACTGCTTACCATCAGGCAGGCCGTATGCTTGTTTGCCACCGACGTAGTATAAAAAAAAAAAAAATTATTTATTTCAATACAAAAACTATTACATTCTTAATTACTCTAAAAAAAAAACATTAAAATGGACTATAAACTAAATACGAGGGTTGCTACTTATATATCCGGAAACAAAAAAACAAACAAACGTACACGGCTGAAAATGGTTTTATTGTTTTTCAAAGTATTCCCCTTGATGATCTATGCGCTTTTGCATTCGTGTGAACCAATTTTTGAAGCACTTCTGCCACTCCGCCTGAGGTACCTCCATAACGTGTTGTTTGAATGCGTCGACAGCATCTTCAGCGGTCGAAAATCGTTGACCGCGTAATTTATTTTTTATATTGGGAAATAAATTAAAATCATTAGAAATTAGAAATTAGAAATGTTTATTTGCCAGAATATGTTACAATAAGGTCTTAAAACAGTTTTAGCATCAGTATTCAGTCGACATAAAGCCAACATGCAAAGGGCATTGGGTGCCAAGTCAGGGCTGTACGGCGGATGACCCATTAATTCCACATTTTGACCTTCCAAAAATAGAGTTGTTTCGCGTGACGTATGACAGCTGGCATTGTCATGATGAAGAATGATTCTTAGTCGCTGGTTAGTTTTACGAATTTGTTCAAATACTTCCGGTAAGCAAATGGTCGTGTACCAATCTGAATTAACCGTTTTACGGTTTTCTAGTGGCACTGTAGCTACATGGCCATTAATACCGAAGAAGCAGGCCACCATTTGTTTCAATGTACTTTTTGCACGAGTAACTTTCGTAGGGTTCGGCTCATTTTGAAACACCCATACCGTTGATTGTTGCTTCGTTTCGGGATCGTATGCATAGATTCAGGATTCATCACCTGTATAGATATTATAAACGGCCTTTGAGTCACCACGGTTATATTTTTTTAACATTTTATTGCACCATTCGACGCGAGCATCTTTTTGCTCCTTAGTTAAGTTGTGTGGTATCCAACGCGAACAATTTTTTTTTTACAGCTAAATGATCATGTAATATGCTATTAATGCTAGTCATAGAAATACCCAGAGTCGCCTCTACCTCGCGGTACGTAACATGTCGGTCGTCCATTATAAGTTTTCGCACAGCCTCAATATTTTGTGGTACCGATTTCGGGCGACCTGCCTTAACTTCGTCCGTAAGCATACTACGTCCACGATTGAACTCACTAAACCAGTGATACACAGTAGTTTTAGTTGGAGCTTCATCACCAAAAGTTGAAGTTAGTTGATCTATGCACTGTTGTTGCGTTAAACCACGCCGAAAATCATAATAAATCATAGCACGAATATTTTCACGAGTGAGTTCCATTCTTGCAGCGAGATGACATTTAAAACCCGTCAAAAACAAAACACTAGCGATATTAAGAAAGAAAAATATACCGGCCAGTACTTTAAAAAGTTCAAATTTTACCATGGAGGTATGCAGTAGCTTTATGCAGTATAACAGTATTAATGATCGGGAAAGTGTGTAATAGCATAAATCCTTTACGCACGCTGACGCAACTGTTATTTACCGAATCGATCAAGTGTGAGCTGGCTTAAATAAGCACACAGGGTTCCGATAGGCCTATTCGAACACTGATATCAGAATGATATCTAATTGATATTAATAGGGATAATCGTCGGTTGGTGTCACATTACTTTTAGAGTAAATTGTCTTATTACAAGGGCCCTCTACGTGTTGGCTTCGGCCCCACGCACGCCTTCAAAATGCCCGGGACCCCATGGTCCCGAGAATTTGTAAGAGACATACAAATAATAATAATAATCTATAGTAATAATAATGTTTTTAAATACCACTTTTTTATAATGGATGGGTCATATTCTATCCATTTAGCAAAATTTTGTTATAATATTCAACATGTCGACCGTTCTGGCCCAGTGGGTAGAGATCCTGCCTATGAAGCCGATGGTCCCGGGTTCAAATCCTGGTAAGGGTATTTATTTGTGTGATGAGCACGGATATTTGTCCCTGAGTCTTGGGTGTTTTCTATGTATTTAAGTATTTTTATATCATATATATCGTTGTCTGAGTACCCACAACACAAGCCTTCTTGAGCTTACTGTGGGACTTAGTCAATTTGTGTAATAATGTCCTATAATATTTATTTATTTATTTAATAAGCGCTGGTGGCCTAGCGGTGAGAGCGTGCGACTTGTAATCCGTAGGTCGCGGGTTCAAACCCCGGCTCTTACCAATGAGTTTTTCGGAACTTATGTACAAACTATTATTTGATATTATCAGTCGCTTTTCGTTGAAGGAAAACATCGTGAGGAAACCGGATTAATCCCAAAAAGTCCTAGTTTACCTTCTGGGTTGGAAGGTCAGATGGCAGTCGCTTTCGTAAAAACTAGTGCCTACGTCTAATCTTGGGATTAGTTGTCAGGCGGACCCCAGGCTCCCATGAGCCGTGGCAAAATGCCGGGACAACACGAGGAAGAAGAAGAAGATTTATTTATATTTATTTATGTGTCAAGTACCCAATTCTGTTTGCAGAATGCCTTGGGCGTTGAACCCTAAATGACCGCAGGCAAAAACACCATATCAAAGCAATTCGACCCCAGGGAAAGTGTGCTTTCTCCTTCATTCCGAGTAAAAGTGATATCTGCCGTCTCGCTTACCAAACCTCTTAACTTAACAAACGAGTTTATTGTAACTTTTACTTTATCTTGTAGGGAATAAAGTTCAAATTAGAAGAGGGTTTGGTTGTTAAATAGTACGAGTGTTGTTATGTGGTTATTGCAGTTTATTAAATAAATGTTGAATAAATGTATCTGGTTATTGTAAAATGATGCTTATGTGGTTTGTTATGCACAATTGAGTTTGGTTTAAACTATATCAATTGGGTACTTCACACATGTTGAATATTATAACAACATTTAGCTAAATGGGTAGAAAATGCATCCATTACAAAAAAAGTGAAATTTAGAAAGACATATTGAGATTATAAAAAAATACAAGACTCAGAAGTCTCAAAAAAAATTTTTTTTTTCTTTCAAAAATAGAAAAGAAAATGGTACCATTCGATTACTGACAATTTATTGAAAAATAAATTGCATTACAACTATACCCATAAACGCAATACTTCAGGGTCAAAATACATTACATACATACATTTAGGATAAGGACGTCATATGATGTGACGTCACATCACCTTATCATTATGTTAGAGGCGTTTCTCATTCTCATTTCTGACCTTTGTATTGCTTAAATGCCATGAGTCTTATATAGACATTTGATCCTGAGGAAAATCAAGATCGTTTGACATTATTTACAAAAAACAGTCAAGTAGCCAATTACAATGAGTTATGAAGTCAGTCCCATGACAAAACAAAGGGTCTTAAAATAACACTCAATTTACTATGATAAAGTAATTTACCAACTTTCGAAAGACTGTGTATTGAATGTACCCAAGCCAGTCTTTGTGTAGTTTTGACCACTTTCAAATGTCAAATATGGGTACGATAGCTGGTCTCTGTGGTGCATACAGGTCAAACTATGTGAACTTTGGCGCAGAGCAGTAATAGACAGAGGAGTTGCAATTTATAATAAATGAATAAGGTAGGTGACGCTATAGCCTATAAGGCCCGGCGGGTAATAAGGCCCAGCATTCAATAGCAGTTGAACTAGTATGATTTTTAGGGTTCCGTACCCAAAAGGGTAAAACGGGACCCTATAACTCCACTCCGCTCCGCTGTCCGTCCATCCGTCAGTCACCAGGCTGTATCTCACAGGGATCGGAAACCGGTATTTTTTGTATGGGAACGAAAACGGTATTTTTTCGTTCTTTGTTAATTACTTCATTTCTAATTAGGCAATCTAATAATACGAAGTCATTATCTGAAAACACAACTGAGTCCTACATTTAGAGTATAAAATAAACCGGAATATATGGTTATTTCGATTTTTTTGCAAAAAACCTGTTCCAATCCCTGGTATCTCATGAACCGTGATAGCTAGACAGTTGAAATTTTCACAGATGATGTATTTCTGTTGCCGCTAATACTAAAAAGTACGGAACCCTTGGTGGGCGAGTCCGACTCGCAGTTATCCAGTTTTTCAACACATCACGCTCACATAGAAGTAGCAGATATAACGAGCTGGCAACAACGCTTGTCTTCACACGCGGCGATATTTTGATAGTAGCATCCAGTCTAGAGTTGCCACCTTTTTCTACCAAAAAATTGTATTTTTGTCAAAATATTGAAAAAAATATAGTATTAAGCTTAGAATAAATTTAAAAGTGAAAAAATTACTGTCTTGGGCGAGACTTGAACTCACGGCCTCTGGATCGATACTCCAGCGCTCTGCTATCTGAGCCACCAAGACCTCATCCATAGGCAGCAAATTTTCCACCATATGGATCTAGGGGACCCTAGCGACATCTACCGTAAGAACTTTACACTTCTTAGACGGCTACCGGAGTTCCAAGTCATAATGGAAATTCACCAGTAACGATGTGCTACCCATACTAAATTAATTTTTAACAAGCAGAAACGACTGCGAACGATGCTATTAAGCTTAAAAAAAGCTAAATAAGCTCTAAGCTTAAAAAAGCTAAATAAGCTCTAAGCTTAAAAAAAGCTAAATAAGCTCTAAGGTTAAAAAAAGCTAAATAAGCTCTAAGCTTAAAAAAGCTAAATAAGCTCTAAGCTTAAAAAAAGCTAAATAAGCTCTAAGGTTAAAAAAAAGCTAAATAAGCTCTAAGGTTAAAAAAAGCTAAAAAAGCTCTAAGGTTAAAAAAAGCTAAATAAGCTCTAAGCTTAAAAAAAGCTATAAGCTTAAAAAAAGCTAAATAAGCTCTAAGGTTAAAAAAGCTAAATAAGCTCTAAGCTTAAAAAAGTTAAATAAGCTGTAAGCTTAAAAAAAGCTAAATAAGCTATAAGCTTAAAAAAAGCTAAATAAGCTCTAAGCTTAATAGCATCGTTCGCAGACGGTTCTGCTTGTTAAAAATTAATTTAAAAATAGTATTTACTGGGAAAATGGAAAAATAATGGGACACTGATTTGAGGCGTTTATAAATCCAAGTCGCATAGAGTCAAATCAAGCTAAGTTGGCAGTAATTTTAATAGCTCAGCCTGTGCAAGTGTTAAGTAAAAAAGTAGACGTTTGACGTTTAAAACAACACTTGCGCTGTCTGGGCTCTCAAAAACAACTTATTTCAGTTTGACTCTCATCATCATCATCTCAGCCATAAGACGTCCACTGCTGAACATAGGCCTCTCCCTTGGACGTCCACATGTACCGGTTGGAAGCGACCCACATCCAGCGTCTTCTTGGTTTGACTCTACGATGAGATATCGGTGACATTTGTATATCCCTTTCTTTAGTGATGAAAATATAGTTGTTAGTTTTTGTATTGTATTATTGTTTTTGTATAATATGATAATATTAATATATATAGTCCTCCTCATCGTTTTCGATGACGGCGACCCCAAATAAACACATTATGGACGTTGTCTAGCATGAGCCCTAATGTGGCTGGCCAGGCCGAACTTGCTCTTAAATACTTTATTGCACGCGTGACAATAAAGTTGGCCAGCTGCGTTGAACGTGTACACGTAGGAGGGCTTAGGTCTCTCTTTCCGTAACTGGCGTTTCATGTCTAGGCTAGTGAGGCGGTTATCTTCGAATGTTTTGACACCGTTATGGATGGTAATATTAATAAGTATGATACTTGTCCTATTGTCCCTCTTGCCGTAGAAACCACGGGCTGTTGGTGTGATGAGGCCAAGACATTTATTGGTGAAGTGAGCAGACGCATGCGGGAGTGTGGTCATGTCCCTTGCTCCGGGTCGTTTTTGATGCAGAGGTTGTCCATCGCCGTTCAACGTGGCAACGCAGCGAGCATGATGGGCTCCTTTGCATCTGGAGGGGCGCGGGGCGAGTTGTGTGGATAGTTTTTGTGTGTCGGTTAGATTTAGGATTTTGTTCAGTTTAGGTTAAAAAAAAATTTGGGGTATACGTTATTAATTTCTGAAAACCGTTAAATATGGGACCCCCTAGTAAACATTACATGATAATAATCTCACGACGTCACGACAGTTTAAATTCGATTGGTTTAGTATGATACTATATATTATAGTATGGGTGGCAACCCTAATATAGTCAGAAAGAAATACAAAGTTTATTTTTAACGAGTGTCATGTTTTGATCGGTGTTTTAATGGCCATAGGTGCGAGAAAATGCCGCCAGCATCCTTGGTACTGGTACAAGGCCTCAAGGGCCTATTTAGATTTCAGCTAGTTTTTTTTTTTTTTATTCCGAAAAGGTAAGCATTTGACCACAATCTTACCTGATGGTAAGTGCCGATGTAGTCTAGGATGGAACATGCTTACCTAAAAGATGTCTCTTCACTCTAGATTTAAAAAGGTCCAAGTTATAGTGGACTGGGAATAGATTTGCAGGAAGTGAATTCCACTCCTAGTTATAGTAATATCTCTGTATATATATTGTGTATATTATATTGTTATATCCAAAAGTTAGTATGAACTGGTAAAGCTGTTTTACTCTGTGCCAACTTTTCCTCTAACAATACTCTCTAAGTGCTTCCCAGAGAGAAATTACCCACCTTATTGTGTTTCCAGGCCACATTACCATAATACGGTGTTAATTAATTAATTATTAGTTTATTTAATAGTTAACTTGTATGGACGGAGGGAAATGATAGATAGAGTGAGGACTAGATGCGATACTATAAACGTGCTATAAACTATGCCCTTTTCCCCGACAGTTTTTTTATCACAGAAATCATACCACAACACAATGTCGATATACTCCTGCTAGATATGTTTTTTTTAATTTTTTATGTAATAGGCCGCAAACGAGCAGACGAGCCCAGGGATCGGAACCGGTTTTTTGCAAAAACATCGAAATAACCATATATTTCGGTTTATTTTATACTCAAAATGTAGGACTCAGTTGTGTTTTTAGATAACGACTTCGTATTATTAGATTGCCCGATTAGGAATGAAATAATTAACAAAGAACGAAAAAATACCGTTTTCGTTCCCATACAAAAAATACCGGTTTCCGATCCCTGGACGAGCCGCCTGATGGGAAGCAGTCATCGCCGAACATGGACATAAGCAACATCGGAGGAGCCACTTATGCGTTGCCAACCTTTGAGAACCGTAAATACCTGCTTCTTGAAGAACCCCATGTCATAGCGCAAGGGAAACACCTCAGAAGGTAGCTCATTCCACAACTTGCACGTTCTGGGAAAAAACGAGCGAGATGCCCGCTTGTTCTTGGTTTGCCACGTGTCGAGAAAGTGAGGATGAACTTTGTTTCTTACTTTGTTTCGTTGTACGTATTTACTTAACTAAAATATTATTTTCGTGAAAATAAATTTAAAAGTACTATTTTATTAAAATATCTTGAAAACGTGAAAAAAATGTTAAAATTAACAATAAACTGAATAAAGTAAAAAAAACGTATACCTGATACATAGCTATGTTAAGTCCCCCAGTCTGTCCCTTGCCGAAGGATGCCCATAAGGCTGGCTAAATTCCCACGCTAAATGGCGATGCCAATTCTTCGGCCTAGGAAGTCAGCCAGCCTAGAATCATTCGTCGTCTCAAGGTCTTTTTTAGGATTCCGTAGCCAAATGGCAAAAAACGGAACCCTTATAGATTCGTCATGTCCGTCTGTCTGTCCGATTATGTCACAGCCACTTTTTTCCGAAACTATAAGAGCTATACTGTTCAAACTTAGTAAGTGGATGTATTCTACGAACCGCATTAAGATTTTCACACAAAATAGAAAAAAACAATAAATTTTGGGGGTTCCCCATACCTAGAACTAAAACTCAAAAAATATTTTTTCATCAACCCCATACGTGTGGGATATCTAATGGATAGGTATTCAAAAATGATATTGAGGTTTCTAATATAATTTTTTTCTAAACTGTATAGTTTGCGCGAGAGACACTTCCAAGGTGGTAAAATGTGTGCCTCCCCCCCTGTAACTTCTAAAATAACAGAATAATAAAACTAAAAAAAAAATATGATAAACTTTCACCGAAAATTGGTTTGAACGAGATCTAGTAAGTAGTTTTTTTTAATAAGTGATAAATGGTACGGAACCCTTCATGGGCGAGTCCGACTCGCACTTGGCCGCTTTTTTGGAGAAGGTTATGGGCATCGCGAACTCACGGCCTCTACCGCAAACACCTCATACAACGTGTCTCCACTCTCTGGACATTGACCGAGATCCCAAGTACGGTTCCTTCTTAGGCATATTCTAATATGGTAAATATTTTGATAAGATAAACATTAAAAAAAAAGTTAAATCTATTCAAAGAAATCATCAATAAATAGGAGCATACTGTATTAGTCGTTCTCAATGACGATAAGATTGAAGTGACACTAGTGACATGCCATACTCTTTAATTACCGTGTATCTACATACAGGCTGTTTCGAAGTAATAAATCGTAAATCATTAATTTCTCCGTTCACGTTTAACATTAGCACCCATCACGCGTGTTTTCATTAGCACCATTATTCACAATATCGCGCTTTATTTATTTATTTATTTAATCTTTATTGCACAAAAGAAAACAATCTTATAGTACAAAAGGCGGACTTAATGCCATTGATACAGAATTACTTTATAGTTAAAGTAATTCTGTATCAATAAAGTGTTTAA
The DNA here is from genome assembly GCF_033807575.1 of Cydia pomonella. Taxonomy (NCBI): domain Eukaryota; kingdom Metazoa; phylum Arthropoda; class Insecta; order Lepidoptera; family Tortricidae; genus Cydia; species Cydia pomonella. The sequence continues at coordinate 1,641,966 of NC_084728.1, forward strand.
TTTAGGCAATATTGTGAGTTATCAACTTATCATTAACACTATCATACATAATATAATTGATGTATGAGGCACTAGCAGCCCATACATCAATTTTGTGTTTGGTACACTGTGGCGTTTGCAATAAGCCTTTGTACATAGGTTAGAAATACCCTAATCGACACGTCCTATTCATCTATGTCCAGAGGGTAGAGACACGTTGTATATGTGGTTGTTTGAGAGACGAGCATATTCGATATTCGCGGCGTTTATTCCGCCCGCCGGCATTCATAATGCCCGGTTTTTTTACTGAGAAAAGCGCGCTAGAATGTTTCCAGTAGGAAGATATAGGAGTCTTCACCCGCATCTACTTTTTATACTATCTGCGTGTTCTGTGTACTTATATCTAAGACATGGTTATTAATGTAAGCCCTACTTTACTTTATAATTGTAGTCATTAATACACTTTATAAGAGACAGTCATGGGGTTAATTACGTGGTACAGTTTTAGACAAACGTATTTTTTAATTATAATTTTGCATTATTTGTCTCTCCCATGACACATTAGTGTAACTAAATTATAAATACATTATCTTCTTCTTCTTCTTCACTGGCTCAGTGACCCAAACAGGATCTTGGCCTCTGACACAAGAAAGCGCCACTCTGCCCTATCCTGCGCCACTTCACGCCAGTTGGGTATTCCGAGGGCGAACAGGTCTTATAGGACTTCGTCGCTCCAGCGGTATCTGGGACGCCCAGACGGACGTTTTCCACCCGGGTGCCCCACATACGCTCTTCTCACGGCACGATCCTCTCCCATCCTCTCTAGGTGACCGAGCCAGCGGAGTCGTGTGGCTTTGATTTCGCCAATTATATTGGGCATCGCAACCAGCTCCTCTAGCTCCCTATTCTTTCTACGCCTCCAAGTTCCACCTTCATCTCTGATAGGTCCCAGAATCTTCCGCCAGATTTTCCTCTCCGCCACTAAGAGCTTGCTCTCTTCTTTTTGAGTCAGAGTCCAAGCTTCACACCCATACATCAAAATTGGCCTAATTACTGTCTTGTAGACACGAATCTTGGTTGGTCTACAGATTAGCTTTGACACTAAAACTCGATGGAGCGCTGCCGAGCATCTTAAAGCGTTTTGGATTCGTAGATCTATCTCTTCCTCCCTTCGGTTGGTATCAGTTACTGTGCAACCAAAAATACATTATATGTATGTTTAATTCTAGAGATAGTTCCAAAAATGTATAATGTGTGTAATACAAGTTTACTAATTTTATGTTCTGACTACATATGTATTAACAGTATAAGTGCCTTGGCTGTAGCTGTAAACTTATACTTTGTGTTTGCCTGAATCTTATACCTTTAAACGAGCAATTCTTGTATATATATATATATATATATATATATATATATGTATATATATTTCTGTGATTTCGGAAACGGCTCTAACGATTTCGCTGTGGTATATGGGGGTTTTTGGGGGTATACAATCTATCTAGATTAGTCTTATGTTTGGGAAAACGCGTGTTTTCGAGTTTTCATGCGTTTTTCTTTCGACGCAGAATATGGTTGCTAATTTCGTGTTACCGGCCACTGTCCGTCTGGTCCAGCGGGTTAAGACGCGGACTGCTAAACGAGTGGTACGGGTTCGAATCTCGCACGGTGACACTAACTTTTGTTTTTTTTTGTATGTTCAAGTTTATATATAATTTTTTAATTTTTATTGTTTTAGACAAGTTTAATTTAGTAAAAAAATGTAGTTAAGATTATCATCTATAGACCACCATATTACAATAAATAGTTATAACCGAGCAAAGCTCGGTCGCCCAGGTACTAAAGAATAAAGAATAACATTTCCTTTAAATTAAATGTCATACCACAACTATTCCGAGCAAAAGAAAATGTCATAGAAAGCGCTTCTTTCCTGTTAGTTATAATAATGTGCTTGAGCTAATTATTTTATTGTATTCATAATATAACTTTAACAAAAACTAGCCTTTAAAAAACAGTATATAGGTAAAAACTTAAGTAAGTCACCTGTTGTATGTAGTTGTGACGTGTTCGAATAGACAATACATGTTTAAAAGACACACACAAACAAAACAAATGTCTATTCGACTCGTCACAACTACATACAACAGGTGACTTACCTAAGTTTTTAGGGTTCCGTAGCCAAATGGCCAAAAACGGAACCCTTATAGATTCGTCATATCCGTCTGTCTGTCCGATTATGTCACAGCCACTTTTTTCCGAAACTATAAGAGCTATACTGTTCAAACTTGGTAAGTAGATGTATTCTATGAACCGCATTAAGATTTTTACACAAAAATAGAAAAAAAAAAAAAAAAAGTTTTGGGGGTTCCCCATACTTAGAACTGAAACTCAAAAAATCTTTTTTCATCAAACCCTTACGTGTGGGGTATCTATGGATAGGTCTTGTAAAATGATATTAAGGTTTCTAATATCATTTTTTTCTAAACTGAATAGTTTGCGCGAGAGACACTTCCAAAGTGGTAAAATGTGTGTCCCCCCCGCTCTAACTTCTAAAATAACAAAATGAAAAATCTAAAAAAAATATATGATATACATTACCATGCAAACTTCTACGGAAAATTAGTTTGGACGAGATCTAGTAAGTAGTTTTTTTAATACGTCATAAATGGTACGGAACCCTTCATGGGCGAGTCCGACTCGCACTTGGCCGCTTTTTACCTATACCATCATTTTATGCTATGACGACCGGTCTAGCCTAGTGGGTAGTGACCCTGCCCATGAAACCGAGGTCCCGGGTTCGAATCCTGGTAAGGGCATATTTTATTTGTGAAATGAACACATATATTTGTTCCTGAGTCGGTTTATACGTATGTATATATCTTTATACGTATATTTATCGTCGCCTAGTACCCATAGTACAAGCTTTGCTTAGTTTGGGGCTCGGTCGATCTGTGTTAGATTGTACCCGTTTTGTTTTAAGTATTTATTATTTAAAATGTCCCCAAAAATATTTATGCTTTTCACTTCACTTTTCCAATTTTTGAAAAAGGTATTCTATTGAAGCCATTAGGTTAGGTTGGGATAGATTGGTGTGCCTTTGGCGAGGTTGCGGAAGAGGCGGCAACAGAGGGGTTTTAGTGGGTAAACCATGGGTCTCGTCAGCCTATACGGGAGTCCCACATAACCATCCCAGGCCCGTCCCCGCGTCTGGGTGGTATGCGAAACGCATTTCCCCTCTTAAAGAAAAAAAAAGATTGGAGTGTCTTCTGAACACCTCCAGTTAATGAAATAAAAAGCGCGGCATGTGAAAATAAAATTCAGAGAATGAAACATCAGACACAAAATGTTGCGATAGGGTATAACAATGGGACTAGCTACTCTGCGGAATGAACTATCGCTCGTAATATTTCCGTACCAATATTCTTCAACTTCAAACCTTCAAAAAAATTATAAAAGAATAAAGAATCTTCTTCTTTTTCGTCGTTTCTTCATGCCTGAGGATCGTGACCAACAACTATTGAGCTTACTGTGGGACTTAGTCAATTTGTGTAATAATGTCCTATGATAATATTTAGTTAGAAGCATTTATGATTTTGTATGAAATTTGTTCTTCGCTCTTCATTTTCATAATAATACAAAAATATAAAAAAGTAAAACGCAGGGGCATAGCTATGGCTAATATACATCAAATTATGTAAAAATATTTCCCTAAACATCAATATCCAGAGAGTAAAATGGGTATTACGTTTGTATGGAGAATCGGCCGTCCTCTTTACTCTTAAGGGACAATGTGTGGAAGTATTTTTTATGCAAATTCCTATTAAAAATGACGTTTACAGCATTGCCACTCATTTTCCCTGCAGACAGTGCAGTTAACTTAGATATATTTTGTACTCATCTGTATGCAGGCGAACGAAAGCAAATGCTATAGAAAGCGAAAGATGCCCCTTTCGCAGTGAGGCTAAATTCCCTAGCGTACAGTGAAACTGGAAAGTGCTAAACGTATATGCTAGATATTATGTTTTGTAGGCTGAGATCCAAAGGCCAAATTGAACGATTGATGTCTATCGTATCCCATGAACATGACATGCAGATCCATGGGTATACTTGTAGTTTTGTGTGACAGTTAGTTTTATAAATCACTATGGATTCACAAATCAACGTATTCATAAAAGAGTAGACTGTCTTGTAAGCCAAGCTAATGAACTAGAAATTTCAAACTAATAATTCTAAGTTACTTTCCTAAACAGGCCAGTTATTGATAAATTATAAACGGAAATTAATGTCGTATTTGAAAAAAAGTGACCAACAACAAACAAGAAGCGATTATATGACGTTTATTTCAGTTTATAATTTTTATACTATAATACAATACAATACAAATACTCTTTATTGCACACCTCAACACAGAAACAATACAAATAATACAACACATAAACGAACGTACCTACGTATAGTACGTAGTGTTTCTACTTGAAATAACACAAATTAAAATATTGTCATAAAAAATAATTTATGTTGCGCCGAATAATAATGACGCTGACGCTGTCACATAGACAAATACGACCATCACATTCGAATTCCGTACTGGCTGTGTAGCCTCTCTCTATCATTCTTCCTTATTAGTGCGACAGTGACAGTTGCGTTTCGCCCTGATGTGTGTGTGAGTCAGACCAGCGGCCATAGCACGGTCGAATTGTTATCGCTTGTCACTGTTATCATATCTGTCACGTTCTAACATGTATCTAATCTACGTGTGAAAGTAATAAGCAATAAAAATGGTACCATGTTGCCACCGCTGGCTAACTCTGTAGCGATTATGATAACACAGACTGTGCAGGTGTTATTTTAAACGTCATAATTTCATAGAAGTTTGACGTTTAAAATCACTTGCACTGTCTGCGCTATCGAAATCGCTGCAGAGTTAGTTTGGTCTGACTCTAGTCGACAAATCGGACCATGTATGACGAGAATTAAGCACAGATGCATTTTGGACAAATGTCGGTAGACACGTATTTGTCTAATTTCTTTCCACCGACATCATCGGCGGGACATCATTATAACAAAGAGAATTTGAAATAGCGGAATCTTACATAATGTCAACAATATTGTACCTACCATCTTATGTATCCCATGTTTATTGCAATAAAATATTTCATTCATTCATTCATTCATTACCGGGCACAACCTAAAGGTTATGGCACTATCGCTCGAAACGATGCTGCCGTACCTTTGACATATTTTTCCGTCGACAGATCTTCCAGACATATCTGAAAAAACATGGTAGATATTATGGAATTAGTTTAACACAACGGCTGAGACTTTTTACGAGTCGGATCTCGCACTACATATTGTATTGCCGGGGAAAACCTGGAATTAACTTAATACATTCCTGTTTTAAATAGTTTACATTGCTTTGACCTTAAGTATTCTAGACATTCTAGACATCCTAATTAAGGCCTCTTAGCATGAGGCATTTCATTTGCGGTTATTTAGTATTGACATTCCAGATCTAGAGCAGAGCCCAACTGGGGAAGTACCTCCACCTTACAGAAAACCGCAGCCAAATAACACTTGACCCTACTCATAGTGTTGTGTTCCTGCCGGTGAGTAAGGTTGCCAGAGCTCAACGAGGGGGGTGGGGTTAGGGTCGGCAACGCGCATTTAACTCCTCTGGAGTTGCAGGTGTACATAGGCTACGGAGACTGCTTACCATCAGGCAGGCCGTATGCTTGTTTGCCACCGACGTAGAATAAAAAAAAAAAATTGACAATTGGTTTGGCCTAATGGGTAGTGACCCTGCCTACGAAGCTGATGGTCCCGAGTTCAAGTCCTGGTAAGGACATTTATCCGTATGATGAGCATGGATATTTGTTCCTGAGTCATGGGTGTTTTCTATGTATTTAAGTATTTATATATTATATATATCGTTGTCTAAGTACCCTCATCACAAGCCTTATAGAGCTTACTGTGGGACTTAGTCAATTTGTGTAATAATGTCCTATAATATTTATTTAATATATTTATATTATGCCGCAATTCATTTCGTTGTTTATTATTGGGTGCGTCAGTGAACTCGCTGAGTTATTTCTAATTACATACATAAAATCACGCCTATTCCCGGAGGGGTAAGCAGAGACCACGGATGTCCACTTGCTATGATCCTGACATACCTCTTTCGCTTCCTTCGCTTTCATAACATTCCTCATACACGCTCGCCGGTTTAGTGCTCTTGACGTGGCCTTTCTTTAGGATTTCCCCGATTTGATCAGGGAAAGTCCGCCGAGGTCAACACCTTCCAGTTCCCTCTTCTATCTCCCTTATACACTCTCTTTGTTAGCCTGTTTTCACTCATTCTTTCCACGTGTCCAAACCCTCTCAACATACTTTTTTACATTTTTGTCACGTCATTTCCGTTCAGTCCACACTTTTCTTTTATCACACTGTTCCTAATTCTATTTCTAATTGTCATATTTGATAGATTGTCACGGTCACAAGATATAGTTATTTATCGTCACTCGTTATGGATTTCCTATTTTTCGCATTTGTTTGTTTGACACAGTAACGTAATATGCTTATTTGCGCACTAGTGCGGTAAAGTAGCACCATATGTGCTGTAATAGTAAATATTTATATATTATATATATCGTTGTCTAAGTACCCTCAACACAAGCCTTATTGAGCTTACTGTGGGACTTAGTCAATTTGTGTAATAATAATGTCCTATAATATTTATTTATAGTACATTACGATACAAGTGCGAAAAATAGAAAATTCGAAACGAGTGGCGATATATTAAAACACGACCAAAGGGAGTGTTTTAAATCGACACGAGTTGCGAATTACCTATTCGCACATGTATCGTACAATATTTTACAGTACATATGGCCCTTTAAATGTTCGATACAGTAACGTAATATGCAAATTTTCGCACTAGTGCGGTAAAGTAGCACCATATGTACTGTAAAAACTGTTATTTACATGTAATAGTCTAGCACCCATATTCGCACATTACACCGGTATTTTACAAGCTTTACAGACATGCAATGTTAATAAAACACAACTTATTTAATATGCAGTTTATTTAATACCAACTAAACAAATACTTAACTATAAATATGCATTACAATATTTCTTACAGGTAACTTTCAATTTCGAATTTGTGGTAACCATGAACAATCACGTAAGTTTTCCTTAATAATTTAAGTAAAAATATATAATTTTCTTTCGCCAACTAACTATTGTATTCTAACGACTCGTATAGAAAATAAATAGAATATTATGGGAATTTTAATCCAAAATGCCTATTTAAATAAATATTTTTTTTAAATATAAAACAACGACAAAGACTTGTGATACGATGCTTTTCTCAGACACATGTCTTCTACAGTCGCCATGACGCCATCAGATATATCGGAGCGACCAAGGTACTCAGAAATATCTACGCATACACTTTAATGTCTTAATAATAGAGGCTTTTTTCAGATATTTGTCAACGCCTTGGCCGTTCGATTATATCTGGTAGCGACTGTGCAACTTAAATAAAAGTAATATGATTACTGCTGATTTAAGAACTTGTCTACAATATAAAATTCCTGTAGAGTAAGGACGCTAAGCACGGAGAATTTCGTTCATTAGCTCGCCTATTCCTATCTCTATTACACGCTCATCATTATATTGCTATCCCAGTCGCACAGTGGTATTGACCGCCGCCATTAAAGAGATTTTGAAATGAAATAGCGCCATCTTACCGGGCACAACCTAAAGGTTATGGCGCTATCGCTCGAAACGATGCTGCCATACTGGTTTTTGATATATTAGATGGCGCCACTTTTTGATATTAAACAAATTTAACACATATCAGTAAAAGATACGTAAGTACGGCGTAAACCAGGAAAGACCACGAGGAGGTGGTGGGAAATATCAGTAAAAGAATAAGAATCAAAGTCAAATGGCGTTCTAAAAGTTTAAATCATGTGTCTAAAGATGGCAGTAAATTTACTGTGGCTACAAAGTTTTCTTAGACAAACCTCTCTATCAAATTCTCTTTGATTATAAATACAGTTGAATTGCAATATGAAAAGGTAGTGGAAATGCGAAACAACCATTGTCATATGAATTGAAAGTGGTATACTACGGTTCCAGCAAATTCTAGATGCAAAAATATTTACGATTCAATAATAAATATAACTTAACACCTACAATCTTATAATTTCTATCATCGTCAATTTGACACAAAAATCTCATATTGATTCAAAGGTAAACAAATAGGTTTGGACCAGTATCTCTGAAGTTACTGCATTTCTTGCAATGGAGTTGGTAGCAATGCCGTCGAATGCGTTGGTGCAAGAAAAGAGCTTTATTAAGGATATTACATTTCAAGTTGTCTGCAGAAATTGCAATGAGAATTTTAATGACGATGTTCTGGATTATTAACAAGCGCTGGTGTCCTAGCGGTAAGAGCGTGCGACTTGCAATCCGGAGGTCGTGTGTTCAAACCCCGGCTCGTACCAATGAGTTTTTCGGGACGTATGTACGAAATAGATATTCACCAGTCTTCACTTTCGGTGAAGGAAAACATCGTGAAGAAGCCGGATTAATCCCAATAAGGACTAGTATACCCTCTGGGTTGGAGGGTCAGATGGCAGTTGCTTTCGTAAAAACTAGTGCCTACAATTCTAAGGATTTGTTCAAGCTGACCCCAGGCTCCGATGAGCCGTGGCAAAATGCCAGGACAACGCGAGCAAGGAGTTCTGGATTTTTGAAATTTCCTGTTGTTGCAAATGGAATGACACCTTTAAAGTGTACAATAATTGTACTGTGTTCACAGTTGATTGGAAAAATACTGTCCACACCTTTACCCCTTTTGTTTTGTGGTCAAACTGACAATATAACCGTGAATATCTTTCCGAAATCCCTTAATAATAAATTATTTCCTTAATAATAATTAAGCATTTAAGTAAGGTCTGTATTCTATTGATTAAAACTGAACTTAAACTTCAAACTCACTACAACGACTTTCGTTCTTATCATTTAATTCGATATATTATTCTATCTGAATTATTACGCTTTCGCTTCTTTAGCCTCTTTCAAACTTTTCTCTCTTTCCAACAATCTCTTTCTCACTTCCTCTGGATTATACCTCTTTCTATAAACCCTACGAACTCTTCTTACAGGATTTACGTTTCTTGCTTTAATTGTCTTTTTCTTGCCATAATTATTACTGCTTAAAACTGAAGGTGCCCTATTTTCCTCTAGATATCTAAAATTTCTAGGTTTTCTTGTAGCATTGTTGTAAATATCTCTTTGCTCTCTTATAGTAGCATCGTAGAAGACTTTTCCATTGACAATCGCTTTGCGTATGTTTTCTGTTGTGCTTAATACCCTTGGTGGCCTCACGAATGTTGTCTCACTCACTTCCAAGCTCCTATCATTGTTTTTCTCTCTTTCTATCTCTTCTTTTGTAACTTTTTGAATTATCCCTCTTCTTTCAGTAGTAGGAAATCGATTACCAAAGTTGAAATCGACTAGGTCTTTATCAACAGCTATGTTTTTAGATTCCAAGTCTTTTTGAGATCTTTTTTCTATGATCAGTTGACCGCCGCGCCGCGAAGCTAGCAGTCTACCGATAGCTTCAATTTGTTGTTCTTCTGCTTCTAACGTTTTCAAATCTGATTCCTTTTCACCTTTTTTAGCATCTTCAATATCCAGAACTTCGATGGATTCGGTCAAATCTTCTAGCTTATCATCGATTCCTTTTAATTTATCATTATCTTTGCTAACAATCACCGGTTTAACTATTTCTACATCAGAAATGTTAACTTTAGCTTCTTTCACTATATTTTCTTCTGGTTCCTCTTTTGCTTTTATGTCTATTTTAGGCGTAGTTATTTTAGCTTTTTCTATTTCGTCTTGAACGTTATCAGTAATATTGACAATGTTCCTTGTCTTTTCATCCCTATGACTCTTTATATCTAGATCATTATTTGGTTTTTCAGTGTTGATTTTGACAAATTCGCCGGGTTTTGTTCTTGGTGGGTCTGGTCTGTCATTTCTATCTATTCCGTTTGGTCTGATTGGCCTATCAGGTCTAGGTCTTTCGGGTCTCTCCGGGTAGAAACCATGTTTTTCAGTAGTAGTTGGAATCGATTCATTAAACTTAAAATAAGTTATATTCGGCGGGGGACCCTTGTGGAGGTATGCAACTGGCCAATATCTGAGAAAAGACAAAAATGATTTAAGATTGAAAAAAAACTATAAGGAATATAATATATTTACCTATTACATGTCAAACAGAACGAATTACAAAGTTCCAAGTTCGATGGCCATTACCAATGTATCGCATTGTTACCGAAGTTACGTTATTTCGCAAATAAACATATTTGGTTTCATTTGAGCTATTTAATTATATTTTAAATTTAAACCTTTGGTTTAAAATTTTATGATACTATAGTTACACACTGTAATCCACCCATGGATATGTAATTTTATATTATCAATAAATTATTATGATTATTTTATATTAAGGGAAAAAATGGAAAACGTTGCGTTTATGTTGGTTACGAATAGTATCGCTCGCAGACGTATCCGCTTGCTAATACATTTCTTCATTATGATTATGATTATTTGCAAAAAAAAAGTTTTCGTTATTTGCATCTTTTTCCTTTCTATGTCAACCGAACGTGACGCAGCGACGCAACGTTAAAGAATAATACCTTGGCACCCCAAGACCTCCAGGCACGGGCGGGTCGAGCTCGTGCGGCGCGGCGAGCTGCTGCGGCGCCCACTGCCCGCCGGGCCGCGGGTACGTGTGCTGGTACCTGATGTGCGGCCGGCTCATTGCTGGCACGCGGGTGTACCCTGGGATATAATGTTTTTTTTTTTTAAATATTATAGGACATTATTACACAAATTGACTAAGTGCCACGGTAAGCTCAATAAGGCTTGTGTTGAGGGTACTTAGACAACGATATATATATTATATAAATACTTAAATACATAAAAACACCCATGACTCAGGAACAAATATCCATGCTCATCACACAAATAAATGCCCTTACCAGGATTTGAACCCGGGACCATCGGCTTCGTAGGCAGGGTCACTACCCACTAGGCCAAACTGGTTGTCGTCTTCTTAAAGCCGATCTAGCGTGGTTAGGGTGGTATGGGCATTTAATGAAGAGAGATGAATGCCATACAGGCAAAACAATGTTAGGCATGAATGTTGATGGACGGAGAGCGGATGGTAGACCCAAAAAAAGATGGATGGATTGTGTGAGAGAGGATATGAGAAAGAAAGGAGTGAGTGCTGAGGTGACGAATGATAGAGGAGAATGAAAGAGAAGAATATGTTGTGCCGACCCCACATAACGTGGAAAAAGGGCAGGAGGAAGAAGAAGAAATCTAGATTTTGCTCTGAGGCCAATAACTCGGAATAGCCAGACTCTCATTTTTAACTTCATCAAAAAAGCTGCAAAATATTAGAATGCCGTTATTTTATGGTTTTCATCAGCAATTTATTGCATCAAAAAGCGTTTTCCGTGAGAATTTATACAGGTTACAATAAAAAATACACAGATCTCTGTAGGTTAGATTTCTCTAAACTTGATGAAAATGGGAACAAGTGAGAAAATAGGTATCATTTTTTTTTTTTTAAATGTACAAGTCTGCCAAACCGTTCTCGAGAACTTTTATCATACTTGAAACGTGTTTTCTGCATACCGCTGTTGACCTGAGGGTTGACTTTTAAAGAATGTCTTATGGTATAAGTTTGCCTTTAGTCCACTTTGCTATAAAGTTAAAATAAAATAAACCAGTCAATTAAAGAATTATAGAGGTACTAACCAGGTAAAGGATTCCCATATTGATCGTAGTACGCCTTCGGACCGTCTTTGTACAAATCGTCCCAGTATTTTCTGTCTGCCTCCGATATGTACGGGCCCAGTATAGGTTTGTCTCTGTCATCGGCAAAGTATCCCGGTCTACCAGACCATGGTCTGCCGGGGAGGCGGGAGGGGGGATCTGAAAAATTAAAATATATTGTCTTAGAATTCGCTTCTATAATTACCTCACCCCACGGCAATAAAATAGACATTTATTCACAGTCTCAGTTTGGCCAGCATTGCGATGGTGAAAATCTCAAAATTCCTGTGAGTATCTTGTGTTGTAAAGTACGAGTGCTTGTCAATTTCAAGTAAGTAACAAAATTCTGTTGTATCAGTGCTTGTCAATTTCAAGTAACAAAATTCTGTTATATCAGTGCTTGTCAATTTCAAGTAAGTAACAAAATTCTGTTGTATCAGTGCTTGTCAATTTCAAGTAAGTAACAAAACTCTTTGCCACGGTTAAAATATTTCAACCAACTATCCTAAGGAGCTTACAAATATTTATATTTATTTATTCCTTAAATTAACACTTACAGTCAAGCTACACATGTTAAAAGGAGTGACATTATATACGTATTGATACTAACATATATACTGTATATATAATATACTGTAGTGTCGCACTTTGCAGCACAAGGCCCTGACAGGGTCGTCATGTAGTGTTGGACGTTAAATGAAACTAATTGCACGGGGTATTTATAGGTATATAATGCCTTGAATAACATAATGTAAGAGCTTATATACGGATAAACTAAGGAAGTGTGAGTGTACGCTTAACACGCACACTACAACACCTAAAGGTTCCTAATTAGGTAATTAGGTAATTTCCTGCTACCTAAAGGTTGTCTGGAAGAGATCGCTTTTTAGCGATAAGACCGCCTGTTGTTACCTGGTTCTATTTTCCTTTAAAATTCATTTGTAGTTTTACATGTATGTAAAATGTATAATTGTTGGTGCAATAAATAGATTTGTTAGACCTGTACCCCAAAAGCATAAAATTGTTGTAGTAATTGACCGAATCGCATTTCACCTCGATCTCATATTTAATTTTCGCATTGTGTCTCAATAGTTTTTTTTTTTTCTAGTGGCTATAAGTTTTAGTCGCATTTCACCTCGACCGTACATTTAAACATCGCGTTGTGACTCAATCGTTTATTACTTTAGTCGCACTTCACCTCGATATTGTATTGGCGACGTGATTCAACGCAACGTCAACCTCACATAGATACAATTTTAATGAGTTTGATAGCACTTGAGGCTTAATCCTACAAGTACAAAACGTGTTTAAAAAAAAACACTTAATTTTAGTGCAAGCATCAAATTAACGTATCAAGTTAAATAGAGTCCCAAACAAACGTCGATCGCGGCGAAATGCCTCTTCGGTAACATACTACACGAAAAATTAAATACTACAAATTAATTATACTAATGTCAAAGGCTACGGGAAGAAGTGCGTCAAGTAAAAAAATCCAGTGATATCTTTTTCATTCAAGGTGAAATGCGATTCGGTGAATTACTACAGCAATTTTATGCTTTTGGGGTACAGGTCTAACAAATCAATAAATAATATTTACTTACTTACTTACAACACATACACACATTGATGTGTATACAGACTTGATGTGCGTATCTACATTCAAACGATTTCGTCGTATGGCGTCGACGCCCAGAGATACTTACACCATATAGGTTTAAAAAAATAAAAGGTTTTATTACCAATAAGGTTTAGTAAGGAAATTAGACTTTACCCATAACATTTACGAACCTCTATGACCCTGGGACGGATGTGGTACATTATGCTGATGGTACGGGTAGTATTTTTCACTACATGGACGCCATTGGTCGTGTTCTGGTCCAACGTAACACCTAGAAGAAAAAGTTTAGCCTTAACCAGTCTTTAGTTACTATTGGACGCACGCAGAAATTGCGTTGCTGCAGCAGTATTGGTAGTACTATTACTTATGGAGGGTAGAGGCAAGGATAACAATCTCTTATGGGAAAACTGTTGCAAAAGTGTCCAGCTGGCAGCTGTAAATAACATCCTGAACAGCTTACCCAAACAAGTAGTAGAAACTTTAGAAAAACATACTGATAAAATAATGAGTACTCTTAAGAAAGCACTGTTTAAAATGAATTAATTTTGTTACAAATAGTATTATAATAATATCTAAGCACTAACTGCCAACAGGACTAATTATATACTTAATAAGGCTAGACTTAGTTAAGATAATCTCCAAATATAGAGATTGTAACTGAGTTCAGACTGTACCTCAACAAAAACAAACACTGAAATAAATAGATCAAAATTTAAATGTTTTTTTTTTATTTCTCCGGTGGCGCAAGGGTAGCACAAGGTCATGACACGAACTTAGACCTTATTGACCGAATGAAGTGCGCTTTCAGCGATTTGATTTTTTTTATCAAAGTCAAAAAATTGCTCGCGATGTATTGTGGCGTCACCTATTTAAGGTTTTTTGATGGACACTTTTCATGCACATAGTTTATTCTCCTTACCTCCACCCTCCGTACTATTACTGTCACAATCCTTACCAAGGCTTGCTAAATCCTTCGCTGTATCCACAACGATGGCTTGGAGCACAACAGTAGTCCCAAGATCCTGGAATATTAAACATTCATTTTGTAATTTTTTTACGTCAACGACCATGGTAATTAAAAAACGGATGGTAATTAAAATTTAGGGTTCTTGCATTAATGTGACGATAAAATGTGCTTTTAACGTCGAAGTCTACGACAAAGTCTAAAACCATCCATTACATAATTCTAGAAATTCCAGGTATAACTTTTTCAGACGAATTCCGAGTACTATAATAAACATCTATTCGACTTAGATTGTTTTCAAAATTCATTGGCTAGTCTAAAAAACATAGTTATACGTAAGTTGTTTTAGTACCCAGGTACTTATACTATATTTATGTTGTATGCAGTTCATTTTCTATCTGATAAATCAGAATAGATATACTTGTACCTGTAAGACCTTATTTCAGTCAACATTATTTATAACTATGAACCGCCAGGTCTTTTTGTTGCTTTGTTCTTTTGTTACAGTACATCTTTTGTATTGCCTATTTAATGTGTTTATATGACGTTTGGTGGAAAAAGCTCTGGTGGCCTAGCGGTAAGAGCATGAGACTTTAAATCCGGAGGTGGTGGGTTCAAACCCCGACTTGTACCAAAGAGTTTTTAGGAACTTATGTACGAAATATTGATATTTAACAGTTGCTTTTCGGTGAAGGAAAGCATCGTGAGGAAAACGGACTAATCCCAATAAGACCTAGTTTACCCTTTGGGTTGGTAGATCAGATGGCAGTCGCTTTCGTAAAAACTAGTGCCTACGCCAATTCTGGGGATTAGTTGTCAAGCGGACCCCAGGCTCCCATGAGCCATGGCAAAAATGCCGGGACAACGAGAGGAAGAAGAAGATATGACTGTTTGGTTTCTGAAATAAATTAAAAAAAATCTTATGTAGTTTAAGTTTACAGGTGGCCTATGATGATGTGTTTCTTACCTACTTACCCTCCCTCGGGTTCGCAGGCCCAATGTCCAGCCACATGGTTCTGAGCACAAGTGGTCCCAGCCCGACACGGGAATCCTGACACGGTGTATTTGATGATGATACACTATGTTTCTTACCTACTTCCCCTCCATCTGGCTCGCAGGCCCAATATCTAGCCACATGGTTCTGGGCACAAGTGGTCCCAGCTCGACACGGGAACCCCGACACATTGTATTTGATGATGGTATATTATGTTTCTTACCTACTTCCCCTCCCTCGGGCTCGCAGGCCCAATGTCCAGCAACATGGTTCTGAGCACAGGTGGTCCCAGCTCGACACGGGAATCCTGACACGGTGTATTTGCTCCAGGATACTGCGACTGTGGAAAAGAGAGGTTTAACAATTATTAGGCGTTTTCGAATGAAACGTTCACACTGTTTCCCTATTGGTGAACTTTCTCAGGACGACACGATTCACCAATAGTCCGTTAACATCAAACTTGAAGTATGGAAATTTAAGGGAAATCTTTTATGTTTCGACCATTCTGACAAAAACATGTCTGGTCGAACTCTAATTAGAATTGATCATAATTAAACCATTACAAATTGAACAATAAACTGTAATCGTCAATTACGGTTCATTTTGTAATGGTTTATGGTCAGATGTATCTTTTTTTTTTTATCTAAGCTAATTACCAAAACCTTTTCCATTAAGTCATGGCATATTAGTCTAAATAATTTCTAAGATTGGTAGAATTATTGTCAATCCTTTAAAAAAAATGAGAAGGGAACCAATAAGTGATGAATGAATGAAGATCACAAAGATAAAAAACAAACATAGGTATTCAAAATTACAGCACTGACAGTTACATGTCTAATACGCTACCAGTTGTTGAGTGCGTGGTCTCTTCTTACAGTACAATATCTACGTATACCAATCTACTCATGACCATGACTCTAATAAATGAATGACTAGCAATTTTTCTAAATATATAAATCGTGTCATTCACGACGACGTGTGCCTTGGATCGTAATGTTATGTATGTTATTTAAGTTTAGATTTGATAAATCTGCGCGTCATCGTGGATGACACGTACTATACCTACTACCTATGGAAGGTAGAGTTAAGGAATATAATCTCCATATACCAAAAAGTGTCCGATAAAAAACCATTAATAGGTGGCGCTGCAATACCTAGAATACTTGAGAAAAAATCTAATCATAGAAAGTGCACTTCACTCCGTCAATAACGCCTTGGTTCTTAGCTACTCTAGCGCTACTCTGGAGAGATTTGGAACTATTATTTATAGCTGACAGCTGGACACTTTTGCAACAGTTCTGCCTATGGAGATTCTATTCCTTCCATACTACTACCGAAGCGTGCTATTAAATGAGATTTTGATGAGATTTTATCATAGAATGATGGCTAAATATCTACCTACTTTCTTTTAATATGTAATTCTACTATTCTAATCTACATTCAAAAATAAAACAACCTGAAAAAACAAAAATCAATTAAAAATTTAAAACGAATTTTCTAATTCATCAAATGTGCCAAGAATCAGTGTTTCATTTATTTTACTCGCGATTCAATAAAAATCTAAATACAAAAAAAAATTGGTAGCAACAAATTACTTACTTGGTCCATCTTCTTTCTCACCAGGATAGGGCCTTTCAATAGGCCGTAGAGGCCTACCCTCAGGCCTATACCCAGGCCTTTCTATAGGCAGATAACCTGGCTTCTCATACCCTGACCCAGGATACCCAGAGCCACTAGGACTAGATGGAAGATAGGGCTCAAACGGTTTGTAGTTAGGGTATTCTGGTCTAGGATCTGGGTAAGGGTAGTTAGGTTTGAAGCCAGGTATGTAAGGTTTATCGGGTGGGTAAGGGCCTGTTGGGCCGGATGGTGGGCCGGATGGAGGGCCGGATGGTGGGCTGGATGGTGGGCCGGATGGTGGGCCGGATGGTGGGCCCGATGGTGGACCAGAGATGTACGGAGGAACTGTAAAAAAATAAAATGTTTGACTAATGGTCGACAGTTCGAGAGAATTAACAGGTGGAACGTTTGTTCCAGCTTTCGTATATCTTTTCCGTATTAGGTATATTTACCGGCTTAAAATTAAAATAATTAGTAAATTTTATGCATCAAGTTAAGAACCAACCACAGTACAAAATCATCAGTTTTAGGAATGCCAAAGAGCCACAGAAGTTGATTTGGGTTAGTATCATTTCGTCAAAAAAACAGCTGGTCTAAGTAGCAAATGGTCTAAGTAGGAACTGGTCTAAAGGGCAGGTGGTCTTATTAGCAAGTGGTCTAAAACACAGCTGGTCTAAGTAGGAACTGGTCTAAAGGGCAGGTGGTCCTTGACTGTTTGATGAGTCTTTTAAGTGTTAATTTGTTTGAATCTCTTGAAGAACTGCAATTGAAGATCCAAAGAGCGACGGTATTCATGATTTCGTTGGCATTGAGCGGTGTGAAAGATATCTAGTCTATACGACAGATTAAGGCCCCAACAAACAAGTTGGAACCAATATATCAATAAAAAAGACGGAAAATTCAATATTATCATGGGATTCGAACCTTCGAGCCTGCGCTATAGTACGGATGTTATTACCTTCAGGGGCAGGCAGATAGCCAGGTCCACTGGCATCCGGTCGATCTAAGCCTGGATATGTCTGGACAGGTGGTAATAACGGTCGGGGCAACTCTCCCGCGTGGTCACTGAAATAAACGTTGAGATTATTACATGGGTTGGGTTGCTGCACCCTAGAAAACTAGAGTTACAGTGTGAGAGGGGATTGATGTGTTGTGCTAGATAGGTGAAGGAAGGTAGAAGGGAGAGATAAATACTGAGTGAAAAAGAACTATGAACACTACCTGTGTTCATAGTTCACGCCGTTTGGAATCTCTTACTTATTTACTTACTTACTCCGTTGGCTCAGCGACCCAAAATGAAACTTGGCCTCCGACACAAGACAGTGCCACTTTTCTCGGTCCTGTGCGACCTCTCGCCAATTGTCGACTCGAAGCTCGCGCAGATCCGCCTCCACCATGTCGCTCCAGCGATACCTGGAGCGTCCGCTAGGACGTCCTCCTGCTAGGCGACCCAGGTACGCTCTTTTTTTTTTTTCTTTTTCTTTTTTTTTTTTATTGGAAGGGGGCCCTGATATTCAGGGTGACACGGCTGTTTCAGACACTACCTGCACAATATACAGAGGGAACCGGGGCCCCAGTGCAACGAATGGCGCGCAGATGACACGGCCCAGCACACTCTGGAAGAGTGCAATCGCTGGGCCGTGGAAAGAGTGCCGGAGGGCGCCGTGGTGGAATGTCATCGATCCCAGTGACATGCTCCCTCATTTTGCCGTTTATGAGGTTGCCAAAAAAAAAAAACGCTCTTTTTACGTTCCGATCTTCGTCCATTCTCTCAAGGTGGCCCAACCAACGGAGTCTGTGGGCTTTTTTTTTGGAAACTCTTAGGAACCAGAATTTAAACCTACGTCTTTTGATTTTGAAACCTCACGAACTTCACGCCTTACACCTTTTTATAACTGGTTCAAGTTTTTATCACTTAAAGGTGACTTAATCAAAATCTTTGCCATGCACTTTCCTAAAACACTGTCCGTTGAAGAGATCAAACGCGAAGAGCAAATCGTCAATGGAATGTTCGTAGTCCACGCCTTTATGTAAGTCGAAGAGCCAGATTTCGCCCTCTGCTTTAGAAGCCTCGCCCAATCATAAGGTGGTTTCTTCCTTAACATTTACCTAAGTTTTAACAAATTACAAGATAACTTACTTAAAATCCTTGCCATGCACCTTCAGAAGAGAGATGTGCTTGAAATCCATACCGTTTTTTAATACCGACAATTAATAGCTCCATCCTCCGATTTAGACAAATCATAAGTACCTTATCAGTGCTTTTTCTTTTACGCTTGGATACCAGTGTTTTTTTTTATGTTAGCATAGTCAGCAAACGAGCAGACGAGCTGCCTGATGGGAAGCGGTCATCGTCGCCCATAGACATAAGTAATACCATAGGAGCCACTTAAGCGTTGCCGACCCTTGAGAACCCTAAATACCCGCTTCTTGAAGAATCCCATGTCGTAGCGCAAAGGAAATACCGCAGGAGGCAAGTCATTCCACATTCCGCACGTTCTAGGAAGAAACGAGCGAGATGCCCGCTTATTCTTGGTGTGCCATCTATCTAAGAAGTGAGGATGAACTTTGCTCCTTTGGCGGGAGGTGCGATGATAAAAACGAGACGATGGTACCAATTCAAAAAGTTCTTCGGAGCATTCCCCAATGTACAGACGGTAGAACATGCAAAGAGAGCCAACGTCTCTCCGAAGACTAAGAGGTTCTAAGCCGTCAGTAAGTTCGGAATCGCCGACAATACGAACTGTCCGCCGTTGGATGGAGTAAAGAGGAAGGAGCTGGTATTGTGGAGCGCCAGACCAGAGATGAGAGCAGTACTCCATATGAGGTCGAACCTGCGCTTTATATAACAAAAGACAGTGACTTAATCAAAATCCTTCCTATGCACTTTCCTCCAACAGTGTCCGCTGAAGTGATCAAACGTGAAAAGCGAAGCGTCAATGGAATGTTCGTAGTCTAGAGAGGTCTATAGAGAGCCAAAAGCCAGATTTCGAACCTACGACCCTACTTCCTCTGCTTTAGAAGTCACATGCCCTATAACTAAGCTACTGGTGGTTTCTTCCTTAACACTTACTTTTTTTTTTTTTTTTTAAAGGTAACTTACTCAAAATCCTTCCCATGCACCTTCCTCCAGCACTGTCCGTTGAAGAGATCAAACGCGAAGAGCCAATCGTCTGTGGAGTGTTCATAGTCCACGCCTTTCTGTAGATCGAAGAGCCGGATCTCGGAGAGGAGGCAGTTGTCCACTCCGGGAGGAGCGATGTTGCTGGAAAAAAATGTATTTACCTTTGAATGCGAACCCTTGAAGTCCTGAGTGATAGAGGCGGCGTTAGGCCTACGGTTTCACGGTCCGAGGGGCCTCGCTCCTCAAATAAGTATATCTCGGACACAACGTAAAAATGTTCGTTATTTCTTGCTCCACCAGACGGCCTCGCTAAATGTACCTTGCCCACATAAAATTTTGGTCTTGCCCCGCCACTGGTGAGTGATCATATCCATAGGAACAGAGTTGCTTAAAAGTTATGACGTAGTGAAAAGTAATAACTAAGTGGATTTTAAAATGTGTGTTGGTGTCAATTAGACGTGGTGACAGACATATTTTCAGAAAATGATCGTTGTGGTATTGATATCTCTTAAGACATCAGTCATTTAGATAGTGCGAGAACTCGCATGCCAGTTTCTTTACATTGCGGTGTTTCATTGTTTGGCTGAAATGGATGTAACCAACAGTTCTCAAAGTAACTAGAATCGCATACGAGTCCGCGCGTTGTCTAAACTCTAAACCCTTACGGGGTATTTAATAGTATTTTATACAATCGTTTTATAATAGACAGCTTTTCAGTCGAGTAACGTGTTTAGGCAACGAGGCTTGCTGAGTTGCTTAAGTGAGGTACAAGATTAAAAATCTTGATTATATCACTATTGTATACAATACTTTTCTACGAGTTATCGAAAATATTTTTTTACTATAAAACCTAAATAAGTAATGAAGGCTAGGTATGTTTCTAAGTAGACAAAGAGGCAAACGCGCGAGCCCCCGCCCGCCCGTCCCCCGTTCTATGGGCGCGCGGCGGTCAATTTTTTTATAGTTGACTACAGCATATCGAAATAAATTTTATACTTGAGTTGGGAGCACATTTTATACATGAGAGCAACATGAAAAGTACGCAATTATAGTTTGGTATAACGAAATCTTAATTCAACCATTACAGTCGACGAGTAGAAAAAATAAATATTATTGTAGTTGAAAAATATGACGTCGTTATTCTCTGAGGTTATTCTTCACGAAATTCGCATGACTTTTTTGTTATTTTCTGAATTCCAATATGTCCTAAATGGTCGCGTACTGTGCGGTTTAAGAGGAATTTCCTCCCGCGAACGCTTCGGCTGTGGAATGAGCTTCCTGCCGAGGTTTTCCCGAGGGGCTACAGTATGGGGTTCTTCAAAAAAGGAGTGTACAGGTTTTTAAAGGGTCGGCAACGCGCATGTAATGCCTCTGGTGTTGCAGGCGTCCATTGGCTACGGTGACTGCTTATCATCAGGCGAGCCGTATGCTTGTTTGCCACCGTCGTGGTATTAAAAAAAAAAGTCCTAATTGATAAACTTACTTGAAAGAAAAGCTGAGACATCTGAATGGAGCATCAGTACACGCTATTCCACAGGACTGCTCATCCCGTACCCTGGCGTGGCCCTTAATTGCAGAACCCATCAGTTTGGCAGCGTTGTCGTATTGGAGGTAGCATTCTGAAAGTTGGCGAAATATACATCCTCATCATCCCGTCCTAGCTGGTTTCGGCCTCGGCGACTGATTTTGTACTGGTTAGTGAGAGCGACGACCATGAGCTCTCAGGTCACTGACGTAGCCTATTTTCGCAGTAAATCTACGGCCACTCTCACCGAAAGTCAGCACCCCTCCGACAAAATTGTAGCTTATGACCGCAGGTGGTCGGGCCTTTAACTCGTCACGCTTCGCGTCGAGTTCCACTCGCCTCTGCTCTTCAAAGGCTTGCACTTTTGTACTCACTGTAGGCCTTCCACTTCGGCCGATCTCGTGCCGACACGAGATCGGCACGAAATATACATCGTGTCATTCACGACTCGCATTTTAATGTTATCAAAGGTTAGATTTGACAAATGTGCGCGTCATCGTGGGTGACACGAGCTATAACGTTAGGAACAAGTTTCTACATATAAAAGCAATGGATTTATGGAATAGAAATTGCATAAAACGATAGGGCGAAGCGAAGATTGCCACGGCTCAGTGTGGAGCCGGGGCTCCATTCAGCACACCATCCTCAAGAATTTACATCATGCACTAGATTTTAGGCGACTCTCTCACCATCCAAACTAGAAACTAGGTCTTATTGACCGGGCGCAGCGAAGGTGTCCAGTTGGCCATATGGCAGTTGTAGACCTTACCTTTCTTAGGCTCGCTGACGGCAGTATTATCAAACAGGGCCGGCTCGCAGCCCCTTCCATAGTTTCCCCTAGAGTATAACTCGTGTCCCTTAGAAGGGCGTAGCCCCCGCCCGGCGGAGAGGGACGTGGGGGGCGAAGAGGTTAGGATGCAGTTGGGGAGGTCTTCGCCTATTGTTGGAGCAGAAAACCTGAAAGGCAAGTTAGAGGTATTTTTTTTACGGTCTGGGAATGCAGTTACGCATCTTGCCTCAGGCCTGAGAAGGACCCATTTTGGGGACGTATCTATGTGGAAGTCCCACCTTCCAACTATTTCTACTAAGGCGTTTCCGTTTGGGGGGCGTCTTGGGATCGAGAACATTCTCCACGAAGAGGAGCCAGTCCAGCCAGCGCTTCCTATATCCATATAGGAAGCGCTGGCTGGACGTCGTGACAGCGGACATGCAGGGAGAACAGTCTCACATCTGAGGATGCCGAAGACCGGGAAAAGTGGAGAAGATTAAGTAGGAAAGCGGACCCTGGCGCTAGGCCGGGAAAACGCTAGGTTGAAGAAGGAGAAGAAGATATCCATTATGTATAAGGTCAGTATTGATTTTTAAGAATTTGAACTGAACTGTAATTTTGAAGACGAGTGTGTCTTAAAAACTCGAACAGAATAGTATTGGCAGCCTTCCCTACTAATATTATTAATGCGATAGTATTTAACTCTGTCTGTTAATTTGTCTGTATCCTCTTCACACTTAAACAGCAGAGCTGAACCGATTTAGATGAAATTTGGTATGGAAATAGCAAGGCTCGGAAATCGGTTAAATTTTGAAACCATTATCATTGTACTTGGCGCAAAACCTTTTAATTTCAGATTCCTACGTAAAACCGTTATTTATAAACCGGTTTTTAGGAGAATATTTCTATAAAGTTCTTGGGAGATTAACCGGTTTAGAACAATAAAAACCGGTTTCTTTCTATGTCGGTGTTGTTGTTTACGCGGCACACCACGAGGCCGGCCGGCTGTCTCGTCGCTCGTCGAATAAACCGGTTTATTTAGGTTACAATGAAGTTCTTAAAACGTTCGCGTTTTTATGAAAGTTCGGAGTAAAATCGAAATAAACCGGTATTTACCGCTTTTTTTAAACCGGTTCTGAGCCTTGGGAGATACTTTGAGGCAAAGGGAAGGATATAAGATTTTAGTTTTTATCAAGAGTTACCATCAATGCACGTAGACTAAGTTGCGGGTAAAAGCTAGTAATGCTATACATACATACACCAAATCAATTTGAAAGATCAGCCATAGAGGGCGCCATATTGGAAAGCCTCCTCATTTAGCTTCCTTACGAGCTTGCTCATGATTTGTATGTACGAGTATACGCAAGTGATGCTTCTAGTAAAATTTCTTAATTTCGCCAAAGTTATCCTGTCAAGAAATCGTGATTAGTACCTCCACCTTACAGAAAACCGCAGCCAAATAACACTAGACCCTACTCATAGTGTTGTGTTCCTGCCGGTGAGTAATGTTGCCAGAGCTCAACGACGGTGCGTAGTGTTAGGGTCCTGGATGTCTCTGCATGCCATTTCAAATTGTAATTATACTTTCTACTAACACAGCCGTAAGTCCTTACTAACATAATATGGATGTTTGTCCGAAATAAATGCTTTCATTTCATTTCATGTATTACTCTTGGAGTTGCAGGCGTACATAGGCTACGGCTGCTTACCATCAGGCAGCCGTATGCTTGATTGCCACCAATGTAGTATATAAAAAAAACTTAATTTTAAATTACCTGAAGCTAAATACTCTACAGAAGAATCCTTGCGCTCTGATGCACTCAGCCTCGCAAGCACCAAGCCCAGCCACTGTTATTGCCGCTCTGGCAATGGATTCTGAGACTGCCACGCCAGAACGGACGTGCCAGAAACATTCTGAAACAAAAATTCTTATGACATGACAAATAGATTGACTGTAGACTAGGGAGTGCACCCGGTTCTGGTTTTCTATACAAATACAGTCCCGGAACCGGGAATTCCCGGTTCTCGCAATACAAACTGAGTACTGGGACACCGGGAGTATTCCCTACTGTAGACGACATAGATGCTTTGTTTGATGAAACATTCTGACTGTACTTTTCTTTCAACGGGCAAGTAATACTCATCAAGATAGATCAAACCCAAATGCAATAAGGTTGCGTTGTTTTATCACAGAGTTCCTATGGCCATTTACTGTGTTCATCATCAGATCAGCTCGATGATGCCATATTCATATTCATATTCCTTTATTGATAAAATTACAAATTTTACATATCAAAAGGTAATACAACATATAATTAGGTCGATGTCAATTTAAGTACAATTAAGATAATAATAATCAAAATCAATTACAGTTAAATAAAACAGTATAAAAATAATCAAAACAATTCAAATATCCAATAAATTAAATGAAATCATTATTGTAATATTCTGACATGTCATAATTATCAAATCAAATAATATAAAATATAACAATATAAAATAGTAATAATCAACACAATTCATACATCCAATAAATAATATTGCATTATCACCCAACTTACATGTATTTGAAGTTTTAGCTCAATCGAATACGTAATGGGCAATTGGTATTGCAAGATTTGACCCGAACATAAAAGCTTGTAAAATACATACAACCATATTTGTGGGAACAGTCATGCTGCACGGCATCTGATCCACTGTCAGCAAATCCTTGGTGTGGAATTTCACTAGTCAGAGCTGTCAAAGAAAATAAAATCTTACTGCTCTCAATCCAAGGTCTATGTGAGACAGAGACAGCACAGTCCTGTGGCATTACATACACATCTGATCCACTGTCCGAGGCCAAATAGAGTCCTCTGTAAAGACCCCTTTCGGTCTAAGCTGTTAAGAGTAGCAGTCATTCAATATTGAACTTTGCCGCTCCCAAACCAAGTTCTAGATCTGTCAACCGCTAAGTTCCACGTATTACTACAATTCTGGATTCAGTAGTCAAGACAAGAGTTGAAGTTGATCAAAATTGAACCTTACCGCTCTCAACCCAAGGTCTATGTGAGACAGAGACAGCACAGTCCTGTGGCATTGCGTATACATCTGATCCACTATCCATGGCCAAGTCGAGTCCACCGTAAAGACGCCTTTCGGTCTAAGCTTTTAAGAGTAACAGTCATTCAATATTGAACCTTGCCGCTCCCAAACCAAGTTCTAGATCTGTTAACATCTAAGTTACACGTATTACTACAATTCTGGATTCAGTAGTCAAGAGTTGAAGTTGATCAAAATTGAACCTTATCGCTCTCAACCCAAGGTCTATGTGAGACAGAGACAGCATAGTCCTGTGGCATTGCGTATACATCTGATCCACTATGGCCAAGTCGAGTCCACCGTAAAGACGCCTTTCGGTCTAAGCTTTTAAGAGTGACAGTCATTCAATATTGAACGTTGCCGCTCCCAAACCAAGTTCTAGATCTGTCAACAGCTAAGTTCCACGTATTACTACAATTCTGGATTCAGTAGTCAAGACAAGAGTTGAAGTTGATCAAAATTGAACCTTACCGCTCTCAACCCAAGGTCTATGTGAGACAGAGACAGCATAGTCCTGTGGCATTGCGTATACATCTGATCCACTGTCCATGGCCAAGTCGAGTCCACCGTAAAGACGCCTTTCGGTCTAAGCTTTTAAGAGTGACAGTCATTCAATATTGAACCTTGCCGCTCCCAAACCAAGTTCTAGATCTGTCAACAGCTAAGTTCCACGTATTACTACAATTCTGGATTCAGTAGTCAAGAGTTGAAGTTGATCAAAATTGAACCTTAACGCTCTCAACCCAAGGTCTATGTGAGACGGAGACAGTACAGTCCTGTGGCATTGCGTATACATCTGATCCACTGTCCATGGCCAAGTAGAGTCCACCGTAAAGACGCCTTTCGGTCTAAGCTTTTAAGAGTGACAGTCATTCAATATTGAACCTTGCCGCTCCCAAACCAAGTTCTAGATCTGTCAACCGCTAAGTTCCACGTATTACTACAATTCTGGATTCAGTAGTCAAGACAAGAGTTGAAGTTGATCAAAATTTAACCTTACCGCTCTCAACCCAAGGTCTATGTGAGACGGAGACAGCACAGTCCTGTGGCATTGCGTACACATCTGATCCACTGTCCGTGGCCAAGTCGAGTCCTCTGTAAGGACGCTCGCTGAGGAAGCAGTTGTCAGAGCCGTGTGAGTTGGAGTACCTGCAACAACAAAATAAAGATTTTTAATAGAAAAAAAAACTGTTTAAAATCTTCCTTTGTGAAGTTCAAGTGTCAACATATCAGGATGACCTGGATCAAAGAGAATTTTAAATAGAGGTGGATTATCAAAGAAAACTTTATAGCTACAATAAATTTACTGCCATCTTTCGACACATGATTAAAACTTAAAGAACGCCATTTGACTTTGATCCTTATTATTTCACTTATATGTGTTAAATTTGTTAAATAGCAAAAAGTGTCGTTCAAAAAGTTGACTATCAAAGAAAACTTTATAGCTACAGTAAATTTACTGCCATCTTTCGACACATGATTAAAACTTAAAGAACGCCATTTGACTTTGATCCTTATTATTTCACTTATATGTGTTAAATTTGTTAAATAGCAAAAAGTGTCGTTCAAAAAGTTGACGATCTACATCTATTTCGAATTCTTTTTGCCTGGACGCATTCAACAACAGGGTTCCTAGCCGAGATGACAAACGTTAGCTCCGTGGCGAGCGATACGGTAGTCTCTCCTTATCACTCTTCCATATTATTGCGACAGTGACAGTTGCATTGGAGAGTAAACGATTGGCATATTGTCAACGCACCCTGGGCAGAATTATGTTCCATCAACAGGAAGTCTGTGAAGCTTATGCCCAGCAGTGGGACACTTTATTGGCTATAAAAATTTACCGATAACTGTAGGAGACACATTTGAACTCTCTCTCCTCGAAGCAAGCCGCCTCACATTCGAGAACGTTGTGGGCCAGGAGGGATCTTCTGATGGAGCCCGTGCTTAGGGACAGGCCGGGGCGACGCTCGGATGTGCACTCTGGCCCTGAATAAAAAAATACACAAATGTACAGTAAATGTCTCCCACCAGCTTTAATTGCAGGGCTCGATTCTACTCACTAAATCGAGCTACTTCTCATAATTTTAATAATTTTTTGGCTTTTCCATAAAAAACATTGATATCTGATCAGCCAAAATGTATGAAAAAGCCAATATATTTTTCGCAATTTCGGGGTTGCTCCCGTAATAAAAAGCTCTGCATTTAAAACCCCATGATGGGAGAGAAAAAATGTGCAGATTAGTTGTAGAAATTAATCATTTTTTTAACTGTCGCGCTTTCCCAGACCTCTACGCTCCCTAAAGCTAAAGTACTGTATAAACATGATGCCTTGGTTTGAAACCCAACTCGTACAAAATTAGATAAAGTAGGTATTACATGTTAATATTTTTCATTTCCTTTTTTTTGCGGGACGTGCCACATTACTATCTATAACTTGTAATGTCGTACGTCCACAATGAAAAATTTACCGATGATCAACTCTGGCGAACCTCGGACTCGAAACCACATATTTGGATTGCCGGTCAAACGCATTACCAATTTAATCAGCTAACCTCCAGTCACTCACCGCGAATTTAACCCAACACACATGTATATTCAACAATGATCTTACCTTTCTTAGGAGGTCCATAACTCGGCTTATAAAAGTTGGACTCCCCATAATCCAGTCCATTCCCCGTACCCGAGTTGTTCCACCTCCCCCTCTTCCAGGAGCCGTAGGAGTAGGGATGGATCTCGTCGTCTCCGTCTCTTCGTAGGTCGTTGTAGTTGAAGTCGGTTTTGAAGCCCCAGGGTCGGACGCCTGCAAATATGGAACATACTGCTAGTTTAACAGTCCAGACGCAGTTTATTTATTTAGTACAAATTTTATTTTGACACTTGGAGAGAATTTACACCTTCAAATTTTATTAGTATTAGTACTCTGACATTGGGGACCTTTTACATCTCCAGATTTAAAGTGTTTTTAACCATAGAGACTATACATCTCTATTGTATTGTAGTAATTATTTATTTTAAGATTATTATAATGTAATGTTTACCCAGGTATTGGCTGTTGTATTTATAAATGTTGTTATGTATTTTTCATGTCACTATATTATGTTACTATAAATGTTGTATTGACTTGTAAAAGAGCCCTTGAGGCCTACTTGCAGAATAAATTTTTGATTTTTTTTTAATTTTTAATTTGAATACTTAAATTTAAAGTTTGGATAAAGTTAAACTATTTATATAATAAACAATTTATATAATGTCGCCTCTGGAGTTGCAGGCCTCCATATGCTACTCCATCCATCCATCCATGCGTCCATATACATAAGGAATTTTAAATACATCCCAACGACTCCAACCCTTTTTGTTTGTGGTTGTGGTTTGAATCCCTGGACAATCGCGTATAGTTGAAGGATATTCTTTAGTACCAGTAATTCTTGTAAAAAGTGTTTTTGACGTAGCTCTCATATCTTCAATGGACGAATTAGGTAAAGCAGTGATAAATAGAGAATGTGCCAATGATGTCACTATTTTTAAAATAAGGAAAAAACGCTTATATATTAACGACACCAATCATGTGACATTTAAGAGAAAATTTGGAGTACTTTTGATATTTCACCGACACCTGTAAAATTTCTACGGCTTTATGCATTAAAAGTTGAATGTCCAATTTGGCCCTTTTGTTTTCTATGAATTTAATAAAAGCTGTTGTAATTGCAATTATTAACGAATTAAAACTATGTTTTTTTGCTCCAGTCATGGGATGTATGTCGCTGCTAATTACTTTCAAACTAATCAATTTCAATGAAAAAATAAACTTAAGCAGCTCTAACTAACTAACTAACTATTGTGGCGCAGTGATCCAAAGAGGGTCTTGGCCTCCAAAACGAGAGAACGCCACCTGTCCCGATCCTGTGCCACTTCCTGCCAGTTATCGGCTTTGAGTTGGCACAGATCCGCCTGTACACTGTCGCTTCAGCGGTATCTGGGCCGACCCACTGGACGGCGACCAGTCGGTCGTCCCAAATAAGCTCTCTTAACACCTCGATCCTCACCCATCCTCAGTAAATGGCCGAAACCAGCGAAGTCTGTGGCATTTGGTTTCGCCGATGATATTGGGTTCGGCCACTAACTCCTCGATTTCGGCATTCTTACGGATCCTCCAGGTGCCGTCATCTCTCTTGATAGGTCCCAGGATCTTCCGTAACACCTTTCTTTCCGCTACCAGGAACTGACTCTCTTCTTTCAGTGTTAGTGTCCAAGCTTCGTAGCTCTATTGCTCTTAATTTTTTATGGTCAAATGTTGCCTGAGTTTAAAAACTGATGGTAAAATATTTTACAGGATTTATCTATACCATCCCATTACTGGTGCCAGTCCCATCTTAGGGCATCTTACTATAATGAAAATAATGACCGCCTTGGACAAGACTCGGACTTTGATATCCTGGCGAGAGTTCGAGTCTCACTCGAGGCAATGATTTACTTTCATTTTTCCTAAATAAACTTGTAAGACATTTGGCTACCTTGCTCGAGATCCGAATCCGTCGACAGTCTCCAATAGTTGATGGACTTGTGATAGTCGTTCCGATTTTTGTAATAGGTGTCGCCACCGTACACACCGCCGTATTGGCCCCATGCCTGGTCGTCGTTGCTGCGGCCTAAGCCTGAAAAAAAAAACAATAGTAGTTAATAGTTATAAATTGGGGTACCCCTTTTCATTCAATTGTCAAAAGGGCTACTGTTGGCTTCGGCTTCGCATACGCCTCCTAAATGTCTGGGACACCATTGTCTCGTGTACGGGAAAGACACACTATAATAGAAATTTTATGTGACAGGCAGAAATAGCATTTTATAGAAATGTTCATGTTCCATCCTAGACTGCATCGGCACTTTCCATCAGGTGAGATTGTGGTCAAATGCTTACCTTTTAATAATAAAAAAAAAGTATTGTATACAATAGTGATATAATCAAGCTTTTCAATCTCGTTCCTTACTTAGGCTACTCGGCTTCATTGCCTAAACACGGTACTCGACTGAAAAGCTCTTTATCGTATCACGATTGTATATAATACTTTTTCTACGATTTTTTAATTTTATAACCTAAATAATTAATGAAAAATGGTAGTTATCTCTGTAGACAAAAATGTAGTAAAAAAGACACAAACGCGCGACTATTATCGCCCGTTTAGTTTTTTTTATAGGAGCGCGGCGGCACGTGATACGTAATTTTTTTATAGTTGACTACAGCGTATCGAAATGAATATTATAGATGAGTTGGGAGCCCATAGGGGCATGAGAAGTACGCAAGTATAGTTTTGTATACGAAATCTTTGAATTCAACCATAAAGTCGACGACTACAAAAAAACATAAAATAGAACAATAAACTCGACTCAAATGTCAACCGAACTTTATAAAAATAATAGTAATTGAAATATAAAAATGTATTTGAATATGAACCTAAAATAATGAAATAAATCATTTAAGAATATAATACAACAATAATGGCCATTTAAGACACTTTATTTTATCTGGGCTTCCATGGAGTTTGAGGGTCTAAAGAGATGTTTGATTTATTTAATCTAACTTACCAATCTGATATGGGATGTAGAACTGATCCTCATATCTCCTGTGTCCTGGACGTCCCGGACGTCCCGGTTGCCGGTCATCATAGAACCTGTCCTGATGACTGGAGCCGTGGAAGTCCAGCCTGTCCCAACTTGGAGCCCAGGAGGCTGCAGCAGGCTGCGAGGGTTTTGAGGAGAGGTAACCAGAGTGAAGAAGACCTGGAAATATTTAGATTTCACTTTGAAAAAAGCCGATGAATTAGTTAGATTTTGCCAGGAAAATTCCATAGCAGACTTCCTTAATATATTTAAATAGAGGCAGTAGTGTGGATGTGTACCATTAACCAAAGTCTTTAAAGACTACCTAACTGGGTCCAATTCGCGAGATTCCCAATCTCAATAGCAAAGAAAAATAAGAAAGCAGAAGTTCTGGCAGTGGTCTTCGCTTTATGTCATAAACACAAAAATCACTCAAACGTCAAGATCCCGGGTCCAAGGCAGCTAATGTAAACCTTATTCAAAAGTGTGAAGGTGACTTTAGCAGCGTCCACCATAACACCTATAGTCTCTGGCGCTGTGAGCATGAGTAGTAACGACTACTTTAGGTGTTCTTGGCGTTCAAAAGGTTAAAAGAACAGACGCGGAAAAATTATGGATAATGGACATTTAATATGACACGATAACTCCCTTGAAACTATTCTGGAGGGGCGGATAGGACCCAAGCGAGGTAAAGGAAAACCTAGACGCAGTTACTTAGACCAAGCGAAAGAAAAAGTAGGCGTCGTGTTGCATAAAAAAGTCAAAGAGCTGGCGCAAGATAGGAAAAGCTGGATACTCCACCGACAAGAGAATAACTCATAATGAGAATAGTTCATAATGATGTTGGTTTAAAAGATGGAATATTGAGACAAGGTCAATGCGGGGAAGACTGGCATATAAAATTTATTGCAGGGAAGAACGTCAGAGGGCGAGAACTCTTCTATTTAGGTACGTACGCAGCACAGGTACAGTCTCTTCTTCTTCCTCGCGTTGTCCCGGCATATTGCCACGGTTCATGGGAGCCTGGGGTCCGCTTGACAACTAATCCAAAGATTTGGCGTAGGCAATAGTTTTTACGAAAGCGACTGCTATCTGACCTTCCAACCCAGAGGGTAAAACTAGACCTTATTGGGTTTAATCCGGTGTCCTCACGATATTTTCCTTCACCGAAAAGCAACGGGTAAATATCAAATGATATTTCGTACATAAGTTCGGAAAAACTCATTGGTACGATCCGGGGTTTGAACCCGCGACCTCCGGATTGCAAGTCGCACGCTCTTGCTGCTAGGCCACCAGCGTTGTTGTTGTAGCTTAGGTACAGTCTGTCGCTCAAAAATAAAGTGATGCATTACCTGGTCCTCTTAGAGACTCGGGGCAGTTCGGCTCCAAGCTGTTCCGGTCTATCTCATAGAAGTCGTAGTCCTTATCGTCAACAAAGTCCCGGCGAAGGTCGAAGGCTTCGATGGGCTTGGTCATCAGCTCGCAAAGACCTTTACCGCGGAAGGAGGGGTCCAATCTGAAACAAAAATTAAAACCTGTTTATTTCCTGAAAACCTCTAAATTGTACGCGTAATCATGGATCATCAAAGGAATCATTGGAATATATTTTTGATGTGTTATAAATTGATGTGGCCTGGAAATGGGTTAAGAATGTTGACCTTTACCATGAACACAATAGGTAATTAACTAAACAACCAACTGGAGAAATACCTCCACCTTACAGAAAACCGCAGCCACATAACACTGGACTCAACTCTTAGCGATGTGTTCCTGTCGGTGAGTAAGGTTGACAGAGCTTCACGAGGGTGCGGAGTGTTAGGGTCAACAACGCGCATGTAACACCTCTGGAGTTGCAGGCGTCCATAGGCTACGGAGACTACTTACCATCAGGCATTAAAAAAAACTAGATTAAAACGGATTTCGTTTTCAGAACTGAAACAATTCGCCGCCATTTAGAACTTCTTTGTTATTAGTTCGATTGCAATCTAAATCACTATCTAAGGGCCGTGAGTAACATGGAAGGTCAAAGTCAGTTCAACAAATACATACAAATTACGTATCTATCATCATCACGTCATAAAGTAGAGTAACCTTGCGGATGACCCAATTTTATACAATTTGTGTTTGATGATGATTCAAGAGGCCAATTCAGACTTATAATTTGATATAAAAATGATATCACTTTGCTATCATTCGCCCGTGTGTCTCTTTCGCACTAAGGCTACTTTTTTGTTTGTTTTGTTTGACTTGGGGGTACACTGCCTGCTGTGTTCAGATTTTTTTGAGCACCTTGGCCGCTCCGATATATCTGATGGCGACTGTACGAACACATACGAGCGCATTGCAGTTGCAAATGATAATAAAATAACATAATTACAGTACATATGATGCTACTTTTCCGCACTAGTGCGTAAATTAGCACATTATGTAACTATGTCGAATACTCCCTTCGTTCGTGTTTTAATGTATTATTACGAATTTCCTATTTTTATCAAAATGCAAGTTCGAAGTGGGATCCAAGCTGATTGAGAAAAATGGCGCGATCCGATAGTGTTTGTACACTCAAAGAGAATTTGAAATAGAGGTGGATGGAGCGGCAGCTGACGTCCACGAGGGTTCATCACACCTAGCCGTTAACCACTACACGAGTTTTCGCCCGGGAGGCGATTGGTCATGGAAATCTGTTCCTGGTCTACTGTGTCCTGAGCTAGGAAGCCCCAGTACAACCCAGTTTCGCTATATTAGTTTCTCAATCAAACTGATACACATTGTACTGAGAATTACATTGAAATTTACAGATAGTTGTGTCTATCTTAACTTAAATGTTTTTATTTCTAAGTTGCGTGTGTACGAGTGTTTGTTTATATGTAAGCCGTATGTGTGTATGCGAGTGTTAGTGTGTAAAAATGATTATAAAATATATGTGACGTAAATATAGTTAATAATTATTTTACTAGAAAAATACCCATCATTAGCAATCTCGTGTTATAGAGTAACCTTGTTGGTGACCTGATTTTGAGCATTATGCGTAATCGCTCGACGGTTGACGATTGGACCTACTGCGAACCTCGAATATCGTATCGTTATCTGCGTCTCGCTTCAATATGATAATAATTTAATTTGATAATTTTGACATATCAGAATATTATAATAATAATTTAATTTAATTTATTGGATATTTGAATTGTTTTGATTATTTTTATACTTTTTTATGTTAACTGTATTGAATTTGATTATTATTATTTATTATCTTAATTGTACTGAAATTGACATAGACCTAATTATATATTGTATTACCTTTTGACTTGTAAAATTTGTAATTTTATCAATAAAGGAATATGAATATAATATGAATATGATGCCAAGTGCGATAAAGAGGAAAGTAGCCAAATCGATTTTGCGTAATCGTTCTACACACAAACAATTTTTTTAATACTACAGTATGTAACAGAACGAAAGGCAAAGAATGAGACCCATGTTTAGGTCATACTGAGCAACTTTTACTATGGGACCAATCCCGAAATCGGGGAAAAAAAATCGTATCTCCCATAGGAAATTTCCACATCAGACCAGCAAAATTTATGAAACAGACAAATTTTTGCGATTTCAGGGTTTGCCTTGCTTATTCTGCTTGTATTTATAAAGGAAGCCGATTCTGCATTTTAATGGTGATTATGAATACATATTATTTTGATACGACGTTGACCGTCAATCAGTGTTAGTTAATTACACTTGTTTTTTTCGTGAGCGCCAATTAGTGTGTGTATGTTAGTTAGTAGTTCACAATATTCAAAGAAATGCATTTCGGTGGTGAGAAAATGCAATTTCAAGTTGTCTTACTAAGCATCTCGCTCACACTTATTGATGGTTGTGAGACGCCTGATGATACGACTCAAGGTCGTATCCAGGGGTGAATTTAATACCCTAGGGCCATAGTACAAAGAGTGAGGAAGTAGGTTATCTTCATATAAACGAACCGCGCGCGGCTTGTATTTGTGAGCCATAGTATCTCTGCGTCGCACACTCAAACAAAATCTCCACCCGTTTCTCAGTGCGCCAGTCGGGGCTTTTGTTTGAGTGTGCGTGCGGCGATGCATAGATACTATGGCGCACACATACAAGCGGCGCGCGGTGCATTTGTATGAAGATAACTTACTTCCCCACTCTTTGTACTATGCTAGGGCCAAGGGGGCCATGGCCCGGGGCTGCGAATGGCGGAGCATGCCCCACGTTTCCAGAAAAAAAAAAACGAAAAATAATGCATTTGTGCTTAAATATGGAGCGGCTCAGGACCACTGGCCCAGGGCGCCAAATATAAAAATACACCCCTAGTCGTATCAACACAAGCTGACAACCCAAACAAAAATGATAAATCAGAATTGACCTCCAGCTTTGATATACATAGCAATCTTTATTCGCGTACGAAGTGCCGACAATTATAATGGTCAATGTCAAAGTGTCATTGTATGCACTCAGTGCATTTTGTGATTCTTGCAATTATATGTCGGAGAACGGATGAATTGTGCCATCTATAGGGAGCGTGCATGAACTGTAGGAGGCAGCACAGAAGCCGTCAGATTTTTGGCGCGAGGCGTAAATGTGATGTTTTTTGTTCCGATGTAGCCCACAAGATGGCAGAACCTACTATGCACAAGAAAACATGTGACGTGTACATGTGCATGTTTATGGTTCCGATTCAGGCCACAAGATAGCAGACCCTCCAACGCGCAGTCCCTATCGCCTTTGAGAGGAGTTTCATCATGCCATATTTGACAAATAGAGCAAACTAGGGTGTTACAGTACACCTGAGTGGTGTTCGACGCAGTTCCGCCAAGGCGTCGTAGAGTACGCTGTCAAAAAAATTGAAATCCAGAACAATTTTTTTTTTCTTATGGGACTTTATTACACAAATTGACTAAGTCCCACAGTAAGCTCAATAAGGCTTGTATTGAGGGTACTTAGACAACGATATATATAATATATAAATATTTAT
The DNA here is from genome assembly GCF_033807575.1 of Cydia pomonella. NCBI lineage: Eukaryota > Metazoa > Arthropoda > Insecta > Lepidoptera > Tortricidae > Cydia > Cydia pomonella. The sequence continues at coordinate 1,678,087 of NC_084728.1, forward strand.
AAATACTTAAATACATAGAAAACACCCATGACTCAGGAACAAATATCCATGCTCATCACACGAATAAATGCCCTTACCAGGATTTGAACCCGGGACCATCAGCTGAACAATTGAAGTTATGCTGTCAATCAATCTTCAGACAAACTAGAGCGTTCGGGCTTTCTCGGCTCCGTTCGGGTCGGCATTGTTCCGAGCAATTATTAGGGTTGGCACAACTTGACGTCCCTTTACGTGCACAACCACAGAAAAGATAATTACATGAATTTTGACAACCCTAAATAGCCGAAAGGTATAATTCCATACATTAGAAAGCAACAACTTGATTTGGCCCTGAATCGCTGTCAAACTTCGATTTTGTAGGAAGTTTCCTTTCTGTGCGGAACTATTAGGTATTTATTCTAAGAACGAACGGGAGAAGATGACATCAATGGCGGTTCCTGGGGCAAACCCACTGGCTTGCTTACGAGTTACGATAAGAAATGTAACGTGTGCTGAACAGACTGTGTGTTGAACATCGTATTTCATTGAAAGTCCTCGTCTTCCACGTTTGAAGTTTCTGTTGTGTTGTCTCTAATATATATTGTATCGTTTTTAAACTAATACATATATTGTATCGTTTTTAAACGAAATATCGTCCCGTTTATACAAAGAGACACTGAGAAATCCTATCCTATTACTATTCCATTCCTATTTAATCGAACTTTATTTTTGTATTTTGGAAAAACTTATTTATAAGAAAATTCCTTCTCTGATAAAACCAACGGAAGATAACCAAATAAATGAAGACTCACGCTAGGCCCGGCTCCCAGGCCCGGGTCGAGGCGTCCGATCCGTCATATTCTATGACGTCAATCAATCAATCAATCAATCAAATATTTATTGATAAAATATAAGTATTTTACATGTCAACACTTTACAGCTAATGGGATTACACATATTATTATTTATCTAATTAAAACATTACTTATCTAGGGTACATCATTATCTTGAGCTAATCAAAAATTTTAATTTATTTTAATTCAAATTATACCGACTATATTTTATTCTTGCATTTAAAAATAAATATAAAAAGACTAATATAAATAGTAACTTATTTTATAACATGTAATATATAACTACTTTATTATTAAATCTAACATATATAAATAAATAACTATCTTACAATTAATATTATTTAATGCTATATAATATAACTCCTATTTTCATGGAGCTTGGGCAAGCAATCAGGTGGTCACAGAGGTCCGAAAGAAATCATCCACCGAGTATAGTGCATCAGAAATTAACTTTGCCTTTAGCTTGTTCTCGAATGATCGACTATTACATGCGCTTCTAATGTCATCCGGTATTGCATTATACACCTTCGGGCCGATTGAGTGCAGCAGTTTTTTTGATTTTGCCAGTCTAGTCGGGGGTGGTCGCAACTTATGTCTCTGCCTTGTGTTACGATTGTGGGCATCTCCGTAGGTCGAGAATTGATCCAAATGAGTTCGTACATATTTTGCAATTTCCAGGATGTACAAACTTGGTAATGTCAGTATTTTGTACTCCTGGAACAGATTTCTAACGTCACGTCTGATTGGTTATCAAGTAGTCCTTTCCATAGAAAACAAAGCACTGGAAGTTCCGGCCCTCCTCAAAATCCAAATCATCCTTAAGTTTTTTTTTATTAAAAACTGATCGGCGATTGGCTCTAGTCACACCTGATGGAAAGTGAAGACAGGGCCTAAGATGTGCTCACCAGTTCAGTAGTAGCCTATTCACTCTTGCTTTAAAGAGACCGAGGTCATACTCGTATTTATCAGGGAATACAGATAAGTAATAAAATATTCTTAATTGCACAAACAATTATACATTTTACATACATGTAAAACTACAAATAAATATACACAGATGGTTAACAGATGGCTTAAACTTGATCAAGGCAAAAAAGCCTAGTTTTTGACCCACCTAGAAACTGGTTTTTTGGAAAAGGAATATTCCACACTATCTGAAACATTTAGGGCCTGTTTCACAATGTCAAAGTAAAGTATTCGATACTAGCTAATTAACAAATAAATTAACTGCCAGATAAAATTTAACCTATCTACAGTTAAGCTTATTTGAAGATTGTGAAGCGCCAACGATGATTTTATTCGTCAGATAAGTGGCAAGTATCTTATCTGGGACTTAACTTGGACATTGTTACACAGGCCCTTAGGGTCTGTGTGAACAGTAAGTGATGTTATATTTAGCCTGTACTGAATTAACTGAAACGGTCCAAAATCTTCAAAATCCACGCATCAGATATTACAAAAGATGTGGATTTTTAGAATACCCATACAATATGACAGCCATTGGTATTGATTCAGTAGGAAATAAAAAACAGCCTCCAACCGAAGTATCGGGCATAGCATCAGCATTGTTTTAACGATCACCTTGGGATAACACTACTGTAGAGTTGCTAGAAACTTTGTAAATAGACATAGGTACGTTTTAATGTTAAATTTGACCTTATTAGTACATACAATCCAGCGACGGAACATACATTTATTGACCGATCGGGCGCCCCAGGTACCGCTGGTGTGATGTCGTGGAGGCGGACCTGCGTCGGCTGAATGCCAATCCATGGCAGGAAACCGCGCTGGATCGGGACAGGTGGCGTTCTCTCGTTTCGGAGGCCAAGATTCTTTTTGGATCGCTGAGCCAAAGCAGTTAGTTAGTTGGTTAGTTATTCATAGTGTTGGGTTCCTGCCGGTGATAGAGCAAGATCCCAGAGCCGCCAGACCTTACTTATTTTCTCATGACTAAAATGTACGGGATAATATACTGTTAGTATTTACTTTTAATGTCTGCATACTTGATATATTGGCCCGACGGCCATTTGTCCGGTACAAGGTGCTAAAGGTAGGTAAAAGTATTACTAACTTTTCTTTAATTCTCATGGCTGATTTTTATGTACGTTTTAGAAAATGTTGTTAAAAATTGGTAATCAACATTGCCAGACCATTTCCGCCGACGGTAACTAAGGTAGAAGTACGAGTACTAGTGTTCGACGCTGCACTAGTCACCGACATGGGCACTTTATTTCATAGAAATATAGGCTAAAGTTGAACAACGAAGCTTTTTAATTAATTTATTTGATAATTTTAATGTAATTTAATTGATAATTTTGATTTAATGTAATGAATAATGTTAATTTAATTTATCCGTATTTTTAATTTAATTTAATTCTTATTTTTATTTTATTTTTTGTAATTTATATGTAAATATTTTGATTGTTTGTTGTTTTGTGTTTTTGTATTACCTATGGATCTAGTCCGAAATAAATGCTTTTTATTAATTTATTTTATTTATTTTTCTGTATTCGAACTTAATCCTTGTCACTTTGACAAAAGTGGGCCAAAATGCTAACGGAATGGTGGCCGCTTTCAGACGAAAGGAGTGCCTGGCGTCCGTTGGCTCGTTGGGTGGACGACATTCGGAAGACTGCGGGTCACTTCTGGATGAGATTGGCTCGGGACCGGGATAAGTGGCGTACTAGAAGAGAGGCCTATGCTCAGCAGTGGGCGATAAAAGGCTGATATGATGATGATGATAAAGTGCCCATGTCGAGTACTAGTGCAGCGTCGAGCACTAGTACTTCTACCTTATTACCAGACGCTTTAAAGCTGTCAAAAAATATTGTAACTTATATTCTCACTCTTGATTTTTATATATGATAATCAGGGAACTATTACAAACCATTTTGTAAATAGCCAGACCTATTGGATTGGACCATCCATCCCCCAGACCCACATAAAGTTTATATAAGTGTCTGTGTGAAACTTTATAATAGTCTTTGAACTTAATATAGTTAAAATTTAAAAACAAAATGTATACTTCTAATTTGCCCACCTGTGCATAATTATGTGTATGCATTTTCTTAAGATTCGCACGTTAAATTAAATAAACACGGATTCTAACTGGATATGAACTCCAATTTAAACCGTATCTCTATAAATTTAAGGTTGAATTTAGAACGAAGTATGATATGCAAAGTATCAGTTAGCGGTTATGACATGCGCACACGCATAGAATCATGTGAGAAGATTTGTATCAGGTTAGGACTACTTAGGACCTAGGCTTACGCGAGGCCAGGGCTGGCACGTCGGAGTTTTTTTTTTTAATTTAGATTTATTTCTTTCTTAATATTAAATTACAATATAAATTATTTCAAGCTAATCTATATGAATTCTAATCTATAATCTAATATATGAACCGAGCAATTATTAGAATTGGCATAACTTGACGGTCTTATGCGTGCACGACCACAGGTGAGATAATTACATGCATTTTGATAACCCTAAATAGCCGGAACGGATGGTTACATACATTAGAAAGGGACACCATAATTCGGCCCTGAATGGCTGTCAAACTTCGGTTTTGTAGGAAGTTTCCTTTCTGTACGGTAGTACCGTTTCTTATTCTGTGGTATCAGCAGGCAGCCCTAAGTGCCCGCAGTAGTAAGTACGAGTACTATAGTATAGTAATAGTAACCTAGTTGCTTGCGCAGCGTGAGAGAAGGGCCGCATCCGATCGCTTTTGTATTATCCTACCTGTAGTACTACCTGTACTACCCATGTCATGCACTATCCAATCGTAAGATACGATTCCACTTTGTTTCACTTATTCGACTTAATCTGTAAGAAGATGGACTGGGACTGATTTATAAAACATTTGATCCGATGTATAGATTCAAATTTACACTGATTGATTCAGGAGACGTGAGCAGGATCAAGCCTGCATATTTAGTAAGTTATCAGTAACTGTTTCGTACCAGTATTTGTGAGATTCATGTTAACGACCGGGTTGGCCTAGTGGGTAGTGACCCTGCCTACGAAGCTGATGGTCCCGGGTTCAAATCCTGGTAAGGGCATTTATTCGTGTGATGAGCATGGATATTTGTTCCTGAGTCATGGGTGTTTTCTATGTATTTAAGTATTTATAAATATTTATACATTATATATATCGTTGTCTAAGTACCCTCAACACAAGCCTTATTGAGCTTACTGTGGGACTTAGTCAATTTGTGTAATAATGTCCTATTAATTTTTTTTATTTTTTAAAATTATTTTTTCAGTTCAATAAATATGGTTTATTATATTTAAGACATTTATGGTCACCCTTTTTTGATCACCTCATTCAATTTGAACAAGTGACAAATTGAATGTCATCGGAGTCTGGTTACTTTTGAAAAATCGTATAGGGACCGTGCGCGTCGGAGGATCTGCCATCTTGTGGCCTGAATCGGAACAATAAACATGTACATTCACACGTCACGTGTTTTCTTGTGTATAGAAGGTTGTCCAGAGGCATTACATGCGCGTTGCCGACCCTTTAAAAACCTGTACACTCCTTTTTTGAAGAACCCCATACTATAGACCCTCGGGAAAACCTCGGCAGGAAGCTCATTCCACAGCCGAAGCGTTCGCGGGAGGAAATTCCTCTTAAACCGCACAGTACGCGACCATTTAGGTTCTAGGGTGTGAGGATGAACACCCTGCCGACGGCGAGCGGTGCGGTGATAGAAAGCAGCCGTTGGCATCATGTCAAACAATTCTTCAGAGCACAGCCCATTGTACAAGCGGTAGAACGCACACAAGGAGGCAAAGTCTCTCCTTAGACTTAAAGGTTCAATACCGCTTATGAGTTTGAGAACTAGAAAAGTTAAATAGAAACTTGTAACATAGTACAAATACATAGTACAGCCAATTATCACATTAGTTATGGTATAGGAAAACATTGCCCATTCTAATATTATCCACAATCTGAACTTGCTCAAACAATTCCCACAGAGCGTTCACACCATTGTAGCCGGAGGCTGTGACCTTAATTTAATAATTTTAATAACTAAAATCTTTATTTGTTCAATGTTAATTATCGGCCCTTATAAGATCAACAACGCAATACCATTGATATATATCTAAGTATGGGCCTTACGGGCACTAAGAATGGTGCTAGGTCAGTGGTGTCACTCACGAATGATGGATATTATTCGATATCTCCCTCACGGGAGGTATGAGCGGCCGCTTCCGCCTTTCGGCTGTGGCGGGTCGCTCCCACCGATCGGTGGGGAGGTCAATTGGCCGTCGTTTGGACGACGGTGTGTGATGCTGGTACAGGCCAGCTCTTCGCTACCGATCGTTACCCAACCCCACTCAGCAATTCGAGCCAATCGTGCAGTCTAACGCAACTAGTTGCGACGATTGAGTTGTGATGCGAACTCATCAGCCAATCACGTTGTGGCGTTAGTCTGCACGATTGGCTCTAATTCGTGTGCGTGACACCGCTGTACTGGCCCCATTCTCATTGCCCGTGGGGCTCGTCCTTAGATATATGTCAATGCGTAATACTGAGATTGCAAATGGTTGCTAAGTCTGACCATTAGTTCTTTCGCACCAAAATACAATGAATAGAGCGAAAACACTTGAGGGAAAAGAAGAATGGTACTCTTTAGAGGCTGTTCTGAACTAATCTTCGCTGTGGCAGAAAAATGAAAGTGGACGGACCGTTAGTTGGCAGAGCACGACTAGTCTTTGGTCTCTACCCTAAGGATCCTTAGGATACCAATGAAATGATGAATCACAATGGGTTCGCGCTAAGCAAGTGGGTAGAGCATGATTATCTTTACTAACCTGTAGTCAAAACTCTCCAAATGGACAGACTTCAAGTCTCTCTTCGTACGTGGCTGCGGACGACGCGACAACTAGGACTCGAAGCAGATTGGTGGAAGATTTACTCTAATGGGAAGTAATCGTTGACATAATGTTTCTTGAATTAAGCAGCAGTGGCTTAAAGCATTCTTTCGGGTATGAAATGACTTCAGGTCTCTCGTAGTGTACTCTTCCTACAGTTGTGTGTCTGTCGATTGTGGTGAAATTTCCCTTACCCAATAAAATTAAATTCAAACCTTTTCCCAATAAAAAAATCGATCTCTTTAGAGTTCAGGTCTCTTCAAGGCAAGATTTTAGATGACTGAGCTGTTAGCTATATATTATATCTTCAGCATCACGTCAGTTTTTTATCGCATAAAATGTTGAAAACCGATATTGTTAACCTGTTAACTGCACCTGACCTGTTGATTGGATATGGAACTCACCTGTAGTTGAAGCTCTCGCAATGAAACCTCCTTTCTTCACCGCACTCCCGCCGACAATCTTCAAGTCTCTCGCAGTGCACCACTCTTCGGACGTGGCTGCGGACGGCGCGGCGACCGGCCAGTACTCGTCGGAAGCAGGCTGGTGGAAAAAGATATGTTACATGGTGTGGAAAGTAGGTTCAAGTTTATTGAACTCTTGTCTGTGTATGAGGATTAGCTCATTTATATGTAGCACAACCTAGGTTTGAACCAACCATTAACATATATCTAAGACCGAGCGTTACGGGCAAGAAGAATAGGGCCAGTACAGCGGTGTCGCGCACACGAATTCGAGTCAATCGTGCAGTCTAACGCCACAACGCGATTGGTTGATGAGTTCGCATCACGCGCGCGATTGGTAGCAAATAGTTGGGTTAGACTGCACGATCGGCTCGAAATCGTGAGTGACACCACTGAACTAGCATATCAGCCTTGACGTAGAGGCATATTCTGATTTTGATAACAGGATATAAATTATTCATTCATTCTTTAAAAATTATGGCTTCAGTCCCGTGGGACTATTTCACCAGTACGACTAAAATTGTACAGATAGTACAAGACAGTGTACGGTGATTTTATCAGCTCTTGTAAAGCGATAGCTGGACTAGGAGCACGTGGAATACCGGCAGTTCACTCCAAAATTATGGCTAAGCGCGTTTCAAGATTAATTCTCCATTCACTGCACACTACCACATTTGTTTCCTGTATAATAAGCTATCGATATAGGGACCGTGCGCGTTGGAGGGTCTGCCATCTTGTGGCCTGAATCGAAACCATAAACATACACATATACACATCACGTGTTTTCTTGTGCATAGTAGGTTCTGCCATCTTGTGGGCTACATCGGAACAATAAACATCACATTTACGCCTCGCGACAAATATCTGACGGCTCCTGTTCTGCCTCCTACAGTTCATGTACGCTCCCTATTACGTAAGTGACATTTCTTCAGCCAACAACGTCACTTTTGACCTGACAGATCAGATCCATAACTAATGCAGATCTTATTCATAACCTGTTGGACTTTGGTTGGTTGGTTTTTTGGTTGGACTCCGAATTTTGTATGAAAAACTTAAATTCACTATATTTTTTGAACTATGTTATCTGAAGCTACAATATACATACACATAATATAACGCACAACTCCGCACCCACGTTGAGCTCTGGCAACCTTATTCACCGGCAGGAACACAACACTATGAGTAGGGTCTCGTGTTATTTGGCTGCGGTTTTCTGTAAGGTAGAGGTACTTCCCCAGTCGGGCTTTGCTCTAGATTTGGAATGACATCCGCCGTGCTGTGCCCTATCACACAAAGCGAGATGACATTCATAGTGCCCATACCTCTCTTAACAATTTTTTTCCTAACTCTAATACTTTTCTCAAAAATGAAAGTAAACCGTCAATAGGGACATATTTCATGCTAAAAGGGGGGGTTGTGTCAGGGGGAGGGGACGCTAGTTTGCGTAAAGTAACATACCCAAAGGTACGAGTATCATACTACATTTGTTTCAAGCTGGATATAATTTTGTTTGACTTCCCCATACATTAGAACGGCGGTTCCTAACCTGCGGTGGCAGTATGGTTCCATTTTTATCACCTGTCACTATGCCCGTCACTTTCGCACTTATATACTTGTTAGAACGTGACAGGCATGGTAACAAATGATAAAGAGCCGACCATCTTAGCCCTACTGGGGGTAAAACTGGTATTTCACGGGGGTAATAAGCTTAATTAAAGATAACAAAGATAGACCTATAAGAAAGACTATTGATGATCATTGGGAAGAGGGGTAAAATCAGGATCCCTAGTTAGTCTTAGGGGTGACAGGACTCAAAAGGTTAGGAACCACTGCATTAGAACATAACTGTACGCCATTTTCAATCACACAGAGTGCCAATGTCATCTTTAATGTTATATTTAATATCAATGAACCACAATCAATCAATTTAATTATTAGTATTTCAATGATTTGACGACCAGTTTGGCCTAGTGGGTAGTGACCCTGCCTACGAAGCCGATGGTCCCGGGTTCAAATCCTGGTAAGGGCATTTATTCGTGTGATGAGCATGGATATGTGTTCCTGAGTCATGGGTGTTTTCTATTTATTTAAGTATTTATAAATTTTTATATATTATATATATCGTTGTCTAAGTACCCTCAACACAAGCCTTATTGAGCTTACTGTGGGACTTAGTCAATTTGTTATAATGTCCTATAATATTTATTTATTTATTAGTTATTATTTTAATGAACAATACAGGATGTTTATTTAGTCACCTGCAATAATTTACGGGGTGAATATATAGGTCATATTGAGCAACTTTTACTATGGGACCAACCCCGAAATCGCGGAATTTTTTTTTACTCTCCCATAGAAAATGTCAAGGGCATTATACAAGAAGTTACACCAGGAAAAGATGGGCGGATCCGAATGGTCAGGTTTTTTTTTTTTTTTTTATTATGCGTTTAAAATTTTGGGTCCAGTCCCCGCGAAGTGTACGGGCGGCTGGATCCGTAAGGTCTGTGGGATGTTTTATATCTCTTATGAATTAATTATGTGACACTGGGGTGATGTTGTGTTGTTATGAAAGGTGATGGTGGTAATGATATGAAGATGTATGGTGTAGATAAGTTGTTACATGTTGTTGAACTTTTTTAGATTGTTGATTATGGTCCTGGATAGTTTGCAAAATAAGGTCAATGTACTTTCTCTGCTAATGAGGTCTGGGAGGCTGAAAGGTTGAATTTGGAGATTATGACAGATGATTTCATGGTTGAATCTTGCTATGCTGAATTTTGGGCATGATCGTAGAAGGTGGTCTATTGTTTGTGGGCTGTTTCTGTCACAGGGGCAGAGATCGTCGGTGATAATTTTCATTCTTTTTAGGTATTTCTTGTGGTAGCCGTGTCCGGTGAGAATTTGGGTTAGATGGAAGGAAATGGTGGTCTTGTTCCGGAGCTCTTTGATGTTGTTAAGAGTTGGTAGCCAGTTCTTTAGGTGAGGATTAAAACCAGAACGGGGATACTTACCAGATCCGCCACACGCGTCGCTCACCTTCCGATAGGTGATGAGTGCTGCTAGTGCAGCACTAGGGGGGGGGGGGTATGTTCGCGATGCAAAATACTGTCTCATTAACAGCGTCAATGAATGTGTAAGAGCTGAGAGAGGTGCGGGGAGCAGGGGTGCATCTATTGCATGTCCGAACAAACCCGATTTGGTTCCGAATTCGATTCCGCGCCAGCCGCACGTCGCTTGCGCTCATTTTTTTTATACGTGTACCTACTTTCCGTTTTTATTTTCGAAAAATATAGTTTTTTTGCATTTTTCGGACTTTTCACTAGTGTTTTGACTCCCAGCCGTTACAAAAGCCAAAATGTATGAAACAGACAATTTTTTTTCGCGATTTCCCGGTTGGTACAGTCAGCAACAAAAGTAGCGGAACAAACAACGCTTCAAAAGTGTTTACCATTCTGTAACAGCTTAACAAAAAGGGATGGTTCCATATATAGAACAATGCAATACAATACTTATATATTATTATTTTATTCTTTAGTTAGGAGTATCCTTGAATTCGGAAGTGTAATTTGGACACCGCAATACCAAGTCCATATCGACCGTTTGGAGAGGATACAAAACATTTTTTTAAAATCGTTAAGTTATAGAACAGCTATTTATTTCGTATATTCTACATTGTCGGCAAAGCATTTTGGTGTACCTTCCCTTTTTAACCGTAGCATATACTTAGGCGTCATATTTTTGTTTAAAATGCTTAAAGGTATTATTAATTGTCCTAATCTCTAAAGTTATATTACTTTCAGTTGTCCGCATCTACCCCTCCGGCCTCAATCCCTGTTTCATGTCAGTTTTCTGTGAAGAACTATTCCAGACATACTTTTTTCAGACGAGTTCCGAGTTACTATAATAAACGTTTATGCGATGTAGATTGCTTTCAAAGTTCATTGGCTAGTCTAAAAAATATAATTATACGTAAGTTGTTTTAGTACCCAGGTACTTATATATTTATGTTGTAAGCAGTTCATTTTCTATCTGTTACATGACTGATTTTAATGTATGATTTAGAAAATATTGTTAAAAATATTTATTTTCTTTTTTTTTAAGTACTTAACATGAAGATAACATTAACGTGAAATGAACCGATATACAAACGTAGCATTACCTACTTTTTAAATTTATATATGACCTTGATCTAAATTTTTCTACTGAGCTTCTACTAACTAAAGAGTTTTGTTTGAACTTCCAAAATAATTATCAGATATTATGTTGGAGAGATCAAAATCAAAGACAGTATATTGCAAATCAATGAACTTATACAAATTTACGCAATTGTTACGCAGTAAATAAATCTACTTAACGATAAAAAAAAAAAATTTTTTACACACAAAACAATAATATATAAATAAACTAATATCTTATTCTAAAAGACCTCCGTGTGCTGCACCGGGTGCTGTTACATTAGATCTATACATTAGATATACTCGTACCTACATATAAGTACTTATTTCAGTTAACATTATTTATAAGTATGAACCTCCAGGTCTTTTTGTTGCAGTACATCTTTTGTATTGCCTTTTTAATGTGTTTATATGACTGTTTGGTTTCTGAATAAACTAAAAAAAAATTAAGACTGTAAACTATATGTATAGTTTTGATCTCGAATTTTAGAGATTTATCTATATTTGGAAAAGTTATATGGAATATCAAATACTTTTGCCTCGTTGTTTCATCCGCTACTTTTGATGCTGACTGTACCATAGTAGCGAAATATGACCTATATATTCACCCCGTAAATTGTTGTAGGTAAATAAAGAACCAGTATGACGTTTTTAATGACGATCGCTCACCTCTTCCTTGTTTTTTATTTGTCATGATTTCACAGTTTGATGTCTGAATCAAAGAACAGAAATGATTGGTCAGAAGACGGATATGACAAACAATGTATAAAAAATGGCCAGAAAAACGGCTCATTACTATAATGGCCGATAATCTAAGCAAATGGATAATGAGATCCGTTTGAAGATGACCTAGTGCTAGTTAATGATGATAAAATTGATGAATATAAACTTGTTTATTGTTATATACAGGATGCAGCATTCAGAATGGATCTAAAGAAGGACAATGATAGATGACTATAATAAATTAATAAATAAATATTATAGGACATTATTACACAAATTGACTAAGTCCCACAGTAAGCTCAATAAGGCTTGTGTTGAGGGTACTTAGACAACGATATATATAATTATATATATATTTATAAATACTTAAATACATTGAAAATACCCATGATTCAGGAACAAATATCCATGCTCATCACCAGATGCCCTTACCAGGATTTGAACCCGGGACCATCAGCTAAAAACAAAGAGAATTTGAAAAAGAGGTGGATTATCAAAGAAAATTTTGTAGCCATAGTAAATTTACTGCCATCTTTCGACACATGATTTAAATTTTTAGAACGCCATTTGACTTTAATCGTTATTCTTTCGCTGATATGTGTAAAATTTGTTAATAATCATAAAGTGGCGCCTACGCTTTCATATTGCTACCAACACATATAATGTAATAATGTTATAATGTATAATTATGGACTTGTTCTGAAATAAAGAATATATTATATTATTATAACTACCCTCCTATATATATATATATATTATAAACAGTCTTTAAATGTTGCATATAGCGTTGTTGTAAGACGGACATAATTATTTAACCCAACCAAAGAATTTAAAACTGTGACATATCAATGTCATTTCGAACATCGATCATCAGAGATAGTACTTACGTTTAGTAGCAAATATATAAACTCGCACTAAACACTAATCAATATGTAAACAGGCCCTAAGGCCTTAATATAAAAATAAATTATTAATTATTTCCGAAATGGAGTTAGAATACCTACCGGATGTTTTCAGGAACCCACCCTTCAAATTAACGGAAATCAAAAGTGCTACTATAACCGTAATATATTCATTAGAATTTGCCACCACAAAGTCTGTGCAGAATTAGTTTGTTCCAACTCTAGTAGCTTTTTTTATCGAAACAAAATCATAACTACTCGTATAACCCAAAAGTATACGTACTTGGAGCATTTTCCACCAGTATCACCCTGGATCCAATAGCCTGCGCACACAGGCACACAAACAGCGTCAGCACACGCATGTTACACACACACGCACACAGATAACATCACTGTTCCATTCACCACATCCAACTGTCACACGAAATCACTGCATTTTTCACACCCTGTATAGTTTTACAAGCACTGTTTATTCGTTGTCACTTCGATTTTTAAATTTTAAGGTTTCTTCAGTGTTCTTTTTTGTATTCTATTTTCAAATTCGAAATATCGTTCAATTGTTTCATAATTTAAATCGACACACTTTGATTTATTTTCTTATTCAGTCTGATCTACCCAGTTCCATAGTCAATTTTTTATTTTATTTAATTTTCACTGATTCGTGAAAACTATCCTAATTTTCAAAGTGTCACTTGGCTTTGAACTGTGTACCTTTTATTAATAACTTTATATAAGTTTTTCTTATGTCATCAGTTCGATATGTTTTTTCAAGTTTTTGTTTTAGTGTGTGGGATATGGGTCAGAGCCGCGGCGCGTGACATGGACTACTGAGCGGAGCTATTGTCTGACATAAGCTTATATGTGAATGGAATTGTTTCGGTGGCGTAGTATGGATAAGACATTTCAAAATAATGTCTGTTTCGTGAGCCAGGGGATAACAGTATGCAGTAATACAAATTGATTTTTAACAAGCAGATACATCTGCGAGCGATACTCAAAATTTTATTTAAAAAAAATAGGAAAAAAATGTCCTGGTAGGCTTCCGTGGCTCAGCTAAGTGCAACGCACGAGTTCTGGAGGTTGCGGGTACAAGTCCTGCTGGAAGCGTAACTTTTTCCATTTTTTCCTTTAATATAAAACTTGGAATACAAATTGAATAAAGAAACTTTTCAATATAACCCCACTACAACTTACACGTTTTTTAATTAGCAAATTAACATAGAGATGCCTTGTATAAAGACCTGCGATATTTTACGATGTAAATAAATATATAATAAACTTTTAGTATCGAACCAAACCCAAAATCGCGATAGTAAAGTTTACGCCCCCATTGCAAACATATCAGACTAGCCAAAATGTATGAACAGACAATATTTTTTCGAGATTTCGGGATCGGTCCTACAGTAAAAGTTGCAGTATGACCTTTAGGTATTCTCCCACCGTAAAATATGACAGGTTATTTAAAAAAACTGTATACAGTGCTCTGAAGACGAAATTATACGTACAGTCACACCACTCTGGACAAGGGTGGCAAGAGAGAGGAGATACTGGAAGGAATTGGAGGAGGCCTTTGCCGACAGGCACACTGAACTAAGAGACTTCATATGACTATTTAGACTATCTTACTATAAAAAAAACAACAATCATGTTCAGAACAAAGGGCTAAGTGCTCTTCACTTTAGATGCGGCTACGCATTCCACTCCAGTCCAATGGGACAGTATGTGGGACATCCCTAAATACGCTAAAATATGCGAGTGGGCTTAAAATTATATAATAACAGTAATTTCATAATAATTTAATCAAATCTGACTTAAACAAATTAACAGTTCTACACTATTCCTAATTTATTTCGGTAAAATATTATAAATTTTAGGTGAAATACCAAATAATTGTTTCCAGTACATCCCATAAAACTTTAAAAATGACTTTTAAGAAGGTTTATCCGCATATTTATTAAGTAAAAAAAAACTTTTATAGATTTATTTTAAATAAAGGCATATCCACATGTTTCTCTCAGCTGCGATTACACCTGATAACGCTGCTCGAGGCCTATTGTCTCAAAAAACGGATTTATAGCAAAAACCTAATATATCCGACCATTGTGGTGGGCCTATACTACATAAATAATGTAAAAGGGCTTATTTAAAACGACCTTCATTTGTATAAGATATGTGGAACATTGCAAATTTTTAATTGCAGTTAGGAAATATTGCAAGCGGAAACTCTAGGTCCATGGGATCCAACATGGAGACGAGGAAATGCCGCCAGCATCCCTGGTATAATGCCTCAAGGGCCTAATTTAGATTTAAGCTATAGCAAAGAGAATTTAAAATAACACCTCTATTGTCAAAGAAAAGTTTATAGCCTCAGTAATTTTACTGCCATCTTTCGACACATGATTGAAACTTTTAGAACGCCATTTGATCCGTGATAGCTAGACATACGGAAGGTGGAGGTAAGGAAATAAATCTCCATGTACCAAAAAGTGTCATCAATTTTTTTTTAAATAGGTGGCGCTACAATACCTAGAGTACTTGAACAAAAAAAAACAAATCATAGACAGCGCAATTCACTCCGTCAATAACGCCTAGGTTCTTAGCTACTCTAACGCTACTCTGGAGAGATTTGGAACTATTATTTATAGCTGACAGCTGGACACTTTTGCAACAGTTCTATCATAAGAGATTTCTCTCCTGTTGAAATTTTCACAGATGATGTATTTCTGTTGCCGCTATAACAACAAATACTAAAAAGTACGGAACCCTCGTTGTACGAGTCCGACTCGCACTTGTCCGGTTTTTCGTAGTATTTGACATTTATTTCAGTTTATGCCAGAAATATTTTTATCTCCAGACTAAAAAAAAGTCATTTGATTTGACTGCGTATCTAATAGACACTATATTACATCTTCATTTAAACCATATTTAAAGAAGATTACAGACTCCAAGGTTAGAACTGTTAAATGTTTTTACAGGACAGAAAAAGCCTAGTTTGTGGCCGGATAGGTGTCGTTATTCTAAATACGCGGAAGACTGGGACATGAAGATGTAATGAGGGAAAACGCCCTTCGTGCAAGGGCTAAAAGTAATTTTCAGTAAGAATATTTTCTTTTTTATATATATATATATATATATTTTTTTTCTTTTTTAGCTTTTTGGTGAAGGAAAACATCGTGAGGAAACCTGCACACATCTGCGAAGATCATCCGTCACATTTTTTGGGGACAAAAATAATTTTGACCCACAAACGCTCTACGTCAAGGGCTAAACGTCATTTAGTGCAAGGATAGTTTTTTGTTAAACATAACTGGTTTAAGATAATGAGAGATATTGTACATATTATCAGAACAGGGCCTAAGCAGCAAGGTGCAAGCACGGTAGCAAGCTAATAACTTGGACAACAGTATAATTAAAAAAAAAAAAGGCAAATATACACGGTATATTACGAGTAATCACGTCCCATATTAACAACATCGCTATTAAAAAAACGTTTAGCACTAAGTTACAATAAAATATGTTTTTAGGGTTCCGTAGCCAAATGGCAAAAAACGGAACCCTTATAGATTCGTCATGTCCGTCTGTCTGTCCGATTCTGTCACAGCCACTTTTTTCCGAAACTATAAAAGCTATACTGTTCAAACTTGGTAAGTAGATGTATTCTATGAACCGCATTATGATGTTTATACAAAAATAGAAAAAAAAAACAATAAATTTTGGGGGTTCCCCATACTTAGAACTGAAACTCAAAAAATCTTTCTTCATCAAACCCATACGTGTGGGGTATCTATGGATAGGTCTTTAAAAATGATATTGAGGTTTCTAATATCATTTTTTTCTAAACTGAATAGTTTGCGCGAGAGACACTTCCAAAGTGGTAAAAAGTGTGTCCCCCCCCCGTAACTTCTAAATAACAGAATGAAAAATCTAAAAAAAATATATGATATACATTGCCATGCAAACTTCCACCGAAAATTGGTTCAAACGAGATCTAGTAAGTAGTTTTTTTTTAATACGTCATAAAAATTTAAAAAAAATTTTTTTTTCATCAAACCCATACGTGTGGGGTATCTAAGGATAGGTCTTCAAAAATGATATTTAGGTTTATAATATCATTTTTTTCTAAACTGAATAGTTTGCGCGAGAGACACTTCCAAAGTGAAAAAAGTGTGTCCCCCCCCCTGTAACTTCTAAAATAACGGAATGAAAAATCTAAAAAAAATATATGATATACATTAGCATGCAAACTTCCAACAAAAATTGGTTTGAACCAGATCTAGTAAGTAGTTTTTTTAATACGTCATAAATGGTACGGAACCCTTCATGGGCGAGTCCGACTCGCACTTGGCCGCTTTTTTTAATTGGCATTAATTCTAAATCTAGGAAAATTCCAGAAATGTTTAAAGGACATTTTAGTCTTTAAATATGATTAGGAACACACTGTCAAAATCTTCCGGGTTCCTCGTGAAACACCATGTATATAAAGCTAGAAGTACTTTCATAGTTTAACGATACATACGTTGCGTCTTGCTTAATGATGCTGCATTAATAAGTGCTTCTAGTATGTATGTATATTCTTTATTGTACATAGAAAAACAAACACGAGAAACACAACCCTACGTGCTGCAGATAGCCCCGTCTGCAAAGCGTGCATGGAGGCAGAAGAGACAGCCACCCACGTCATTCTCTAATGCCAAGTGGTGGCAGGGTACCGGGCACAACACCTCGGTTCGTCGGGGTCTCCAAGTCGTCAGCAACATCAAGGGTCTGCTAGGCTTGGGGAGAGTTGGGTTGGCAAGAGTAGGTACTGACAACCCACCACGCAAAACAGGCGCAATTAATGATGTACTTAGAGTTGGGGAAATCATATCAAGCCCGCGATTACCTATAACCTATAAACTAACACCGTTATAAAGAGAATTAAATACAACAAAGGACGACCGGTCTGGCCTAGTGGGTAGTGACCCTGCCTATGAAGCCGATGGTCCCGGGTTCAAATCCTGGTAAGGGCATTTATTCGTGTGATGAGCATGGATATTTGTTCCTGAGTCATGGGTGTTTTCTATGTATTTAAGTATTTATAAATATTTACATATTATATATATTGTTGTCTAAGTACCCTCAACACAAGCCTTATTGAGCTTACTGTCGGACTTAGTCAATTTGTGTAATAATGTCCTATAATATTTATTATTTATTTATTATTAAATACAACAAAGGCGAATTTATGCCTATATGGGATCTTTTCCAGTCAAACTTTGTAGATATTTGCCATTTTGAAAATAACCTCGCTCGCTAAATTTGTACGCCCATAGGCAAAACACAGAGTTCCTATTTGTACATTAAGACCCTTCGTATCACCTGTGTTATACAAATAAATGTTATTCTATTTTATTCTTAAAATAACTAGGTCAGAGGATTTTAGATCAAACTTTACTCAACACGTAATATTTCATAGTCAAAAACCATAAAAATGTCTTATAACCATTAATTAGGACTCGCAGACCCTTTGTTCCACGCTATAATTATTTCTGAATCACAGTATCTCGATCTGACACGTTTTTTGACCGAAACCTGACATCATTCGTGAATTGCATTAACCTCACCGAACTTAGTTATGAAGGGTACAAGGACCTATATTTGACACTCAATCTAAATTCATAATATGGACGCCTATATTAATTTAAGGCTTATTAATAAACGAAAGGGTATCAATTAGCTTAATATACAATATTATATACTTGGTCAAGCAAATCTTGTCACCAACAAAAGGCGGCAAATTTGAAAAATCACGGGCTAGCAACACTTTTTTCGAATAAGTAATTCCAGAATCGCGTGTCATCTGTGTCTTATCTGTGGAACGTGGACAGTGAATGACAGCCATTATGTTTGTATACATTCTGAATCGTTGCTATTTCAAGATGATTTTCTGCCGTCACCATTAAATACCAATACCTATATTAAATAAGCGTGTGCATGAACTTAAGCAAAATCAAGGTGCCTACAATGTACAATCACGCTCGTTGATCGTAAATATTTGTAAAATTTACGATCATACGATAATTACATGCTTTGGTTCGATGTACATTGCTGCTTTTCTTAGCGCAATACCAACGCAATACTGCGTTTTAAGTGTTGCCCTACTTTACTTTGCTGTACATTGCTACGGACATGCTTTGCTTGACAAACTTTATAAGGGCATATTTATAATTGACACAATTCTGTTTCTGAACTTAGGAATTAATAGGTTCAAAACGTGTTTAATCTCCTAGAAATGGCATATTCTATAAGTTATAGTGGTCCTACCTTACCCGCCAATGACATAATTTCTTATAATTTATTTTATAACAGGTTAAAACGTCAGAAAATTAAATTAAATTAAATCATGCTTGTGAATCCGTGAAATCTGTCAGTACTCAGTAGTAGGTATAACAGTTGTCGAGTAGAAATAATACATACTATGAAGGTTGGAAACCTTCACAGTCTTTTGGTAGAAAACTGGCAAAATTATGCATTTGAATTGAGAACTATCGCCCTGCTAGATGAATCTGCAGGCGGGCATTCGGGGGATGGCAGTCATTAAGGGTAGTTGATTTTGTTATATAGCTGAATGATATTAAAAAAAGCTAGAAAACTACAAGGAGTATTAATCTTCCACCACAATTAGGCGGCCCCTTTTACATAGTGTCTAGCTCTATTATAATATGTTCTTAGAAATGTCTATTTTATTTAAAATATTATAGTTTTTGAATCATTTTTTTTAACTACACTTTTTTATAACCATTGTTCCTCTGATAATATGTAACAACATAAAATAACAGGCGCATTTACCCTACCCAGGTACCTTGGTTTTGGCACAACAATGCTTAGGAAGTAGTTATATCTTTTTAGCAATTTGTAAGGCGTTAGGATGCTCTTAAACATGTTTTTTTTTATGTTTTTTTCGCGGAATAAGACTAATAGATCTTTATGGCACTTGAAGGATGGAGGGAAATATTTATAAGTAGTTGAAGTTAAAATGCTACCAAAAGTATTTTGGATTAAATAAGTTTATTACTGCATAATAATCAAGCGCATGCGCGCGCTGTTTGACAGGGTTCAAAGGTCGTCCTCATGATGTTTCGCAATGGGTATATATTTATATATGTATGTATCTTATACCTTTAAACGAGCAATTCTTGTATATATATATTTCTGTGATCTCGGAAACGGCTCTAACGATTTCGCTGAAATTTGGTATATGGGGGTTTTTGGGGGTATACAATCGATCTAGATTAGTCTTATGTTTGAGAAAGCGCGTGTTTTCGATTTTTCATGTGTTTTTCTTTCGACGCAGAATATGGTCGCTAATTTCGTGTTGCCGGCCACTGTCCGTCTGGTCCAGCGGGTTAAGACGCGGACGGCTAGAAACGAGTGTTACGGGTTCGAATCTCGCCCAATGGTTAACTTTTTTTTTTATATGTTCAAGTTTGTATTATAATTTTTTAATTTTTATTATTGTAAACAAGTTTAATTTAGTAAAAAAATGTAGTTAAGATTATCACCTATACACCACCATATTACAATAAATAGTTATAACCGAGCAAAGCTCGGTCGCCCAGGTACTAGTTTTAAAAATCACATAGTTCACAGTAATAATATCAATGGAGAGTGGTGTTTCTATATTTCCCATACTGTCATACACAATATGTGAAGGCCACATACAAAGTACTTTGATATAGCTGGACAATAAGTTTCGTACACAATTATTCAAAGATTCTTGATATCAGATCACTATCTTAAATGGTTTGTGGTACAAGTAATAGAATCTCCTCCTTCTTCTTCTTCCTTGCGTTGTCCCGGCATATTGCCACGGCTCATGGGAGCCTAGGGTCCCAAGTAATAGAATACTGACTAGAATATTACGAGCTCCTCGCCATTACATTTTTGCGTTGGTTTTCGTTGCGAGCTCGTCATCGTGTACGTATATTTATATGTATCTAAATTTAACCCACTTCCCTGTTTCCGATTGAGCGGAAATTTATATGGTACCTTCGAGCTGATCTGATGATGGAGACAGAAGGTAACTATGGGAACTCGGTGATAAATCAACGCAACCTAATTGTGTTTTGTTTTTTTTTTAATGATATCGATGAGTAATAGTTGTCTGTGGTAAAAAAAAAGTACAGTCAGCGATAACAACTTGTACTAAGATTGAAATATTTGCCAAAAACTTATTTCTTTGTATAATAATTGTAAACGACGACTAGCACAAAGATATAGGTCAGGCATGTCGTTTGAAAATGAGAGCGTAACTTCGATTGTATGGGAACGATTTTTTAGCGGGTTCGTGTGACTTTTCATAAAAACCGGGCAAAAGCATTTCGAGCCATGCTCAGTGTAGGATTCCGTAGTTACCCGTCCATCAAAATAGACTGTTTGCATAAACTCAAAAACCGATCAGATTCGCTAAAGTTTTTCTTGAACGTCTTTACTCAGCTATATTTCACGATTTTTTTCATATTTTTTGAACCCATGGTTCAAAAGTTGGAGTGGGAGAGACATTTTTTTTTTTAGAGCAATTATTTCCGAAAATACATTTAACAAAAAATGTTTTGTGAAGACCTGTATTCGTTTTGAAAGTCCTATCCAACGACAGCCCCCTCTATAGGGTTAAAGCGAAAAAAAAAATCATTCCCACTTTTCGTGTAGGGGAGTCACCCTTAAAACATCATTACCTATTCAAATTTTTAGTATACGACTTTGTTGACGTAACTGATATTCGTGCCAAATTTCAGCTTTCTAGCACTAACGATCACAGAGAAAAGCCGCGAACGGACAGACAGGCGGACATGGCGTAACTATAAGGGTTCCCAGTTGACTAAGGAACCGTAAAAAAGCTTGTGACTTGCACCACAAATACGCACGAATAGTAATTTACCAGTAGATTGCGGGCTCCGAGTAAATTGTTTAGACCTTCCATTATTTCCATTACGGCAAAAACAGCTGAACGATCATTATGGGCTTGTATAGGCTTTGACTTTAGTCAAGTATCAACGTTTAGGAACTGAAATCAGTTAAAAATGAAACTCCCCCCATCTACGGCGGCTAAGTTACTTATACGTTTAACACAAGTGTGTTTGCATTACATTGCGGGCCGAATTATTTAGTATGGACAAAATTTTAATTGCAATTCTAAGTAAAAATTATCTAATTACATTTCTTATCTCCTATACTAACTACCGTTAAGAGATTCGCCCGTATTAGATTGTGACACACTGTATTTCTAAAAATCATCAACGTCACCTATCAAATTTAGGACATTAAGCGCCATTTGCGCCATCCCACTAACCCGGGGTTAACTGGTTAAACCATTAACCTAGTATCAAATTGTACTGGTAACCATGTTAACTCCAGGTTTAACCGATTAACCCAGTGTCATATTGTACTGGTAACCATGGTAACTACAGGTTTAACCGGTTAACCCAGTGTCTAATTGTAGTGATAACCATGTTAACACCAGATTTAACCGGTTAACCCAGTGTCTCATTGTACTGGTAACCAAGGTAACTACATGTTTAACCGGTTAACGCAGTGTCAAATTGTACTGGTAACCATGGTAACTCCAGGTTTAACCGGTTAACCCCGGGTTAGTAGGACGGTGCAAGTGGCGACAGAAACTACGTAACACAAATTTCAGGATTTTTTGATCACATTTGGAAACCCCCTGCCCCCTAGTGTAACGTCACATATTTGTTTTTATCCAAATCAGCCTTGTTGAGTTCATAAATATGTATACATTTCTTCACCCTATACCGTTACAATAAGGTGAATAAATGTGTACATATTTACGAACTCGACTGTACTAAAAAATATTTAAAAAAGAAGCAACATTACATAGAAATGGTCTGGCATGAAACCGATTAGGAATAAATATTTCACGAATTTATCATTGCAATAATCTATTATTTTACTGCACAGAAAATACAAGAATTCAGAACAATATTCGGTAAAGTTAGAGTGACGTCACAAAGTTTGTGACTCCCCCTTCCCTTTGTCACAACATGTCACATTTTCTTGAACCCCTTATCCCCCTAAACGTGTGACGTAATTAATGAATGACCCCTTAAAGGATGACTCACGCTAGACCGGGCCGGGTCCGGGCCGGAGCTTTCGGCGCTTCGTTTTCTTCGGAAAGCACCACGTGATCAGCTGTCATAGAAAATGACGTGTCGGACGCCTCCATCCATCCATCGTTAAAGCTACCATTACCTACACTATTAATGCTGCGGCTTATTTTATTTATTTATTTATATATTCGGGATTCAGCGAATAGTCGTAATTGCATCTGTTTCGCTATCTAAGGGAAATGAAAGAGACACCATCACGTATATTCGCCGAATCCCGAATATGTGGCTGCAGCTTAAGAGGAAAGAATAGCTTTGCGATCCTAGCGAAATAACGGTACTTTTTCTATGAAATTCCATTTCGGGAGAAAACGTTTTCCACTAACTAAATCTTAACACATCACTTCCATTTTGATGTCGATCGCTTCAGCATAATATGTTATCCACTCAGATGCTTCGTATTTTTTAGTGACTTCTATTATTATAATAAAATAAGGGTGACAGCTGGTAACTACAGTTACCAAAAGCAAGTTAAAAGCAAGGTTTATAGGTTTCGCTAAAAAAATATTGTTCCAAAGCAAATAACCTTAAAAATAAATAAATAAATATAAATAATAAATAATATTATAGGACATTATTACACAAATTGACTAAGTCCCACAGTAAGCTCAATAAGGCTTGTGTTGAGGGTACTTAGACAACGATATATATAATATATAAATACTTAAATACATATAAAACACCCATGACTCAGGAACAAATATCCATGCTCATCACACGAATAAATGCCCTTACCAGGATTTGAACCCGGGACCATCAGCTTCGTAGGCAGGGTCACTACCCACTAGGCCAAACCGGTCGTCGTAAAAATGATGGAGAATGGAAAATATTTAGAAGTGGAAAAACTTTTGCTCTTTTTGTATGGACGATCCCGTGGTAATCTTTCCTCTGAAATAGTGTCAGTTACTACTTAGCTACTCCAAAATCAGCGCAGAATTAACTTAGACGGATTCAACATATATCATGAGCGCCGTGAGACGTGATGGTCGTAACCGAGGTTATAGTTAAGTCATACCTTAATGATGTCATTTACAATAGCGATTATAGCCATTACTATAAGTTTGTAACCCCCCCCCCCCCCCCCCATGTCACAACATGTTACATTTTCTTGACCCCCTCCCTCCCCCTAAACGTGTCACGTAATTAACGAATGACCCCTACACTACTAGCTAACATTACCTACACTGTTAAATAGTGGTAGGTACTACTTTGCTACCCCAAAATCAGTGCAGAATTAACTTAGACGGATTCAACATATATCATGAGCGCCGTGAGGCGTGATGGTCGTAACAGAGGTTATAGTTAAGTCATACCTTAATGATGTCATTTACAATAGCGATTATAGCCATTACTATAATATAAGTTTGTGACTCCCCCCCTCCCCATGTCACAACATGTTACATTTTCTTGACCCCCTCCCTCTCCCTAAACGTGACGTAATTAATGAATGACCCCTACACTACTAGCTAACATTACCTACACTGTTAAATAGTGGTAGGTACTACTTTGCTACTCCAAAATCAGTGCAGAATCAACTTAGACGGATCCAACATATATCATGAGCGCCGTGAGGCGTGATGGTCGTAACAGAGGTTATAGTTAAGTCATACCTTAATGATGTCATTTACAATAGCGATTATAGCCATTACTATAAGTTTGTGACTCCCCCTCCCCATGTCACAACATGTTACATTTTCTTGACCCCCTCCCTCTCCCTAAACGTGACGTAATTAATGAATGACCCCTACACTACTAGCTAACATTACCTACACTGTTAAATAGTGGTAGGTACTACTTTGCTACTCCAAAATCAGTGCAGAATTAACTTAGACGGATCCAACATATATTATGAGCGCCGTGAGGCGTGATGGTCGTAACAGAGGTTATAGTTAAGTCATACCTTAATGATGTCATTTATAATAGCGATTATAGTCATTACTGTAAGTTTGTGACTCTCCCCCCATGTCACAACATGTTATATTTTCTTGACCCCCTACCTCTCCCTAAACGTGTGACGTAATTAATGAATGACCCCTACACTACTAGCTAACATTACCTACAAGGTACTACTTTGCTACCCCAAAATCAGTGCAGAATTAACTTAGACGGATTCAACATATATCATGAGCGCCGTGAGGCGTGATGGTCGTAACAGAGGTTATAGTTAAGTCATACCTTAATGATGTCATTTACAATAGCGATTATAGCCATTACTATAATATAAGTTTGTGACTCCCCCCCTCCCCATGTCACAACATGTTACATTTTCTTGACCCCCTCCCTCTCCCTAAACGTGACGTAATTAATGAATGACCCCTACACTACTAGCTAACATTACCTACACTGTTAAATAGTGGTAGGTACTACTTTGCTACTCCAAAATCAGTGCAGAATCAACTTAGACGGATCCAACATATATCATGAGCGCCGTGAGGCGTGATGGTCGTAACAGAGGTTATAGTTAAGTCATACCTTAATGATGTCATTTACAATAGCGATTATAGCCATTACTATAAGTTTGTGACTCCCCCTCCCCATGTCACAACATGTTAGTGCCGCAAGGTTCAATTCTTGGTCCCTTCCTGTTTTTGGTATACATCAATGACCTACCAAAAGTTGTGCAAGAAAGACATGATATAGTGTTGTTTGCAGATGACACTTCCCTTATATTTAAAGTGAACAGAAAGGAAAATAGATTCGAGAGCATTAATGACGCGCTATCTACCGTATTAAACTGGTTTACGGCAAACAATTTGCTTTTGAACGCAAAGAAAACCAAATGCATAAAATTTACGCTACCTAACGTCAAGCAGGTAAATAACAGCAAGATTAAAATAAAAGGTGATACGCTGGAATTTGAAGATCGAACTGTTTTCCTGGGAGTCACTTTAGACTCAAAACTGCAATGGCATGCACATATAGCCACTTTAGCCGGCAAACTTAGTTCAGCAGCCTATGCAGTGAGGAGAATCAGACAGCTAACAAACGTAGAGACGGCCAGGCTGGTATACTTTAGTTACTTCCATAGTGTTATGTCGTATGGAATTCTGTTGTGGGGAAAAGCGGCAGACATTCAGACAATATTTGTACTGCAAAAGCGAGCTGTACGTTCCATCTATGGACTGGGCGCTCGAGTATCCCTAAGAGAGAAATTTAAAGATGCAAGCATTCTTACCGTTGCATCTCAATACATACTTGAGAATATTATGTACGTTCGGAAAAACATCAACGAATTCAAGCTTAACAGTGATATCCATAACTATAACACTAGAAACAAGCATAAACTTGCTGTGCCCGCCCACCGCCTCCGTAAGGTTAGTACGTCTTTCGTCGGGAACTGTACACGTTTTTATAACAAAGTTCCCACTGATATAGTGAATTTGCCTCTTAACAAATTTAAGTCACACGTTAAGAGCTCTTTGTTAAGTAAGGCGTATTATGCTGTGAATGATTTCATAGATGATAAGGATGCCTTTAAGCCAGTAGCTTGATCTTGATAATATGATAAAAATGTAAGTAATAGTGTTTTCGTTTTCTTTCTGTGAAATAACCATACTAGCGTCCAGTAGAACTGACACAAGAGAACATCATGTTCTCGTTTGATTGTATTATTTTAGTTTTGGACACTTAGAGACCTTATACACCTCTAAGATTTTATTTTATTTTAAATTTTATTTTATTTTAAATTCAATTTTATTTTAATACCTATTTTAATGATTTGGACACTTAGAGACCTGTACATCTCTAAGTCAATTTAAATTTATAATTTAGTTTTATAGGTAGGCACTCCTTATGAATAATATGTAGTCGCGTTTATGTGGCGCTATGCCGTCTTTAATGTAACTTACAAGCACAAATGTAGTATCTCACAATTTTTTATTATATTTTTATGAATACAACCCGGCAGCTTGAACATGTCATGCTCGCTAAAAAGTCTTTACTTACGGTGGCGTCGTTGATCGGGTCGCCACTTTCCCGAATGAAGGTTGAGGGAGGCGATGGCTGAGATACACGTCATACTCGTGAACGGGTGCTGTTTGTGGAGACCGGTCTGTTTAAGCTTACACGGGGTACAGGTTATGTTAAAGTATATAACTTTACTTTTGAGTGACATTAACGTGAGACACTTCATTCGGTTCTTGTCTGTTTTATTTTTTTTGTCTTTTAATTATTTATATAAGAATTCAAGCCTTGGCGACCCTCTACATCTCTAAGGATAATTTAATATATTTTTTATATTTTATCTCTGACACTTAGAGACTTATACATCTCTAAAGAATTTTAGTATTTTATGGTTTTATTTTTTTATCATAGTTTTTTTTTGTGTAATTTGACATTTAGAGACAGTATACATCTCTAATAAAGTAATTATTATTTCATAGATTCGATATTTGTAATTGTTTTTTTTATTTTATTTATTGTTTGTAAAAATGGACATGTAAAAGTGCCCCTGTGGCCTATTTGCTGAATAAATGTTTGATATTTGATATTTGATATTTGTTACATTTTCTTGACCCCCTCCCTCTCCCTAAACGTGACGTAATTAATGAATGACCCCTACACTACTAGCTAACATTACCTACACTGTTAAATAGTGGTAGGTACTACTTTGCTACTCCAAAATCAGTGCAGAATTAACTTAGACGGATCCAACATATATTATGAGCGCCGTGAGGCGTGATGGTCGTAACAGAGGTTATAGTTAAGTCATACCTTAATGATGTCATTTATAATAGCGATTATAGTCATTACTGTAAGTTTGTGACTCTCCCCCCATGTCACAACATGTTATATTTTCTTGACCCCCTACCTCTCCCTAAACGTGTGACGTAATTAATGAATGACCCCTACACTACTAGCTAACATTACCTACACTGTTAAATAGTGGTAGGTACTACTTTACTACTCCAAAATCTATGCAGAATTAACTTAGACGGATCCAACATATATCATGAGCGCCGTGAGGCGTGATGGTCGTAACAGAGGTTATAGTTAAGTCATACCTTAATGATGTCATTTATAATAGTGATTGTAGTCATTACTGTAAGTTTGTGACTCTCCCCCCATGTCACAACATGTTACATTTTCTTGACCCCCTACCTCTCCCTAAACGTGACGTAATTAATGAATGACCCCTACACTACTAGCTAACATTACCTACACTGTTAAATAGTGGTAGGTACTACTTTACTACTCCAAAATCTATGCAGAATTAACTTAGACGGATCCAACATATATCATGAGCGCCGTGAGGCGTGATGGTCGTAACAGAGGTTATAGTTAAGTCATACCTTCATGATGTCATTTACAATAGCGATTATAGCCATTACTTATGATATAGGTATAGAACTATAGAGTACACTGACATAGATAGAGTATAGACTACTAATAGTTATTTGTTTTACAAGGGGGCTTTGTTGTTTAACCACTCGTGCTAATATTGATACCCGAGCAAGCGAACGATTCCAAAATAGAACCGCGATCGTAGCAAGTCGTTCGAAAAATGGAATCTTGAGTGTTCAAATGTTGCCCCCGAGTGAACACAAAATTTTGAAAGAAAAAACCGACTTCAATGAAGGACACCGGTGAAAGAAAGATTATAGTTGATTTTGGATTGATTTTATACAATTAAATAAAAGACAGCGTCTTACGATAATTATGTAGAAGAGGAGGTAAAAAATTTTTTTTACTGCAACCACCTTGACAAATTTCACTTACGAAGAACTGACATTTCACTTAGTAAGACGTGGGTTCCGATCCGAACGGGGGAAGGAGAATGTCCACCTTATTATTAAATATCATATAAAATCTTAAATATATGACGGATCAATATCTTCAGACATTGGGCGTTGCTGGGTAATTCGAGTATTGAGACAATGATGGAAATCAAATGGTTCTTTATTTATTGGATACACAATTATCGAGCACTAAGTAACACAATGTAGCGTGGACAGTTCCGTGGTAGGACCAAGGTGTTCACTCTAGCGCAGTCAGTCGGAGAATGAATCACGTCTTGGCCTGCCCGACTCCATCCTAGCGCACGAAGTGGGGCTAGCTGGTTCGATGTGACGTCAGCTACCCGATCGACCAATCATAGCTGTTCGCGCGCTGCGCTACAATTGAGCGTCCGTACTAATACCCGATCTGTCTCCGACACGGCCATCCTGTGCCGACACACGGCCCCGTGTGTCTATTCTGTAACAATAAAACAACAGCAAAGTACACCGTTCGGTCACTCCTGACGTCATCTAAAAAAAAAACTCCGATATTGACATCCACCATTTTAATAAAAATCAAAAATAAAGGTAAACAAGCTTACATTTAATAGGATTAGCTTAAAGGACCCTAATCATCGCAGATCATTTTATTTTAAATGACTTAAGAAATGCAAGAACAGCCATGTACCATTGTTTAGCTGGCTTCATAGCCACACACTATACAAAACATTAAATCAACAAAAAAAGGCATCTCATTCCCGGCCTAACGGGTATCACATACCTAAACATACTACGTGCATCCCTGCGGGATCACCGAGCCAACCCTATGACTCTACGGTCTCCACGAGACCCGGCCTCCGCCAGAGCTCACCGCGCACCGCGTACCCACGGACTACTCAAAGCAGACACCGACTTCTAACGGGCTACGGCTACGGTGAAGCCTCTGGTACGGCCTGAGCCGCTGAACTGAGATCCTCATCCTCACTTGCATACTCGCTTTCATCTACTTCAATTGGTACCTGGCTTTCTGGCATTTTTCTTAACCTATCGTGCGCGTATTTATAGGTGCGTTTCGAATTTAACCCTGTCAAAACGTATCTATCACCATCTAATACTTCTGTTATCCTAAACGGGCCTCTAAATTTAGCGTCTAACTTGGTCTGATTACGCTCTTCGTTCTCTATCAGTACGTACTCTCCTACAGAGAATTTTTTTAACTGCGCTTTTGTGCTATCAAACCGTGTCTTGTCATACTGAGCTGATTTTTCGATTTGTTGCGCGGCGCGTTCCCTGACTTCTAAAATATCTACTTCAGGGACATCATCACCAGTCATTAGTTCTAAAGGGCGCGATACCTTGCCAATCAATAGTTCAAGCGGACTTGCCTGCGTTACTCTATTAACGGTACAGTTCAAAGCAAGCTGCACGTCATCTAATGCGTCTTGCCATGATCTATCGTCACTCGTCTCTACTGCTGTCAGCATAGACTTAAGGGTGCTCATAACCCTTTCAACCTGTCCGTTCGCTCGCGATGAACCGGTAGCTATCAAATGTAAATCAATTTGTTTACTATCGCAAAACTCCCTAAACTCGCGACCCGCAAAACAACGACCCTGGTCCGCGATGAGTCTTACTGGAGCACCGAAAAGAGATACACACTTTCTAACCGCTCTAATGCTACTCTTGGTGCCGATGTTTTTTGTGTGACAAAGACAAACAAATTTTGTAAAAGCATCAATCAGGACGAAAACATACTCTTTCTTATCGCTTTTCCCGCTGAGCTTTCCTGTCGCGTCAATGTGCACCGTATGCCAAGGAATGGTCACTTTTGGTATAGGGTGTAGCTCCGCTTGTATTTTACCTGAATGACTTTTTGCGACTTTGCATGTTACACAGTTGTCTACTAGTTTACGAACATAGCGAGCCATTCCCTCGAACCAATAGTGATCATAAAGCTTCTCTAAGGTTTTTTCCCAACCCAAATGAACAATTGTGTCATGCACGTTGGTAACGACAGAAAACCTCAGGGCCCTAGGTACTATAGGTAAGCACTTAGTACGACCGTTGCGCTGAATTTTACGGTAAAGAACGCCCTTACGAACCTCGTATGTTTTTGCAATATCGTCTGACATTAAACCGTCGTTAAATGCCGTCTTAAGTTTTTGAATGTCCTCGTCTCGCTGCTGTTCTGCTAGCAGCCAATTTTCAGAGAGTTCCGTCAAGTTAACATGTTTATCAGCTACTTTTGAAATCTGTTGTTTTGTTACTCTAGGCAAAGGGTTGCGCGAAAGAAAATCAACGTGACCCATATGTTTCCCGGCTCTATAAACGACATCAAAATCAAAAGATTGTAAATAGCACCACCAACGGTGCACGCGAGGGGTTAAGTCGGCTTTATCGCGCGAAGACTTGAGGGCGTTGCAGTCGGTTACTACCGTAAACTTTCTCCCATGTAAATATGACCGAAAATGCTTTACGCCGTTTACTACGGCTAGGGTCTCCAGCTCGTACGAGTGGTACCTTGTCTCTGCCGGGGAGGTGCGTTTACTGTAATAACCCACCACGCGTCTCTTACTATCGATATTTTGCAACAAAATCGCACCATACCCGTCCGCGCTAGCGTCAGTATGAAGCTCCGCCGGATAGCGGGGGTCGAAAATAGTTAAAATCGGCTCGTTAGTTAAAATCGATATTATCTGCTGACGTATCTGTTCGTGATTTTCTTTCCAGATGAAAGGGCACTTACCCGACGTAAGCCTGTGTAACGGAGCCATAATACGTGAAAAATTGGGCACAAATTGGCGAAAATACGAGGCCAGACCAATAAACTGTCTAAGTTGGGTAACTGACTCTGGCGGTGGTAATGCAGACAATGCCTCAAATTTTCGCTTGTTAGGCTTGATTTCCCCTGCTTCTACTTCATAACCTAGGAACTGCACACGTTTTTTGAGAAATGAAAATTTTTTTAGATTTAGAGAAAACCCTGCCTTCGTTAATGTGTTCAACACTATACGCAACCTCTCCAGGCCTTGCTGCTCTGTCTCGGACACAATCAAAATATCGTCAACATAAACGATGACGTAAGTATGCGCTAACTCACCCAAGGCCTGTACAATCGCCCTCTGAAAGACCGAAATCGCATTACGTAAGCCGAACGGCATAGATAGGTACGAAAATTGACCAAAATTCGTAACAAATGATACGCGATCAACTGACTCCTCACTCATAGGTATCTGATGGAATCCACTTGCACAATCTAGCTTTGAAAAGAATTTAGCACCATACAAGCGAGAAATTTGGTCTGAAATTAACGGTAGCGGGTATCTATCCGGGACAGTGTTTTTATTTAAGTCGCGATAATCTACGCACATACGTTTACTACCATCTGGTTTTTCAACTAAAAGCGCGGGACTGGCGAATGGAGATTGACTAGGCTTTATTATGTTTGCTGCTAACAGTTCATTCACACGTTCACGCATTAATTCACTCTCAGCAGGCGAACATCTGTACGGTCGTTTTTGCACCGTGCGATTTGGGTCTATCAAACGTATTTCGCATTTACCAGTTGTTACGCGGGTAGTTGGAAACCCATGAGTAAATTGATCACAGTAATCATTCAACAACTCCACAAGAGCGGGCCTACTTTCGGAAGAACAGTCCGTATCTACCTGCTCAAAACTAATTACTTGTTTGTTTTCATTTGTTTTCTCGCAAGTATTTACTTCACATTTCTTCGATAGCGAAAACAAATTTTCTCCTATCGTTACGATAAAACCTTTACCTAAGATTTCGCGGCCTACTAACATATCGCTGCTCAAGTACGCATCAGGTAGAACATGAAATAATATTTCCATTGGAAAGTCACAAACCTCAGCTAGGCAAGCAATTTGCTCGGTGCTATTTACTTTGTTGTTACCAATACCGATTAAAGACACTAATTTTTCGTCACGTTTGCCAGCCATTTTACTAGCAAGGCTCTCTTTAACTAAGGAACACTCAGAGCCTGTATCAAAGTGAAATGTAAACTGCTTACCGAGTTGAGACAGTGATCCAGTTGGCGGTGCAATGGCACACACGTTGACGCGTCGCTCGGTCGCCGCTGGGCTCGTTGAGCTGGTGGCGCTGGTGCAGCGACTCGCGATGTGGCCTTGAGTTCCGCACTTGAAGCATACGACGGATGTACTGGTAGACGGCTTGGGTGTTGCGTGAGATGCGACCGCTTTCTTTGTTTTCATTCGACATTCGGCTTGTTTGTGACCTATTTTACCACAACCGAAGCATTTGAGTTGTGTAGTAGACAGTCTCGGGCGTTTGATGTTATCATCCTTACTTTTATCTTCATGAGTTGGTGC
Source organism: Cydia pomonella (assembly GCF_033807575.1). Taxonomy (NCBI): domain Eukaryota; kingdom Metazoa; phylum Arthropoda; class Insecta; order Lepidoptera; family Tortricidae; genus Cydia; species Cydia pomonella. The sequence goes on from NC_084728.1 coordinate 1,711,296, forward strand.
TTTTCTCTTCAAATAAGAAAAAGCCTGTAATTCCTTTTGTAATTCATCTCGCGAAGTAATCTCAGTAGTAAAAGCCAGGCGTTGAAGTCTCGTATCCATATGTGCTAAGTGTGCAAGCACGATTGATAGCATTACACGTTCGGTGTCGACGTTTTTAAAACGATTCATGAGGGACGACATAACACGGCTTGCGTATGCACCATACGTTTCCTTTTCCCCGGGTTTATCAGTAGCAAGGTTAATTAGTGTGGCTGCTAAAGTTTCACTTGGGGCAAACCTTGCAATGAATAGTTCCTTGAACTTTTGCCACGTAATACCAGGGTAAATGATCCGTGACAGCCACGTCGACGCTGCTCCTTTCAATGCCTTGCTGATGGCAACAACAAGCTGACCGCCTTCTAATGGAGTATCGGTCATACACACGTCGGCAGTAGTAGCCCAAGACAGTGCATCGTTGTCTTGCTTATCGGGATCGAAGTCTGGAAAAACCACACGCGAAGTGTTGGTTATCGCTGCTGGGCTTCGCAGCGCTTCGATAAGCGCGCGCATTTGCTGGTTTTGAGCCTCGAGGATTTGCTGCCATGGTACGTCAGTTCCGGTGCCACTAATACGTGTCTCATTTGCTCGATTAGATCCCACTTCTGATGACGGATCAATATCTTCAGACATTGGGCGTTGCTGGGTAATTCGAGTATTGAGACAATGATGGAAATCAAATGGTTCTTTATTTATTGGATACACAATTATCGAGCACTAAGTAACACAATGTAGCGTGGACAGTTCCGTGGTAGGACCAAGGTGTTCACTCTAGCGCAGTCAGTCGGAGAATGAATCACGTCTTGGCCTGCCCGACTCCATCCTAGCGCACGAAGTGGGGCTAGCTGGTTCGATGTGACGTCAGCTACCCGATCGACCAATCATAGCTGTTCGCGCGCTGCGCTACAATTGAGCGTCCGTACTAATACCCGATCTGTCTCCGACATATAAATAAAATCACGCTGTAGTTAATTAATATTAACCATGTTGCTTATTATTTTAATATATTAATAAAATACTCATTACATTTAGTATTTACCATCATTATTTTATTAATTAATTAATTTATTTATTTATTAATTTCATAAACGAACTTGACATTTTATATCTTATATTGCATAAACGTCGATAAAATTTAACGTTATAAATATAGATCTCGTTGCCATAAGTATTAAATACCTAGACATAAGAAATATTGAGTGCCCTTAAAGGGTGTCATGTACCTACCATCTTCAAACTGTAACACCTAATGTATAATGAGCATGACTGCAATACAATAAAGAATAAAGAATAAATAATTATGTATTTGCCATATGGTTGGTTGACTGGTAAGATACCCGCAATAGGGCATTCGACTGTATTTAAATTATTTCACACCATGCATGAAATAAAGCCCCAGATAATTATTATCAGCCGACCATCTTAGCCCTACAGCGGTGGCAGTATGGTTCCATTTTTATCACTTGTTACCATTCCTGTCACTTTCGCGCTTACATACTTGTTAGAACGTGACAGGCATGGTGACAAATGATAAAGAGCCGACCATCTTAGCCCTACAGGAGTAGATATACCTTATCATATTGTAAGTACGAGGTTTCAGAGCAATCTAGTTAGTCATTTGACATTTATAATATTTATTTAAATAAATAAATATTATAGGACATTATTACACAAATTGACTAAGTCCCACAGTAAGCTCAATAAGGCTTGTGTTGAGGGTACTTAGACAACGATATATATAATATATAAATATTTATAAATACTTAAATACATAGAAAACACCCATGACTCGGGAACAAATATTTATATATATATAAATGCCCTTACCAGGATTTGAACCCGGGACCGTCAGCTTCGTAGGCAGGGTCACTAGTCACTACCCACTAGGCCAAACTGGTCGTCGATTTACAATAACAATATACATAATGGATATATACAGATGATTACTATAACTAGGTTATATCTAAAATAGGCCCTTTAGGCATTGTACCAAGGATGCTGGCGGAATTTCCTCGTTGTATCACAATACTGATACATTGTGCGAGGAAGCCGCCAGCTCTTCGGTCAGCGTAACGTTTGTATGGAGAACCGAGCTTGCTGGGGACCCTTAACATATTTTCGACAATTCAGGATCACGACCCCAAAATACCTAATGTTGGATAACGACAGAATGACATGTCACTGTCCTTCGTTATTTTAAATTACATTTAAATGAAATAAAAACGAATTTCACCAGTTTTAACCGTAAACGTGGTTGAAAGACCGCCAAAAACATTACGTTATTGTTTAACACAATTAATGTTGAAACAAAAGGCCAGACGGGCGTGACCTTACTTTGGACATATTTTTTGTGAATTATGTGTCATATGGACTAATATTGAGCTATACATCTATGTTATATTGTAGTTATTATTTATTTTTAAGATTATTACAATATAATGTTTACCCAGGTATTGGCTGTTGTATTTATAAATGTTGCCATACAGGTGGGATCATCTGGTTAATGATGAAAACGAATACTTGGGACCTTTGGGACCCGGGTACGTCCTTAAACTACATCCAAAAGAGAGGTATGGGCATTGTGAATGTCATCTCGCTTTGTGTGGTAGGGCACAGCCAGTGGATGTCATTCCAGTTCTAGAGCAGAGCCCAACTGGGGAAGTACCTCCACCTTACAGAAAACAGCAGCCAAATAACACTAGACCCTACTCATAGTGTTGTGTTCCTGCCGGTGAGTAAGGTTGCCAGAGCTCAACGAGGGGGGGGGGGGTTTAGGGTCGGCAACGCGCATGTAGCTCCTCTGGAGTTGCAGGCGTACATAGGCTACGGAGATTGCTTACCATCAGGCGGGCCGTATGCTTGTTTGCCACCGACGTAGTATAAAAAAAACTTGTACCAATATTTTAAGTATTTTAACTTTATTCATTTGTTACAAACATAATAACAACCAATTTATAATAAATATTCCAAGAAGTCTTCATTGTAACTTGTCCCTACTCGAACTGACCGCTTGTCACCCCTTATACCCGCCTTTTTATAACAATTCAAAATGGCGGGAACCAGTCACAAGTAAGAGTCAATTGATATTCTTTTATAAGCTTGTCATAAATTAAAGTAAGAATAGTCCAAATATAAGCTATGGGTCTCTATTGTTTCCCATAAAGTTTTAAGTCATAATTTATTGTTAGTCCGCATTTTCGTTATAGTTAGGGAGGCGAGGTAGCTAAATGGCGTAATTCAACGGCGCCGTCGAGACCTATCAAAATCGAAAGATAAAATAATTTCGAAAAGAAAAGCTCGTATGGTAAAAACCATTTTAGCGGTGGGTTTGGCGTGTACGGTTTTTCAAAAATGTTAAAAAAAACAGTTACTTGGGCATTCTCGAGCGCGTCAGATATTCATACTACGTATGCCCCAAGTGCCTCTGATAACAACGGTATACTAATCTGCCGGTTTGCGTGGTGGGGGTAGGAATATAAAGTAGTCAAAAATGCAAAAAAAATAATAATACTCGAGCGCGTCAGATTTTCGAAAGGGGTGTTAAGTAGGCCCCAAGGAAGCTCCCTTTAAAAAAACTGACGATTTCGGCGTGACGATAAGTTACGATGAATTTTTGAAAATGCAAAAAAAAAAGTGTTTTTGAAATACTCGAGCGCATCAGATTTTCATAGGGGAGGTTTATCTCGGTATCCTGAAAGCATATTTTCTTAATCTGACAAAAATGTGGGTGGGTTCTCTTAATCTGACCGAAAAAGGTTTTTTGGTTTCTTTTTTTCCTTTCTTTCTCCTTGATAAAACGGGGATTTTAAGAATGACAATAAAGCGATAGGCAACCAACGTAAATGTAGATGTAATATTGTTTGGATATCACAACGATCGGACCCTACATCAGCGAGCGCTTTTTGAAAGATCTCAGATTTTCTCAAAATATCAAAAGGTCTCTTTTTGCCTCGTTTATACAATGCTGGATTAAAATCGCATCCTGTTAAAGCGTGGAAAGCAGGCAGTGCGCGTGAAAGCATTGAGCCTAACTGAACTGACAGTGCCGAAACATCTATATAGCGACGTGCATTACCGACTCCGAGATCCATCCACGCTCTAACCGATTCGTTCAAATGCTCCACATTGGCCAACACAATGACCAGAATATCTGTGTCTGATGTTCGAATGATTGTTGTAGAACCTTGTGGCAATTGACAGGCAAGGAAAACTGTCTTCGTGTCGGCTTCTTCGTGACTTGAGCATGAGAGCTTATCATCGATTGTTCTCTGCACTATTCCATCGACGACTTTGAAGACGTAGCACAAGTTGTGGTTCAAATAGATTGTTTTGTTGCGAATAATAACGGCCATCTCTTGACTATTCCAATGATCAATGAAAAACTTGACTAGAGCTTCTTTGAACTTGATATTTTTCAAGTCCTTCGCAAAGTCTACTAATCGGATTTGCTGAGGACCGCTGATGTGGTAGTCCTTATCGTCATTCATTCGTATTCGTATTCATTTATTCGTATTCGAAAATTGTCGAGAAGCTTTGGAAAAAAAAAATTTTTGACATACATATAATAAAAGTCACATAATTTAATCATCGTTATTTCATATCAATTTTTTTTAACACCCTCAGTTTTCGAGATATACTCAAAAAACCGGGAGTTAGAGTTTTTATGATGATCCAAGTCAAAAAGTTTTAACATTGGACAAAAATGTAAAGAGACCTTTTTTGTGTAAAATAAAATTACCTTTTTTGTTTATTTAAACTTTTTTTTTTGTAAAATGTATCGTTCGCGACTTATATGCCGCAACGCGTTTTTCGGAAGATGAAATGGCTCCTCCACGCTTCCGGTCATGCGGAAACCGGCAGATTTTGTATTTTTAGTAAGTTTTAGATTATATTCTTCAAAATAAAAAAATAAAAATCGCGCTCGAGAATGCCGGATTAACGTTTTTTTTTTACAAGTTCGCGACCCTATAACTCGGCGGCGTCAAGGACTTATCGTCAGATTAGTTAAATTTAGTCTTAAAATACTAAAATCAACCCCCAATATCTTAATCTGACGCGCTCGAGTATTTCAGACTATCGATTTTTTTTTACTAATCTGATCGTCTATCCTAGGCGCGCGTCACTACATATAGAGCTAAATACTTTACTAGGTTGTTCTATTAGGTCTAAGGTATCTCTCATATCTTAAACTGCCACGCTCGAGTATTACCGAAAATTCCCCTATTCGCCTCCCTAACTATTAGTCATAATTTGTTTTTTCTCAGAAACGCGTAACTTTTCAGGATTACCATAAAACAAACCTAACCTAACCTATCTATAGGATAACCTTACGTAAAACCTGAGAAGTTAACGGTTTCAGAATTATGACTAATGATAATCTGACAAACATTACATTATGACTTTCAATAATTATGTCAAATAAAGGGATCCGTATAAGCCGTAAATAATGATCCTTACACTTGAGAGTTCCACGGTCACTTTTTCTTCGTATATGACATTTATTGCGGTTCAGAATATGAATTATCAGAATTTTTAATGTATTCTATAACTAAGAGAACTGGTTTCGCTGTTTTCCTTGCAAGAACTCAAAAAAAAAACCTTAGTAAAACAACCTGGACATATGTTAAACAATTTGTATGTGTGTATGTTTCCGCGTGCAAATTAATTGTTTTATTTAATTGGGTATTGTGTTAATTTAATTAATGGCATAACCTTGCTGTGTTTTAAAGCGGCATAAAGGAATTCCCAATTAAAGTACATATACATACAGTGTAGGTATACCTATAATTACAGATAAAGATACAGTCTCTCTTTAATTTTTTTTATACTATGTCGGTGGCAAACAACCATAAGGCCTGCCTCTCCGTAGCCTATGTACGCCTTCAACTCTAGAGGAGTTACATGCGCGTTGCCTACCCTAACCCCCCCTAGTTGAGCTCTGGCAACCTTACTCACCGGCAGGAACAGGAACATAACGCTATGAGTAGGGTCTAGTGTTATTTGGCTGCGGTCTTCTGTAAGGTGGAGGTACTTCCCCAGTTGGGCTCTGCTCTAGATCTGGAATGACATCTGCTGTGCTGTGCCCTACCACACAAGGCGAGATTACATTCACAATGCCCATACCTCTCTTTTGGACGTAGTTTAACGACGTACCCGGGTCGGGGTTAAAATGTACAAGGGCTACTTTACGCGGCACCTTTACAGACGCGATACATTTTTTCAGTATTTGAGACTCAAATAAAAATAACGTGATGTAGTCGTAGGGGTGATCGAGCTGAGTAAAAACAGAAGTAAGTTGAAACAACTTTTTTTGAAACGCCTTGATCTAATAAGAGTTATGCACTAACCTTTATAACTGCCCAGCTTCCCTGGATCTCTGTATCCTGCGTCTCCATATCCTGGCCTGTTGCCGTCATCCCCATAACCTGGTTTATCTCCATACCCTGTATCATATCCAGGTTTGTCACTATATCCAGGTTTAGATCCATATCCAGGTCCATTGCTGGCCCCACCACCATATTCTGGCTTAGCGCCATACTCTGGCGTATCAAATTCAGGTTTGCCACCATACCCTGGCTTAGACCCATACCCAGGTCTATTACTATCTCCACTTCCATACGTAGGTCTATCATATGCAGGCTTGTCACCATAGTCTGGCCTTTCGTATCCAGGTTTATCCCCATACCCTGGTTTAGACCCATAACTATTGCCACCCCCATACGCTGGTCTGTCATATGCTGGCTGGTCTCCATACCCTCCATACTGTGGTTTTTCTCCATACCCATGACCTGGTTTGCCATATCCTGGCTTATCCTCGTAATTTGGATCCCCATATCCTGGTCTATCATAGGTTGGTTTCCCATAATCACCAACAGTCACAGGTCTTGAAGTAATTACATCACCATTAGGTTTCACTATGTAACTAGGAACATTTCCAGGTTTTTCTAGTTCATATTCATAAACCGGTCTAACATCAGGTCTATCATAGGTCTCATTAGGCTTCTGACTGGGCTTATAATCACTTTGACCATAATTTTGATTATCCCCATAAGGTTTGTCATTTGCGTCTGGTCTGTTCGGATCTTGATTCCCATAGGATGGTATCTGAGCTCCATATGAAGGTTTTTCCTGAGTTTCTCCATAAAGAGGTCTTTGAGTACTACCGTAAGTACTATCATGACTAATACCATAAGAAGGTTTAGGACTGGTATATGAAGGCCTATCATTGAGACCATAAGGTTTGTTATCTTGACCATAAGATGGTCGATCAACACCATAGCTTGACCCACCATGGTCACCAGTAAAATCATTTTGACCATATGAACCTTGGCTTCCATACGATGGTTTAGAAACTTGAGGCTTTTGGTGACCATATCCACTAGATGAGTGATCAAAATTCTGACTTCCGTAAGAACCTTGACCATAAGGCCGGTCAGGTCTTTCGTCACCAGGTCTGTTATAATTCTGACTATACAGACCAGATTCTACTGGACCATATCCTAAGTGACTGTTAGAAGGTGGAGCATAAGAATGATGGCCTGTGTAGCTACCATAGCCATAATTTTGACCATAACCATGACTTGGATATGGCTTGTCATTTAAAGGTCTCATTGGCTTATAAGGTCTTGGGGGATCATATATTTCTAAATAGATTGAGTTATCTTGACTCTGGCCATAACCGCTAGCGTATTGACTGTTGTAACTGTAGCTAGGTTTTTCACTAGGTCTTGATGGATAGCCATAGTAAGGTCTGTTTGGTCTGTAAGGTCTATCTGGTGGTCCTATTGGCCCAGGACCATATGGGTCTGGTTTAGGCTTGTACCCATCATTTGGTTTTGTTGGATAATCCTGAATTGGTTTATTTCCGTAACCACTATCTTCAATTGGATCAGGTTTACTCGGTGAGTATGGATCAGGTCTGTTTGATTCGTAGTCAGGTTTATTAGGTTTATATGGGTCTTCAGCAGGTTTGTTGTAATCATGTTGAGGTCTTGGTTTTTTATTTGGTCTGACAATGTAGTGATACTCAGGGTCTTGGGGTTTATATGGAGGACTTTCAGGTCTTAGTGGCTTAAGTCCGTATAAGTCAGGAACATCATCATTTGGTGAAGGTGGATAGATAGGGTCTGGTCTCCAAAGACCTGGGTCTGGTTTTGGTCTTCCGTAGCCCCCTTGAAACTGCAGCTCATCATATGGATCCGGTTTTGGACGCGAATAGTTATAAGGCCTATTAGAACTAGGTCTGTATGGTTCATCAGGTCTATATGAGCCTGGCCTTTCAGGCCTATAAGGATCAGGTCTTAATGGTCTATCCGGCTTGTAAGGATCATCAGGTCTTAGGTCAGATCCATATGGGTCATTCGGCCTTATAGGTCTATAATCCTCTGGCCTTAACGGTTTTTCAGGACCATATGGTACATCTGGTCTTGGTCGTTGTGGTCTATATGGGTCATCTGGCCTTATCCATGGTCTCTCAGGCATATACGGTTCAGGTTGAATAGGTTCAGGGTAAGGTCTGATTGGTCTGTACGGTATTTCAGGAGGTCTATGCGCTCCGTAGCTAGGAGGGTTATCTAAATTCGGTTTTGAATTGTAATCATCAGGTCTATCGTTGTCTATATAGTTAGGTCTTGGTGGTCTGAAGTAAGGTCTTGTTTCAAAAGGCCTTAAGTCTGAAAAGTCGTCTGATAAGGGGTTTTTGGGTTCCTCCTCATCAGGGCGGAAAACAGGGCGATGGAGTGGAGGGTTATCTTCATCAAACTGGGGTTGGAGGGGGGTGGGGGCCATCTGTTCGCAGAGGACCCTGCGGACGTAGATATCGTAGTCTGGGTGCCGTTGGATTAAGTTCTGGACGCGAAGGTCTGAGTCGCCAAGGGTGCTGAGGTTGCAGGTGGCGTTGCCTTTAGCACCAACCCTGAAAAGATTAAAGGTTTTATAGTACAGAAAGGCATATTGTTATTGCACAACAAACCGCAATCAATAAAAATAATACAGAAGCTGATTAAGAGATAATAGGCACTCTGAACGCTTAAGAACGATATCTTCTAGATAACCGAAGACCGAATTTTTGTCGAATAGTTAATTTCCTGAAAGATTTTTTATACGTTGGTACAGGCATAGACTTTATTGTTCACGAAACAGGTCATAACAGAGCATTACAGAACAAAAATATAATGGAGAATTTATCCTAATGCATGAAAGATCACTTTCAGCTAACATTATAGCAAATATATGGAAAAAAAAACATGTAGCACGGTTTCTAAATTCCTACAATAAAACAATTAAATTCAACAGTTTTTTTGGCCTACGTGAGAGCAAAAAGAATTTGAAATAGAGGTGGATTTTCAAAGAAAACTTTGTAGGCACAATAAATTTACTGCCATCTTTCGACACATGATAAAAACTTATAGAACGCCATTTGACTTTGATCCTTATTATTTTACTGATATGTGTTAAATTTGTTAAATATCCAAAAGTGTCGCCTTCTAACAGTACCCCTAGTGTAAATTCAATCGACATCATAACGTGACGAACGCGTTTGCGTTAAGTCTCATTTTGTATAGGATTTTGAGTTTCCAAAACGTCCCGCTTGGCGCGCTCTTTCTAAATCACATACAAAATGAGACTAAACGCAAACGCGTACGTCACGTTTCGAAATCGAATTTATTTACACTAGGGGTACAGATCAAAAGCCAAAGGTATGGCAGCATCGTTTCGAGCGCTGGTGCCATCGGTAAGATTGGCAATCCACCTCAATTGTTCAACCTCTGTTTGGTGAGACGTTAAAATCCCAAAGTTATGTTTCTTTAAAACTCATTGGTTTTAAAAAGCACTTACTAAACTGAAAATTGTCAACAGACATATAAACTTTTATATATTTTACTATTATATCTATAGATTATTGAGTTAACGAGCGCCATCTGCCTTCTAAACATGAAACTAACTACCAGCGCCACCTAACTTCCAACGACTGAACTCACCCGTAATCGAAGGTCTGGCATTGCTTGTCCTGCTTGCAGAGCGTCTCGCACTCGCGCGTCGTTAGTTCCGTGATGTTCCGATAGATGGCGTCCGGGGAGAGTTGCTCGCCGATCGATATGCGGTCGAAGCAATCTGGAAATTAGTTAATTCATTTTAACCTTTATAGAAACCAAATAGAAACTTAATAATCATATCACTTAGGTATAAAAAAAATATCTCATGTTATAGCTTAAAAACTGACACAACTAGATACAAGAGGGGCTTTAAATAAGTTTTTACCTTATAAATTAACAAAAACGAATTAAATATTTAAATTACACTGACTTGTTCAATGTCGGATTTAGAGGTCTGGAGGCCTCGGGGCAACAAATGAGTGGAGGCCCTCTGGCCCCAAATTATTTTCCAAATATAATGGACAATGTTTCGAAGTCTCTATTGTGGGGGCCCCTCGTTTGTGGAGGCCCCGGGGCTGTCGCCCCAGTTGCCCTCCCCTAAATCCGGCCCTGGACTTGTTTATTTCCTAAACTAAGCCATACATATATTTATAACCGTGGGCCTATTAAACCCGCATTTAGAGACTAAAATGTCATACAAAGTTTCCTGAAATCGATCTTGATTTAGGGATAATGATAATTTTTGTGAAAATTTGTTTCAAACTTAGTGAAAAACGCCTTTCAGCTGTGACGCTGACATGTGACTTGGTTTAGAGTGTTAAGACATTTCTCCTGACAGACATTAAAGTTTAAAGTAAACTCGCATTTTTCTTTCATCAAGGTGTAAAAATAAATACTGTCGTGTGCACAAAACGCAATAAAAAATTTTTTGCCGCAAAAAATGTTTTTTTCGCGGATTTCACAAATACTCATGTCACATTTTTTGTTCCTTAGGACCTCAGGAATGCGTGGTTAAAACACAGTTGTTATAAACAATGATGCTCTTAGTAAACTTTTTGATGTGTTCCTCAAATTAACATCCATGGGATATCCTTTGCTCTTTCTAAATTATTATTATAACCTACAGGAAACCTTTAATTTTCTCGCAATGTCAATATAACAACAAATACCGACAACTTGCACTTAAATTACCTCACAATCCGGATGCTGTAAGTGATTTATTTTGAAGATAATTGGGCAAGGTCGGGTATTACGTAGTTATTGTTTACTTGTGTTTGGCGTGTTGAAGTTGGTTGATAGTAAAATCAAAGGGACAACATATTTATTCATTTATATTTTCAGGTTTTTGACCGCTAAGGTACAATTTGGCACAACTTGAACATAATGACGAAGCCTGTGATGTCTATTTTACCTCTGCTACTGCTCTGGTAATGGCAGCATGGTTTCATTTTTATCTCTTGTTACTATGCCCGTCACTTTCACACTTAAAGCCCGACCAGAAATATATGATCATTGTCAAGAGGGCGCTGTTATTTTCATGTATAGAGTGACAGTTCAGTTCTGTATGAATTTTTTAGTTCCAATGAAATTCCGCAATATGGCGCGTGATCTTTACATAATTGTTAGAGAACCGACCATCTTAGCCCTATGGAAGAACGCTAGTTAGCCTCATAAAATTATTTAAACCTATCTTATCTTCTAATTTTCGGGGGCCCTTGCGGATACACTTCGACCTATAGGGATCTTTTGTGTAGTTGCTACTCAAGAGCTTTTTTGACCATTTCCATTATTTAAACCTAAGTCGACCGGTCTGGCCTAGTGGGTAGTGACCCTGCCTATGAAGCCCATCAAGCCCATGGTCCCGAGTTCAAATCCTGGTAAGGGCATTTATTGGAAGAGGACTTGCTTAAACATCCGTCTCTTTATAAATGTTCGTGTTTACTTGTCACACTAGGTTCCGAAACGTGGTCCTCGGGCTCCTAACTCGTAAAATGCAACCAAGAAATTTTTGCACTTGTGTGTTTCTTAATCCCCGTAGTTTTTCTACCGACGGAAATACACATTCGCTGAGATGTTTTTTATTCTGTACAACTACGAGTACAACCTACAAACTTAACTGCCCATTAGTAAATCTTATCTCGTTGCAATACGGTTTATTAATAGTCACTTAAGTGTTAAATCGACGACCGGTCTCGCCTAAAGGGTGACCCAGCCTATGATGCCGATGTTCGTGGTTTCGAATCCCGTTAAGGGCTTTTATTTGTGTGAGGAGCACAAATATTGTTCCTGTTTTCTTTTAACAATTATGGCCTATATTGTTCCTGAGTCATGGGTGTTTTCTATGTATTTAAGTATGTGTATATTATATAATATCGTTGTCTGAGTACCCACAACACAATCCTTCTTGGCTTACCGTGGGGCTTAGTCAATTTGTGTAAGAATGTCCCTAAAAATGTGTGTCGAAGATGTCTGAAGATCTTTTCAATCATATATATCTCTCTCTTCACTGGCTCAGTGACCCAAACAGGATCTTGGCGTCTGACACAAGAGAGCGCCACTCTGCCCTATCCTGCGCCACTTCACGCCAGTTGGGTATTCCGAGGGCGAACAGGTCTTTTAGGACTTCGTCGCTCCAGCGGTATCTGGGACGCCCAGACGGACGTTTTCCACCCGGGTGCCCCACATACGCTCTTCTCACGGCACGATCCTCTCCCATCCTCTCTAGGTGACCGAGCCAGCGGAGTCGTGTGGCTTTGATTTCGCCAATTATATTGGGCATCGCAACCAGCTCCTCTAGCTCCCTATTCTTTCTACGCCTCCAAGTTCCATCTTCATCTCTGATAGGTCCCAGAATCTTCTGCCAGATTTTCCTCTCCGCCACTAAGAGCTTGCTCTCTTCTTTCTGAGTCAGAGTCCAAGCTTCATACCCATACATCAAAATTGGCCTAATTACAGTCTTGTAGACACGAATCTTGGTTGGTCTACTGATCAGCTTTGACACTAAAACTCGATGGAGCGCTGCCGAGCATCTTAAAGCGTTTTGGATTCGTAGATCTATCTCTTCCTCCCTTCGGTTGGTATCAGTTACTGTGCAACCAAGATACCTAAAATGATCCACACCTATACGTATATACGTGTATATAATTTATTAGCATGCCATCTGTTACAAGATCTGTAGAAGCCTTAATTAGGATTCTTCTTACCTTCAATGGAAGTCCCAAGCTGCGAATCTATGGTCAAAGTCTGCACCGCCGCGAGCACCGGACACCAAAACAATATACTCAACATTGCTGCTATCATAGTCTCACTTTATTCATTATTATTCCATTTTATAACAAAATACTAAAGTCCACTTCACCGTTTAAAAATTTATCAATATTACAATTGACGAATACCACTCAAAATTATAAGCAATTGGTTCAAGTTAAAACTGAAAAAACGCCTCTGCTTTCCCGCGCTTTCTAATGTCAAAGGCGCGCGTTGACAATTTATTCAAGCGATTACTTTTTATTTCGATACTGTTATTAATTATTGTTTATTGAGATTAATAATAACACAATATATTTTTATTTAAATTTAAACTGCGTTATTTAATTGATAGCAAACATTTTCTTAAAATTATATGTTTTTTTTAAACGACTAAAGGCACTAGGACGTTCAGCCGGCCATAGTCCAAGACGTGTAATCTTGTGTGATTTTGCAAAAGTTCTGAGCTGGGTGTGTCTGTCACGCTCCGTTGCACGCACGACACGAGACAGGTTGAACAAAGGGGCCCGCAGGATATGTGAAATATATCTTAATTATACGTTACAAGTTTAGAGGATTAGCTGGAATAAAGCGATGATTGCTGTTCCTGATATAAAATTATGGTGAGAACAAAAAAAAGTTGTGAGAAAAATTCAGCAGCCCGTCAAAAAGCCACACGACTTAAAAAACTTTAGAAAATATTACTACTACTACTCCGTTGGCTCAGCGACCCAAAATGAGACTTGGCCTCCGACACAAGACAGCGCTACTTTTCTCGGTCCTGTGCGACCTCTCGCCAATTGTCGACTCGAAGCTCGCGCAGATCCGCCTCCACCATGTCGCTCCAGCGATACCTAGGGCGTCCGATAGGACGTCCTCCTGCTAGGCGACCCAGGTACGCTCTTTTTACGTTCCGATCTTCGTCCATTCTCTCAAGGAAAATATTACCTTAAACAAAAAAAACAACTTCAAAAAACTTTTACTCCTCGTCACGAGTTCCCCGAATGTGACTATCCAAGAGAATATAAAAAAAAAACTTATTAAGGAATATACAAATCATTATATGGAATTGTATATACGTATTGAAATTTTCCCCCAATATCTCCGGGATTTCATCATCAGATCTGATCAGACTGACCTGATCGCCATGGGATCCTCTGCTCCTTCTTCTTGGAGTAAGTACCTATTTAAGTACTTATATACATACAATACAATACAATACAAATCCTCTTTATTGCACAACCTCTGAAAATAATGTACATGGAAACACATAAAAAACATGAAGATAGAGACACACTTCCTCCTTCGATTTTTAGTTCAGTTCAACTTCAGTTAATAATGAAGAATTATAGCCCTAGTTAAAAGGGGTACAAGACTCATGCAGCAGACATCGATTTTCAGCCCACACACACACAGCACAGCCCCAGTGGTTCCATTTTTAGTCGCAATGAGCGCTGTGATCATTTCGAACGAATCACCCGCTTTGAACGCAGCGAATATGGAACTGAAACCTCTAACCACAGCGACAGATTTTATTTTTGCGGTACCCAAACGAATCGAACCAATTTTTTTTCTACTAACCAAATTTTAACTAATTAATAATTGTAACGTGTTTTGTTTTATACTACACTTTACAACGTCAATCAAGCTGATATAATTAGCCGGAGAGATTGCGACTCTATTTCCTAGGAGATAAGTATTTTTTAGTATTTCCGGCAGAATTTATTTCCATAGCAATTATGAGTTACGGACCATAGAGGCAGAAGATTTGTTTTTTAGCAATGACCACTGTGACCGTAAAGTTAGGACACTTTTTACGTATAAGAATACAACTTCAATGTGGTCACAGAAAAGGGATAGTAGCTATCCTATCCCTTTCCTGTGACCACATGGAAGTTATACTAACTATTCATATGTTTCAGTGACCCAACGAGGGTCTTGGCCTTTGAAAGGATAGCACGCCACTTTTCCCGATCCTGCGCCGATTCCTGCTAATTATCAGCTTGAAGCTGCAGATTGACTTCCACACTATCTCCCCAGCGGTATCTGGGCCGACCCACCGGGCGGCCACCAGGGACAGGATAAACTCCGATATTTTCACCTTAGTGTAAGACCTGAGTGGACGCTCGCTCGAGTTCGGCGTGCAGCGGGGCGGGGCGTGCGGGACATGATTAAGTATCGTATGTTGTACTATGTTAAAACACTGATTTAAACTTACACGATTTTTACACATTATTAACTAATACAAACGGGACTTAATCGCGTATTAAGTTTTAAATTTACCTCCGACATTTCGAGGACGGCGTTGTCCCCGTGGCCGTTGTCTTCTCCGAGACCACGGGGACAACGTTTGTAAGGGATGGCTTGATTTAGACAGTAAAATTAATACAAGGCGTGTGCGTTTTCACCTCGTTCCCCGAATAAAGTTCTCAACTCCACAGTGTCCGCGGCGAAAGCGTCATAACTCTGAATTATCAAGTTTCGGTCAAGTTTATAGACCCCTGTTTTTATTGAACTGATCGCTATCAGAAGATTACTGTTCTACCGTCTGTATCGAAAACCACAACACTTAACCTTAACGAAACAACTGGTATTATTGACCAGAAAATGGGAGTTCAAGCGCAAAAAAAAATCTGAATAGCCATACCACGTGTAAGTGAATAACAAATAATAGGATGGTTGACCCAGTCCCAAACCAGTTAAGGACACATTTTGACTTTAAATCGTTGTTATTTAAAACTATTTGGACGTTTACTTTTAGTTTATTTTTTATATTGTATATTGTCTAATTAAAAGTCGAGATAAGAAAAAAAAACACAGAATTACGTTCAGGTTTTTTTTATAATATTTTTAAAATTCCAAAAACGGGAATGTACCTAAGTTTGACCAGCAGGCCCCAGTAGTTGTTAAGTTTTGTACCCAAAGTTGACCAATTTCAAAACAAGGCAAAAATAGCAAAAAATAATAAAAAGTAGCTTGTTTTTTATGATCAACTTTATTTAAATTAGAAGCAATATCTTTTTTTTAATTTAGATCAACAAGTTTTCATATTCAGTCTTAGCAATCACATTGAAAATAAAACTGAAATGGCACATTTTTTTCTTATCACTAAAACAATTAGGTAAGTACAATTAGGGTTTTTAACACCTACAACAACTGAGTTTCTTAATTATACAATCACCTAGGTACTCATCTAAAAGCCAAGGCACTTATTCATCATACTCATTAGAAAATTTATTAATCATTGTTGAATGGGGGATTTTATATTTGCGGCATGTTTCTCTAATTTTTTTTCCCAGAATGTATTTCTTTTACTGCTTCGTAAACGTCGTCCTCACTATATTGAAAGAATTTCTTTTTTGGTGGCATTTTTTAATCTAAAACAAGCAAAGCAAAGAATAATGTTTTATAAGGCTTGGTCAACCATAGGAGCTTTTTTTTTGTACGTGGTACCAAAGTCAAACCACTGGTCAACTTAAGGAACCACCACGATTTGGACCTTAAAATCGTGAGAGGTGGTATTGAATATGCCAAAGCTATGAAAATCCAGTTAAAAAAAGAAAATAAAAAATAAAAACCATATAGCCAGTCGTTGACCATCTGGTCAACTATAGGAAAACCAAGAAAAACATGCACCAGAAGTTAACCAGTTTAAAAAAGTCATGAAATAGGGTAGTTATATTTAAAACTACGTTGAAGGCGAGAAGATAAACATTTAAACTTTACAAAAAACAATCATTACAATAAGGTTCATTCAAAAACAATGCCAATTAACAATAAAATAGGCTTACCTGTCAGAACACGTGCCTAACTGTAATGGCGGCAGATCGGTAACTAACGGCGACGTGCGGAAGTAAAATGATAGTGTAGGCTACATTTTTTGTCTCATGTCATCGGGAATGTGATTGGTTTGTCAGTTAAAGTTGAAATAACATGTAGGCAACTTAAAAAATACCAGATAGTGGCGGGAATTCTTAATATTGACATTTGAAGTCGCAAATGGTCAACTACCGGTGCGTGGTCAACTACTGGGTCAACCATCCTACCTAGGTGGTAAGTAGCTATCATAGCTTAAAACGCTCGCGCACCCGCGTTTTTTTTTTTAATACCCAAACAAGCATACGACCCGCATGATGGTGAGCAGCCACCGTAGCCTATGAATGGATGCAACTCAAGGATGTTCCATTTTATTTATTTAAACTTTATTGCACAATATATGAAGAGTACAAATAGCGGACTTAATGCCAGAAGGCATTCTCTACCAGTCAACCATGAGCCAAACCGAAAGATCCTAATTGGTGCATTTTAAAGAGCCTTATTACGCAGAGTAGTAGCAACCCCTGACGACACATCCTGTCTAACCGCGTAGTGAAAGTGTGGAACAGTTTGCCTGAATCCGTAATCAGTACCCCTAGTGTAAATATTTTCGACAGCGAAACGTGACGTACGCGTTTGCGTTAAGTGTCATTTTGTATGAGATTTTTGACTTTCCAAAACGTCCCGCTTGGCGCGCTGTTCAAAAACCCATACAAAATGAGACTTAACGCAAACGCGTACGTCACGTTTCGCTATCGACTAAATTTACACTAGGGGTACAGTGCACCCTCAGTGAACTCTTTTAAAAACAG
The DNA here is from genome assembly GCF_033807575.1 of Cydia pomonella. NCBI lineage: Eukaryota > Metazoa > Arthropoda > Insecta > Lepidoptera > Tortricidae > Cydia > Cydia pomonella. The sequence continues at coordinate 1,729,081 of NC_084728.1, forward strand.
ACTCGATTAACATTTAAAAAACTGGACAAAACAAAGTGCAAGACATTGATGTGATTCATATAATAATAATATCTATTGTGGTCTCTCGAGAAATCCTCGGCAAGGAGCTCATTCCATAGGTAGCCAGAACGTCCCCGGGAGGAAATTCCTCTTTAACCGCACAGTGCGCGACCACTTAGGTTCTAGGGTGTGAGGATGAACACCCTGCCGACGGCGAGCGGTGCGGTGATAGAAAGCGACCTACCATTGGAACACTGATGTCCGGAACTAAGAAGGGTGGCTGTTCCACAATGTCCAATTGAAGTATTGGATAGCTAAGTAACAAATAAAGTAACTGCCAGATAAAACTACCTTAAGTTGTAAAGGCAGGGCTTCCTCGATCCTGCATCGCCTGTGGGATGTTTGCCGATGCCGGTGTAGAGGACTTTTATGCCATACCTAATAAGGAAGACGACGGCATCTGTGGTGAGGCGGATGAGGGGGATCGCAAATAGCATCCTGAGAATGATAGCAGAGAGGTGGGATTCGGATATTCTCCGCCGATATACCAACCTTCATATCATACGATCTAAGAAATAGGTATTTGTATGGAACCTGTTAATATAAGGTAGTTTACTAATGTAGTTTTATAAGTGTCTTGTAACTAACAATCTATGGATCTGAGGAATCTGAAATTAAATAATTTTTATTTATGTATTTTATTATTTATACATATACCAGTAAACCTTATTTGAAGATTGTGAAACGCCAAGAATGATTTTATGCGTCAGATAAGTGGGAAGTAGCTTATTCAGAGCCCCTAGTGTAAATTTATTCGATTTCGTGACGTACCATACGCGTTTGCGTTAAGTCTCATGTCTCATTTAGTATGGGATTTAGAAACATCGCGCCAAGTGGAACGTTTTGGAAACTCAAAATCCCATACAAAATGAGACTTAAGGCAAACGCATACGTCACGTCACGCTATCGAATGAATTTACACTAGGGGTACAGGACTTTACTTGGACATTGTGAAACAGGCCCTAAGTAAACTGAGAGTATTTTGCATAAGAACAATTTACAATTAATTTCTATTAAACACCTAAGAGCCATTAGTGGGATGTTAAATGCGTGAAATCTTGATATCTGCATTAAAAAAATAAAACTACAAGTCCATATACCCCTTTACAACAATCTAGGATATACACGTGTACAAATAAGCATTATAATAGTGTGGCACGAAAATTGGACTTATATAGTTTTGGCACAATGGAGGAATATGGAAATTTATACCCGTGTAATAGTTTTAATGTGTTAAGGTGATTAGCCTCCTGTATGACGGTGGTGCTTTTAGACGAGAGGTCGTGGGTTCGAATCTTGACTCCCATTATTTGCACTTTATATAATTATGTACAAAGGCGAACTTATTCCTTTGAGGGATCTGCGCTAGTTAGCCTCATAAAATTATTTAAACATAAGTATAGTACTTTTCACATAGTCGAGTACGGTGACAGCTATCATCTCCTTAATTATATTTACAGTACATATGGGGCTACTTTATAGCACTAGTGCGAGAAGTAGCATATTACGTTACTGTGTCGAACATTTAAAGGGCCATATGTACTGTAAAACGTTGTACGATACATGTGCGAATAGGTAATTCGCAACTCGTGTCGATTTAAAACACTCCCTTCGGTCGTGTTTTAATTTATCGCCACTCGTTTCGAATTTCCTATTTTTCGCACTTGTATCGTAATGTAGGTACTATTTTAGTACCTGGGCGACCGAGCTTTGCTCGGCTATAACTATTTATTGTAATATGGTGGTGTATAGGTGATAATCTTAACTACATTTTTTTACTAAATTAAACTTGTCTAAAACAATAAAAATTAAAAAATTATATATATTATAAACTTGAACATATATAAAAAAAAAACAAAATTTAGTCACCGGGCGAGATTAGTACCCGTAACACTCGTTTAGCAGTCCGCGTCTTAACCCGCTGGACCAGACGGACAGTGGCCGGCAATACGAAATTAGCGACCATATTCTGCGTCGAAAGAAAAACGCATGAAAACTCGAAAACACGCGTTTTCCCAAACATAAGACTAATCTAGATCGATTGTATACCTCCAAAAACCCCCATATACCAAATTTCAGCGAAATTGTTGGAGCCGTTTTCGAGATCACAGAAATATATATATGTGTACAAGAATTGCTCGTTTAAAGGTAAAAGATAACATTAAAACGCAAAAAGTAGTGTCAGACCAAACTAAGTTGGCACCGATTTCAATAGCCCAGCCTGTGCAAATGTTAAGTAAACGTGATAATTTCATAGAAGTTTGACGTTTAAAATAACACTTGCACTGTCTAGGCGGTCAAAATCGCTGCCAACTTATCTTGGTCTGACTCTAGGTATGTAGGTGACAGCTGTCACCGTACCAAGCTATGTAAAAAATACTATATTTTTTTTTATTCTACGTCGGTGGCAAACAAGCATACGGCCCGCCTGATGGTAAGCAGTTACCGTAGCCTATGGACGCCTGCAGCTCCAGATGTGTTGCCGACCCTACCACCCCGCACCCTCGTTGAGCTCTGGCAACCTTACTCACCGGCAGGAACTTGAACACTGTGTAGGGTAGGGTATAATATTATACTATTATAAATAAGATAATTATATAAGTACTATTGAAATGTTAATGTCATCCAACCCCGAAACATTAACATTTTAACAACCTGGGTTCGAATCCCGGTAAGGGTATTTATTTGTGCATTTAATATCATATATATGGATGTCTGTGTACCCACAAAAGAATCCTTCATGAACTTACTGTGTGGCTTAGTCCAATTGTCTTGTTTTCAATTTTTGAAAAACGCTTGTATTGCGTTCTATATTAACTAAAAGTTGCCCTAAAATTCAAATTTTATACTAAAAACGGCTTTAAATATGTTAAATTAACAAAATATATTTTGACAGATGATTTCGCGCCGAAAACGCTCTTTGAAAATTGTGTGACGTCACAGTTTACGGTTTGACACATAACTACATACACACGTAGAAGATACGAACTGTCAACTGACATTTGTCATTTGTTGTTTATCGCCTAACTGTCAACAGTGTGAATCCGAGAGTTGTGACGTCATCAGAATCTTTGAAGAAGTTTCGAGTTTGGTCACGTGACGTGTGCCAAAAGATATTTTAAATTCAATATTTACAAAAATATGGTCATTACAGGTCCCCTAAAACATGTTCTTATAATCCAAAAGAATTTATTGGGATACAATTCTGCCCTAAGATTTGTAGATGGAAACAATACCCTATTGTGTAAGGATCTAAGGATGATATTTATTTATTTATTATGGAATAAGGTAGTACAGTTACTTCTGATTTGATAGATATCAGTACCCCTAGTGTAAATATTTTCGACAGCGAAACGTGACGTACGCGTTTGCGTTAAGTGTCATTTTGTATGAGATTTTTGACTTTCCAAAACGTCCCGCTTGGCGCGCTGTTCAAAAACCCATACAAAATGAGACTTCGTTTCGCTATCGACTAAATTTACACTAGGGGTACCGATTTAAATTGTAAAGTTGGGCTCATGAAAAAGTTCACGTTTTTGCTACGCCATGCGCTGTGCTGCGCCTGCGCCGCTTTAAGTTCTCTTAAAAATAAGTGTGCACAAAACTCTCTATTGAGGGTGTAAGGGGTAACTTTTTTACTACCTATTTAATATCATCTAACTGTTAAATTATAGGTTCACAATTAGACAATGCAATAAACATTTCTGAAATAACAGTAACAATAAATTAACCTGTAAGTATAAATCTAGACTTACTAAATACATAGAAAACTAAAATAAAACAGTTACATCTGACATTTTTGCCAAATCACATTTTAAGTCTTAAGCTTTTCGTCTTAAAGTTACTTTTTCCTTGTTATTACTATTCTTTTTATATTTTAGTAATTAAATGGCGAAATTAGGCTTTTTCCCACGTGTGGTGAAAAGGAGAAGGCGAACGAACTGATGGACAAAGAATCACGTAAAGAATTGTGTGGATTTGGGAAATTGCAGGTTTTCGCTCAGTTGGGCGGGAAATTATAGTTTGCGGGTATGTGAGTAGGAATTAGATCACTTTCATGTACAGTGAAACCTGGATAATTGAGACTTCAAGGGACCTGCAAATTTGTCTCACTTAAAGAGGTATTCCACTTACCCAGGCTCTCAGTTAGCCAGGTATAAATAAATTTCAGTCTCATTTACAGAGGGTTCCATTAATAGAGGTGAGAATAGAGGTTATTTCAGTTATAGAGGTGGTTAGTAAGTTATTTTGTAAACATTATGTTGGTATTAGTTGTAATATTTAACAACAAAAATAGGGTAAAAAAATACTTGACCTTCAGAACATTGAGTGAACTTTTAAAGTTTATTTAAATTTATTTTGAATGATTCTACAAAGGATAGATTTAGTCACATTATAATAATAGAAAATAAATTTTTGGTTTTTCATGTCTCTTACCAAGATTTTAGCTTTCGTTTCTACAGTTTTAACCACTTAATGGAACTTGACGTCGTTTAAAAACACAATTAACCAAATGAGGAATTTGTGGGTAGAGTAAAAATTAATAGATAACGAGAATTAATCTGGAATAGTCCTAGTTATAGAGGTCATAGATTGACGTTATTTCAGATACAGAGGTCCGTTCCTATGACATTCTGAAAAAACCATTGAACTAAAGTATTCTTGTAAATATAGTCTCAGTAACAGAGGTAAATACACTCTTTGTCTCAATTATAGAGGTAAATGTGACTATAAAATTCAAAATACTAATCTCAGTTATAGAGGTTTGTTACGTCCCACTAACAGAGGTAATTCAGTGCTAAAGTGTTGGGACCGCACCATGAGTCCCAGCTATGGAGGTTTCTCACTTACCCAGGTACCACTTAACCAAGTTTCACTGTACTTACTCAACTATGATATCATTGCTTGAAACAATTTGAGCGATTTACAATCGTTTGATCTACGCGTAACTACTTTTATTATAGGAACTGGGACTATTGGGAGACATGCACGATTTTAATAAATAAAAATACTTAGGTTCTATGTATGTTCAATGATTCAAAATTCAGTTACCAACTGTACAAGCAAGTAGACCCATACTAGCGTCTCCCGAGCGTCGGCGTCTAGCCAACTCTATGGCAGCTACTCGACGCAACGTCGGCGCAACTGCGCATCGTCGCCATTTTCCATAGCGCTGACTAGACGTCGACGCTCAACACTAGCGTCTCCCGAGCATCGGCGTCTAGCCAACTCTATGGCAGCTACTCGACGCAACGTCGGCGCAACTGCGCAGCGACGCCATTTTCCATAGCGCTGACTAGACACCGACGCTCAAAACACGCTAGTTTGGGGTGGCACTTAAGGCTTTTTTACAGGCTGCATTAGGAGATACGGTTATATCTTGGAATATGCTGTTGGAAAAGTAAATAATTTACGCCATCATGTACATATTAATTCAATAAAACTTGATATCATTCTGATTTTGGTCACGTTTTTGATTTTTGACAGGCAATCTCCATCCCCTTAGATCGTTTTATAATACTGATTTATTAAATAAATAATTTGGTACATAATTGTAGTTAAGTGCATCTCAAACGCATCGACGTTGACCGGAACACCCGTACTCAATCCTTTAACACCAGTGGCATGTCTACATGAGCCAGAGGCCTGTCCATGCTAAGCTGTCTAGCGATAAAACAAAGAGGCTAATTATCTCCTTATCATCAATCTGCAGACGCGCCGGGTTTATTATTAATTCAATAACACCTGGGAACAGTGCTGGGAAATACTTGCAAACCTTTTTATTTAAACGTTTACGTTACATTTTTGACGACCGGTATGTCCTAGTACTGGCCACTAGACCTAGGCCCTGCCTATGAAGCAGATGGCCCTGGGTTCAAATCCCGGTAAGGGCATTCATTTGTGTGATGAGCACAGAAATTTCTTCCCGAGTTATGGATGTTTTCTATGTATTTAAGTATTTTCCTACTCCTCTACTGTTATCTGTCATTTATGCATTCATTAACACGAATATAAGAACATACATAAAAGGTTTCAAGAAAAGTCTATATTGTCTATTCCTCATAACAGCACTTGTGCTTTTAATCACTATAACGTTACTGCGATTAATGGCTACCAACCTAACAAAATCAAAACGAATACAGTTTTAAACTAAGTGCATTAAATTGCTGCCAACTTACAAAATATTCATTTGGTTGCATAGTAAAAACAATACTTCATAAGTCAGAAACACGCATGTGACACCCGTTATATAGCAACACCCATAGACTACGAAGACCACTTAGCGTTGCTTGTTAGTCTCCGTAGGCTACGGTGGCCAAAATCGAGAAAAAACTGTCCATAAATTTAATTTAGCATGTAGCAAGTACCAGGGCCTCATGAGTTACGAGAAGGTGTCGCTGCCCGGCCGGCCGCGGCCCGGGGCGGGCCGGGCGCGTAACAAGGTATGCTCGCGCGTCTTGGCTATATACTTTTGCTTTGTTTACCTAAATTAAGATTTCTTTTTGTTGACTCGTAGGAAAAGTATTGTATGCAACGTTGTATAAGTAGATCAAAAAATGCTCGTGGCGTGATCCTTTACAACTCACGCCACTCGCCTTTTTTGACCCTTCTTATACAACTGTTGCATAAAACACTATTGTCTATAATAATATTATATCGTTGAGTACCCACAACACAAGACTTCTTGAGCTTAACTGGGCTTCTACAGCTTAGTGGGACTTGGTCAATATGTGTAAGAATGTCCTATAATATTTATTTATTTAATAACAATATTATCATACCTAAGATCTAAGGCCAGTTACACTTATCCCACAGCCAGCAGCCACACTTACCTATATTGACCGTATCGTTACGTGTGCCCCTCACTATTACACGCATCTTAGTGACCCGTGAATTTTGACCGCCCCTCTAGAGGCATAAAGGCATTGTATGGTCGTTAATGTATTAAAACAGGGGCCAATGACACGTCAGAGACACAATCTACACATTTACAGCATATTAAATAGTAACGATTACCTACAACTTTTCTTGCAAATTGAAATTAAAATAAGTTTTTGGCAAAAAAAATTTTTTTGGTAAGTACAAGTTTTGGTTACCACTTGCAACTAATAGAAAATTCTAAATCTCCATACACAATTAGATTGCGTTGTTTCATCACAGAGTTCCTATGGCCACCTCCTGTCTCGCCATCACCCGACTTACAATGTATGCAAATTTTCAGCTCAATCAGAAATCGGGAAGGGAGTCACTCTTAATATAGCAACATTATACAACGGTTGTATAAAATACTGTAAAGGTATAGTCAGTTCAAGATAACACTGCACCGAACGCGATATTGTGGAGCGCCACCATAAATGTTAAATTCCTATAAAAGGTTACGTGTATAGGGGCTCCTTAACAATTTGTCGTTACGAAGCCAGTGCAAACTCCCATCTTAACGGCCGGCGTCACACTTGGAACCCCTCTGGTGTTGCAGGTGTCCATGGCCAACGGTAATTTCTTACTATCAGGCGATTCATACATACATACATATAATCACGCCTACTTCTCGGAGGGGTAGGCAGAGACCAGGGATTTCCACATGCTACGATCCAGACATACGACCTCTTTCGCTTCCATCACTTTCGTAACATTCCTCATACACGCTCGCCGGTTCAGGGTGCTCATGCGATGAGTGTGTTCGTTTACCTGGTATATCACAAGAAAGCTTAGAGACTCATAGAGGTAGAATAAATTAAAATTAAATTAAATTAAATTAAATAAACATTTATTTCAGAATTAAATTTCCATATTATATTATATTATATTATATTAGTAACTTATTACCTAATATACTAAACCTATATTAATAACTATTTTATTTTATAATGTAGAAGACTAGCTTGATTATTATAAGTATAGAACGAGATGCTCTTATGGAACTTTCAGTAGGAGTAGCAGAGAAAGCTCTATGACTGTCTGTCCTTGTCACTGTTTCATTTTTATTTATTCCCCACCGTAAATTTTAGTATGGTTTATGTTGGGTAAATAAATCCGACCAAATTACGTAGGTTGTTTTTGGTATGTTGTCAGGAATGTTAAAACATGTTTTTAATTTGGCGCATTGCGTATGTTCTGTCCCTCACGGTCCCTATCTATAGCACATCTATGTGATCTTATCATCTATGGAGATACTCTAGTATTCAATTCAATTCAATAATTTTAATTCAGAAAATAAATTCCATATACCAATACATTAAAAGTATACACTTAGCTTTGTGCTTGTGCAGTTAAAATACTGGTTATTCTACTTTCGTGTAAAATCTGAAGAGCAAATATTAAAATTTACTTCCACGAGCGAGGAAACGATGCAAATAAACAATGGAATTAAAATTGCCGTAGCTTGCTAATTTTTCACACATTCGCTGAAATTAGTTTAAAAAAACCGTTACCTGGGCCAAAAGGATATTCGCGTTTGAACTTTTCAAAAATAGAGGTCTTAACATAAAGAGGTACTAAATACGGAGTGTTTACTATCCCTTAAGCATATTTTGCGTGAATATAGTTCATACTATATTAATAAAATTACAAGATAGAATTAGGAATAAGGGAAAAGTGTGAACTGAACGAAGACGTAGTGACAAAAATTGAGAAAGGTATGTTGAGATGGTTTGGACACGTGGAAAGAATGAGTAAAAGAAGGTTAACAAAGAGAGTGTATAAGGGAAAAGTAGAAGAGGGAGCTGGAAGGGGTAGACCTCGGCGGACTTTCTCTGATCAAATCGGGGAAATCCTGAAGAAGCCAGGTCAAAGAGCACCCTAAACCGGCGAGCGTGAAGGAAGTGAAAGAGGTATGTCAGGATCATAGCAAGTGGAAATCCGTGGTCTCTGTCTGCCCCTCCGGGAAATAGGCGTGATTATATGTATGTATAGTTCATTCTGAGTATTCGGGAAATAGGCGTGATTATATGTATGTATAGTTCATTCTCATTATATTAGGAGACCAATCCCCGTGACCCAGAGGTGGCGTTAGGCGTGAGCGACATGGTCCACCGCCTACGGCCTCGCGGTCCTAGGGGCCTCGCGCCTTAAATAAGTATATTTTGTACACAACGTAAAAATGATCGTTATTTCTTGCACCACCAGAGGACCTCTCTAAATGTACCTTGCCCACATAAAATTTTGGTCTTGCCCCGCCACTGTTGAGGCCGTGACCACACCCGCAATAACGAAATAAAAATGTTTGCTCTTTTATAGAAAACATCGACATCTGATTAGGAAAAAATTACGAAGCAGATAATTTTGCCGTACACACTTGTGATTTATTCTCAGATATATTATTTAATAATACATTACGATTTCAATCGACAGGAGTTGCGAATTACCTATTCGCTCGTGTATCGTACAACATGTTACATATGGTCGTTTAAATTTTCGACATTGGCTTCTTCATTTTTTCGAGTGATGGCGCCATACCTTTGGCCTATACTCGACATGACTAAAACTTATAGAACGCCATTTGACTTTGATCCTTATTCTTTCCCTGATATGTGTTAAATTTGTTAAATATCAAAACGTGGCGCCATTATTTTTGTTTGTTTAAACTTTATTGCACAAATTTACAAAAAGAGTACAAATGGCGGACTTAACGCCTTGAGGCATTCTCTACCAGTCAAGCATTGGGCTAAACAGAAATAGTTAGTTTGGTGCAGGATTGTAAAGAGTTGATATGGAAATAGACACAAGTCGAGACTACTATGATAGTATACTTACACAAATATATATTTTAAATATACCTACATATATACATATTCAATATATATAAATAAACATACATATATATAATAATAATGTACCTATTAGTGTGAGATATCACGCAGACATTTAGTCACGAATGTTTTCAAATAAGTGCTTACGCAACTTGCTTTTGAATGAAAGCTTGCTCTGAGCTTGTCTGATAGGCAGAGGGAGAGCATTCCACAGACGTATGTTATGACTTATGGCGCCATCGCTCGAAACGATGTCACCAATCTATAGCCTTTGATCTATTAGATGGCGCCACTATTTGATATTTAATAAATTTAACATATATCAGTGAAATAATCAGGGTGAAAGTCAAATGGCGAAAGTCAAACAAATTTAACACATATCAGTGAAAGAATAAGGATCAAAGTCTAATGGCGTTCTAAAAGTTTTAATCATGTGTCGAAAGATGGCAGTAAATTTACTGTGGCTACAAAGTTCTCTCTGACAATCCGCCTCTATTTCATATTCTCTTTGGTCAGGGTTCGAACCCTCATTCAAACGTACATTTGACAACAAAATAGATAATATATCTAATTGATGTCACAAATACGAACAAAATGCATGACATCATTTTGATGTCAATGTTTAGCTTCGAATTGGTCTCTGGGATGCAAAGTGAACACGAGGAAAATAAATAAAAGTAAAACCGATTATTTATCAAATATTTTATTTATCTTACAGATAAGTAAGTACACCATTTGTAAACATAACTCCTAAAGTCCGTACAAACTAACTTTGAATTTGAAAATATGCCCTCGTCTTTCTTGGGCTTCAGTATAAAGAAATAAGTAAGCGAAGAATGCTCACTCGCTCGTAAACGCTTACTATTTTCATAGTCGACATCTAGCGTCAAGTAGCGGATCTATCAGTACCACTACTTGACACTAGATGTCGCGAGTGTCGCTGACGAAAAGTGTATTGCTCAACAATTTACAACGAATATTACAAGCAGGAGTTGAAAATAGGGTTCCGGTTAATCCGGTGATATTAGCTGAAAATTGAGCAATGGACTTTTATTGCGACATATATTGTCAAGTAGCAGTACTGTTAAACCCGCGACTTGACGCTAGATGTCGACTACGAAAATAATAAGCGTTTTGGTAAGAAAACTGATGTATGGAGTGAGCACTCTATGGCCTGTATAAATAAATAAATAAATATTATAGGACATTATTACACAAATTTACCAAGTCCCACAGTAAGCTCTATAAGGCTTGTGTTGAGGGTACTTAGACAACGATATATATAATATATAAATATTTATAAATACTTAAATACATAGAAAATACCCATGACTCGGGAATAAATATCCATGCTCATCACACGAATAAATGCCCTTACCAGGATTTGAACCCGGGATCATCGGCTTCGTAGGCAGGGTCACTACCCACTAGGCCAAACTGGTCTTCAACTTATACTGTATGCTTACTTATTTTTCTATGGCTTAATTTACAAAGCGGACCCGATTGATGTGAAACAAATACTATTTCTTACTCTTCTTATCAGTTTTCTCTCTCTTTCTCTTATTGAGCGGGTTCCTCGGGTCGTATATGTCGAACCAGTCGTCTCCTTTTGTGGAGGCATCTTTCGCTAGCAGGGGCCCTTTTTCTTCGAATCGGAGGGTGTGACCGAGCCTGTGTATGAAATAATATGTTAGTTGAAAATTATTTCTAAATTGGTAAGGAAAAAAATAAATGCATGGCAAAAAATAATAGACACGTCAAGCGTGGGACAGATATTAAGAAAAAATTAAAACATTGTAAAACATGTGTGATGGTAAGGCATCATTAGGCCGCGTGTTCAACTCGCACTTCGCCGGGATGCATCTTCATCATCTAAAGTAACAACAAAGAGAATTTGAAATAGAGGTGAATTGTCCAAGTAAACTTTGTAGCCACAGTAAATTTACTGCCGTCTTTCGACACATGATTAAAACTTTTAGAACGCCATTTGACTTTGATCCTTATTCTTTCACTGATATGTGTTAAATTTATTAAATATCAAAAAGTGGCGCCATCTTACCGGGTATCGGCTAAATCTTGTGGCGGCATCGTTTCCAGCGATACCTTTGGCTTTTGATCTATTAAATGGCGCCACTTTTTGATATTTAACAAATTAAAACACATATCAGTGAAATAATAAGGCTCAAAGTCAAATGGCGTTCTAAAAGTTTTAATCATGTGTCGAACGAAGACGGTTAATTTACTGTGGCTACAACATTTTCTTCGACAATAATCTTAAATTGTAGTATGTATCATATTATTGTACAATAAGTTCCTAGATTTAATACTTAACTGTAGCTTGTTCTGTACCCCTAGTGTAAATAAATTCGATTTCCAAACGTGACGTACGCGTTTGCGTTTAGTCTCATTTTGTATTGGATTTCGAAAGAGCGCGCCAAGCGGGACGTTTTGGAAACTCAAAATCCTATACAAAATGAGACTTAACGCAAACGCGTTCGTCACGTTATGATGTCGATCAAAGTTACACTAGGGGTACTGTACAGAGTGTAGTGTTCATATTGTTTAATAGTTGTATGTAGTCTATTGGTGGTAATTTGTATTTCTTTGCAGATTGATCGGATACTCTGAATAACACTGTCTATGATCGTAATATGATAAGATTTATATAGGTACTAGCCGTGTCTTATCCAACCTCGACATTGGCAGAATCATCAACACCTTGATGGAGCCATAACACGAAGAATTTATTGTTCTTTTTTTTTTTAATTTATTTAGAACACAAACAGTCACATATACAAATGGATTTGAAGTACAATATAGAGTACTTAACATACTTAAGAATCACAGACCTGGAGGTTCATTATTAAGTACATAATGTTAACATACATACTAACAGCATAAAGAAAATGAAATCATGAGCTATACTTAAAATGCCATGCCATAAAAAGCCGTTTCGGTGTATGCAAAACAAGGAAATTGAGATTTTGTCAGTGAAATATTGCGTTTATGTATATGTTGCTATAATTTTTATTTTTTTTTATAAAATATAGGGAGCGTGCATGAACTGTAGGAGGCAGCACAGGAGCTGTCAGATTTTTGGCGCGAGGCGTAAATGTGATGTTTATTGTTCCGATGTGGCCCACGAGATGGCAGAACCTACTATGCACAAGAAAACACGTGACGTGTAAATGTGCATGTTTATGGTTCCGATTCAAGCCAGAAGATGGCAGACCCTCCAACGCGCACGGTCTTTATAAGGAATCAAATGGTATCTAAATTCTTTCATTTTTGGATGTTTAAAAAAATCGTTAATTTTGAAACTTTGAGGTCTTGTATTTTTTTATTTCAATATATTTTATAAGTTTCCAATTGATTGTCACAAATTGCTCATTTTCTATTCAACGAAACTTCTGTGAGACATAGTCATATAAACACTACACACGTGACACGCATAAATTACTACGCATACGTGATACATATACTACTTTAGGTACATACGTAAGTGAACTTGCTTAATATAAGTATTTAATTTTCTATCTATTTAACTACGAGTAAATTTAGAAAATTAAACAACCCTATTGTCACAGAGGGCCTTAAGGGTTGGCAACGCGCATGTAACACCTCTAGAGTTGCAGACGTCCATAGGCTACGGTGACTGCTTACCATCAGGCGGGCCGTAAGCTTGTTTGACACCGACGTGGCATAAAAAGGGCCTCCCAGCCAAGATAAATGGTTTTATTTTTTTATCATAGTTTTTTTTGTGTAATTTGACATTTAGAGACAGTATACATCTCTAATAAAGTATTTATTATTTCATAGATTCGATATTTGTAATTGTTTTTTTTTTAATTTATTGTTTGTAAAAATGGACATGTAAAAGTGCCCCTGTGGCCTATTTGCTGAATAAATGTTTGATATTTGATATTTGATAAACATCGTATATCGACACACGCCAAAAAGAAAAAAAATGTATGACAGATACTAGGAAAAGTCAAGTGACACAGTCATACATTAACTATTTAAGTTTCGATTGGAGTTTTCTATAAATGATTGTAATCTTGACTAGGCCCCCAGTTAAAAAGGAAGTATACCACTTATTTACTCGTAAATACAAGAGATTTTTTTTTCCAATTCTAAATATTTCCCATTCTATATGATTTTTAGTATGTTATTGACACAATGAATAAGTTTTTGGCAAATATTTCATTTTTGGTACAAGCTTTTATCGCTGACTGTACTTTTCTTTCCACAGGCAACTAATACTCATCGAAACAATTCTAAAAACCCCAAACACAATTCAATCACTCTGTGATAAAGCGTTGTTTTATCACAGAGTTCCTATGTCCACATCTTGTCTCCATCGTCAGATCAGCTAGATGGTACCATAATATTGAATTGTCACCCGACTTACATATGTATGCAAATTTTCAGCTCAATCGGAAACCGGGAAGTGGGTCAAATTTAACTTGCAAGATTTGCAACTATTTTGCCACTAACAGGGCAAGTTAAATAAAAGCTCGTAAAAACTAGGTTTATAGGTTTTCCTTTTGTTCGAAGTTTGTTATACAAAAATTAAAGTGAAACCTATAAACCTAGAATATACATATAATGCTGAAGCGATCGACATCAAAATCAAAGTGATTTGTCAAGATTTAGTTAGTGTAAACCGTTTTCTCCGGAAATGGTAATTTCATAGAAAAAGTACAGTTATTTTGTTACGATAGCAAAGGGTTTGTTAGACCAGTACCCCAAAAGCATAAAATTGTTGTAGTAATTCACCGAATCGCATTTCACCTTGAATGAAAAAGATATCACTGGATTTTTTTACTTGACGCACTTTTTCCCGTAGCCTTAGACATTAGTATAATTAATTTGTAGTATTTAATTTTTCGTGTAGTATGTTACCGAAGAGGCATTTCGCCGCGATCGACGTTTGTTTGGGACTCTATTTAACTTGATACGTTAATTTGATGCTTGCACTAAAATTAAGTGTTTTTTTATACTCGTTTTGTACTCGTAGGATTAAGCCTCAAGTGCTATCAAACTCATTAAAATTTTATCTATGTGACGTTGACGTTGCGTTGAATCACGTCGCCAATACAATATCGAGGTGAAATGCGACTAAAGTAATAAACGATTGAGTCACAACGCGATGTTTAAATGTACGGTCGAGGTGAAATGCGACTAAAACTTATAGCCACTAGAAAAAAAAAACTATTGAGACACAATGCGAAAATTAAATATGAGATCGAGGTGAAATGCGATTCGGTGAATTACTACAACAATTTTATGCTTTTGGGGTACAGGTCTAACAAATCTAGCAAAGCTATTCTTCCCTCTTAAGTAATTTGTTCTATAACTTCTTACGTAGTTACTTACCAGTCGTCACTGTTTAGGTTTTCATCCTCCGCCCCCGCTGTTGCTTCCGCTTCCGCCTCTGACGTAGACGCCTTCTCTTTAATAGCGTGCAGTTTGTTCTTGAACTTGGCGAGTAGCTCCAATGTGAAGTTTTCTCTGTAACAAATGTGTAACCTCGATAACACGAATCTCAAGGGAAAAAAATGGTGTTAACAAGATTTTTTTAACAAAAATTCCGAGATATACACATACGTATTTAATATATTAAAACTTGACATTCACTTATACCAAAGCCGCCACCGCGAAAGTAGTCTGCGCCGGTCCGCCAACGCGAGCTCCCGTTAATGCTACTCGGTACAGAGTCCAACATGTTGAGCTATTTTCCGTTTTAATTATATTCAACAAGATTGTGTGTTCAATTACATATCATTTTAATTTTTGGCGGATAAATCCTCCCCAAAGGCCCCGTTCCGTACCCAAAGGGTAAAACGTGACCCTAAAAATGGACCTGTTTATCTGTCCGTCTGACATGTATCTCATGAACCGTGATAGACAGTTGAAATTTTCACAGATGATGTATTTCTGTTGCCGCTATAACAAATACTAAAAAGTACGGAACCCTCGGTTGGCGAGACTGAGAGACCGCCTTTATCCCGGGGGGGGGGGGAGCTAGGGCATTGGTTAGGGCATAATACATACTGCCCCTTTTATGTCTGCACTTACTTCCCCTACTAGTATGTATGGGCAATAAATGAAGCAAATACCTAATAAAAAATAAACCATTTTATTTTTGAAGTAACATGTCATGATTTCATTACAATTTAAATAATGGTATCCATTTTAAACTAGCTAGGTATTGTAAAATAATACTTAAGTAGGTTATGCAACTGAACTGATATACCCGTGTGATCTTTTTATGAAACTCGCTTCGCTAGTTTTATAAAACCCTACTCGTGTTTTAAGGCTTATTTATGTACAGTTGCAAACAATATTTTTCGTTCGACAGCGAAATAACATAATTTAAATATAAGAATGCACGTCGGTTGCATCATTTACAAATATAAATAAAAAAAAACTGTGGTGAAAAGTTATATGAAATAATATCATTAATGATACAGGATTTTGAACGGCAATAGAATACGACAGACAATATATCGTAAAATATATCCTGTTAAACCTAAATACTGGAGTAAAGTAATAACGCTAAGCAAGAAGAATTTCGTACTTTGAACCTCCATATCTTTTCTCTGTCGCACGCGTAATTAGCTACTTGACAGTTATTTGTAAATAATGTCAATTGATCTTGATTTTCCTGAGGATCAAATGTCTATATAGGACTCATGGCATTTAAGCAACACAAAGATCAGAAATGAGAGTTAAAGTCTGACGCTCGCACTCGACGATTGAAATACCTCTAACAAAATGATATTGTAATGTGACGTCACATTACATTAGTCTGTCCTAAATGTATGGAAGATTAAGAAAATTGTTATTTTGACCCTGAAATATTACGTTTATGTATATAGTTGTCGTACAATTTATTTTTCCATAAAATGTAAGGAATCGAATGGTACCAAATTGGTTTTTCTTTTTGAAAATTAAAAAAATATATGGTTTATTTAAATGAATGATTATTCGTTTTTTTTTGAGACTTTGGTGCCTTATATTATTTTATTATCTTAATATGTCTTTTTAAATTCCACTTATTTATAATGGATGGCTCATTTTCTATCAATTTAGCTTAATTTTGTTATAATATTCAACATGTGTCTAGTACCCAATTATATCGCTGTCCCGCTTGTGCAGTGGTACTGACCGCCGGCATCAAGAGCGGGACAGCAATATATTCGTAATTACGTGCATGCGATGGATATAGGAAATAGATGGTTAATGTACTAAATTATTTGTACTTAGCGTTCTTACTTTAGACAAATATATTTTTGTGTGCGTTAATCGTAGATATAGTTCGTGTTATCCACGATGACGTGTACATTTATCAAATCTAACCTTTAATTACATGACATTACGAGTCAAGACAAGCGTCTTCGTGAATGACACGAACTTTAACATTTTGATCGCCAAAGACGACGTATGACGCGCGCGGCTACAGCCCAATATCAACCTTCATGCGTACCGACAAGGTTCATGATTACGCGCCGCGTACGATAGGCGTGGCGTTCAAAAGGTTAAAAGTGTTTTTAAAACTAAATTAAAATAATACATAAATAAATAACAAATAAATATTGGACATTATTACACAAATTGACTAAGCCCGTAACAATTGACTAACACAGTAAGCTCAAGAAGACTTGTAATATGGGTATAGTATAATATATACATCCCTCATCACACAAATAAATGCCCTTACCGGGATTCGAACCCAGGACCATCGGCTTCATAGGCAGGGTCACTACCCACTATGCCAGACCGGTCGTAAAAATACTGCAATTATTTTAATATTATCATCTAAATTCATTCAAACATTCATCTAAATCATCGGAATCATTTATGACAGCCTCATCCCACGGCCCATAAATATTATCCTTATATTTCTGCCATTTGACAAACATGACAGGACAGTAAACTGTCAAAATACACACCAAAATGACAAAATAATACAATAACGTTATCGAAACTAAGTATAAACTAAAAATCGTCAAAAATACTGTAAAAACACATAAAGGCAAGAATAACTTGGTTTTTAGTAAAACTTTAAAAAGTTGCGGGCTCAAAACGAAAAAAATGACAGAAACTGTCAAAAGCACGAACGCGTCAAACGGCGTTGACAACCGTGACGCTAAACACACAGAGCCAAAGATGGCGGCGTTTATTGACAGAGATTTAGACACTAATGCTATATGTACTTCGTAGTCGAAGAAAATCATGTGTACCAACATCATAATGACAGCCCAAGCGTAAATTGTGTCAGTACTGACAGTATCTGTCAAAGTATGTAAAATTGGTGATACTAGGTAACCTATAACTAGGTATACTAGCACAGTTTTTAAATTGCTAAGTAATTCGCTACCTTCGACGATTAAATATAAGATATAACTACATATAGTAAAAGTTATAGCTACATTTATAACTGTATATGTGTGCGTCCAATCGTTATACATGTAAGTGAAAAGAACTGCGTATAATACGCATATAGACAGCCTTAATACAACCCGAAATGAGCCTTCTACAGCTTGTTTTAAAGTAACTTTTTCTACGAATACATTCTTCCTTAGTTCTTCCAGGAATTTGGAATCTGTATAGTTGTCAGGATAGTCTCGGTTCTCGTATAAATTCTTGACCCAAGGTTTCTTTTTGAACGGTTTTCTTGATACTTTCGTACGTCTGCTTCTGAAAAGACGATTTTGCTTCATTCTTCTTGATACTTGCACGGGCATACACATTAAGTCGTAAATGCTATGGTGAAAAGTGTATTATCAATTGCAAAATATAATTTAGAATATTTTGTCACACAAATATGTGAACGGAATATTTAAACCATGACGTCCAACGATTCCAATGTTATGTGTTTTTTACGCGAAAATTAATTTTGACGTAGAACAAATCAAGGACAAAGTTCTAAAAATTATTTAAAACTAATAGTACGCACAGGTAGGTTAAAACATTGGCAGCAAAAATCTTTTCTTAGGTATGAACTATATAAGATTAATTAATACCGATGTTGACATGAATCGCAAATATATAAAATGTTATGTTTTTACCCTATGTTTACAGGGAATATTAGAATGCTAAAAATCAATTTTTTTTTTAGTGTAAATATGCGTAATAAATCATTTATAAATGGGAGAATCAACTTTTTAGCGTCACTCGTTGCCATGGTTACGATTAGTTGTCCAGGGGACAAAAGTTCATTGAAATACTGGTTTTATGGTACTTAAATGTATCAAACTTGCGTTTTTGTTGTTGTTATAACCAATGTCCATAATGGGCCCCCTACTAAGCATGTTAATAGAACGGCATACAACGTCTCTTCAAACAAACTGTGCCACTGTTGTCCCTTGGACAACGGTACAGGATAACAAAACAAAAAAAGTTGATTCACCCAAATAATCAAAGGTAGGTATTTAAAATAATGCCCAAAAAAGCGCTGGTGGCCTAGCGGTAAGAGCGTGCGACTTGCAATCCGGAGGTCGCGGGTTCAAACCCCGGCTCGTACCAATGAGTTTTTCGGAACTTATGTACGAAATGTTATTTGATATTTACCAGTCGCTTTTCGGTGAAGGAAAACATCGTGAGGAAACCGGAATAATTCCAACAAGGCCTAGTTTTACCCTCTGGGTTGTAAGGTCAGACGGCAGTCGCTTTCGTAAAAACTAGTGCCTACGCCAAATCTTGGGATTAGTTGTCAAAGCGGACCCCAGGCTCCCTTGAGCCGTGGCAATATGCTGGGACAACGCTAGGAAGAAGAAGATTTCAAATAATGCCCAGTATCACGTGTCTGCAAACGCCAATAGGAGAAGGTTACGTCACTTTTTTTAAAAACAATTATGGCCTTATACGTCATGGTGTGTGAAACACCACAGACAAGTTGTCAAACATGGCTAAAAGCAAAGAGAATTTGAAATAGACGTGGATTGTCAAAGAAACGTAGCCACAGTATACTGCCAACTTTCGACACATGATTAAAACTTTTAGAACGCCATTTGACTTTGATCCTTATTTTTTCACTAATATGTGTTAAATTTGCTAAATGTCAAAAAGTGGCGCCATCTTACCGGGCACAACCTAAAGGTGTCGCTCGAAACGACACGCCGCCATACCTTTGGCCTTTGATCTATTAGATGACGTCACTTTTTGGTATTTAAGAAATTTGACAAAGTCAAATGGCGTTCTAAAAGTTTTAATCCTGTGTCGAAAATTGGCAGTAAATTTACTGTGGCTACAAAGTTTTCTTTTGACAATCCACCTCTATTTCAAATTCTCTTTGGTATTGTGTAAGGTGGTCGCCGTACGAACGTTAAGGACGCAGATATAAGTTAGAGCGAGAAAGAGATCACTTTTAATACCTATATTATATATTATCATTTAAACCGAAGTAATGCAAATTTTGTATAATTTTTTCATGACAGTTGGTACTTTTTGTACTTATAAGCGATTATTACGAATGGTAAACATAAAACCGGACAAATGCGAGTCGGACTCGCACACCGAGGGTTCAGTACTTTTTAAGTTTTTGTTGTTATAGCGGCAACAGAAATACATCATCTGTGAAAATTTCAACTGTCTAGCTATCACGGTTCATGAGATACAATCTGTTGACAGACGGACGGATGGACGGACGGACAGAGGGACGGACGGACAGCGGAGTTTTAGAAATAGGGTCCCGTTTTGGTACGGAACCCTAAAAAAATGTAATTCTTTACAGTTAGTATTTTCCCCGGTGAAGAGTTAAAGGTGAAAGTTTTTAGTTTCACTCGGCTTGCCTCACACTGCCTTGAAACTTAAGATTACACTTATTGAACCACTCGCTACGCTCATGGTTTAATTACTGTTTCTTGTTCACATCTAAAAGAAACACGATGCGCAAACACCAACTTTGCTCCCTTGTAAGACAAATAACTATTTTTATTAATAAAACAAAAAGTTATTTACCTGGCAGCTCCTTTTTTCGGTAATTTCTCCTTCATCTTCTTATATTTCTCCTGTTCGTCGACATAATCCTTGTACATTTCGTTATCTTCTTTAATTTTCTTTTTATCTTCTTTCTGTTCTTCTTTCGACTCCTGTTTGTCTTTGGGCGCGTTCATTTCTTTTTTCAATTGCTTTATTTCATTTCTTATTCTGTCTCTGTAATAAAAACAAAAATAATCTAAATATAAAATAATTATCGATTTTTTTTCGAGTTAATTAGTCACATATGTATAAATATTTATTAATTGTATGAGTCTAAAAAAAATATGCTGCTTATTTGACAGCTATTGTAGGCGGCGCTGTTTAGGTCCGTATTAAAAGTAAGGACCTAGGTACCTATATAAAGAGAAAGACGTTCAATACGTGCATCCTCCCATGCATGACATACGGATGTGAAACCTGGTCATTAACAGCAGAACACAGAGACAAACTCGTCAAATGCCAACGAGCTATGGAGAGAAGTATGCTTGGTACAAAACTAAGGGACAGAATCCGGAACGAGGAAATAAGGCGAAGAACAAAAGTAAAGGACATACTCGAGCGTATCGACCAACAAAAGTGGAGGTGGACAGGCCACATGCTGCGACACCAAAGAAAAATGGAGCAAGCAAGTGACCCACTGGTACCCATTCGGTTGCAAGCGCAAAAAAGGTCAACAAATAACCAGATTCCCATCTGGTTATAGATGACATCCAGTTTACTCTAGGACCCCGCTGGACCAGAGTTGCTTTAGACAGACAGCACTGGAAAGAGTTGGAAGAGGCCTATGCCGACAGGCACACCACACTAAGAGACATTTTATAACAAGACAACTTAATATTTGTATTTACAAGTGATTCATATGTGGATTAAAGGCTTATTTAATTTAATTAACATTATCTGGTACACATTGACAAGAGTTCAAGTTTGACAATTCAGTTAACCTTTTGAACGCCAATAACACCTAAAGGCGTCGGTACTAGTCGTTCCCACAGCGCCAAGGACAACTATAGGTGTTATGGCGGACGCTGTCAAAGTAACCTTCACCCGGGATCTTGGCGTTTGAGTGATGTTTATCTTTATGACATAAAGCGTTCAAAGGGTTAAAGACAATTGTATGGCACCATACACCATCTATTTTAACTCTCAAACTATAATTTTTCACATCGCCTATTTAGAAATAGTTATTTGTGCAACAAGAGAGGAAAGTTGGTTTTTCTTGCGAGTGTTGATTTTGAGTCCCGAGTAAGCGAAAAATTCTTGAGCGTAGCGAGGGACTTAAAAACACGAGATGTAAAATAACTTTGCTCTCGTGTGACACATACAACTTTTCACCTCAGTAGTGAGAACAAAATTTAACATCAAGTAAAGTTAACCACATTTATTTACATTCATGAATGAAAGGCATCATCATTATGACGAAAGCTTCTAGAAATATTCCTGTATTCATGGCCTTGAGTTAGGAAAGTAGGCTTGTTCGAGCTGCTAAGGTGAAAAAGTATTTTTCTTCCCTGCCAGGACACATTTTTTTACTTTCTTGCGTTTTTTTAGCTTAAATAATATTTTGAAACATAATAATTTCCTCATAGGTGACTTCAAAAGCAGTATGTGTCATTGTCATGTGTCATATGACAGCAAAATGATTTCCACCTTGGGCGTTAACACTTGAATCCCTCACTATGCTCAAGATTCTATTTTAGAATCCTTCGCTTCGTTCAGAATTCAATGTACGCCCACGCCGTAGATGTCATTTTGCTCCCATTGTGACATAATCTACTATTTTATTACCTAATTACCTCTCTTTTCTCCTCTCCTTATCCCTTTCCATTCCAATATAATACTCCTCCTCCTCACTCTCACTCTTCCGTCTCTTTCCCTCGGGACTGCCGCTACGCTCCCTCTCTGGACTTCTCCTCTTAAGTTTATCTCTTATACTGGACACGGTGGCTGCTGTTTCCTCTTTTTTCTCATTTATTTCCTCTTCAGTTAGCGGTTTGTCTTTTTTGTTTTGTTCTTCTAGTTCTAGTTCTGTAATAAATTAATACATATTATAAACATAAAATATAAATATTATAGGAACATTAACTTACACAAATTGACTAAGTCCCACTGTAAGCCAGTAATAAAAAAATACTTAAATACATGGAAAACATCCATGACTCAGGAACAAATATCTGTGCTCATTACACAACAAACTGCCATGCATGCATGGTGGCAAACAAGCATACGGCCCGCCTGACGGTAAACGGTTACCGTAGCCTATGGACGCCTGCAACTCCAAAGGTGTTACGGGTTACAGAGCCTTTAGTATACCTAAATATTATTATTAATATTATTTACCGGCCGCAGTCATTTTACTGAGTTTAGGGTCCTCTAGCAGGTCGTGGGTAGATTTGGGCTTCCCTCTGTACTCCATCGCCTCACCCTCGTCTTCCTCTGCCTCTTCGCCAAACGACAGCAAACCGAAGTTTCTAGAACAAAGTTTTTATTATAAGAAAGAATAATGAATTAAGCTTCTGCGGTGAGCGTCCGATGGGTGCATGTTACCTGCAACCACCGCAAACTTAAATGAAGGCCGAGCTCCGCGTGGGGCCGAAGGCCGAAGCGTCCGGGAGAGGCGCGTATACATGCGAGGCCGAAGGCAGAGCGCGGGTAGTTAGTGCTTAAAACAAAACAATAATAAACCTGGCAAGGTACGCTCAATGCTGCTGGCACGTACAGGGAAACTACACACAGAACACTGGCTGAACCAGACTGGATGCAGACAGGCAAAAGAAGCCATGCCTGGCATCAACGGAAAGCTCACAAGGGCGCTCCTGCAACTAGGGAAGGTCCGACTGAGTATGGTAACCAGTGTCATAACAGGTCATGGACTATTTAACAAACATCTTTTCATAACAGGTGTCACAGACAGTCCCCTATGCCGAGGTTGCATGGAGACAGAAGAAACAGCCTCTCACGTGGTGCTGGAATGCAGCGGAGTGACTCCATACAGGGCTAAACATCTCGGATCTCCGAGAGACCTCCCCGAGGTCCTACTCAACATTAAAGGTTTGATAGGATTCCTCGAGGAGCTGGGCTGGCAGGACTAGCCCACCCCCAACTATGACGCAAAATAGGCGCAAGTCGTCGAGTTGCGGAAAATCGCCCGTATACAATACAAACCTGACGAGTAATATATGATCACGCGCCATATTGCGGAATTTCATTGGAACTAAATTTTTGATATTAAACTGAACTGTCATCCCATACATGAAAATAACAGCGCCCTCTTGAGAATGATCATATATTTCTGGTCAGGCTTTACAAATGTTTAAACGCGAAGGCCGTCGGGCCGAACTCTACGAGTTGTGTAGAGGCAAAGAGATTTTGAAATAGAAGTGTATTGTCAAAGAAAACTTTGTAGCCACGTAAATTGACTGCCATCACAGTTGTGTAACAAAAAGTGGCGCCATTTACCGGGCACAACCTAAAGGTTATGGCGCCATCGCTCGAAATGATGTCGCCATACTCACCTTTGGCCTTTGATCTATCAGATGACGCCACTTTTTAATATTGAACAAATTTAACACATATCAGTGAAAGAATAAGGATCAAAGTCAAACGGCGTTCTAAAAGTTTTAATCACGTGTCGAAACATGGCAGATATTACTGTGGCTATAAAGTTTTCTTTGACAATCCACCTCTACTTCAAATTCTCTTTGGTAGAGGTCCATGGCATAAGACGGTTGGTTTCCGGCCTCAGCTCCTGGATGGCTTAGTCAATTTTACTGTTTTCGAGACTACCTTAAACAGGACTTTCTTCCCGCAGCTCGGCCTTCGGCCTCTCGTGTAGGTGGACCTTAAGGTACTTACTTAACAGCCGCTGCGCGCTCTTTCTTCTTTCTAGTGATCTCAACGGGTTTAGGGGCCGCAACCCGCGGTTGGATGTCATCAAATGGGTTAATAATCACCGTGGCTCCAGTGATCTTATGTGGGTGCTCTGGGCGGTCGTCGGGGCCTATTAGACCTTCTGTTAATTTTAGCACGTTGTATATGGTTTCACCTGAAAAAGAGGGTTATTTAAGTATTTTTGAAAAAAAATGTGGGTTGTCTGTCAGGGATTTTTATGACGGTTTTGTTTCGAAAGAGTTCGAGATGTTTTTAAGGATAATATTTTAGTCGCTTAACTTCAAACTCAGAATACTCAGATAGATCCATCTGTTAGATTTTTGCGATTTTGGTATTAAGAAAAGGTAATAGATATTTCCTAAGAGGGTCGAATGTATTTATCTAAGTTTAAAGTTAAGCGACACGTTTTCTCCTACATAAAGTATATAATTGCGAAATCCTTTCTTGTTTACATCTATGACATTTGATAACTTTGAACGTCTGTTGTTAAAGACTACTTTTTGCCAGTAACATAAATTGGTAGTCACGTCTGAAAATATCGATACGAAAAAAGTGCCAAATATTACACACGACTTTATTGCCCATATATTAAGGTAGTAATGCCATACGCCAAGTAATGCTGGATCAGATAGCGGACGTAAAAATACCTGTTGGGCGTCCAACTCTACGATTTAAGGACTCCTGCAAGCGGGACATGGACAGTTTTGGCATTCGCGTTCCCAACCATCGGAAACGCGCCGTAATGAGACCGGAATGGTGTCACGACATTAAAGTCGGAATATCAAAGCACGACGATGACTGGCTGGAGCACCTTAAGCAGAAAAGTCTTCGTCGTGCTCTAACACCTCCTGCGGACTCACGATTTGTGTGCGATCAATGTGGAAAGAAATGTCGCGCTGCTATAGGACTTTATAGCCACCAACGGCGATGCCCATAAACCCAAAAGCGCCGCAACAAGCATCTACAACAGATGGTGTGGCCAATGAACGACATATTTTTGGCACATTTTTCGTATCGATATTTTCAGACGTGACTGTACAACTGAAAATCCACAATATGGCGAAGGCCAAATATAACCTTCAGGCTATACTTGTTTTTGTATGTTAATAAATGTATTTTTCTTTCTTATACTAACCGGTGACTTTCCCAAAGATGGTATGCTTGTTCTGCAGCTCCGGAGTAGCCCCGAGGGTTATGAAGAATTGGGAGCCGTTGTCATCCTTCCCCGCGTTAGCCATGGCCACTAAACCTCTCCGGTTAAACCGGAGCCTGGTGTGGAACTCATCCTAAAATCAATTTTGTAGTATCTTAATACAGTCTGTCATCACTTTTGATGAAGCCAAATATAGGAGAATAGGAGAGAATCGAACAGGGCCATTCCGAAATACTATCTCAAGTCACAAGTCACTTTTTGTGCTGTTCATGGACAAATAAGGGCAAATCTTATTTTTTTGTCGATATTTTTAGGGTTCCGTTCCCCAAAGGATAAAACGGGACCATATTACTAAGACTCCGCTGTCCGTCTGTCACTAGGTATCTCATGAACCGTGATAGTAAGACAGTTGAAATTTTCACAGATGATGCATTTTTGTTGCCGCTATAACAATAAATACTAAAAAACAGAATAAAATTAATATCTAAGGGGAGCTCCCATACAATAAACGTGATTTTTTGCCGTTTTTGGTTGGGGTTTTCTGTCAGATTTGGATAAAATTTGGTTAGTTTCAAGAGCTGGCTCTAACCATACACCTCTGACCCGGGAAGATTTAAATCCCTCCTAAATTGTAGGAGGGTATGCCAATATGGGACCTCAAGAAACTCGGCGGGACACATATTTTCAAAACATTACATCTTATAACTAAAATACATTAAATAAAAAAAATACAATCTAAATTAATATGGAATTAAAAAATATATATAAATTAACGTACAGTACTTACATACTTGCTTATAGAAATTTGATGCACTAGAATTCACTAGATTATGTAGAGTATATAGGATTGGATAAATGGAAATGGGCTGGCCATATCATCCGAGGCACAGATAAATGGAGCAAGCGAGTCACCCAATGGTACCCAAGAGAGGGAGAGAGAGGAGCAAAGAGACCTCTAATGAGATGGGATGATGACATTGCGCAGGTAGCTGGCCGTACCTGGAGCAGAGTGGCAATAGATCGGAGAGAGTGGAGAAGGTTGGAGGAGGCCTTTGCCGAAGGGCAAGCAGGCAAAGAATACAAAAGATGGGAGATAATAGAGAGATAGTAGTACTGTTCTTTGTCCTGTAAATAAAGGCTATTTTATTTATTTATTTATTTTATTTTTATTATATAGGATTGGGAATTCTATCCATCCTTCTTGTTTTGGTCATGCGTATAAATAAAATATAAATAAATAAATATTATAGGACATTCTTACACAGATTGATTTAGTTACACAGACGAAATATACACCGTGGGCCAATTAAACCCGACAGATTTTAACCACGCATTCCTGAGGTCATAAGGAGCAAAAAATGTTATATGAGTTTTGGCCAAATTCGCCAAAAAGATTTTTTTTTTGCCGAAAAAAAATTTCCTTTTGCGTTTTCTGCACACGACACGTTATTTATTTTTACACCTTGGTGAAAAAAAATCATTACAACGAATAAGTAAAGTTTTTTTTATGTATTTACAGACGAAAATTGCGAGTTTACTTTAAAACTTTAATATCTGTCAGTAGGTATGTCTAAACCAAGTCACATAGTGGCAGCGTCACAGCTAAAAAGGCGTTTTTGACTAAGTTATAAAAGAAACAAATTTTCACAGAAATTGTCATTATCTCTAAAACAAGACCGATTTCAGAAAACATTGTATGACATTTTAGTCTCTAAATGCGGTCAAGAATACTCCTTTGAAATCTGTGAGGTTTAATTGGCCCACGGTGTATAATATACAAATACTTAATACAAAGAAAGCACTCATGACTCAGGAACAAATGTCTGTGCTCATCACTCAATGCCCTTACCGGGATTCATACCCAGGACCATCGGCTTCATAGGCAGGGTCACTACCCACTAGGCCAGACCGGTCGTCAAATGTCCGGTCGGCGTATGTTTATAATCATCAGTTTCTGGTTTAAAATTAATCAAGGTGTTAAAAGGTAATTACTTTGAAAGGTGCTCCGTAGATGGATTCTCCGCCTGTACCGTCTCCATTTGGATCGCCTCCCTGGGCTATGAAGCCCGGAACCACTCGGTGGAATATTGTGCCTGAAAGTATTTAAGTAGTTGATTATATTATCTATGGCATCATAGCTATTTTACATTTTGTTTTGTATTGTTCAGTAAATTATAAGCTTCGTGTAATATAATTAATATTTGATGAACCAAAATAATGTTTAATGTGGCGTCTTCCAAGATTGCGCTTCGCGCCTCCTTTGACGCGGGCCAAACAACCGACAAATAACAGGGAACCAGGCGCGAAGGCGTGAATAATCTGCGAAATCGGTGCCACACTTACGTTCGCCGCTTCACGCCGTGATTTGCGCATGAGTGTGAAGGGCCCTTAAGAGTAACTTTTGAATACCAGATTCACTAAGGTACTTGTCCCTAAGCTGGCTCATCTGTTAAGCTTGCCTGTTTTCAAAGAGTGAAATTTTATTGTTTTGCGAACTGCTAAGGAATGAAATGCGCTCCTGACATCTGTATCTTTGACAAATTTAATATGACCCGGGTCTTTTTAAAGCAAGCTCCATCTTAGGCTCTGTCTTTACTTTCTATCAGATGACTAGACTAGACTAGAACAGGACACTACAATGTACACGCATTAAGTGATATTTTCACTCAGAATATGTATGACAGACTGAGAGAAAGAGAGACATTCTCTAAAGCTGACACGGACGCTGAGTAGTAGCAACCCTAGACGACACTTCCTGTCTAACCGCATAGTGAAAGTGTGGAACAGTTTGCCCGAATTCATAATCAGTGCACCCTCAACTCTTTTAAAAACAGACTCGACAAGCATTTTATAAATGGACAAAACACAAGTGCAGGATATTGATGTGCATGCATCATCTGTAAGTTACCTGTGCATTCATATATAATAATAATCAATCGGTCAGACTATTTGAAAAATATCTTTAATTTAACAGGATCCCATCATTTGAGCAATGGATTCAAATGAAAGAAATCTCACCATTATAGTATCCTTCCATACATAGTTGTATGAAATTGCGGCTCGCTTTGGGGGCCTCCTTTGTCCATAACTCTATGTCTATTTCTCCCGCTGATGTCTTTAATAGCACCTGAAATATACATACAGATTGGATTGAAAACTTCTAAATATTTTGTCGGCAGTTTTCATAAATCTGTTAATGAAAAATTTAGGATGCGTCTTATGGTCAAAATAGATTTTGTCACTTTCGTATATGCGCTTATCCGCTGGCCAAAACAGCTGCCAGCCTTGACCACACCGGGCGCAGAAGTCAGGCCTTCGGAGAAATATACTTAGCTTAGTAAAGATCTCATTTCTTCACGGAAACATCCGTAAATATGTAAGGACCTCTAAAAAAACAGAAAATTACCTTTCCTAGGGCGGGCGGTTCTTGAATGTAAATATTACTCATTTTAACCTCGCGCGCACGCTAAATCATTTGAAGAAATCTTAGAATATTTATTTTTTATGAATAAACAATGAGTATGTTAACAAATTACAATTAATTAGCTAAATTAATGCAATACAATAACCAATACCAATACAGCCCTGAGAGCATTGTCAGCGTTGACGTTGACGTTTGTTTTTTTTTTTTTTTTTTTTTTTTTTTTTTTTTTTTTTTTTTTTTTTTTTTTCTTCTGGCTTTTACTCCCTGCCAATTTGCACAGGGTGAATTCGCCAATGTCGGTGTTGACTTTCACACGAGAGGAGAATGTTCGGTAATATTTTGAGCTTGTGGAAGGATGTGGTAGGGAGAACCTAAAAAACAAATAATTGTTATGGACATCACAAACGAACACATGACGTATACAATTGTTAGCAAATAAGCGGGAAGCGGATGACAGAACGTTAATAGTGCCAACATGAAGGAAGTGAGAGAGAAGAAAACCATATAAATGTATAATGTAGAGTGTGTATAAAATTAAAGATATATAATTAGGTCTGAAAAGATAATACTTTATTTATAGTTTAATGTTATTTGCTTGTAAATATTTAATTAGGATAGAAGTTAGAATAGGATCCATGTAACAAAGTAGCGAGCTGAAGCATATAGGTCGTGGAACATTATCGGGCAATACATCGTACAGTGAGTAGCTACACTTTGAGCATGCAAAGAAAATGTGGTCCAAGTTGCCCTCATCAAGCCCACAATCACACAATGAGTTCGCACGAACACCTATCATAGCCAGAAATAACGGAGTACATACTTTGCCCAAACGTAAACGACAGATGGTGGATATTACCCATTTCGGAGACGTACGGAATCGATAGAACCACGGTTTTCGAGATATACGAGGTTGTATACAGCCATAATGTCTACCTGTCACTAATCTCGAGATATCCCATTGCTCCTGCCATGTATTAAATAGATCCGACAGTGAACCACTCAGAAGGTCTGTACTGTAAATATCCTCTTTTATTAATCCAATGTCAATAGCTCGTTTTGCCCATGTATCAGCCATCTCATTGCCGCTAATACCACAGTGGCTTGGAACCCATCCGAGAACAATATTTAGGCCCCTTAATTCACACCTACGCAGTACAGCTTTGATTTCTAAAATCAAAGGAAATTTGGCTCTAAGTTTGAATTGGTTGCCTACAATAGCCTGTAGGCAGCTTCTACTATCAGAGAAGATAATAGTTTTTTTAATACTATGGGTCTCTGCATATTTGGCAGCTTCAAGAATAGCAACTGCTTCACCTGTGAAAATCGACGCTTGAGGAGGACACCTAAATGAGAGGACAATATTGTACCGAGGAATCCACACTGCTGCTCCCACACATCTTGCAGGATCCACCTTTGAAGCGTCAGTATAAACCGGTAAATAATCTTGCCATTTATCTAAAAATGTATTAAATTTGTTGTTTGCTGCAGGATCATTTTTGAAAATTCCTATGTCTAATATAACTTTAGGGGTATATATTAGGGTTTCAAATGCCGCTTCAAATAAAGGATTAGTGCCGGATGTATATAAACTTGGGTAAATATTAATTAATTTTGAAAAAGATATCATTATTTTAGGAGAAGTTTTATGTGTCCAATATTGGTTTTCAGTGAGTTCCAGTGCAAGTGACCGCAAACGTGGAAGCAGCAAATGGTTGTAGTAAGAACTGGCTTTGATTAAAAATCTATTGGCAAGATATTGTCTGCGGAGAGACAAAGGAGGCTCAACACCTTCCACCTGCATGGCGTTCTTGGGAGAAGAACGCATAGCTCCGAGTATGATCCTCAAACATTTAGCTTGTATGAGATCTAATTTACCTAGTCCATCCTTATTGCAAGGTTCCATTAAAAATGACCCATAGTCTATATGACTGCGTATGATGGCATTGTAGAGTAGCTTCTGACAATATGGATGTGAGCCCCACCAAACACCTGACAATGCTCGCAGAATATTGATATTTTTTTCACACTTACCTATTATATACTTGTGATGTGAAATGCCAGACATTTTGTGATCTAAAATGACACCTAGGAATTTTACTGACTCCTTACTTGGAATCATAACACCGCCATAACGGACATCTGCAGCAGGCATGATTCTTCTGCGACTGAACGTGACTACACAACTCTTTGTTGGCGATAGAGTAAGACCATGTTCATCAAGCCAATCCTTGAGGTAACCCAGAGCTGTGTTCAAACTAGCAGCGGTTTTATCTATTGACTTTGCTGAGGTGTATAAGACCAGATCATCAGCATACTGCAAGATATTACAGAAGGATAAGACAGATTGCTCCAAGTCGTAGGTGTAGATACTGTAAAGCAGAGGGCTGAGTACAGATCCTTGCGGGAGACCCCGCCACAAAGTCCGAGGTGGATGATAAGAATTACCATTCCTAATTTTAATTGACCTACCCATAAACAACTTGGTGACAATATGTACAATCTTCGCGGGAATGCTCAGATGTAGCATTTTTGCCCTGAGCACCGGAAGAAGGACATTGTCGTAAGCCGCAGAGATATCTAGAAAACATCCTAGCAGATATTCGTTTTTTGAAAAGGTAAGTCGGATATCAGTTGTTAAAATGTTTAAACTGTCCATTGTACTACGGCCCTTTCGGAAACCAAATTGAGTGTCAGCTAGAATGCCCTTATTTTCTGCAAACCATTCCAGTCTATTTTTAACCAGGTGCTCCAGTATCTTTCCCATTGTTGCAGAAAGAGCAATCGGCCGATATGAGCTAGCCTCGTCTGGGTTTTTAGACGGTTTTAGGATTGGAATAATTACTTGGGTCTTCCAGTCTCCTGGGATCTCCCCCGTGTCAAAGGCATGGTTTAGGATACCAAGTAGATATTCCTGTGATGATGTATTTAACTTGGTCAAGAAACAATATGGTATGCCATCCTCTCCAGGTGTAGTATTCCTTAGTCCATTAAGCACTACACTAAGCTCTGAGAATGAGAAAGGCTTATCCAAGTCGTTGGAGGTGCATAGCAACGGGGGAAGTAACAAGCAGGATGCTTCGGGGACAGTTGGAGGGGCAAGTCTATCTGCGAACTCTGATAGCCAGGGGGAATCCGTGGTAGTCTTAGACTCTGGATTAAATGAACCCCTGAACCTCTTTACGTTTCGCCATATAAGTGTTGAGGGGGTTCTAGGAGATAAGCTCTCGCAAAATCCCCTCCATCCCTTCTTCTTAGCCTTTGCTAGGAAACGCTTTGTACGGGCCGAGATTTTTTTAAATGAAATAAAGTCATCCAAATTTCCTGACTCATTGAAAGCTTGCTCCGCAGCATTTCTTTTTTTTACGGCTGCTGTGCAGTCAGCGTTCCACCACGGGGGTGATGGAATTTTATGTTTAACAGCTCTCTTTTTTGGGATAAACTTATCGGCAGCTTCTAATAAAACATTTTTAAATTTTAAATATTTTTCGTCTTGACTAATTTCGCTCGTGTCCCACTCTTTTATATTTTCCTCTACATAAAAAGCATAATTGGGCCAGTCTGCTGATTGTATTTTGTGTTTCAGCAGCGGTTCAGGGGAAGGAGATGGAAGAATAGATGAAGGCTTAGTGATAATAATAGGGAAATGGTCACTGCCAAATGACTGGCGTAATACCCTCCAGGATAATAAAGAAGATAAACTAGGAGAACAAACAGATAAATCGAGAACTGATTGGGGATTCTGGCCTGGGTATACCCGATGCGTGGGAGTTCCATCATTAATAACTCCCACATTGATGTCATCGAACAGATCCAGCAGGGCTGACGAAAACGAATCTGAATGGTATGATCCCCAGGAGATATTGTGACAGTTAAAGTCTCCTAAAATTATAAGAGGAGGTGGGACAGATGTGAGAATAGATTGTAATTCATCTATATCAACTTCTTCAGGATGGGGGATATATATAGAGATGAAATTAATGCCCATAACCTTGGCAGCTACGGCATTAATCCCATCCGAGTGAGGGGGGATCGGAATTTGGAAGAAAGGGTAACAGCGCTTGATCAATAACGCGCATCCGGCGCGTCCGTCACTACGGTCTTCCCGGAGACATGAGAAGCCCGGGACTCTAAAAAGAGCGCCGGGACGCAACCATGTCTCCGAAATAGCCGCAACAGACACGGCGTGGTCGTTGATGAGCTGAATAAGGTCAGGTTTTTTTGGTATGATACTTCGACTATTCCATTGTAGAAATGTGACCGGGGGGGCCATTGTGGAATGTAAGTCTCTCCGCGAGTGTAAACCATTAAGGGTGCAACGTCGTTCGGTAGGAAATCGCTCCATTTAGCGATGATGTTTGTTAAAAATTTCAAACAGAGTTCCATTAGGTCTTCATTGGGAGTGATTCTATTGTAAGAAGAAGAGCCATTCAGAGCTTGACCATTGGGGAGTTGAGGTGGGGGGGTTCGGACGATATTGTTGTGAGCTTCTCTATCATAACCCGGGGACAGAGGGACCCTCGTCCGGGGTGCTCGGTATACGGTCTTACGATACGAAGTGGTGGGCGGAGGAGTGGGCATGGAAGTATTAGGGTGGCATGGGGACTGGGAAGATCGGGAAGAGTCTGTAACCTGCTCAAACATGACTCTTGCTATATCTGAATATGGTCTGCGAACTGCTGAAAACTGTGCTGCTGCTTCTGCGTATGAGATGTTCTGCTCAGACATGGCAAGTTTAATGGCTTTTTGTCTACCATATTCATTGCATACTTTATCTGTAGCAAAATGCCTACCTGTACAAAAGATACATGTCACATGTTCTGGTGCTACATTGCATCCATCACCGGGGTGTTTCTGTGCACACTTATAACATCTAGCATCAGACCGGCACTGTGTTTGAATATGACCAAACCTAAGGCACTTCCTGCATTGAATTACTGGCAGTTGATATACTTCTACCACTAGAGAGGTGTAATAGGCGAAGATTTTCGACGGTAAGGATTGCCCTTCGAAAGTAACTACAACTGATTGGGTTGGCACCCAGGATGAGGAACCATCATTGTTTGCCACCTTCCGTTGCAGACGGCGAGCCTTAAGAATCTTCCCTTTGCCTTCTTTGAGATTCGTACCATTGACTAATTCCTCCATAGTCCAATCCGAAGGAACTCCACGAACAACTCCCATACGCGATACATGGTATGAGGGGATATCAGCTGTAAACTTATTTTTGTCAAGTAATGGGTGCTTTAAGAAGCTATTTGCATCAGCTGCTGTGGAGAAAGTAACTGCTACTCTGTTGCGACCTACCGACTTAATACCACCTTCCTTCTGGATGTTGTTTAC
This sequence comes from Cydia pomonella, assembly GCF_033807575.1. Classification (NCBI taxonomy): domain Eukaryota; kingdom Metazoa; phylum Arthropoda; class Insecta; order Lepidoptera; family Tortricidae; genus Cydia; species Cydia pomonella. The sequence continues at coordinate 1,763,684 of NC_084728.1, forward strand.
ATTTCCTTGAGTAAGCAAAAGGCCTACATTGATGGGTTTCAGAGAGGCATTGGACGATGGAGCGGACTCTCTAGAGACATGAACTATAAATGGTCCATCATCTTCGGCATTGTACTCTCGGTATTTGCTGTCTAGACTGGGGTGTTTGTATAAATGTGGGTTGAACTCGACTGTATTATTTTCATTTACCTCAACTGGATTATTTTTATTAAACTCTGCCACATTACTATTATTAGGTTCGACTGTATTATTTGTATTGCCCAACTGCTTGCTAGTCTCTATCGGGTCGATTACAATTTTTTTTGGGGAAGGCTCCAGCTGGGTCGGTGACAAATTCAAGTTGCGTTTACGTGAGGTTGTCTCCCAATTCATGTCATTATCACCGGCCTCATCTGGAGGCTTCTCCTTTTCATTCCCATCCATCCAAACGTCTACAGTATTAACCTACTGTATTGTGTAAATATACCACCACCTGATTAGTAAATAAGGAAAGTTGTTTTATTTATGGGAATAACCTAAAAACGAACCACTCACTCAACGCGCTACTCCTCAAAAAAACGCAAAAATCGTTGACGTTTGTTTTGTTTGACAAATCTACTGTCAATTTTGACAGCGTGCGGCGTGCGTTCTGATATCTGCTTGTTGTGTAGTTACGACAGACAGGTATATTGTATTTTATTGCATTGCGTAGATGAAGTATAATATATTTAATATCTATACTTGGCTGTAATCAACTTTAAAAAAATTACCAAACACATGCCGCCGCGCACCCATAGAACGGGGGACGGGCGGGCGGAGGCTCGCGTCTTTATGTCTTGGTACAGTCAGCGTCAAATACTTAGTAGCAGTCAAAGTAGCCAAATAGTTCGGTACACCATACTAAATATATGGTGTACCGAACTATTTGGCTACTTTGGTTGCTACAAAGTACCTATCTGACGCTGACTGTACATTTTTGTCTACTGAGATACTTACCAATTTTCATTACTTATTTAGATGTTATAGAAAAAAACTATTATTTTCGAAGACTCGTAGAAAAAGTATTGTATACAATAGTGATATAATCAAGCTTTTTAATCTCGTACCTTACTTAGGCAACTCAGTAATCTTTGCCTAAACACGGTACTCTACTGGAGAGCTCTCTATTATATCACGATTGTATAAAATACTATATTAATCGCCATTTGTCATGATTTGTCAGCCATTGGAAAACAAATTTGAATTTACAATACATTTGCGAGATAATTAAGACCTACCGCAAATACCGAAGTTCGCAAAATGCGAACATCTTTCTCTATTACTCCAATAGGGTTGTTTCCAATTTTTTGAAACGCTTGTATTACGTTCTATATTAACTAAAAGTTGCCCTAAAATTCAACTTTTATACTAAAAACGGCTTTAAATACGTTAAATTAACAAAATATATTTTGACAGATGCTTTCGCGCCCAAAACGCTCTTTGAAAATTGTGTGACGTCACAGTTTACGGTTTGACACTTAACTACATACACACGTAGAAGATAGGAACTGTCAACTGACATTTGTCATTTGTTGTTTATCGCCTAACTGTCAACAGTGTCAATCCGAGAGTTGTGACGTCATCAGAATCTTCAATGACGTATCGAGTTTGGTCACGTGACGTGTGCCAAAAGATATTTTAAATTCAATATTTACAAAAATATGGTCATTACAGGTCCCCTAAAAGTAGTTTAACATGTTCTTATAATCCAATAGAATTTATTGGGATACAATTCTGCCCTAAGATTTGTAAATGGAAACAACCCTATTAAGGCGCGATTAGAGTGACAGATAAAGATGCTCGAAAATAGCAAACTTCGGTGTTTGCGGTAGGCCCTCTATGGCTGTAGGCTGAACACAAAAGCGCCACTAAAGTATCTTGCCCGCGAGATACACAATCCGTCCCTCTCTAACTAATACGGGTAGTATATCTTGCGAGCGAAAATAGCGAGATGCTGTCGCGGCGCTTCTATGCTAAGCCGGCTGTTATGCGTTGTAGGTTGTGGGTTGTGGGACAGATTTGATAGAAAAAGAATTGTTTATTGCCACATATTAAATATAGGTATATAAAAAAATAAATTAAACAATTCCATAATAAATATAAAACAACGGGTTGCACTCCGGGACTTCCGGGAGTGCCGGCAGAAGTGAAAACTTGAATATTAACTTTGTGAATTTTTGTTATTTTGGAATGGTTAGGGAATAATTTCGCACGAATTGCTTTAATTATCAGTATAAAAGTACTATCATTTATGTCGTAAAATACAATATTCATTTATTGCGCTATCGTACACAAACATGACAATTTATATTACCTACATTAAAAATTTAACACTTCAGTACCCCTAGTGTAAATAAATTCGATTTCCAAACGTGACGTACGCGTTTGCGTTTAGTCTCATTTTGTATTGAATTTCGAAAGAGCGCGCCAAGCGGGACGTTTTGGAAACTCAAAATCCTATACAAAATGACACTTAACGCAAACGCGTTCGTCACGTTATGATGTCGATCACAGTTACACTAGGGGTACTGAACTGTTACAATTATTTAACATTAAAAATGTACAATGTTAATATTCAAGTCGCGCCGGCGGCGGCCGTCCACTGGCTTCAATGACATTGTAACAGTTTTTCGATCAGGTCACGTGTCCGTCTTACGAATTCAATCTGTCGAATCTGTCGGTCACGTGACCTGTCGCAAGCTTAATTTTTTTCCCCATCACAAAAAGTGCACAGCGCCGCTAAAGAATTTTTCACTTCAAAAAACCAATTATTAATTTATACTAGTCATACGAATGAACCTATACAGTTAATATGGTCATTGGAGCACGCCCGAACAGGAAAATATCTACGTTTAAATAACAAATAAATATGGGCTTAAATTACCCCAACACACCTAAACAGTCCTGAAGTATTCCAATATGATATGAGTCAGAATTTGATATACCTAGGTACGATACGCAATAGAAATGCATGCATTGAATACCTGAAAAATGTACAGGGTATATTTACAGCCCGATTCAAAGAATGAAATACGATAACGATAAGTTCTGGTAGATATTTAAGTTCTTATTTAGATATCGTTTGTATGTCGTATAATTGACAGAAGGAAGCAGCTCGATTCGGGCAACCAATGTCACTTTGACGTTAGAAATATCGTAGATAGATCTTATTGGGGTCACAGCGGAATCGAAATAAACGTCAATTTTGACATGTCGTTTAGTTATCGATCTTTTAAAGATCTTTTCCTACTCCTCTACTGTTATCTGTCATTTATGCATTCACTAACACGAATATAAGAACATACATAAAAGGTTTCAAGAAAAGTCTATATTGTCTATTCCTCATAAAAGCTCTTGTGCTTTTATAAGCTATAACGTTACTGCGATTAATGGCTACCAACCTAACAAACTTACAAAATATTCATTTGGTTGCATAGTAAAAATAATTACTTCATAAGTCAGAAACACGCATGTGACACCCGTAATATAGCAACGCCCATAGACTACGAAGACCGCTTAGCGTTGCTTGTTAGTCTCCGTAGGCTACGGTGGCCAAAATTGAGAAAAAACTGTCCAAAAAATTAATTTAGCAACTAACAAGTACCAGGGCCTCATGAGTTACGAGGAGGTGTCGCCGACCGGCCGGCCGCGGCCCGGGGCGGGCCGGGCGCGTAACAAGGTATGCTCGCGCGTCTTGGCTATATACTTTTGCTGTAATTTGTTTACCTAAATTAAGATTTATTTTTGTTGACTCGTAGGAAAAATATTGTATGCAACGTTGTATAAGTAGGTCAAAAAATTCTCGTGGCGTATTCCTTTACAATGTTCGCCTACGCCTTCGGCTCCGGCTCACATTGTAACTCACGCCACTCGCCTTTTTTGACCCTTCTTATACAACTGTTGCATAAAATACTATAAACGTGTCTTAATCATTCTTAGAATTGAGCCGTTATTTGTTTTGGATTTTATGAAAGTTTATTTGGGTAAGTATCGTATGAAGTAAATTTAAACTAATTAAATAAAAAAAAAGAAAAATAAAATAAAATACTTATCTAAATCTAAATCTTTATTTCAGAACATTAAATTCCATAAATCATTTTTAGTAAGTATACGAGATACAGTTCGTTATTGCTACAGTTAGCATAAATAATTGACAATAATATTATTAATTTACAATAACAGTGACATCAAAATGTAGGAAGTAAATATAAATTTAATTGAAATAATAAATATATATAATACACACGCACACACGCACACGCACACGCACATGCACACGCACATGCAGACGCACACGCACACGCACATGCAGACGCACACCCACACGCACCCGAGCATTCATTATCATCATTTGTTTCCTAGTGTATTAGGTACCTTCTACATTTAATTAGTACATACATACTACATTTATTTAACATTTTCCTTGATGGACGAACTCCTAAAATACCTAATTTACCTCAACTTACTGAATTAAGACTAAGGAAAAACATTTAATATTAAATTATATAAATAGCTAAATTAAATAAATCGCAAATAGACGTAATAACATAGATTTGTACGTGGTAATGGAATCGAGAAACAAAACGCAAATGAAGACGAACTGACTTCGCCCCGGGGGAGCGCTTAGCTTTAAGCTTGTCTTCCAGTCAAAGATATAGCTTTAAGAGGATAGAGCATCGCATCTCCATACAAACCTCATGGCATCTAGTTTCTTTGTTCCCCTGCCTGCAGAAGATTAGCATAGGTTTAATTTTAATTTATTGATTTAAATAAGAAACAAATTACTTCTTTCTTTTCTCATAGCATGTTTTGGCGTTTGTAAAGTCTTTAATTTTGTGCTAACCTGTAATATGACTACCTTTGTATCCTGTCTGTGGAAACCTGTAATTGGCTTCCCTGATACATATTTATGTTAACCTAGTTTTAGTTTATTAAGCTGTTGGTTTTCCGAATAAAATAAAATAAAATAAAATAAAATAAAACTTAGACCGTATTCGTACATATAATAATAGTACATTGTGCAACGAGGGGGGTAAGTGAAATATTGGAATCGAGGGTGTATGTGCCTCGAGTTTGCAATGCTCTTTTCATCACACTATTTTTTATTAATATTACTAGGGTTCCGTAGCCAAATGGCAAAAAACGGAACCCTTATGGATTCGTCATGTCTGTCTGTCTGTTCGTCCGTATGTCACAGCCACTTTTTTCCGAAACTATAAGAACTATACTGTCGAAACTTGGTAAGTAGATGTATTCTGTGAACCGCATTAAGAATTTAGAACAAAAAAAAACAATAAATTTTGGGGGTTCCCCATACTTAGAACTGAAACTCATTTCTTTTTATCAAATCCATACGTGTGGGGTATCTATGGATAGGTCTTAAAAAATGATATAGAGGTTTCTAATATCATTTTTTTCTAAACTGAATATTTTGCGCGAGAGACACTTCTAAAGTGGTAAAATGTGTCCCCCCCCCCCATGTAACTTCTAAAATAAGAGAATGATAAGACTAAAAAAAATACATGATGTACATTATCATGCAAACTTTCACCGAACATTGTTTTGAACGAGATCTAGTAAGTAGTTTTTTTTAATACGTCATAAATGGTACGGAACCCTTCATGGGTGAGTCCGACTCGCACTTGGCCGCTTTTTTTATTAGGAAAAAGTAAGCATTAGACCATCTCACCTGATGGAAAGTGCCGATCCAGTCTAGGATGGAACATGCTTACCTAAAAGATGTCTATTCACTCTCGATTTAAAAAGATCCAAATTATAGTGGACTGGGAATATAGATTTACTGGAAGTGAATTCCACTCCTTAGCCGTTCGCATGATAAAGCTGGATGCGTAGCGTTTAGTGCGAATCAGCGGCAGAGTAACGACGTAATGGTGAAACGCAAGTCCGCGTCTAGTCCCACGGTGGCAGAACGGAGATGGGGGGATTAGATTATGTAATCCCATCGCACACTCCCCGAAATATATCCTGTAGAATACCGATAAACAGGCTACCTTTGTACGGTGTTCTAGGCTCTGCAGTCTAGCCTCTACCAACCTCGCATCTCCAATAAGCTTCCTAGCGCGTTTGTTTATAGAATCTAAGGCGGGTATCTGATATTTGGCGGATGTATCCTAAGGTAAGGTGGCTGCAATACTCCATACACTTGCTCGAAAAAGATCTTATTTCATGCAGGTATACTGAAGGACAAAGACATGTATTGTTCCCGCGGCAGTAATGGATTGTGAAAAAAGCTAGCCTATCCTGGATTCTAACTCTTATATTATTAGTTATAATTTTTTTTTAAGTTTAGTATCCAGCACACAGTGTTACCTCTATTAGCAAAGGTTAGCAGAGGTCACCGGCGACCGCAGAGCTGGCCTTCCTCGCTCAAAGAATTAGTCTTGCAATACAGTGAGGAAATGCTGCTAGCATCTACGGCACCATGCCGCAGGGGGATATTTTTTAGTATTCCATTTATTTATTTTTAGATTTAGGTTTTAAGTTTTATAGTTTAATTTGGTACATAAGTTCTATCATAAGTTTATTTTAAGTTTTAGAATACTACATAGGCTACGGATACTGCTTACCATCAGGCGGGCCGTATGCTTGTCTGCCACCGACGTAGTATAAAAAAAAAACTTTTGTCATTTTCAATTTTACTGTATGTTACCTCTATTGTATGATCAATATTTAGTAGGTAAGTAAGTATCTATTATAACTTACATATTATAAGTAAAATACTTAACAATCCTGAAACATTTGGACCAAATCGACACATATTTAACTTGCATTTGATTATTATTTTATAATTAGACCGAATTAATATTTGAGATTTCCTTATATTCACATTTTTGATTAATCTGGGGCACGGCAGAGTCACCGCCAAGTCAAGACAAACAGCATTGTCAACATGGTAGACTTATCATAAACGTTATGTTTTATTTTTATTTAATTTATTTCAAAAATATACTTATGACCATATAGATATACATACAAAAGTTTCGCCTAACTGAAGACGAAAGAAGTTTGTTGGTGAATAGTGCGCTCTCAATTATTATAATAAGCAGACCCCGTTATCAGTGGTGAAAATACATTGAAATAGAATCATAGGGCTGTCACACAATTTCATTTAATTCGTGTACATTTGACATACTGGTATAAATGTCGCTTAAAACAATTTAAGATGAAAAAAATGAGTTTCAAGATTTATGATTCCTAGTTTTACATATTTTATTTCACTCATAGTTACATCTGTAGGATAAAAAAAAATTATCACAAAAAAATTATCAATAACTATTGGAAAAAAAATATCGTCTATTGCACAGTTTTACTAAAATTACAAACCATTTTTTCCGCGTCGCATTCGGTTTATTTCCAGTTTTGTCATTAGCTCCATTTTAAACTGAGAGAATTCAGCACGATTATCCAGGAAGTTCATATACAAGTATATGACATCAGACATATTTTGACAAATAAATGTCAATTTAGTACCTAAGTATTATTATAGAGTTCAACAACCAAATGAAACCTTTTTTAAGGCAATTGGCTTCACATTATATATACCTACTAGCGGCCCGCCCCGGCTCCGCACGGGTATTCAACATTTATTTTTTAAATATAATATACCTAGCCCATGTTCACCGGGGATAGTGTAGCTTTCCAACGGTGAAAGAATTTTTCAAATCGGTCCAGTAGTTTCGGAGCCTATTCAATGCAAACAAACAAACAAATCTTTCCTCTTTATAATATTAGTAAGATGAATGAAATAAGTAGGTATATTGTTTTCATCAAATATTAGGTATATCAAATTATACACGTGTAAATATTAATGTGTAGTGGGGTCTGTACCCCTAGTGTAAATAATTTCGATTTCGAAAGGTGACGTACGCGTTTGCGTTTATCTCATTTTGTATTGAATTTAGAAAGAGCGCGCCAAGCGGGACGTTTTAGAAACTCAAAATCCTATACAAAATGAGACTTAACGCAAACGCGTTCGTCACGTTATGATGTCGATTAAATTTACACTAGGGGTACTGATAATAAGTAATACTCTGTGTCTTATATTAGATACCTACAGAGTACAGAACAAACTGCATATTTACTTAGGTTAAGTTTCAACAAAATTTGCGTGAATACATATGTAAATTGATCAACAAGATCGGTTTTTAGTACTGTACAGCTAGCATGTGTACCTACTTCATCTCTTTTTTTTATACTATGTCGGTGGCAAACAAGCATACGGCCCGCCTGGTGGTAAGCGGTCTCCGTAGCCTATGTACGCCTGCAACTCCAGAGGAGTTACATGCGCGTTGCCGACCCTAATAACCCTCCCTCCCCTCGTTGAGCTCTGGCAACCTTACTCACCGGCAGGAACACAACACTATGAGTAGGGTCTAGTGTTATTTGGCTGCGGTTTTCTGTAAGGTGGAGGTACTTCCCTAGTTGGGCTCTGTTCTGATCTGAAATAACATCCGCTGTGCTGTGCCCTACCACACAAAGCGAGATGACATTCACAATGCCCATACCTCTCTTGTGGACGTAGTTTAAGGATGTACCTGGGTCTCATGACGGCATTGGCCATGAGGCTACCTGTTATATTTTAGACTATCGATACTTACCTAAATGTGATGAATTCATCTCCGAAACACACAAAACTCGTAATACATACTTGATTTGGTGATGTCTTAGAAGACTGAAATATAAGCAGACTCATGAAATTCGTGCAGACGAAATGGAATAAAAGTCGTATGTTAGATGCGCACTAATTTATTTATGTATTTATATAAATTTATAATACAAAAAAAAAACCGGCCAAGTGCGAGTACAGTACAGATAAAAAATACCTAGCCATAGTTTTAGGAAATTTGTTTATTTTATTTGTACTTTTGACATGAAATCACTATTCATAATCAATCAATCAAATTATTTATTATAGACAACATAATGGTCCACATAATTGTTAGTTCTGAACTTAATATACATGTTAGTTTTTTTTTTTTATACTACGTCGGTGGCAAACTAGCATACGGCCTGCCTGATGGTAAGCAGTCTCCGTAGGCTATGTACACCTACAACTCCAGAGGAGTTACATGCGCGTTGCCGACCCTAATCCCACCCCCCTCGTTGAGCTCTGGCAACCTTACTCACCGGCAGGAACACAACACTATGAGTAGGGTCAAGTGTTATTTGGCTGCGGTTTTCTGTAAGGTGGAGGTACTTCCCCAGTTGGGCTCTGCTCTAGATCTGGAATGACATCTGCTGTGCTGTGCCCTAGTTAGTTCACTAACGCTAATAATAAATTAAAAGTGATTTGGTCCTCTGGCTCATTTTGCACATAAGAGGACAATCAAACTTATTGGCTATCATGCTTAAAATGCTGTTGCCACTCCCGCGCACCCTGTCAAGCAGTGAGGCAGTTTTCTTGCACCAGACGGCATCGAAGCCATCTGTGCGCGCCTCCGCAAACATGGAAGACGCGCTGCAGAACCGCGGGAGTCTCAACAGCATCCTAAACGCATTATTGTATTGGATGCGCAGGGCACTGGATTGTAACCACGTTGAGTATATCTAACCCACATACTTGACGTGTACAGCGATGTACAGTAAGCCTTGAAATTAGTAGTTTTAACTTTAACTGTACATCGAGCAAATCTGCGGGCTAGCATGTTCGCTCGAACTGACAATGCCCTGCGCTCCCTCTCCATATCTACATCGTCCTTCAGGGTCGTCAGTCAACATATGCCCCAAGTACCTAAACTGTGTCACTCCGTCTAAGGGAACACCATTAAGTATAATGAATAACAACAGTAAATATAATTGAATTTGCGAGTAAAGGAAGCCATATCAAATCAATCAAATTTAAGAGATGCGTATTCGCGCTCTCATTATTCTTGGCAACGTTTTACATGTCAAGTTTTGGCTATTTCCGGTAATTTGGCCAAGGCTAAAACAACGATTCGATTTAATGATACAGCCAGTGTGATAAGTAGTCACGGCCAGACTGAGCGGTAGTGTAAGTGTACCAGGAAAACTCAATCGTCACAGTCTTCAGTGCCTCGTATCCGAAGTCGGTAACATGTTTACCGCGGTCAAGCTCCTCGCTGTGCTCGGTGTCGCAGCCACACTCGCTTCTACCTGCAATGAACCCAAAGTGACAATACCTGGTGCTGTTTATAATGAATTCAAACACATATATCATGTCCGTAGACGGCCTGTTGAAGTTTACTGTTCTAGTGATTCGAATGAACTTAATTTAAAAGATTTATTTGGGGGTCGATTACATACACTTGTTGTCAATTCAACTACCGTTAAAGCAGTTGTTAAGGAAAGCGTGTACTTGCAGTGTAACTTATTTAATAATACGAATTGTTTTAAATCTGTATCGATTGTATTATCTCATCGCTTAAACGTTACTGATTTTTCTTGTTTTTCAACATATTTGCAGACACTGACATGCTCGTGGAAAACTGCAACACAGTGTAATAATTATACATTATCGTTGATTACACATTATTCAAACTTTTTAAATTTATGCACTAGTTTAATGAAGCACAGCAACGAGAACATATGTGTTGTCGGGCTCAATAATTATGACTTTAATTTTAATCCGAAATTTGATTTACACGTACCGCTACATTTACAAGTTTGCGATTACTTTGAATGCGTTAACTTAACTAAGAACGTGTATCTCAAAGAGGTGACTAAACTTAAAGCTCCTAGAATCAAGGACATATTTGCAAGAGGACACAGCGTCTTCTTGATATGGGATGTTCCCAAACTCAAATTAGTCTATAGGTTCATAAAAATAGTTTATTTAATCGAGTACTGGTTCACTAGTATACAACATCGGGAATACATTACCGATACTAAAGAGATATACTTCGGTATGCCTATATTAAATGTGTTTAATTTGAAGTGCCCTGGCCAAGAGTACCACGTAAGGGTGTCATACAGATTTGTTAACGCTTCTCCGGAATAGGTACACATCAGACTTCGCGTACACTACGTTCCACACGGAGCGCGACCCCGCTGCGCCGCGGGATCGCGACTGTGACGTGCCGGCGGTAGACATCAACCCAGCGGTGATGGTGTATCGTGTTCAGTTACTGAGGCTAGAAGTCATCAATAAACTCAAAAAATTGGAGAAATTGAAGAGGCGTCTGTAAAATTCGCATTGAATAAACAGGAATTTCGAGACGGAGAAAGTTAATCTACAAGTAGGACCGTTTTGTGGGAAATGTGTATGTACTTTCAGTGTTTGTTCTTTTCAAAATTGATCAATTTCATGTGATGAATTCGATTTCTAATCAATTTTGTTTTTTGGTTGCTTATTACGAGTACATACTTAGCATTCGTCATTAAAATTTCTTAAATTTCTTTAGATAAGATGTAAGTAGTTGTACAGCCACACGCTAAGGCCGAGTGCCTGGATTACTAAATGTACTGAATCGATATGGAATCAAATGGTACTCAGGTGTTGCATGTGCCTGCACAGACTGCATAAAATAAGGTAGTGGGAGCCTCTACTCTCAGAGTGTCGCCCTGAGCAGGCAGAGGTTTTGGGTATAGAGGTAGTGAAACACCAACGGAAAATTGGTATCTGATTTATTTACAATTTACATTTCTTTATATACACAACTTTACCTATAGCACACATATGTAAATCTTATTTGTATTCCATCCGTGTAAAGTGCAACTAAGAAAATATGTTTCTGCTGACTTATGCCCTAGATTAGATCGGCGTCGATCAGCGCGATGCGCTGACGAAATCTGTTGATTAAACGGACGTAGTTAAAGGAAAAGGATCCAATCCACAAAAATACCAAAACATGAGTTAAGTATACCAGGCAGGCCTTTAATGTGTATATTTTCATTCAGCAAAAAAGCACTGAGCTCACATAGCGTTTTCATATTTTAATCCACATCGGATACCATCCCCCATGTATGAAAGATTAAAAATGATATTCACCAATAAGTATTCAATACTCTTGGTACCTTGTTGTAAAATTATGTTAGTGACAGGACTGGTTTATATAAATTTCAACAAGAAAAATCCAAACTGCTTGGAATCTTTTTGAGAAAATGCAATGAATACTTTTCGTCCTAAATATATATCAACAAAACTGATCCAACCCATTTGGATCGTTTTTGAGAAACTAATTTGACGATGTGTAAATACTTTAGCTAAACAACAAAAACGATTCAGCAAACTTGGATCACATTTGTGGAATTCTTGTTATTCCAGCATTGGTGTGTCAGTAAACAACAAAAACGATTCATGTTAAATATATTAACTTTAGGCTGACTTTTTAAATTTAAACAACTTTATACTTAACCTAAAAGGCAGTTTTACTGCTATGATAGGCTATTTTTGAATTTTTTGCTATATATGTCGACTTGGATCGTAATTCATAAACAAATTAAATAGATGAGGAAAAATAACAGAAATCATTCAAACTGTTTGAATCATTTTTGGGTTTAAATTAACTTGTTCTTATATTCAGCGTCAAACATCAAAGTCGATTTAAGTTACTTGGATCTTTTTTGATAATTTACTCCAGGTATAGTTTCATAGTGGCAAATTAATCAACGGAAAAGATTACATAAATACGTTATAGGGATTTTTTTTATTTAAAATGGCAATACAATGCTAAATTTTAATAACGATCCATGTTAATTATATTGTTCATAAAAAAAATTTGCTTTTAGTATTAATTTCTTTTATACGTTGCTGGTATTAATAATGTTATAGTAATTATAATTTTGAAACTTTACCTATCATTTTTGTAACTAAAAAAACTGATTTTGCTATTGCGTCATGCTGTGCGTTGTCGGCAAAGACAGGCCTGTAGATTTGTAACGACAAAAATGGTGAGTAAAAGCTATTTTGGTTGAATCCATCAAAACTTCTTCCGATAAGATAAGATAAATTATTAAAGTTCTGTTCTAATAATATTAGAACAGAACTTTAATAATTTATTATTTATTTACATATTATGTGTATGTTATTATTTAGCTGAGAACAGCGATCCTAAATTTTTTGCAAGGAAGGCATGCAGGTGGGGCATGCTATGACAAGATGGAAAAAAATGACGAAAATAGACACAAAAGTAAGTGGTATGGTTATAGTTATATTTCTTTTAATCTACAATTACTTTGGTATTAACTATTAAATATTCATTTTCCATTGGTTTTACAAAAGATGAATGAATGAAGAGATGTGATGAATTTGGTATGTCATGGGAAATATTGTTCAAAATGGTATTTTGATTTATGTCCTAATTTTTTTTTATGTAAACGATTAGTGATGCGTTTCAGCGGGACTGGCGGGACCTTGCTCAGCACAGGGAGGATTGGAAAGCTAGAGGGGAGGCCTTTGCCCAGCAGTGGGACACACAAATAGGCTAATAAAAAAAATAAAAAAACGATTAGTGATTATAAGAGGCTTTTATTATCGTTAAACAGAAGTGATCTCAATTTTGTTAATACTCAATAATTTGATAAGCTATTACATTGTTTTTTAATAAAGTTTTTTATCTTTTCTTGGTGATTTTCTCGTTTTTTTTTCCAATTTATTGGGATGGATCCTTATTGCCTATTTAAAATGAAAAAGGTTACATGGAAAAAGTATTTTCTCAAAATGGATCCAACCCCACATTTAGTTAAATATCTCAAGAAATACGACATTAAACTAAATCGTTTATGTACAGAATCTTAAAACACGTCAAAACTCATGTTTCATCCAAATAAGTATTATGGGAAAAGTGAATCAGTAATGAGGAATACCATTTCTAACTTTAAACCTCCATAACTTTTGCTCATCTCGCTGTGGATTGAATCCTTTTCCTTTAACTACGTCCAAACAGTAGTTTTATTTGTTTTTCCTACTCCTCTACTGTTATCTGTCATTTATGCATTCATTAACACGAATATAAGAACATACATAAAAGGTTTCAAGAAAAGTCTATATTGTCTATTCCTCATAAAAGCTCTTGTGCTTTTATAAGCTATAACGTTACTGCGATTAATGGCTACCAACCTAACAAAACCAAAACGAATACAGTTTTAAACTAAGTGCATTGCTGCCAACTTATTAAATATTCATTTGGTTGCATAGTAAAAATAATTACTTCATAAGTCAGAATCACGCTTGTGACACCCGTAATATAGCAACACCCATAGACTACGAAGACCGCTTAGCGTTGCTTGTTAATCTCCATTGGCTACGGTGGCCAAAATTGAGAAAAAACTGTCCAAAAAATTAATTTAGCAAGTAGCAAGTACCAGGGCCTCATGAGTTACGAGGAGGTGTCGCTGACCGGCCGGCCGCGGCCCGGGGCGGGCCGGGCGCGTAACAAGGTATGCTCGCGCGTCTTGGCTATATAGTTATATACTTTTGCTGTAATTTGTTTACCTAAATTAAGATTTATTTTTGTTGACTCGTAGGAAAAATATTGTATGCAACGTTGTATAAGTAGGTCAAAAAATTCTCGCGGCGTATTCCTTTACAATGTTCGCTAACGCCTTCGGCTCCGGCTCACATTGTAACTCACGCCACTCGCCTTTTTTGACCCTTCTTATACAACTGTTGCATAAAATACTATTAAAGTAGCTATGTACAAGTTGCAGAACTTAAAAACCATTCTCAAAATTTCCGGAAACTCATTAGAAAATTCTCATGCAAGTTTCTATTTAGAAATTCCCGTTTAGATTAGGGTTTATTTAATATTTAAATCAAATTTCTTCAATCTTTTCCAGTGTCATACGGCCCGATACGAAGAATGCAATACGATAACGATAAGTTCTGGTTTAGATATGTTCTCATTTAGATATCGTTTATATGTCGTATAATTGACAGAAGCAGCTCGATTCGGGCAATCAATGTCATTTTGACGCTAGAAATATCGTAGATAGATATTATTGGGATCACAGCGGAATCGAAATAAACGTCAATTTTGACATGTCGTTTAGTTATCGAAAAAGGAGGTAACTGATTGCTAATAATACATATGTATGGATACGGAGCCTTCTTAAATTGGTCGAGTAGATTTTACAACGTGGACTGGCGGGAGCCGGTGCCCCGCTCGCCGTAAGGGGCGGCAGGCAGTATGACAGATGCAACACTGCATACTATCCGATTTAACATTTAAATTTGATAAATATAATAGTTTCTTATTTCCTCGCAAGTGTGTTGAAAAACGTCGTATGAAACGCGTGTGCTATGGTCATTAGCATTACACACATTCGGCTTTCTTATTGCGCGCTCGCTTGCAGCTCGCGCGCACAATATCGCCTCGTGTGTAATGACAAACTTAGCACACTTGTATCATAATGTACTATAAACCTACTTGGTTCGTATGAATTAGTAACGAAATAAATAAATAAACTTATAACTCTCGGGAGCTACAGCTTATTTTCACAATCCATAACTCTCATATATGCCTTTGTCTTTCAGTATACCTGCATGAAATAAGATCTTTTTCGAGTTAGTGTAAAGAAAAAATTATTTACAGTACATATGGTGCTATTTTATCGCACTAGTGCGAAAATTAGCATATTACGTTACTGTGCCGAACATTTCAAGGGCCATATCTTATACCTTTAAACGAGCAATTCTTGTATATATATATTTCTGTAATCTCGGAAACGGCTCTAACGATTTTGCAGAAATTTGGTATATGGGGGTTTTTGGGGGTATACAATCTATCTAGATTACTCTTATGTTTGGGAAAACGCGTGTTTTCGAGTTTTCATGCGTTTTTCTTTAGACGCAGAATATGGTCGCTAATTTCGTGTTGTTGGCCACTGTCCGTCTGGTCCAGCGGGTTAAGACGCGGACTGCTAAACGAGTGTTACGGGTTCGAATCTCGCCCGGAGACTAACTTTTGTTTTTTTTTATATGTTCAAGTTTATATATAATTTTTTATTTTTTATTGTTTTAGACAAGTTTAATTTAGTAAAAAAATGTAGTTAAGATTATCACCTATACACCACCATATTACAATAAATAGTTATCACCGAGCAAAGCTCGGTCGCCCAGGTACTGTACTGTAAAACGTAATGTACTATTACGTTTGTACTATGTCACATCTGTGGCGTCTTTTGAATTACCTATAATAGTTATATGCATGGGACAATTACTTAGTTATATATTTTTTACTTTACATAAAATCGTTTTATTTGTATATTGTCATATTGTTTAGATTTATGTTTAGTTAGTTTTAATTTACTTTATATGTTGTGGTTAAAAAAAATGTATTTCTTAACATAAATGTAATTTAGTCATATTTTAGTTTAAAAACCGAATAAAAAGTTGTAATATATAATATTTAAAATGGGTCCGTACGGGGCAGCCGGTGGAATGCTCCAAATGTGGTGTGGCGTGTTGATGTATTGCGGGCACCATACGATATTCCAGAAAGAAAATCAGTTCGGAATACTGTATCGCTCGCGCTATGCCTCCGGCCGAATGCACGATGGAAATAACTTACTGTCGTCGTATCAGTACGACTCCTGATTTCGCCCCATCGCCACCGATCCCCGCCCTGCCAAGTTGACGTGGGAATCGAGATTAAGGTAACCTGTTTTTTATTAAAAAAAAAATGTTTTGTATCCACATTTTCAGATTCATAATTCATTTATTGCATCCATGGTTGTGACATTAGGTGTTAAGAGAAATTCCTAGTTGCGATTTTTCGATACAAACGCTCTTGAGTGTTTCCTCCCTGGATTTTTAACCTAGAGCAATGATTTTTTTAAATAAGATCAATATTTGTGCCGCTGTTTTGCTTTTTTGGATTATTTTATTCTGTAGAAACTTACAGCGCCTCGAAATTCGCAAAAACGGCTTAATTGAATTGGCTGCAAAATAGGCGCAGTATACAAATATGACAACAAATATCCAAAAAATCAAAACAAAGCGGCATAGATTATTTCCTCCTCTTTTCAAATTCCAAAATATCATAATGATTGCTTGCGTTTTGGAGGAGACAGTCGAGAGCGAAACCGCGATTTTTGAGTTTTTTGGCGTGGGAATTTTCGTTCGAGCGCAGAGGGCACCGCGAACCACGTTCTACGTGTTGCCTCCCTGTCACACTTACGAACGAACTAACAAGTGCGACAGAGTGGTAACACGTCGAACGTGGTTCGCGGTAGGCCCTCAGTTGTCCTTATCGCAAGCACGCACTCCCGCGTACCGCAACGCGACAGAAACAAGGCTTGAAAAATTCGAGATTTGAAAAGTTGCTCAGCTATTAATTGCTCTTAAATATGTATTACATACGGTCACGTCTGAAAATATCGATACGAACAAAGTGCCAAAAATATGTGTACACGACTTTATTGCCCATGTATTAAGGTAGTGTATACATATTTTGGGACGTTTTTCGTATTGATATTTTCAGACGTGACTGTGTTGTAGTAAGTTTCACATCGACCCTGATAAATACACACTGGCACAGCAATATTCCTAAATCTAAATTATGCTAGGTATTAATATTAATGTATTAAATATATGTATACATATAAATAAAATTTTATAATATACCAATGGTTCAATTGTGGCGGTAATGTACAAATAAGAAGAAAGCCTTTTGGGAAGAAATTTCCTGTTTCCAAAATAGAGATACTAATTTTGGTAATTTCGGAAATTTGTGGATGGCGTATTAGTAATTAAACTATCAATATTTGTATTAATGCTACTTTATCATTACAAAATACTTAGATTCGTTTTTTTTTTTCAGAAAAATAAATACCTGGGTCACAATTCTTTTCGTTGTCTTGTTTCTATTTACCACTCTGTCACGCTTGTATCTATGTATTCTATTAAATGAAAAAAAAAAAGTTTTTTTTTTAAATGAAAAAAAGTCGTCTGGGCTGTTAAAATCGCTGCCAACTTATCTTGGTCTGACTCTACTCATGATTGGTCCAGTGATTATGTTTTCCACGAAAAAAAAAGTTTTTCTAATTTTTGTAATACACCACGTCGAGCGAAATTGAAAGTACCTATTTCACTGAATTCCGGTGAATTTTTCCATTTATTGTTTAAATAAAAATGTATTTTTAATTAGCATGAAAATTTTAAATTAGGTACTTCTATGCTAGTTATTTTTACTCTGTGGCTGACATGCTGCTGTCATATTTAGCTATGTTTCGGTTAATTATATATATATTTATATGTATGTTTATGTATGTCTATTCGTATTCCTTATATGTGTATGTTTATTCACTGTAATTGTGTGTGTGAATGTAGGCTTCATAACGGTTTAGCAACACCTACTTTTTCGATTAACTTCTCTATTTCCGCTACACAAAGGTTGTCTGGAAGAGATCGCTTTTTAGCGATAAGACCGCCTGTTGTCTGCCTCTAAATTTAATCAATTGTTTATTTTTCTTGTATATTTTTACTGAGGTGTGCCAATAAAGAGTATTCTATCTATCTATCTATGCTGACGAAATCGCGGGCCAAAGCTAATAACAGTATATTAAACGCTTAATATATGAAAATATGATTTGTGCAAACATGATATCAGGGTCACTTTGAGATCTCGGACCGAAATGTATTGTAAAAGTTTATTTGTTTTGTGGTTATAGGAGAGTTAATTAGAAATAGTTTTCAAATAACGCAAATAAACCTTTGCTGGACACTGTCCATTATATATGCATAGTTTTACCAACACGATTTTCATTCATAGTTTTAAAACTAATACGGTATTTATTCACGTAAACTTACGTTTATAATATGGCCTGAAACCCGCGCAGCAAGATGTTGATACAATTCCTCGCCAGTCTGCCTGTGACCACGAGCGTAACGCCACGTTCGACACGTGGCTATATAATAAACGTAAGTTTACGCGATTAAGTCCCGTATTCGTTTTAAAACTATGAATGAATATCGTGTTGGTTTAAATCAATATATATATATATTTCAGACCATGTTCCATAATATTTATTCAGTTGTTTATATTATGACTATGAAATTAAATACAACATATAAATAAATTACGAAAAATAACAATCGCAATTTCCAATCTGGGGGCATGGTACTGCCTCCGTCAAAACCTACCTTTTCTCGAAGCGCTTCAACGTTTTATGGAACCTATGAGTTTGGGTTTGGATTATACTAGATAAAGAAAATTCTCGACATATATAATAATAAATAATAAATATGATAGGACATTATTACACAAATTGACTAAGTCCCACAGTAAGCTCAATAAGGCTTGTGTTGAGGGTACTTAGACAACGATATATATAATATATAAATATTTATAAATACTTAAATACATAGAAAAAACCCATGACTCAGGAACAAATATCCATGCTCATCACACAAATAAATGCCCTTACCAGGATTTGAACCCGGGACCATCGGCTTCATAGGCAGGGTCACTACCCACGATGCCAGACCGGTCGTCGAGATATAATGTCGATAGTGGAATTATTAATCGTAAAAAAATTCAATTCCATAGCTCTTTTACTTTAGAATTTATTCTTATCTAAAAAACCTCAATTTCGTCACTGATTTACTCACGCATTCACTGATGATCATGAAAATTCTTCGTACATCCACGCGTTGCCGAGATAAAGGGTCTTGACAGACAGACAGACGGACGGACGGACAACAGACTTACAAGCGGTATTGAACCTTTAAGTCTA
Source organism: Cydia pomonella (assembly GCF_033807575.1). Taxonomy (NCBI): domain Eukaryota; kingdom Metazoa; phylum Arthropoda; class Insecta; order Lepidoptera; family Tortricidae; genus Cydia; species Cydia pomonella. Next base: position 1,783,358 of record NC_084728.1, read on the forward strand.
AGGAGAGACTTTGCCTCCTTATGTGTGTTCTACCGCTTGTACAATGGGCTGTGCTCCGAAGAATTGTTTGACATGATGCCCACGGCTGCTTTCTATCACCGCACCGCCCGCCGTCGGCAGGGTGTTCATCCTCACACCCTAGAACCTAAATGGTCACGCACTGTGCGGTTTAAGAGGAACTTCCTTCCGCGCACGCCCCTTCCTTCCGCCAGGTTTTCCCGAGGGTCTACAGTATGAGGTTCTTCAAAAAAGGAGTGTACAGATTTTTAAAGGGTCGGCAACGCGCATGTAACACCTCTGGAGTTGCAGGCGTCCATAGGCTACGGTGACTGCATACCATCAGGCGGGCCGTATGCTTGCTTGCCACCGTCGTGGTAAAAAAAAAACCTATAAGGGTTCCGTTTTTTCCTTTTGAGGAATGGACGGACATGACGAATCTATAAGGGTTCCGTTTTTTGCCATTTGGCTACGGAACCCTAAAAATTACCCCACATTTATTTTATTGCATGGCTTGTGCGACTCAACCATGGACTCAACTGTACTGCTCGCAAATAAATAATATGTCAAATATTGCAATGCCTTGCAAATTTATTTTTAGTCAATAAAATCTTTTAGTGACCAATCACATTTTTTTTACTCGCGTGAAATTGTGAGTTGGATAAAATTTAAAGCTTCTCATATTTTTATTGGAGAAAGGATAGGGAGCGTGCATGAACTGTAGGAGGCAGCACAGGAGCCGTCAGATTTTTGGCGCGAGGCGTGAATTTGATATTTATTGTTCCGATGTAGCCCACAAGATGGCAGAACCTACTATGCACAAGAAAACACGTGACGTGTAAATGTACATGTTTATGGTTCCGATTCAGGCCACAAGATGGCAGACCCTCCAACGCGCACGGTCCCTATACAGCGTATGTCAAAAGTCATAGGGTGACCATGATTAGGTACTTAGTATAAAATTAATTAAATTTGAAAAAAAAATGAGATAAATTAAACTAATTATCCATTAATATTAATTAGCATATGATAATGTGGATCATTAACAGAGTCAGAAAAAGTAGTTCTGGATCACGACCCAGAAATTACCCAGTATGTTCTGTTGCTGTTTCCACGTTAATCAAAAGTCCATCAGAATGGACAGCAGATAACGTGTACATTTTAATGAACGCTGTTAGCTATCAGGAATCACTGACACTCGAGATAAGATTGCGGCTTTTCAAGTTTAGGGATCGCTGAGTTTCTGCTGAACTTATTTAATTTATTTACCAAAACGTTTCAGAAACTTTAACGTGAAAATGGATATGTCATGTTTACATACACAAAATATATCTCAAAATATTTTATTTGATATCTATTTGAGTTTATAACTTATATATGAACTGAATACTAGCATAACACACAAACCCACGATACGACGTCGTATCGTGGGTATGTGTGTTGGCCCCGCGATACGAAGCCGTAACGTTGCACGACGCCGCAACGTGAGACGACGTCATGTCGTGGGTATGTGTGTTGGCCATATGTCAGGCATCGCGTTCGATAACTATTTGGATTCGATACCGGAAATCTGCCAATGGACACTGTGTATTTTAGCTCGTAGGAAAACCACTTTGCGAACATAGCACAAAAATTAAGCTACTCATCCTCCTAGCCATCGTCACCGCTGTCTCCTGTACAGCCCGCGTAGCCAACGTGCCTATCGTTCACGCTCCGTGGCGAACGAAACGCAACTGTCACAGTCCCACTACTATAGAAGAGTAATATAGAGACATGACTACGCTACGCTACGGAGCGTTAACAATTGTAACGTTGGCTACGTGGCCTGATGTCACCTTTATCCAACAACTTAATGACGTCATTAGCTCGCTTTTATTTTCAGTAAAATCACTATGCGAACATAGCACAAAAATGAAGCTACTCATCCTACTAGCCATCGTCACCGCTGTCTCTTGTACTGATGTCTCCTTTATCCAACATCTTAATGACGTCACCACCAAGTTCAATGCTGCAGCTGCTGATATTGCGTGGGAGTCGTCTTTGGACCCTGGAAATACTGAACTGCCACTGCGGTGAGTATTTTATAATGCAATACAATTTAATTATACTCTTTGTAAATACAAAAAAAAAGAAAACGAATAGAAAACAGCAACATAAGTAGAGGTAAACAACTGTCTTATCGCTGAGAAGCGATCTCTACCAGGCTATCTTTAGGTCTATCCAGCTCCTCAACGATGTTGCCAAGCTGCTGAGATTGTGTGGCAGTCGTCTGTGGATCCTGGGCTATAACCGCGAAAATCGAAGTTCGTCAATTGCGGGCATTTTTCTCTGTCAGTCTAATTACGCCTTAGTGAGAGTAAAAGAGAAAAATCGCCGCAATTTGCGAATTTCGGTTTTTGTGGTAGGCCCCCTGGTAATACTGAACTGTCGGAGGAGTTGGGAATTTTAGATATTTGAAGTCCTAAGATATGATTTATAGACCCAACCTAAAGGGGGTCCCTAACGCCAATGACCTTCGATCTGCATCCCTGAGTTTTCTAATGTTTTTTGTAGCTTATCATATTAACAGGAACGGCTATAAACAATATAGTATCCCATATATACTTCAAAGTTCACTGACGTCGAGATATTTGGAACAAATTTAGGCCAAAAATCTTGTTTACTGGCCATAACTTTTGTGTTAATTAGTTTAAAACAAAAACCTCTGACCAGTTTTTAGAGACGTCAAAGACGAACCCAAATGTGTAGATTTCGTACATGTAAAATCCTTCACAGCCATCGAGTAACGAAAAAAGTGTTTTTTTAGACAATGTTTTAAAAATAAAAATAAAATAAGTGTTCATTTCTTTCAAAATCCGGCAGACCAGAATGGGGATAAAAGATTGAAGAACCGATAGACGTTTGTCTTATAATTCTATCTATAGTGCAAATGTAGGAGTAACTACTCAGAACTAGTCAAAAATCAATGATTACCGCAGGGAGCCCCTTAGAGGGAGGGATGGAGGGTAGAGGTGAGGAGAACAATCTCTTATGGAAGAACTGTTGCTAAAGTGTCCAGCTGGCAGCTGTAAATTTAAATCTCTCCAGTGGAGCTAAGGTAGCACAAGGACATGACATGAACTTAGACGTTATTGACGGAGTGAAGTGCGTTGTCAGTAATATTTTTTCAAAATCAAAAATTTGTTCGCGATGTATTGTTGCGCCACTTATTTAAGGTTTCGTGATGGACACTTTTCATACACATAGATCCCTCCATAATATAAGATAAGAAAATATCTACCATTTTCGTTATTTTTAATATAGATAATTCTTATTAGTTATTACATTATAATATGAAAAAAACTATATAACGATGAAATAGAAATTCAAAACAATACATTCATAGATCAAAATGAACAAAATCAATGTAAAAATACGACATTTAAAATAAAACAATATTTCGTGCTCCCGCGCAAGATAGCGAAGGCACTTATTCACTGCGACTTGTTTGCTGACAAAAATCATAAACTAAAAAAAAATACGTTATTGTTTATCAACATCAACTTATTAATTATACTTATATTTATCGTATAATTTTACTACCTACTTTATAACTCTATAACTACTTAATTTAACAGCAAATTGGCGCCCATTCGCTGTAATGCTGTAAAATTGTATTTCAATATAAATAAATAAATAATAATAATAAATAAATGTTATAGGACATTATTACACAAATTGACAGTCCCACAGTAAGCTCAATAAGGCTTGTGTTGAGGGTACTTAGACAACGATATATATAATATATAAATACTTAAATAAGAATTAATCGACATTCATGCCAATATCATTTCTTCCTATTCGCAATTCTACACAGTCTAAATTCCTCACAGTAAGTATTTAACCACATTCGCTATTGTGCACAGTCATTATTTGTGTACAGTAGCGATTCAGCCTTTTCGCAATTCTGCACAATCTGAATTCTACACAACGGCATTTCACCACAGTCGCTACTGTGCACAGTCATTATTTGTGCACATTAGCGATTCAGCCTTTTCGCAATTCTGCACAATCTGAATTCTACACAACGGCATTTCACCACAGTCGCTACTGTGCACAGTCATTATTTGTGCACATTAGCGATTCTCCCTGTTCGCAATCTCGCACAATCTTAATTCTACGCAATATCATTTTCTCAAGCATGCAATGAAATATTGTCATTCTGTTCGGTATTTTAGGCTTCAAACATTTCGTTTCGGGCGGAGCACATCCAAGAAGCCGGCAATTAAATTAAAGGCCTAGGCCGACTAAGTACTATTTTTTAATTTTCATTTCACAGATATAGGAACACAGCATCATGACATTCAGAAATGAAAAAAATAATTGAAAACAATATTTCTTATTTAATAGTTGTTTTTAATTTCATTGCTAGTTTGAGAGAAGCACTATACATACCTAGGCGTGAAAAAAGGTTGCCTGCCTCATAACTATATGCATTCGGCCGGCAACCCCTTTCATCCCGGCCTCTGTAATAATGTTCTATTAATAGAATTTATACTATATTTTTTAGCTTTTAGTCGTCTTTTCATTATCCTAATAAATAAATAATGATATTATTATCACATGATATTGCGTAGAATTAAGATTGTGCGAGATTCCGAACAGGGAGAATCGCTAATGTGCACAAATAATGACTGTGCACAGTAGCGACTGTGGTGAAATGCCGTTGTGTAGAATTCAGATTGTGCAGAATTGCGAAAAGGCTGAATCGCTAATGTGCACAAATAATGACTGTGCACAGTAGCGACTGTGGTGAAATGCCGTTGTGTAGAATTCAGATTGTGCAGAATTGCGAAAAGGCTGAATCGCTACTGTACACAAATAATGACTGTGCACAATAGCGAATGTGGTTAAATACTTACTGTGAGGAATTTAGACTGTGTAGAATTGCGAATAGGAAGAAATGATATTGGCATGAATGTCGATTAATTCCCGGGACCATCGGCTTCATAGGCAGGGTCACTACCCACTAGGGCAGACCGGTCGTCAACGTCAAATATATATATATTTTTTTAACTTCTAGGTCTGCCAACTACCAACGACAAAGGATTGGCTGGGAAGAGAAAAGCTGCGCAAGATTGGCTGCTTTGGAGAGGAGTCAGTTGCTGAATGGAACTGAGAGACGGATGGCCTATTTGTTATGCAGGGGCCCGAGGTTCACGGTGGATGAAGCTGTGTACGTTTCTTTTATATATTAAGAGGAAAGGGGACAAAGTCACGTGATCGCATCTTTATGCAGACTTATCCCCCATCTCTATAAGCATATATGTATACTCAATTTGATATCTATTATACACAACTATGCCTTTGTTTGATTAGTTATTTTTTTTTGATAATTATATGAGTAAGGTCTTCTTCCTCGCGTTGTCCCGGATTTTTGCCATGGATCATGGGAGCCTGGGGTCCGCTTTTTGGTGAAGGACAACATCGTGAGGAAACCGGACTAATCCCAATGAGGCCTAGTTTACCCTTATGTTGGAAGGTCAGATGGCAGTCGATTTCGTAAAAATCCTTGGGATTAGCTGCCAAGCGGACCCCAGGCTCCCATGAACCGTGGCTAAATTCCGGGACAATGCGAGGAAGATGATGATTAAAAAAAACGAAGAGGCCAAACAAAGGGACATACATAGCTATGGTTAACATAAAATGAAGTGTGTAAAAATATTTTCCATAAAGTAAATATCCAGGGGGAAAATGGAGTACGTGTATGGAGATGTGATCGTCCGCTTTCGACCTAGGCGACCGGTCTGGCCTAGTAGGTGCCCAGCCTATGAAGCCGATGGTCCCTGGTTCGAATCCCGGTAAGGGGATTTGTTTGTGTGATGAATACAGATATTTTTTTCTTAGTTATGGTTGTTTTCTATGTACATACTCGTACGTATGTATTTATCTGTTTAGAGCCACTTGCACCATTTACTAAACCGGAGTTAACCGGTTGAACCTTTTTTTTTTTTTTTTGTTGACGCAGGGGTGAATGCCTTTACGCATCATCGCCCCCCGGGCGAGGGAAGCCCATTGGGGGGGCGGTATGTGGGACTCGCTCCTTCCGTAACCCCCTCTGCTATTCAGAGGGGGAGGAGGAGAATACCCACTAACCTCCCCTGCGGCGTTTCCGTCCATGCCGTTAAGGGGGGTGCAGGGGGCTCGCAAGCACGTCACCTCAGCACCCCCCCAAACCGGTTGAACCTGGAATTACCAAGGTTACCAGTACCATTTGACACTGGGTTAACGGTTTAACCCCGGGTTAGTGGGATGGTGTAAGTGGCGCTTAAGTATGTATATCGTAGCCTAGTACCCATAGTACAAGCTTTGCTTAGTATGGGGCTAGGTCGATCTAGTGACATTTTTCGACGACTCATCCTCTATTATTAGGTATTGAACAAAGTGTCTATTATTTATTTATTTAAACTTCCGACGACCAGTTTGGCCTAGTGGGTAGTGACCCTGCCTACGAAGCTGATGGTCCCGGGTTCAAATCCTGGTAAGGGCATTTATTCATGTGATGAGCATGGATATTTGTTCCTGAGTCATGGGTGGTTTCTATGTATTTAAGTATTTATAAATATTTATATATTATATATATCGTTGTCTAAGTACCCTCAACACAAGCCTTATTGAGCTTACTGTGGGACTTAGTCAATTTGTGTAATAATGTCCTATAATATTTATTTATTTATTTATTTATTTATTTAACTTTATTGCACACATAAAGAAAAATGTACAAATGTCGAACTTAATGCCAAAAGGCATTCTCTACCAGTCAACCATTGGGTCAAACAGAGACATTTGTGTATGTTGGTGCAGGAAAAAATAATAACAAATAATTAGGAAAAACTTAAACGTATCCTGTTTCTCAAAACATTTTTTTAGATATCGTCCACTTTATTTCCGTTCTGTCATATTTAAATAATATTTAAAACACATTGAATATACATATATACATTTTCAGGAAAGTCAGAAAGCTGTATGAAAACCTGCAATCCATATACTCCGACGCCAAAGTGTGTATTCCTTTCGACAAAACTGAATCCCCTACTGACTTGGCAGGGATAGAGTCCGCCATCTTGGAATACATCGCGACTGTCAAACGAGTTCTAAATGTGAAGTCAGAAGGAGTATCCAGGTAAATATGGAGTGTATAAGGAGGAAAATCTCTATGTATGAAAAGTGTCCGTCAAAAACATCAAATAGGTGGCGCTACAATACACCGAAATAAAATGTCATAGATCTAGTATTATATAGACGTGCTATACGCGTGCGCTCTTGAGGGACAGAACATACGCAATGCGACATAATAAAAACACGTTTTAACATTCCTTACATCATAGCACATACAACCTACGTAATTTGGTCGGGTTACTTGTTGCCCCTCCCCCATTTAATCTCTATATTATAATACCTCTATGGTCCATGTAATCCTTGAGTCTACCTAGCGCCACCAGAGAGATTAGGAACTAATATTTAAAGCTGAAAGCTGCTCACTTTTGCAACAGTTTTGCCACAAGAGATTGTCGTCCTTTCTATACCTCCCATACAGGTAAATTATATTATTATACATTCCATGAGTTTCATGACCTTGGATGGGCTTAAAAGTCTTAAATCTAGCCGAGAGTGGCCATACTAATTTCCTAAATAACATTACGAATTGATAATAAGACTTTGATTGTAAATATTAATAATTTTGGAAAAAATATATATAGCATTTTTGTTCTATAACACTATATTTAATCCATTTATCTTTAGGTACCTATATCTATTATTTTATCTATAGTCATTGTAGTGTATTGACGTTTCGAGCGGTGACGTCATGGTGACGTCACTGACAGTTACGGGCAGTCGATGTTAGACCGCCGAGTAGTGGTGGGTCGTTAACGGTTTTCACTTCAATGAAATGTTAACTTAGAAAACGTCAACTAGTTGAAAAACTAGTTGATTTCGTCAACTAGGTTTTTGCTTTAACTGAAGAGAAAAAAGCATTCGCGTCAACGGAATCTAGTCAGTTGAATTGTCGATCAACGAAACGACCACTACTACCGCCGAGTAGAACATTACTTTTATAGAAAATTGTCTTATTACAAGGGGCATCTACGTGTTGGCTTCGGCCCCACGCACGCCTTCAAAATGCCTGGGACCCCATGGCCCCGAGAATTTGTAAGAGACATACAAATAATAATAATATTCTTTATTGTGCACAACGAAAACATGATTAAATACAGCAATTAACATAAAAAAAACTAAGCAACAACAGGCGGTCTTATCGCTAAAAAGCGATCTCTTCCAGACAACTTTCGGGTAGTAGAAATGACCATAAGGAAGAACTACTATCTCTGACGTAGCGTTGGAAATACATTGTATCGTATGATGTACTGAGATAAATACAGTACATTACAGTCATAATCATTTATTTACAATATTATAAATATTACATGTCAAATTATTAGGCATTATTTATTTTTATGAATTAAATTTAATCTAATTGTAAATAATGTATTTACTTAAATATAAATTGTTTTGTCAATACTAATATAGTGATAAGTAATAGTGTACAGTCAGCATCAAAAGTAGCGGATGAAACAACGCGCCAAAAGTATCTGATGTTCCAGATAACTTTTGCGAATATAGATAAATTTCTAAAATTCGCGCTCTAAAGTATAATATATCTTATTTGATCCGCTACTTTTGATGCTGACTGTACCTAACATATGGATCTTTGATGTCCGAAATAAAGTCTTAATAAATAATAATAATTATTTAGTTGCAATATATCATTCAAATTAATTCAAATATTAGGATAGGTGCAATGTCAATTATTCAATTACACCAAATTTAATTTAATCAAATTAAAATTATATATACTCATGAATCTACTTTTTCCAGGGCTGCAAAACTGGCAGCAAACGAGAAAGCCGAGACTTCTCTCTGTTTGAACGGCGACGCCGATTTTGATAAAATGATGAGATTCTCGAGAAACGAGGAAGTGTTGCGGTGGTTGTGGATATCCTGGCGGGAGAAGGTGGGACCACCTATGAAGCAGCCGTATAGGGAGTTGGTTAATGTGGAGAATACAGCTGCTAAACGGAATGGTAATAGCTCTAAAAATACCTACCTTCATTTAAAATAAATATTTGACGAGGTTCTATGGAAGCGCTGGTGGCCTAGCGGTAAGAGCGTGCGACTTACAATCCGGAGGTAGTGTTCAAACCCCGGCCCGTACCAATGAGTTTTTCAGAAGTTATGTACAAAATATCGTTTGATATTTACCAGTCACTTTTGGTGAAGAAAAACATCGGGAGGAAACCGGACTAATCCCAATAAGACCTAGTTTACCCTCTGGGTTGGAAAGTCAGATGGCAGTCGCTTTCGTAAAACTAGTGTCTACGCCAATTCTGGGAATTACTTGTCAAGCGGACCCCAAGCTCCCATGAGCTGTGGCAAAATGCCGGGACAACGCGAGGAAGATGATGATGATGTATAGTCGGTTCCCCAACTTAAGTAACTAAGTAGCCATACTAAGTTGTATAGAAAAGTGGATACTTATGTTAGGGAATTGACTGGACCATAATTTTCAACGGCTTCCTAGTCTAGTCCCTAGGTCCTGAGTTCGAATCTTGGTAAGGGCATTTATTTGTGTGTTTTACACAGATACTTGTTTGTTCCTAGTACCCACAACACAAGTCTTAATGAGCTTACTGTGGGACTAGATCGTTTGTGTATTAAGATTGCCCTAAAAATATTTATTTATTTTAGGTTACACAGACATCGGCGCCACCTGGCGAGACGAATCAGAAGTAACAGACTTGCGACTGATCTGCCGCCGTCTCTTCAACCACGTCAAACCATTGTATTCCATCCTACACGGCGTCGCGAGATACCACTTGAGGAAGAAGTATGGGGATGTGGTGCCGGAGCGAGGGGCTATACCTGCTCATTTACTTGGTATGGTAATATTTTAATTTTCTACTTAGTCCTAATGCACTGACTGACATGTCTACATAATTAGGAGCAAATATAGGCATTAGGTTATCGAACGTACCGGGAAAAAGCATATGCTCATTTTTGTACTTAGTAATCTTCTTGTCGTTTCTAGACTGACTAATGAGCCAGGCGGTAAGGCTGAGGAAAAATAATCGATTTTATTAATTGATTAGCATATTTCAATAAATAGATAAGTCTATTTTTTCATTGCTGATAAGTATAATGTACGATTAGGAAAAAATAAGCAACACCATATTTTTCTATTACAAATAATTCGATTACGTACTTAGAAACAGAGTTTTCGCGACAGTAGCCTCTGTTCTCTATGTATTTAAGTATTTATATAAGAACTTATATTGTTGTCTAAGTACTTACGACACAAGCCTTATTGAGCTTACTTTGGGACATAGGCAATTTGTGTGTTTATTATTAGAAAATTTGTATTTTATTTAATTACTCCTAGTTTTTATTTCAGGCAATTTGTGGGCTCAGAATTGGGAGTCCATCGCTGATCTCATTCTGCCCCAGACTGTAGACCTCGACAAGAGTATCAAAAACACTAATTGGACAACTGTGGACATGGTACGTCCTAGAACCCCATTAACCAACGTGGACCTAAACTTTTCAAAAGTAGGCCCGTTCATATAAGTCTGACGAACAGTGTCGAATCGCATTGTGGGCACGAATGCCACAACGTGATTGGTTGATGAGTTGTGCACTGCACGATTGGCTCGCATTCGTCGCACAACGCGATTTGACATCAATATTGGCCCTATTCGTAGTTCTTGTAAGGCCCATCTTTACGAATATATAATTATATATAACGCAATGGGAGCTATTTGTCTAACTTACTGTTTCTTTTTATGTTCAATTTTTTTTTTTTTATAATAATTGGACCAGGCAAATTGAGGGTTTCACCTCGAAATGAGAAATAACATGTTGCAAACATGTTGCAAAATCGTATATGTATACACCATCGTGGCGTTCTAAAGGTTCTCTGTTCGGCAGATTGGCGAAATTAGAAAAAAAAGTCACAGAAAATCTTGTGTGTGCGTCGGAAGTTATAAGTTATTCAATTAATCCGCAGTTGAGCGTAATCATAACGTCTTACTAAGCACCTCAGTTAAACAGTAGACATATAACTTGGGTTTTGTTGCAGGTAAAACACGCCGAGGATTTCTACCAATCGCTAGGCCTGCCCGCCATGACAGATACGTTTTGGCGGGAATCCGTGTTGGAGCGGCGAAGCTCGAACACGCGCTGCCACGGCACCGCGGCGGACATGTTTCAAAATGGCCATTTCAGGTATTACTAGCGAAAGACAAACGGCTCGATTCGAAGAATGAGCCGTTTGTCTTTCGCCAATACTATAACGATAAGTTCTGGTTTAGATAAGTTCTCATTTAGATATCGTTTATATGTCGTATAATTGACAGAAGTAGCTCGATTCGGGGAACCAATGTCACTTTGACGTTAGAAATACGTACATAGATCCTATTGGGATCACAGAGGAATCGAAATAAACATCAATATTAACATGTCGTTTAGTTATCGATCTTTTAAAGATCTTTCCAAGATCTTAAACGTGTCTTAATCATTCTTCGAATCGGGCCGAAAGACATTATGATTTTTTCTGTCTATGTATGAAATGAGACAGTCCCTGGCCAAATAATATCAATCGTTACGCCTGCCCGCCATGACAGACACGTTTTGGCGGGAATCCGTGTTCGAACGACAAAGCCCGAATAATACGCGCTGTCACGGCACCACAGCGGCCATGTTGAAATATGGCGACTTCGGGTATTGGCTTTACCAAACCTTTTTATCAATATTTTTGTGAATTTTCGTTACACTGAAGAGTAGAGTTTGCTGTCATCACCATATTCCCAGCATTATCCTGGAATTTAATTCAAACTTACATTTTGATATCAATATGATGTCAAATTGATTCTATTCACCCGTGCTTCTCGCTCACGCCATAACACGTACGAGCAAGTACAAGCAAAGAGTACGCGCAAATGATAACAAAACGACATTATTTATATATCAGTTTGACATCAAAATATAAGTTTGAATTGCCCTCCTGGAACTTTGCCAGTTCACTCCCAACATCCACTTGGCAACCTAATCCCAAGAATTGGCCCGGCTACTAGTCATCTGATCTAGACGAGAGCTAGCCCTTATTTGGACTATGTTTCTTCACGATGTTTTCCTTCAGCGAAAAGGGATTAGTAAATATCAAATGATATATAGAACAGAAGTTTGGGTTCTAACTCAACCTTCGGTTTGAAAATCACGCGTTTTTTTCTATTTTTCAGGCTCCTGTATTGTTCAGGGTCAACTGCCGATGATTTGTACGTGATTCATCATGAATTGGGACACATTCAGTACTACATGGCCTACGAACACCAACCTGGCATTTTTAAGGTTAGTGTTGTACTTTCAAACGACATAGTAGGCAGCCTTTAATAATTATTAAATTAGACAATAATTTAAACCTTCACGATTTTCACACATTATTATTTAGGTACTTCAATGAGACTAGATTGCGTGTTTGACGATCGGTTTGGCCTAGTGGGTAGTGACCCTGCCTACGAAGCTGATGGTCCCGGGTTCAAATCCTGGTAAGGGCATTTATTCGTGTGATGAGCATGGATATTTGTTCCTGAGTCATGGGTGTTTTCTATGTATTTAAGTATTTATAAATATTTATATATTATATATATCGTTGTCTAAGTACCCTCAACACAAGCCTTATTGAGCTTACTGTGGGACTTATTCAATTGGTGTAATAATGTCCTATAATATTTATTTATTTTATTTACTACCTAATTTTACGTGAAATCCAAATAATGAATAAATGTAAGCCGTTGACATATATCTAAGGACGGGCCTTACGGGCACTAACAATGGTGCTAAGTAGTTTAGCGGTGTCACTCACATATTCGAGCCAATCGTGCAGTCTAAGGCAACTATGTAGCTGCGACCAATCGCGCGCGTGATGCGAACTCATCAACCAATCGCGTTGTGGCGTTAGACTGCACGATTGGCTCGAATTCGTGTGTGTGGCATAACTGTACTGACCCAATTCTTATTGCCCATAAGACCCGTCAATATATGTCAATGATGTAAACGAAAACATAATATATACCTATCTCGATCGAGTGACATCTCTTGAGTGCAAAAGGTTCAAGTTGAAAAACTCGCGCAGCTAGAAGATATTGATGTCAATTTTAGCCAGTCTATCTCCGATGCCGAGAGGACAATGCCGTCCTCAAACCGTCAGGGAAATATAGGAAGGTAAAGTATAAAAAATAAATAAAAATAAATAATTCAGCCTATATACGTCCTACTGCTGGGCACAGGCCTCCTCTCATGCGCGAGAGGGCTCGGGCTATAGTCCCCACGCTAGCCCAATGCGGAAAGCAAAGTATAATAAATAAATAAATATTATAGGACATTATTACACAAATTGACTAAGTCCCACAGTAAGCTCATATAAGGCTCGTGTTGAGGGTATTTAGACAACGATATATATAAATAAATAAATAAATATTATAGGACATTATTACACAAATTGACTAAGTCCCACAGTAAGCTCAATAAGGCTTGTGTTGAGGGTACTTAGACAACGATATAAATAATATATAAATATTTATAAATACTTAAATACATAGAAAACACCCATGACTCAGGAACAAATATCCATGCTCATCACACGAATAAATGCCCTTACCAGGATTTGAACCCAGGACCATCAGCTTCGTAGGCAGGGTCACTAGCCACTAGGCCAAACCGGTCGTCAAACGAAATTCCGAAACGGAAAGACAAGCGAAATTCCGTTAAAGTTAAATAATAATGACATTGACATATATCTAAGGACGGGCCTTACGGACAATAAGAATGGGGCCAGTACAGCGGTGTCACGCACACGCACACAAATTTCGAGTCAATCGTGCAGTCTAACACACATGGCTCGTCCTTCGATATATGTCAATGAATAATGTGTGAAAATTGTGAAAATTCAAATCAGAGTAATTTTGTTTTTCAGCAAGCGAACTCGGCATTACACGAAACCATCGGAGACACCATTATGTACGGTGTACTAACCCCACAACACCTCTACCGTCTCGGCCTAATCAATGACTCCATGCTTTTCATCAACCCATCAATTGAAGAAGATACTCTAACATCTAAAGAACAGATGCCAAATTCGTTTGAAACAATAGATGCTGCAAATTGGAATAACGTAACTACAGATGATGTGTTACTTCTAAAGCAAGCTTTAAACAAGATACCACAGATACCGTTTTCGCTTGTCATAGACGAGTATAGATGGAGGTATTTCGAAGGAGATTTGAAGGAAGATCTGAATGAGGAGTTTTGGGATCTGGTGATGGAACTGCAAGGGATAGCGCCGCCGGAGAAAAGGGACGAGGAGGGTTTTGATGCTGGGGCTAAATATCATGTCCCTGATAACACACCGTTCATAAGGTATCAATCACAAATATCTTATTCTTTTCATCTAAGGTACGATCGCTCGCGCTTATTGGTGTGCTAGAGTAAAATAAACGTAGAATAAGTGTACCTAGGTAGTGGCTGGGTACATATGACATCCGACTTTCAATCCGGAGGTCGCGTGTTCAAATCTTGGCTTGTACCAAGTTTTTCGGAACTTCTAGTTTTAAGCTATTCGGTGAAGGAAAACATCGTGAGGAAACATGCGGATGTACGCCTGATGCCTTCAGCGAAGAAATTCAAAGTGCATTGGGCCAGCGTGGTGGATTATAGCCCAAGCCCTGTCAAACATAAGAGGAGGCCTGTGCTCAGCAGTTGGACGTATAAAGGCTTAATGTGTACCTACTGCGTCGTGTCATTAGTCATAAGGCAAGCGTTCTTAATTAAAACCTTACATCTTGCTTACATCTTTGGGAATTTATTTACGTAACAATATAGAATGGAACAATATGGAACATATCACATGGCCTTGTATATGTCAGCTGCTGATCGTAAAATCAGGCAGTTTGTAAAGTTCCTGTGCAATGTTTTGACAATAGTCACATTAAACCAATACGAGTAGGTAGGATAGGTTCTTAGGTTGTTTCAGATGCCCGAATGGAAACTGTCCAGAAACAGGGACTCAGGGAACAAGATAATTATTTTCACGTTTTTCGATATGCCTAGGAATTTCATGACCTGATGAGCTATAATACTCTAAACTTGTATTTCAATAAATATCCAATCAAATTAAATCAAGTAACCATTTTTTTGATTATTTTCAGATACTTTCTAAGCAGTTTTCTTCAACACCAACTATTTGAAAGTCTCTGCAAAGCTGCTGTCTTCGGCCGTGTCGGAGCTAAGGAGGAGATACCGAAGACCATACCGATGAATAGATGTGATATCTACGGGTCGAAGTCTGCTGGAAAACTGTTGAGGTGAGTAACTCATACTCCACCAGGCGCTCTTCGATGTCGAAGTCTGCTGGAAAAATGTTGAGGTGAATAGCCCATACCAGGCGCTCATCGATGAAGGAAGTCCTCGTAATGAAAATAGGCTAATCCCAAAAGTCATAGGTACCTTGTATAGTTTTCCCCAAAGCTTAGAAGATCAGGTAGCAGTCGCTTACGTAAATAACCGAGCTTGCCAAATATTTAAAAATTAAATATAATTTCGACCGAACATTCTCGTTTGGTGTCCTCCTCCTTGCATCGGTTTTCTCATCACTGAGGGTCGTGGCCACTTATAGGGAACAGCTTCTCCTTAATAATTTGCCGCTACCTCTTTCTGTTTATCGCTGAATGTAGGGCATCGTGAAGCGTTACATCATTTGATGTTCCTCGGTGGAATGCTACAACGTGATTGGTTGATGAGTTCGCATCACACGCGCGATTGGTCGCAAGTCGCAACTGGTAGCGTTGGACTGCACGGTTGACTCGCATTGGTGCACAGCGGTGTCATTGACACCGCTTTTCTGGCACCATTTTTGGTGCACGTAAGGCTCGTCTTTACAACGTAATATATCAGCCAATGGCGCTTGCATTATTCTTTCGAATTAGGTTGCCCAAAATGGCCAGCAGGGTCCTTCAGAATGCAATTCGATCAGAAATTAAGTGTAGAATTTATCTCAGGCATCTGACATTTATTATAACACTTTCTAGCAGCAGAGTTATCTTGAACTAATAATCTTCTCATTTCAGAGAACTGATGTCAAGAGGTCATTCGCAAAATTATCAAGAAATACTCCAAGCGACAATCGGCACAGACGTCATCGACTCATCAGCGCTCGAGCGGTACTACCGCCCTCTATACACGTTGCTGGTTAAACATGTGCGCGCGCATCGGATCCCCATTGGCTGGTAGCTGACCAATAAAAGCCTTTGAATAATGAGATCGGACTTAATTAGATTAAAATAATCGAAAAAAAAACTGATTAAAATATTTCTTACTCATTTGAATGATTTATTAATTATACAGAATGATTCAGTGACGTGAACAGGACCAAGCCTGCGTATTCAGTAAGTTATAAGCAACTGTTTCGTACCAGTATTTGTGAGATTAATGTTGATTTCATTTTTAGGAACTGTTCAAACATTTTTTATTTATTTTAAGTACGACATTTATGGTCACCCTCTTTGTTTCATCCATAACAAATGACAAATTGAATGTCATCGGAGTCTGGTTACTTTTGAAAAATCGTATCTCACTCAAGTGTGATAAGTTTATTTTCTTCATAATCAAACTGCTGCCATAACGGTTAAATAGGTTTTATTTTTGTTAATTAAGTGTTGTAGGGTGTCCATGATTGTAGATAATCAAATTAGGTTACAGAAAAAAGCGTAATTGTTTTACTTAAATATGACGGTGAACTATTCATTAACATTTACTGATTGTATAAAAACAGAAGGGTGTTTTGACGAATTCGTTAAACCACGTTAAACCTAACCTTATACACAAACTAAAGACTTGAGACTTGTACAAAAAAAAACTTTTTTAGATTCATAAAACTTATTTTAAACTGCCAATACGATTTCTTATTACTTGTACTTGACTGCTGTGGCGCAGCGACCCGAAGTGGTTCTTGGCTTCCGACACCAAAGACGTTTCTGTACAGTCGACGGCGCCGAGTTTGCTAAGGTATTTTTGCACTTCGTCTTTCCAGCGGTACCTAGGGCGTCCAGACGGTCTTCGACCATTTGGAACTCCAAAGTACGCCCTCCAGACCACTAGTAATTTGATTTGGTGAATTTATATGCTTCGGAATTGAAATGCAAGTAGCATAATACTTTAAAGTAGAGCAAGGGATGCGATTCAAAGTTGATTGTGCTACCTTCCAACATCTATATCGAATGAACTTAGGATCTGTTTCATAGTCTGAGTAAAGTATTGGATAGATAAGCAACAAATAAATTATCTGCCAGAAAATGGTACCTTAAGTTGTAAAGGTATTTATCTACCAGTTAGCTTATTTGAAGATTGTGAAACGCCAACGATGACTTTATTCGTCAGATAAGTGGCAAGTAGCTTATTCAGGAGTTTACTTGGACATTGTGAAACAGGCCCTAAAATTTTTCTCTTTTGACAAATTTTGATATCTAAGTTAATCTAAAGTTAACAATGCAAACACTTAGCAACCAACAGACTATGAAAAAAATCGAACGTGACATCAAACTGATATTAGAATGATATTTGAATCATTCAAACTTGTCTAATAGATCAAAGGCCAAAGGCATGGCGGGATCGCTTTGAGCGATGTCCTATGCCCGGTAAGATGGCGCCATTATCTGATTTTTAACAAATTTAAAACATTAGTGAAAGAATAAGGATCAAAGTCAAATGGCGTTCTAAAAGTTTTAATCCTGTGTCGAAAGATGGCAGTAAATTTACTGTGGCTACAAAGTTTTCTTTGACAATCCACCTGTATTTCAATAGGTAGCGTGCATGAATTGTAGGAGGCAGCACAGAAGACGTCAGATTTTTGGCGCGAGGCGTAAATGTGATGTTTACTGTTCCGAGGTAGCCCACAAGATGGCAGAACCTAATATGCACACGAAAACACCTGACGTGTAAATGTACATGTTTATGGTTCCGATTCAGGCCACAAGATGGCAGACCCTCCAACGCGCACGGTCTCTATAGAGGTGGATTGCATAGCTTAGGCATTATATTTAAAAGGGTTTTAAATAAAAGCTTCAAATATAAATTAACAATAAATACACTTTATTAATCTAAATTGTTCTTAAATAGTGCTAATCAAACAAATGGAAAGAAAAAAGTGAACTTAAGACATTTAGAAAATAAATACATGCTTCACAATAATTTATTTAAAGCCTTATATCCGAATAAATATTTACACAAGAATAAGTGGTAAATTATGTACAACTAAGTTATTTACATATGCTATATAGGCACTTAAGAATTATACTTTTTTATTGCAATTTTGGCGAGTATTTTAATTGCATGGTCGGTATCACAATTTTAGCCTAGTCTGCCTAATATAGTATTAATGAGATTTTTTTTACAATAGATTAATGGTAGGTATTTTAATATAAAACGACAGTTTTTTTCTCTCTCCCACTTTGGGAATGGAGTTAAGTACGAAAGGGATAGAATTACAACTACTTTTGTAAGTTTCCTATCGTTTCCACATGTCACATCCTTATGGGCCCTCTGATAACCGGTTCGCCGGACGATATCGGCCTGTCAGTTATTCGCAAAAGCAGACAATCGCAAATAACTGATAGGCCGATATTGTCCGGCGAACTTGTAATTAGTGGACCCCTTTATGAAGCGCTATCGATCGCGCTAATTGGTGTGCGAAATATGCACTGGGGTTGTGCCATAAGATATCTCGCTGGCACTTATTTTCTCGCGTAAGATACACTATAAGTCGTGTCATAACCAAGGCTTGGAAACCGGTTAAATTTCCGAACCGGTTTCATGTACTTGGCGCAAAACCTTTTAATTTAGGTTTTGTTAGTAAAACAATTATTTTTAAACCGGTTTTTAGG
The DNA here is from genome assembly GCF_033807575.1 of Cydia pomonella. Lineage (NCBI taxonomy): Eukaryota > Metazoa > Arthropoda > Insecta > Lepidoptera > Tortricidae > Cydia > Cydia pomonella. Next base: position 1,802,380 of record NC_084728.1, read on the forward strand.
AGTATATTTCCATAAAGTTCTTGTCAGATTAAGCGGTTTAGAATAATAAAAAGCAGTCTTTTCCTATGTCGGTGTCTTAGTTTACGCAGCACACCACCAGGCCGGACGGCCGTCTCGTCGCCGTCGTCAAATAAACCGGTTTATGTAGGTTACAATAAAGTTCTCAAAACGAGTTCTGATGAAAGTTCGGAGTAAAACGAAATAAACCGATATTTATCGCTATTTTTGAAACCGGCCTTGGTCATAACAATAAAATATTCAACTTAATTTCAAATTCGGAATCTTTCCTTTATTTGTTTTTATGCTTTTAATACGTATTCCTAATAATTGGTTGTCTATTAAACAATTCATATAAATGTTTTAGATACACCCTTCAAAAAAGACGACGAAGTCTTTAAAATAAATCGACACATCGATAGTTCTGCTTTTTTTTTTTTAATTAAAATAATAAACAGACAGAGAGAACCAGAATCATCGTTGTCTCGATTACTGTCTCTCTTACGCCAAGCTGAAGCATTCTGTATCGTAAAATGCTACAAAGTTCTAAACACAACCAAAAAACAAAAAAAATTAGAACCATGTTGCAATAAGTTATTCATCAACATTACTTACGTAACAAGTTTTAAGTCATAAAGAAAATTCGTTGTAAGGATAGGATCACAACCAAGGCACGGAAACCGGTTAAACTTCCAAACCGTTATCATGTACTTGGCTAAACCCGTTATTTTTAAACCGGTTTCTTTGAGAACAGTTCTTGTCAAATAAACCGGCTTAGAGCAATAAAAACAGGTTGCTTCCTATGTTGGTGTCTATGTTTACGTGAGACACCACCAGGCCGGCTGGCTATTTCGTCGCTCGTCGAATAACCCGGTTTTCTTAGGTTGCAATAAAGCTCTTAAAACGTACGCTTTCTTATAAAAGTTCGGAGGAAAACCGAAATAAACCGGTATTTTAAAAACCAGTTCCGAGCCTTGTTCACAACTTTCTGTCGGTATTTTCTCAATATTAGAAAAGCATTTACTTGACATCAACGATTACCGAGGATTTATTCACATGTCATCTGTGTCGCAGTCATTTAGTTATATTAGCCAGGTAACTGGACTCCTAAGTCGTTGATCAAACGCCGGCATCTATATAATGGCTACAGAACAATAGCCAAGTTATTGAGTGCAACATTTAATCAGATGGCTGAACGTCGTGTAGTCTGCATTTGGCTAAATCCAACTAGCGGCCGATTTTTTTTAATTTCGAACGCTCGATTTCATGTTCTTCCTTTAATAATATCTCCACTACCTACTACGCATTTCAATTCTACCAAAGAGCATTAAGAAGACCAAGAGTACTGACTCCATACAACGGTCTTGTTACCAAAATACTATTATTTTCGTTGTCTACATCTAGCGTCAAGTAGCGGAACTCTCAGTACTGCTAATTCTCTTTTATTGTACTAATAGAATAGAAAACGAGTGGTCAATATCTAGTGATATTGACCACTCGTTTTCCATTCTATTTTCCTAATTTCTATCGCTCTTATTTCAAAAATTTATTACTAATTAATTTTTTTTTTTTTTTTTTTTCGGTCGCACAGGACCGAGAAAAGTGGCGCTGTCTTGTGTCGGAGGCCAAGTCTCATTTTGGGTCGTTGAGCCAACGGAGTAAGTAAGTAAGTTATTTCAAAAATAGCATTTCGCCGTTTTCTATAATTATTCCAGTAACAAAGCCGAGCGCTCGAAATTCAAAAATCGTTCCCCTGATCCAGTTTAGTACAAAATTGGTATAAAAGCTGTTATTTTGGAATCTGGGATCTAAAATACAGCTTATAGAGCGTGTCATTCACGAAGACGCGTGTCTTGACTCGTATTGCATATTATTAAAGGTTAGATTTGACAAATTTGCGTTAAAAACTAAGGTTAAACAATAATAGCTAGAAGCCTTGACAGGTGAGTTTCTGTGAGTTCGAGTTATATATAAAAAAAGCAAATAAAGAACAGCCTCGCTTTTACCGCTTCGCATTCTCATTAATTTGTATAGTAAATTGTTAATTTCCTATCCATGGATTCCGATCATTAAAATCACACAAAAATCCTCAAGTATGTTCCTAGAGCACGTTGAGTTTTTACTAAGGCACAACTCTACTTCAAAGTCCATACAATTTTGAACTGTACACAGCGTACACCAGGCCTCTACAGAACTTGCAACAAATCGCATGCGATTTTTGATAATTGCCGGCTAAGTACGTTTTCGAATTCATCAAATCAAATCTGCCCTGCTAAGCTAAAAAGTAGAATTATAAATGAAAATATAATGCAAAAATGTACTTTAAAAAAATCTGTAAGTTCCATTTTCAAGTTCATTTGTTTTTGAGATGCAGCCTTTTAGCTTGGGAGGGCAGAAATGTTGCAATGTAACGCAAATTGCAAGCAATTATCGGTGAGGCCCTAAGATAGGGTTGTCGCATGACTGATCCAATCCACCGTATGTGCTACCCTATGGTAAATCCCCGGCTGCCCGCGGCTCGCGCACGAATAGCCAGCTGAGACAACACCAATGAGGTACCATCTGCCGGCTCGCTCTAACATTAACGGGCCGCCGCTGTCGCCTTGACAGCTGTCTTTGCCGCCGCCGCGATAGCCGGCGCAGAGCATCTCTGGGTAGATTACGACGTTAATGCCTGGAAATAGAGATGGGTTTTGATTAGCAAATGGTTTGCATACCAAAATCTACACAAGGAAGTCCTTGAATGTCGAAATGAGCTAAAAGCGAATTAAAACATACATTCGACATAAAAACGATTTTTTAAAGATGTCATTCAGTTATCATTCGCACGTTCATTATTTCGGACTTGTCCGTACATGTATTAGCGCGAGCTAGAGGAGCGGGTAATGAGAACAAAATTATATATTTTAGATAGATAGAAAATGCAACGAGCTTCCATCCCGAGAGCACCTATCAGGCCTTTAACGAAGGACGTCTTTCGTTCGAATATTATCTCTCTCTGTTGTTAGATAAAATTCATGTTTCAATGTTCGCGACAAGTCTCGCGACGACTCACCATTAGCTCGGTGCCACCGCTCGCACACTCTATTGTCGAGTGTAGGCACGTTCACAGCTTGTAGAGTGCGTGGGCGGAGCCGTGACTCGGGGCTAAGTTCCCCACTCTCAGGAACACCCACCATTAGCTCGGACCACCGCTTGCAAACTCTATTGTCGAGCACAGGCACATCCACGGCTTGTAGAGTGCGAAGGCGGATCCATGACCCGGGGCTAAGTGCCCCACCCTCAGAAAGACTCACCATTAGCTCGGTGCCACCGCTCGCACACTCTATTGTCGAGCACAGGCACGTCCACAGCTTGTAGAGTGCGAAGGCGGATCCATGACCCGGGGCTAAGTGCCCCACTCTCAGGAACACCCACCATTAGCTCGGACCACCGCTTGCAAACTCTATTGTCGAGCACAGGCACATCCACGGCTTGTAGAGTGCGAAGGCGGATCCATGACCCGGGGCTAAGTGCCCCACTCTCAGGAACACTCACCATTAGCTCGGTGCCACCGCTCGCACACTCTATTGTCGAGAACAGGCACGTCCACAGCTTGTAGAGTGCGAAGGCGGAGCCGTGACTCGAGGCTAAGTGCCCCACTCTCAGGAACACTCACCATTAGCTCGGTGCCACCGCTCGCACACTCTATTGTCGAGTACAGGCACGTCCACAGCTTGTAGAGTGCGAGGCCGGAGCCGTGACCCGGGGCTAAGGGCGCCCCAGCCCGCCGCCCAGCCGTACTGCCCTAGGAAGTCACTGCCCCGTTCTGGCAGGCAGATTGGTGCTGTAATGAGAGAAAAATTACCATTAATTTCTCCAATATTCAGCCAAAAATTTATAAATCCAGGGACTTGCAATCCGAAGGTCACGGGTTCAAACCCCGGCTGGTACCAATGAGTTTTTCGAAACTTATGTTAGAAATATCATTCGATATTTACCAGTCACTTTTCGGTGAAGGATAAACATCGTGAGGAAACCGGACTAATCCTAACAAGGCCTAGTTTACCCTCTGGGTTGGGAGGTCAGATGGCAGTCGCTTTCGTAAAAAATAGTGCCTACGCCAAATCTTGGGATTAGTTGTCAAGCGGACCCCAGGCTCCTATGAGCCGTGGCAAAATGCCGGGACAACGCGAGGAAGAAGGTCATACACAGGTTATACTTAAAACAAAATTTGCGTTTCCTGTGGAGAATACTGGTATGATAAATGTGTTCGTGCATAATTGAAGATTAGTAATTATTTTATCATACACGTCAATAAAACAGAGAAGAACGGGAGCGGAGTTTTTGGAAGTCTTTTTAAGACGATTTGGTAATGTTGATCGACATTGAATTTGAATTGGAACTTCAAGTCAAGTCAAGTCAAAATATTCTTTATTCAAATAGGCCTAGCAACAAGCACTTTTAAATCGTTCGTTGGACTTCGACATTGGACTCTAATTTGCTGAGATGGCTTGGTAATTTCTACAAGTGTGATACTGACCTGTGTGGCATATAATTTATTTATTTATTTAAAGTTTAAATAAATAAATTGCACAATAAAAATAAGTACAAATGGCGGACTTAATGCCCTAAGGCATTCTCTACCAGTCAAAACAGAAATTCTCGAATGTGGGTGCAGTGAGAAAAATAATTCAAAAGAAATGACAACTATAAAACTATTTACAATTTTAGACATAGACATAGACATAAATATAAATATAAATAAATATAAATATTATATGACATTATTACACAAATTGACTAAGTCCCATAGTAAGCTCAATAAGGCTTGTGTTGAGGGTACTTAGACAACGATATATATAATATATAAATATTTATAAATACTTAAATACATAGAAAACACCCATGACTCAGGAACAAATATCCATGCTCATCACACGAATAAATGCCCTTACCAGGATTTGAACCCGGGACCATCGGCTTCATAGGCAGGGTCACTACCCACGAGGCCAGACCGGTCGACATAGAATTTATTTATTTAACACCACATTGAAACATTACATACATTACATTTTGGACATTAATAACATTATTTACAATGTTACACGAATGATATTAGGTACTACATATACCTATATCCTATATAGACATATTGCTGTATAAATACCAATATATATATACATAAATATGATGTACATTCCTATCCATCGTCAATACCGCCACATCAAATCTATCCGCTTGAGGCGTAAATTTGAACAGCGGGTGCACTTTGATCCCGCGCACACCGAACGTGTAGTGGTTCTTGAAGTCTTTAAGACACTTTTTCTTATAGAAGCTTCTTTTAGACGCTCTTGATTTTCTTTTAAACTCTTATTAAAAGTTTTTCACTTACCCTGTTGATTTGAAGAAGTTTTGAGACAGTGTACTTAAGAGACTTTTTCTTAGTATCTCTCTTTAAGACACAATTTGGCGGGTAATTTTGAAAGTGGTGCTAGAACGCCTTTTATTTCCAAAATGATTTTAACAAGTAAAATACTGACCTATATGCGGCATGTAATGCACATTTCTATCCAACGTCAACACCGCCACATCAAATCTATCCGCTTGAGGCGTAAATTTGAACAGCGGGTGCACTTTGATCCCGCGCACACCGAACGTATACGCCGGCAGCGGTTCAGCGGCCGAGTTAATGACGTAGTCGCCGAGCGTGACGCGGACGTGACGCGGCTGCGCGCGCGCCACGCAGTGCCCGGCTGTGACGACGTGGCGGCGGGAGATGAGAGAGCCGCCGCATCTGGAATGATAGGGGTTAGATGATAATTATTTTCTTTCTTAGGTTAGGGTTTTACAATGTGGGCGTAAAAGTAACGTGAAACAATACAATATACATATTATAAAACCCGACCAGAAATATATGATCATTAGTCAAGAGGACGCTGTTATTTTCATGCATAGGATGACAGTTCAATTTAGTATGAAAAATTTAGTTCCAATGATATTCCGCAATATGGCGCGTGATCATATATTACTGGTCAGGCTTTAAAAACTTAACCTAGGGTGCCGTCAGCAGCGGGCCAGGGCCCAAGCTGCCGATGGTCAGGGCCGCAGAGAGAATAATTGCCGGACGTGCCGTGTCCAAGACTAGACTCAGATCAAGATAAGTTGGCAGCGATTTTAACAGCCCAGACAGTACAAGTATTTTAAATGTCGAACTTGTATGAAATTATGGCGGTTTATTAACACTTGCACAGGTTGGGCTATCAAAATCGCTGCTAACTTCACTTGGTCTGACTCTACCGCCGTCTGCATCTGACCCGTGATCCAACCAGCTAGCGATTCATAGTATTTTTTGCACTGGGTACATAAATTAATATATATGTATGTATATTTAATTATAGTATATTTATGTAATTTTATAACCGTTAGTATATATTATTTATCGCTATTTTGCTTGTTTTAAGTTACTTATTCTGTTTTTTTTTTTTTGTTTAATGCCTGCACGCACTACTGTTTCTGTTTAGCCTGATGGTTGACTGGTAGAGAATGCCTTCAGGCATTAAGTTTGCCATTTGTACTTCATTTGTTATATTGTGCAATAAAGTTTAAATAAATAAATATCATCTATATCTGTGCCGATATGTTTTGCTGCAAAAAAGGCGCAGTATACAAATATGACAACAAATATCCAAAAAAACAAAACATAGCGGTAATAGTTATTTGTACAACAAGAGAGCAAAGTTTGATATTTCTTCGAGTGCTTGTTTTGAGTCCCGTGCAAGCGAAAGATTCTATAATAGATAGAATCTAATTTAGAATGTTGAGCGTAGTAAGGGACTCAAAAGCGCACGAGATGTAAATAACTTTGATCTCGTGTAGTACACAAAATTTTTCACGTCAGTCAGCCATGAAAAAATACAACCTGAAAAAATGTAATCCAGACGGACGGATCACTATTTCACTCATGTTTTCTGAAGGTATTCTAACAATTAACTTTAATTACCGCAATAAAACAAAACGAAAGAAATTTCAATAAAATAATACGAAAATAATGAATTAACGAACATCAATTGACAGTTCAATCGACACCTTTTTTTTTGTAAAAAAAAAAACTTTGTAAGATCCGGTCCGAATTGCGGATACTACTATTTGTCAACTATAGTAGAGATCGTTAAAAGTAGTTAAGTAGAATTATTTACTGCGTAACAATTGCGTGAATTTGTATAAGTTCATTGTTTTGATTGTATAATAAAATACGTAAAATATGGTGTTTTTATTAAATTTTAAACTTTTATTTCATTAATTAATTATTACGAATGAAGACTCGTAGGGTGTTTTGGAACGATGCGGTCTGACTTATTTCGGGGGTCTATTATAAACCGTTAATATACCGTTGAATTACGTATGCACTTTTTTGTCTCTTTCTTTTTGCTAATGACGTGAATGGGATAAAGACAATAGAATCCTAATATTTCGAACTTGTTGAAACGATACGTTGAAATGACATTCGAATCTAAAGGTCACTTGAATGTTATTTTGTCTCACTCGGTGAGCAAAATGCGATTTTGCTCACTGTTTTTAAGCAGCAAATTACCCTAATTCGAGCTGCTGACGTGAAAAGATTATTTTTCCTCTTGCAGTTTCCAAAATTTCATAACGATTGGTTGCGTTTTGGAGAAGGAAACAGTCGAGAGCGAAACCTCGATTTTTGAGCTTTTTGCGTGGGAATATTAGTCCGAGCTGCAGTTGTCCTTATCGCACGCATTCCCGCCCACCGCAGCGCGACAAAAACATAGCTTCAAAAATTCGAGATTAAAAAAATTGCTCAGCTAGGAATTGTTCTTAAGACGTTAATATCTTTATCTCGTTCCTTGAGTCGACGTAGCCCCGCAATGCGGGGCTCCTATTTCTGGACAGTTTCCCCTTCGGGCATCTGAAACAACCTAACAAACCTATCCTACCTTTCTCTTGGTTTAATTGGTTAAATGTGACTACCGTCAAGGCATTACAACATTACGATCTGCCTGATCTTATAACCACCTGTTATAAACAGACATAGGAATCCGTGGGGCAAAATTGTTTGACAAGTAGGGAGTTCCTGTATCGATAAACTCAACTATCGATGCTAGTTCTATATACTAGTGATCACTCAAGGGTTTGCTTGTAAAAATATGTTTCTATTAAGAGTAAAAAAATAATTAAACAATAACTCAATGTACTCTTCTTCGTTTTTAAGACAAGACAAGATAATTTTATAATTTTACTCCTTTAATTTTAGACGCTTAATACCTTAAAATATGGAATTCTGGTCGTTTACTTTAACAATAGTAAATGGGACATTAACGAAGAAAAAAATTGGGATGAGTAAAATTATAAAATTGTCTTACAAACGAAGAAGAGTACATTGAGTTATTATATAATATTTTTTTTACTCTTAATAAAAACATATTTTTACAAGCAAACCCTTAAGTGATCACAAGTATATACTAGCATCGATAGTCGAGTTTATCGATACAGGAACTCCCTACTTGTCAAACAATTTTGCCCCACGGAATCCTATGTCTAGCTATAAAGCAGTAGGAACTAGTCGGTAAGTATTATAATATCTGCACATTAAATCATTATTTCTAATCCCTTAATAGCACCTACATGCTTACTGGAACATAAAATTGGCTAACGCTCTACAAAATTCATATACAATCAAAAAGCAATCGTATTCTCTACCCGTAAGGTAGATATTCCCCTAAAAAAATTAAACTAGGTTTATATGATGTAAAAGTAACATAGCTATGATGTAACATGCCCTTTCGTGTGGACGCGCCTTTTTAGTGAGAATTAATGATAGATATGTGAAACTAATCGGTGTAATCGCTGCCTTATATATTACAGTATGATATAACATTAAGGCGAAGTTACACTAGTTTGGGAAATATTTTAGAGGACGAATAATAAGTTTTTGGCAAAAATTAAATTTTTGGTACAAGCTTTTATCGCTTGCTATACTTGTTTACCGTAGGCAACTAATACTCATCGAGACAATTGGCTACTTGACTGTTTTTTGTAAATAATGTCAATCGATCTTGATTTTCCTGAGGATCAAATGTCTATATGGGACTCATGGCATTTAAGCAACACAAAGGTCAGAAATGAGAGTAAAAGTCTGACGCTCGCACTCGACGATTGAAACGCCTCTAACAAAATGATAAGGTGATGTGACGTCACATCATATAAGTCTGTCCTAAATGTATGGAAGATCGAGGAAATTGCCATTTTGACCCTGAAATATTGCGTTTATGTTTATAGTTGTCATACAATTTGTTTTTCAATAAAATGTAAGGAATCGAATGGTAACATTTTCTTTTCTATTTTTGAAAGACAAAAAATTTTTTTTTTGATACTTTGGAGCCTTGTATTTTTTTATAATCTCAATTTAATTTTTTTAATTCCACTTTTTTATAATGGATGGCTCATTTTCTATCCATTTAACTAAATTTTGTTATAATATTCAACATGTGTCAAGTACCCAATTCTAAAAACTCTAAACACAATTAGTTTCCGTTTTTTCATCACAGAGTTTCTATGGTCACCTCCTGTCTCCATCAGATTAGCTCGATGGTACCCTAATATTGCATTGACAGCCGACTTACATACGTATGCAAATGTTAGGTCAATCGGAAATCGGGAAGTAGGTTAAATATAGCTTTTAAGATTTGACCCACACTAAGTAACATTCGAATAGGGCAAGTTAAATAAAAACTTGTAAAAATGACGAGCTGTTTCAAAATTCAAAAAATTCAAAATTCAAAAATTTATTCTGCAAGTAGGCCTCAAGGGCTCTTTTACAAGTCAATACAACATTTATAGTAACATCATATAGTGACATGAAAAATACATAACAACATTTATAAATACAACAGCCAATACCTGGGTACATTATAATAATGTTAAAATAAATAATTACTACAATACAATAGAGATGTATATCTATGGTTAAAAACACATTAAATCTGGAGATGTAAAAGGTTCCCAATGTCAGAGTACTAATACTAATAAAATTTGGAGGTGTAAAGTCTCTCCAAGTGTCAAAATAAAATGTATACTAAATGTTTAGATAGGTACCCATAAATATAGCTAGGTTTATTATGCTATTGTTCCTTATAGAAATTATTATAGTCCCACTTAATCCTTTAACCTTAATTATTATACAGTATACAGGGTGACCTTAGCTATTGGTTATTTCTCAGGAATGCTCTTACGTTAATATTTTTTTTAATGAGACCAAAAGATAAAAAAATAATTTTTTCGAACAAAAGTTATTTGCAATAATCGACAACAAAAAGAAATGTGTTAATTTATGGCAGTGTTTTTGACAATTTGTTCGAAATATTTGATAATGATGACATTTTTCAAAAGTCAGAAGCTTATTAGTGTCATAAATAAAAAAGATAATCAAAAAGGTTGAAGAAGGTTCCATACTATTTCTTTAAGGATATTACCGTAGGAGCTCCTAACACATACAGGCTGCTCCAAAGTAAAAATTGGTAATTTGTTAATTTCTTCGAAACCGCTACACCGGCTGTTATGATACTTTGTACACTGGTTCTAAATACCCTAATGCATATGTATCTTTCGGCTTTGTCCAATGGCTAGGGACACACTGTATATCTAAAAGAAAAGCAATTACTCAAACCCGTTAATATTTAGGTCATACTGAGCAACTTTTACTATGGCACCAACCCTCAAAAATATGGCTGTTTCATACATTTTGTTGGCCTGATGTTGAAATTTTCTACTGGAGTGTCAATTTTTTTCGCGATTCCGGGGTTGGTCCCATATTAAAAGTTTCTCAGTTATGACCTAAACGTTAACGAGTTTGAGTAATTGCTTTTCGTTCAGATACATACTGTTATTTTAGCACAAATTATTCGAAGAGATACTTACATACTTAATGGAGCATATTGTAGTAAAAACAAAAGAATATACCACCAAAAGTTTTGTTATGTCATACAAAAATCCTTCCATTTTTAATGTTGACAATACCGGGTGTTTCCTTTAACATGAGCAATAAATTATGTAGGCTGTACTCTTCAAACTGGCCAACATTTGTTCGACAACTTTTAAAAATAACTTATGCTTTTATTTTTATTTTAAGACGCAATGTATTGCAAATTTTGTAACTTTTTAGCGTGACAAGTAACGGCAAACGCACTGATGGCAGCGTACATTGAAAATATTATTTAATTTGTATGAAAAAGAGCAACAGCAAGAGATTACTATAATTACTAATATTCTTTATCTCAATGGTACTCATATATTTTGCAAGACTGCAAATTTTGTTTTATTTCTACTGATAATCACGAGCACTATTGATAAGCAAGTATGCAAAGCAGTTTTGTAACGCAGTTAACCATACTTTTTGTATGACCTTTACTAAACTGACTAACTTTTTTTCCATACAACATAAAAAAAACTAGCAAGGCTGAGACTGGCACCCATTGTCTTAACGATATGAAATTAAATTAAATTATGTAAATAATATAATAAACAGGATCAAGTGCGGGTAGTTCGAAAAACTCGCGCGGCTGGAAGATGTTGATGTCAACTTTAGCCAGTCTTCTCCGAGACCACCGGGACAACGCTGTCCTCAAAACGTCGGAGGTAAATTTAAAACTTAATACGCGATTGAGTCCCGTTTGTGTTAGTTAATAAATAAACATTGTTTTTTTCTGGAAATCGCCATAACTTGTATCTTGTAACTTCAATCACTAATCACTGTAAAAAAATACTGTAATGTTGACATAACCTATGTAACTTGACAACGATACTAAAAACAATAACTGCAGGAAGTTAAACAATAATTCGAATTATACAATTTTCTTTACATAACCGTGTCACAGACAACGTAATCAACAGTAACTGTAGCATCATATGTTCTTATATGTATTCAGTGTGAGAGCGAGTACCTATCTCGATAGAATGGTATTTACTAGTGTCCAACCATTCGGTTAGCGAATGTTCATTCGCTTTCGGTTTCGGTTTCGGCTAGTTTCAGCCAAAAAAAGTTTCGGCGTCAGTTTCGGTTTCGGCCAAAAACTGCCGAACTTTTTGGCCGGGCCGACACTTAAGGAGCCCACTGATTACCAGTTCGCCGGACGATATCGGCCTGTGAGTTATTCGCGATTGTTAGCTATTGCGAATAATTGACAGGCCGATATCGTCCGGTGAACTGGTACTCAGTGGGCCCCTTTACGAAATAGTACTTCGTGATATGAAACTAAACTATATGATAAATACCAAAAGTTGGGGAACACTGCTGACTATATATACTACATATATATACTGACTTATGTATACAGAATTTAATTGGTTTATTAGAAAAAAAACCATTCCCCTAATGAGGGCGGCACTGGACTGGACGGTCGACGCAGTCTTAATATGTATATAAAAGCGGTTCATGACATTTTTCAACGATTTTAACAAGTCTACAAAAGATTCGGTTTCGGCCTAAACTAGAGCCAAAACCGAACCTTCGGTTTTGGTTTCGGCAAAAAAACATGTTTCGATCGAACACTATTATTCGCAGTGATTGCTTCTTTGATGAGAAGGGATACATTTCAGTGATATGTGTCATATAAGAGTCAGTCATATATGGTCCGGTTCTCGAAGCCAAAATGTATTGAGAGTTTCGTACGTGGTAAGATCGTCTAGTGGATTTAAATACCGCAGTAAAAATATTGTAAGATATACGACATTTCCCTGATTTTAAAACTGTATTGAATGTTATTAAAAGATAATAATTACGACTACAGTTACCTTTATAGTACATTACGATACAAGTGCGAAAAATAGATAATTCGAAACAAGTGGTGATAAATTAAAACACGACCGAAGAGAGTGATTTAAATCGACACGAGTTGCGAATTACCTATTCGCACATGTATTGCACAACGTTTTACAGTACATATGGCCCTTTAAATGGTCGACAGAGTAACGTACTTAATGTCCTAATTTTCGCACTAGTGCGGCAAAGTAGCACCATATGTACTGTAAAGGATTTTTACTTCGTTTTATTATTAGGTAGGTACCTAGGTATTACGGGAAACAGCGAATAAGCCGTACAACGACCGCAATGGCCACAACTACTCTGACAAGAGTATACGACTAAGAAGAAAAGACCTAGGTAGATATTTACGATTATTAAAATGGTCATACAAGACAAAATATATTTACAGTACATATGGTGCTACATTGCCGCACAAGTGCGAAAATTAGCACATTACGTTACTAAGTCGAACATTTAAAGGGCCATATGTACTGTATAAAACGTCGTACAATACATGTGCGAATAGGTAATTCGCAACTCGTGTCGATATAAAACACTCCCTTCGGTCGTGTTTTAATTTATCGCCACTCGTTTCGAATATCCTATTTTTCGCACTTGTATCGTAATGTACTATTATTTTACTCTTCTTTATCCGAAAGTTAAGAATATTGAAATATAATTTATGGTTGTGAAATTTTGAAAGCATTTATTTTTAACTTAACTTTCGGGAGCAGAAAAGACAAATCTAAATATAAAACCTGTATATTTCCGAAAACAAATTGGAGAATAGCTAGAAACATTAATTTTGGGACGCACAGAAAAAAATTAAATAAAATACAATTCAAGGGGAAACTCAAGGGTAACTTTGTATTAGATATAATATTGTATCCATACAAAGTGGACCGAATTCAATCAGAATAATATGATACTCATATTTTTGAGCGTATACACAAATATAATTCGAACTTAATTTAAAAAAGAAAAAGATATCACTTACCTCAAATATGTTTCTTACATGATTTACAGCGGTTAAAGTGTTAGTTTTGAGTTAAACTATATTAATTTACATTCTTAAGTATACGAGAAGAAAAATGTGCGAAAAAGTAGACAGGAATAATAAAAATAGTACATTACGAAATAAGTAAAGAAAAACACGAGACAGAAGATCAAGAGCAAAACAGCAAAATTAAACAAATACACAAAATATATTTAAAAAATGATACTGTGAATTTACAAATTTTAATTATACAATCCAATCAACTCCTTTCAGATATAAATATCCATACTGTAATTATATCATGCTACATGCATTTACAGTCAGACCAAGATAAGTTACCAGCGATTTTGACAGCCTAGACAGTGTTATTTTAAACGTCAAAGTTCTAAGAAAATATGACGTTTACTTAACACTTGCACGTGCTGGGCTATCAAAATCGCTGCCAACTTATCTTGGTCCGACTCTATCTACTCTAAAACCATTTCTAAAGAAGCCATGACAATGAGAAATTATAAGAATATGCAGTTTTAAAATGCATTTGCTATCTAAGACATTCGCCAAAATATGAAAATATATTTTCTACCTTTTTCTACTAAGTGTGCTTAAAAAATCTAAAATACTTCCTGCATATTAAAAAAAAAACTTTTTTGTTTTCCCACTCGCATCTATGTATCTTTGAAGGCCTTTTCTACGAGTCATCGTTTTCCGTTTCACGAAATGTCAGAATACTGTTAAAAATAAATAATTATTCATAAAACTCCCAACAATACTAAAAATTAAAACGTGTAAAATGAAATTCATAAAAATAAACTCTTTATTGATAAAATTCTTGCTAGGTAACTAATTATTGATATATTTTCGTAAAATAGATAATTCTACCTTTAGAAAATGTCCTTCAAAGAGGTAAATGTAACCCCTTTTAATAACTTTTTTCCCATTTTCATGCCTGCAACTACCAAACACTCAGATTCCTTTTTAGCAGTTTCTACCATTTCTACCACGCTGGTACCATTTTCTACCAGTTACCGATATCGGGCTATCTCTTTCGCACATTTACCTCTCTATCCAACACTGCTTCCACCCGATAAGCTCGAAAATCGACATAAGCATGTTGCATCTGGAATTCATTAATACACGTATTAGTAGGTTTTTATTCATAGAAATACCAATACCATTTCAAAACAAGTACATTATTAATTTTTTTGTATAGAGTAAAAAAATTTTTTTATCAAAAGTAAATACTTCCATATATCGTAAAGAGGGGCTATTTGAGATCCAAAGAAAGGGGCTAATTTAAAATGTCGAATCTTTGAGGTCACATATTATTCTAAACGTTAAGGGAAATGATTTAATGATGGTGAATTATTATCAGAATTGGAAGCTTTTTGCTTCGAACAAACTGAATGAAATATTTGCATAACAGTTCAAAAAATATTTTATTACTATTTACACAAAAATTAGTCTTGCGAACTATGTGTTACCTGTTAGAAAATCGGCTTTACGATACTAAGTGAATTTATTCCTTTATTCCCAAAGTTCAGTTATTTATTTGGCTAATTAGTTCGTCCGTCATTGAGTTCGGATTTTGTTCAATACCTACACGAAACCAAAGCTCCTAGCGCCCATTTCGTAGCCATCAATTGAGACATTTAGTTAGTTGTTTTTTAGTAATGAGATGTTAGTTTACTTTCAATTAATGAGGTGAGATGGACGGACCAGGACAAAGCTGCAGTGGATGGGTTGATACACAAATGTGCCAAGTAGGCACCCAACAGAGAAGAACGGCAAACTGCAATGGATGGGTTGACACACAAATGTGCCAGGAAGTCAGCCAATGAATGGCGGCGTGTTGTGAAGCACGTCAACATCCGATGATGACCACGACCACTCTGTCAAGAGTGAAACGGTTAAGACGAAGAGTTTCAATTAGCCCCACGGATTCCCAATATACCCTTTTTACGATATTTATTTTTCGGAATTTTAATTTACTCGTTTTAAAATCGGGGTGTGTTACAACTATTAAATTAGTTCATAAATTAATTTGACAAATGCTGTGAACATTTTCAATCAGCAGCAATTAATTAATTTTCGACAGTACGTAGGTATCGAACTCCGTAATAGAGTTAGACCAAAATAAGTTAGCAGTGGTTTTGACTACCACTATATTTTAGTTTGTAGTGGTTTAGTGGTTAGTGGCGATACTAATCTAATTATGTTATTATGAGTTATTATGTTACTTGAAATAAATGAATTTTAATGGAATTTAATTTGACAGCCCAGGTCATTTTAAGCAAGTGTTATTTTAAACGTCAATCTTCTATGAAATTATGACTTTTACTTAACACTTGCACTTGCACAGGTTATCAAAATCGCTGCTAACATAGTTTAGTCTGACTCTATCTATATTTTCATTTTTTTTCACAGCAAGTCAAATTCAATTTTTATTGTTAGGTTACAAAAAAATTAACTCTGTGTTTTAAATTAACACAAAAGAGTTAAAAGCTGTGTCATTCTGGTGTATTCCTATTTATTCCCACCCCACGTAACCGTCGCCATCAAGACTCGGAACCGGTTTAAAAAACACCGGTAAATACCCGTTTATTTCAGTTTACCTCCGAACTTTTATAAGAACACGAACGTTTTAAGAACTTTATTGTAAGCTTCAAAAACCGGTTTATCCGACAAGCGCCGCAACGGCCGGTCGGCCTGGTGGTGTGCCACGTAAACATAGACATCGACATAGGAAGAAACCGGTTTTTATTGTTATAAACCGGTAAATTTTACAACAACTGTTCTCATAAAACCGGTTTAAAAATAACAGTTTTTCGAGTGAAACCGAACACGGTAATAACGGTTGAACCGGTAACGATAACGGTTTGGAAATTTAACCGGTTTCCGACCCTTGGTCGCCATACATGAGGCCGGGATACAAATGGGAATACTCCGTGATCCAGCCTGGGAAAAAAGTACAAACATGAATCATGAAAACATTACACGTTTTTGGACAGTTGTGTAAAAACCTCAAAATGTGTGTATATAAACTACATTGTATACACCCAAGTAAAGTATGGAAACAAGGTTTTTTTAATATCTAATGTTTATGTCTTTATTTTATAATTTTAACCTAAAACTTACATTAAGCAACCACAAAAGTTTAAAAATACTCGCTAAATATCAAAACATCCTAAAATATTGTCAAAAACAAAAAAGTTAATTAGGATAAAGTAACATAATTATACCCTTTTAATTGCTTTGAAAAATGTTGAACTGGCAAATATCATAGCCGCAACTTCAGTAGTTTGAGTAATTTATTTTTAAAATGTTCTACTATTATATTTACCATTTTGTTTCTAATGAGTAGTATATATAACATCGCTAAAAAACACACTTTTCTATTAAAATATAAGCTTATTTCCATACTTTTGGACTTAGGTGTAAGAAAGGGTTAAGTACACATAAAGCTATGAGCAAAGTGTTTTAAGCGTTAAAATACGTTTACTTGTTTTGGATAAGCATGATGGCGAATGAAGTGTTAGAATTAAAAGCAGGAGGCTATTCGAACTTAAAAATTCATAACGATTTGATGTTGATATCATTTCCCGCATCTTTTGCATCCACACCAGCATTAAGGTGACATTCGGACGTAAACTTTTTTATACTACGTCAGTGGCAGACAAGCATACGGCCCGCCTGATGGTAAGCGGTCACCGTAGCCTATGTACACCTGCAACTCCGGAGGGATTACATGCGCGTTGCCGATCCCAACACTCCGCACCCTCATTGAGCTCTGGCAACATTTTCACCGGCAGGAACACAACACTATGAGTAGGGTCTAGTGTTATTTGGCTGCGGTTTTCTGTAAGGTGGAGGTACTTCCAAAGTTGGGCTCTGCTCTAGATCTGGAATGACATCCCCTGTGCTGTGCCCTACCACACAGTGTTGTACTATGGCGACGTGTACCGACGTAGTAAAAAAAGACATCGAAACGTCACCCAAATGCACTGTAAATAATAACAAATCAAAAATAGATTTTTATAT
Source organism: Cydia pomonella (assembly GCF_033807575.1). Classification (NCBI taxonomy): domain Eukaryota; kingdom Metazoa; phylum Arthropoda; class Insecta; order Lepidoptera; family Tortricidae; genus Cydia; species Cydia pomonella. The sequence continues at coordinate 1,820,214 of NC_084728.1, forward strand.
TCGAATGTTGCTCCAGGTAGATAATCTAGGAGCATTCCAAAAAAGTGTCGGGTACGTGACGGTACTTTTTATCACTTCTATGCCCCTTAGGTTTAATTTCGGTGTTACATACAATCTGAAATGTTTACGTTTGACCATACGCTGACGGGTGAATATGTGGGTCATACGGAACTACTTTACTTTGGGGCCAAACCCGATCGCAAAGAAAAATCAGCTGTTCCATAGAAAACATTGACATGTGATTCACCGAAAGTAGTTTAAACGTCAACGAAAAACATAATAATGAAACACTTTAATTAAAAACTAATAAATAAAGAACATTGCTAAGTGAGTAGCCAGCCAGTGAACTGATTCTGATTCTTTGTATGTAAAATTTGAGGTCTAGGGAGGGGCAGCTGCCTCTGCCTGTACCTCCCTACGCCCATGAAAATTGCCCTAAATCCTGGTCGCTTGGTAGGATGCCCGGAAAGCTGGCCGCATGCTACAACAATGCTGATCCGCTGATCAATATATTAAAATGGTTGGTTTCATACTAAAAGTTGTTCAGTATACATATCCACCCCTGAGCGTATGATTAATCATAACAATTAATCACCTGTGTATTATGTGAATGTGATGTGTTCATTTATACAATTTGTTTAGTGTTATTAATTTACTTGTAAGTGTATTTGTACATGATATAATACATCATTTTAAGTTTAAGTAGAGTATTTTTAGGTTAGATTCATATGTAAAGTCACGGACTTAAATTGATAAGCCACTTAGCATTCACTTTACATTGGACATTTCATACAGTTAGTATTACAACCAAATTAGCTTGAAACCTAAGTAGCTCGACAATTTAAGTCCGCGACAGTACTACTAAGTACTTTAAACTGGGGATTCTTTGAACCGCGGGGTAACATTGATCGTCACAAAAATGATCAACGCTTAATCAAAATCAAAGATACCCTTTATTTAATGTACCGCCAATCGGGGTGAATAGAGATGGCTGGGGTGAATAGGGACAAACCATTAAATATGATTTACCTGACAATTCATTACAAAATACTTACACAAATTGTATCATTAGATTAAAAGTAACAGTAGATTTTGTATCATACAATCTCTAAGGGCATTTATTAAGTTATTAAGAAATGTCTGTTCTTCTGTGTGTCGTTGGCGGACGTGTCACCACTAACTTTTAGTTTTAAATGAAATGAAATGAAATGAAATATATATATAATGAAATGAAAATATTTAATTCAGACACCAAGTATCCATATTTTTGTCTACAAGACTGTGTTAGTAAAATAACAAGAAAAATCTTAAAAATAAAGTTAACATTAATGTTAGTGGAACACATAATGCTCATTGGATCTAACATGCATTGTCATCCAGTGAGTTATAAGAGGGCTATCCACCCTTTCCGCAATCACCCTCAGGAGAGTGTTGGTGCTGCCCCGCACGCGGTCCCACAGGGACGCCACCCTCTTACGCAGCACTGCGTGGAAGCCGTCTGTGCTCCACTCAGCGAACATTGCTGACGCGCTGCAGCGCCAGGGCAGCCCCAATAAACCCCTGAAAGCGTTTTTTAAGTGAGGTCTCCACTGAAAACCAGCGCCACGGATGTATGCATGTCTTCTTATTTTATGTATAAGTTGGAGCGTTAAAAAAATTTATTTTCTTTCTTTCCAAATCACATTTTAACTTTTGTCCCTATTCACCCCAGCCATGCCTAATCACCCCGGTTGACGGTATGTTTATAAACTACGAAAAATTTCCAAATGTTGATAGGGGATTAGTATTTTATTTTTAGTATAATTTAAGTTTTATAAACTAGGTTTGAATTTGTATCCACATTATTGTAATAAAATATAGAATAGCGTTTAATTGTATAACAAAGGAGATACAATTGGAAATTGAACCTTATAGCCCTGTAACAAGGTACCTGGAGGAGCCTATCCTGATGTAAGCTTGCCAGGGGAACGTTCCGAAGCCCGCATCGTCGCCGCCGACGATGCGCCGCTGCGCTGTCTGCTTTCCGACAGCTATGCCGCAGCCTGGAATGAAAGGAACAGAATATTATTGAGATTATACAGATTATAAAAAATGTCTATTAGTTCGTTTTACTCTGTGTCGACTTGGCGACCATGTCACTATATACGGTATATCACGAGAAAGATTTTAATCACGCATTTCTGAGCCCAAAAGAAAATAAATAAATAAATGAGTTTAAGTATATTTCGCACAAAAAAACTTTTTTGTTAGATTTTTATCGTTTTTTTAAACGTATTTGTATATAAAAATCAAGTCTTATTAGTAAACCTGTCACTATAGAAAAATTGAAATGTAAGTCTGTAACAGATACTTTTGAACGCAAACTGTCGAGATTTATAACTAGTTGGAAAAGTATTCCAGGGTAACAGATACTGTTATCGCGTTATTTTATTCGCTACCATTTAGATTTTATATTTAAATTAAAATCTATGCATTTATAGTTGACATAAATGCAGACTTTAATTTGCGAATTAATTTTTTAGCATAATTTTAATTATGCGAACTTAATTTGACGTAATTAACAAAATACTGTTTATTAGTAAATTAAGTACATAAACAGCATAAAAAGCAGCTAATATTTAACAAACAGCTTAAAATAAAGGAAAATGTTGTCTATCGATGTTGAGTAAAGCGGATTTTAAATATTATTTGCCTGAACGAAACGAAACCTCCAAAATAAAATATTTAGATACCACGGTTTCACTTACTTGATTTTTTGCCAAAACTGTAACCGTGGTATGGTATATAATAGTATTTTATGCAACCGTTGTTTAAGAGAGGTCAAAAAAGGCGAGTGGCGTGAGTAACAATTTGAGCCGACAATAGTTAACAAAGACGCCACGAGTATTTTTTGACTCAGTTAAACAACGTTGCATACAATACCTTTTCTACGACCACACACATACTTTACTTATACCTTCAAACGTATAGTTCTCCCAGTCCACTTTCGGTATTTTCTTTTCACTCCTCCGTATCACTCGTATGATTCTCACTTCATTTGTCAAACCAGCAAGAAGGAACATTAATATTATAATTATTAACTTCATTTTCAATTCGGCACATCACAGTAATCTTAAATTACTGTTAGTTCTCTCATTTTCAATTCCTGTTGATTGACAGAAATTTTGACAACAATGGGTTGGCAGTTGTCAATAGTTTACATAGATGGCGCCAGCATCGGGTTTACCTCTCTCTATAAGTCTGTATCTTTAGGTATTTAAAAAACCGGCCAAGAGCATGTCGGGCCACGCTCAGTGTAGGGTTCCGTAGTTACTCTTCCGTCACAATAAGCTAAACTGGAGCTTAAAGTATAGTAAATTGTTAACCAAGGGATGAAACGGTACCTTTCACCCGAGTTAAACAAATAGGCAAATTTGCATAATCAGTACCTAATTAAAGTAAGTCTTTTTACTATGAAGGGAAAACTTTTTGCGATAACTCAAAAACAGCTAAACTGATCATGTCCGCTATAGTTTTCATTTAATGTCTTTCTTAAGCTCTACTTCCACGATTTTTTTCATATTTTTTGGACCTATGGTTCAAAAGTTAGAGGGGGGGGGACACATATTTTTTTTCTTTCGGAGCGATTATCTCCGAATATATTCACTTTATCAAAAAATGTTTTTTGAAAACCCCTATTAGTTTTGAAAGACCTTTCCAACGATACCCCACACTCTAGGGTTGAAGCGAAAAAAAAATTCACCCCCACTTTACGTGTAGGGGAGGTACCCTAAAAAAAATTAAATTTTTAGATTTTATTGTACGACTTTGTCGGCTTTATTGATTTATATATCCATGCCAAATTTCAGCTTTCTAGCACTAACGACCACGGAGCAAAGCCTCGGACAGACAGACAGACAGACAGACAGACAGACAGACAGACAGACAGACAGACGGACATGGCGAAACTATAAGGGTTCCGTTTTATGCCATTTGGCTACGGAACCCTAAAAAGGTAAACAAAATCTACCCTCAAATGGCTCCTTAAGCCAGTTGCGGCTAGATGAAAACATTACATGATGAAATAATGTAGGTTTAAAGTCAGGTCGTTTAGTGACAGATCCAGGCGGTTTTGTATTTGGTTGGTTAACCAATAAATATTAAAACTACCCGAAAATGTACATATTGTTTGTTTACCTTTTTAGGGTTCCGTAGCCAAATGGCAAAAAACGGAACCCTTATAGATTCGTCATGTCCGTCTGTCTGTCCGATTCTGTCACAGCCACTTTTTTCCGAAACTATAAGAGCTATACTGTTCAAACTTAGTAAGTGGATGTATTCTATGAACCGCATTAAGATGTTCACATAAAAATAGAAAAAAAACAATAAATTTTGGGGGTTCCCCATACTTAGAACTGAAACTCAAAAAATCTTTTTTCATCAAACCCATACGTGTGGGGTATCTATGGATAGGTCTTCAAAAATGATATTGAGGTTTCAAATATCATTTTTTTCTAAAATGAATAGTTTGCGCGAGAGACACTTCCAAAGTGGTAAAATGTGTGTCCCCCCCCCCCGTAACTTCTAAAATAACAGAATGAAAAAACTAAAAAAAATATATGATATACATTGTCATGCAAACTTCCACCGAAAATTGGTTTGAACGAGATCTAGTAAGTAGTTTTTTTTTTAATACAAAATAAAATTAAAAAAAAAAATTTTTTTCGTCAAACCAACACGTGTGGGGTATCTATGGATAGGTCTTCAAAAATGATATTTAGGTTTCTAATATCATTTTTTTCTAAACTGAATAGTTTGCGCGAGAGACACTTCCAAAGTGAAAAAATGTGTGTCCCCCCCCCTGTAACTTCTAAAATAACAGAATGAAAAATCTAAAAAAAATATATGATATACATTACCATGCAAACTTCCACCGAAAATTGGTTTGAACGAGATCTAGTAAGTAGTTTTTTTTTAATACGAAATAAAATTTAAAAAAAAAATTTTTTTCGTCAAACCCACACGTATGGGGAATCTATGGATAGGTCTTCAAAAATGATATTTAGGTTTCTAATATCATTTTTTTCTAAACTGAATAGTTTGCGCGAGAGACACTTCCAAAGTGAAAAAATGTGTGTCCCCCCCCCTGTAACTTCTAAAATAACAGAATGAAAAATCTAAAAAAAATATATGATATACATTACCATGCAAACTTCCACCGAAAATTGGTTTGAACGAGATCTAGTGAGTAGTTTTTTTTATACGTCATAAAATTAAAAAAAAAATTTTTTTCATCAAACCCATACGTGTGGGGTATCTATGGATAGGTCTTCAAAAATGATATTTAGGTTCCTAATATCATTTTTTTCTAAACTGAATAGTTTGCGCGAGAGGCACTTCCAAAGTGGTAAAATGTGTGTCCAAAGTGGTAAAATGTTGAACAAGATCTAGCAAGTAGATTTTTTTTAATACGTCTCAAATGGTACGGAACCCTTCATGCGCGAGTCCGACTCGCACTTGGCCGCTTTTTTTAAATACCTAAAGATACAGACTTATAGTTTTGTTCTATGACATTTGGCAAATAAAAACAAGTATTTTACATAATTCTGGGGATACGTATGGGGATTACTGGGGACAGGTAAAACCTATGCTGGTGCCATCTGTAAAAGACTCCGACCAGCCAACCGTTTTGACTGACAACATGGGCGTAGGGGCACTGAGGGCGTAAAATGATAAAAGTACCTAGTATTTTAGAATACTTAGATACTCTATGATATTATAAATTAAGAAAAAGAAACGCGTTGAAACTCTAGGTCCATGGGGTCCCAGCGCGCACAAGTTTTTTGGAGTAATCGCGAAACGTCTGGTTGACGTAACTGGTGACCGAAGAGCTAGCGGCTTCCTCGCACAACGTATCAGTATTGCGATACAATGAGGAAATGCCGCCAACATCCTTGGTACAATGCCTCAAGGGCTTATTTTAGATATAACCTAGTTATAGTAATCATCTGTAGGTATATATCCATTATGTATATTGTTATTGTAAATAAATACTTTTTACAGAAAAAGATAATTCAGGTTAAGAAATGGAAGCATATTAAAAATTAAAATCCCACTAGATAGTACCTCTAAGTACAACTAAAATGAAAAACATTGAAGTCAAAACATAGAACTAAAACTTGTAGGTCATCAAAATGTACAAGTTGACCACAAATTCAATATCTGAGAATTTGGTAAAACATAACCGAAACAGAAAAAACAAATATGATCGGTATTAAAACTACACTTCACTTTACATATCAATTTTTTAACGATTACGTTTACTTTCAGACCACATCCCACCCCTTTTTTTGCATTTTTTGCTCACTTTTCCACACGTCCACCGCACACATAACCCGATAGAATACTAGCCGCCCACCTTAGATAAGCATTACATACATGTAATTGGACTAATTGCGTGTAAGTTCCTGTGCGGATATCCGAATAGTTATGTATGCAATAGTTACGAAGATCAGAGCCCCTAGTGTAAATTTATTCGATAGCGAGACGTGACGTACGCGTTTGCGTTAAGTCTCATTTTGTATGGGATTTAGAAACAGCGCGCCAAGCGGGACGTTTTGGAAACTCAAAATCCCATACAAAATGACACGTAACGCAAACGCGTACGTCACGTTTCGCTATCGAATAAATGTACACTAGGGGTACTGAAGAGGCGGGTAAGCATAAATATGTATATTGAACTACTAAATTACATTGCATGTTGTTACGTTGGGCTATATTTCATACAAGTTGTATAAGACTGTAACTGAATTACCAATTGTTTATTAACTATTTTTTATTATATTATTAACTAGGTAAAGGAAGCTAGTGAGAGCCTAGGAACCCCGATATCGAGAAAATTATCAGCTGTTCCATAGAAAACATACATGTTCATCAAACTGTATGAGGCGGCCTTTTTTCGCGATTTGGGATGACCCCATAGTAAAAATTGTTCAGTATGACCTATATATCTACCACTCAGCGTATGATCAAATTTAACAATTACACCCTGTATACGATTTTACTACTTTGTGGACGTATTCTCATTTGTGCCCGCCCCACGTGACCGCCGCCATACATGAGGCGGGGACAACTCGGAATGATTTGTATGCAGCGCTTATATCCATCGGTTCCCAGCGGGGACAGCTGGGAATACACCGACGTATTCAACATTTCCGACATCCGATATCGGATTGTACAATGTAGAAGCGCTCATATGGTGCTATAAAAACTTAGAGCCTTGTGCCTATGGAAGGTAGGGTTAAGAAATAGAATCTCCATATACCAAAAAGTGTCCGACAAAAAACCATAAATAGGTGGCGCTACAATACTTAGAATACTTGAGGAAAAAATCTAATCATAGACAGCGCAATTCACTCCATCAACAACGCCTAGGTTCTTAGCTACTCTAGCGCTACTCTGGAGAGATTTGGAACTATTATTTATAGCTGACAGCTGGACACTTTTGCAACAGTTCTGCCTATGGAGATTCTATTCCTTGCCTCTACCTTTCATACTAGTGCCGATATTCATAGATGCTTATCGTCAAATCTAAAAAGCCTTTGGTTTGCCCTTATCTTCTGTCATTTTGACATTTGTCTTTGTTAAAAAGAGACAAAATAGTACATTGTGCAACGAGGGAGGTAAGTGAAATTGTTACCCCCGGAGTTACAGACAATGTTTTTTATCACACTTGCGAAGAAAAACTAAATTTTAAGCGAAATAATTCTTAAATACATTGATACGTGACGTTTCAAACATTTGTCCGTTATATTGTTACTTTTGACAGGTTAGGCATCGAAGGCACAGACCTATCCGGCATTCAGCCACGATTGAAAATTGTGTAAAAATATTTCAAACGTCTATTACATTGATAAAATTAAATATTTTTTAACATAAACAAAAAAAAATAATTATGAAAGTCAGTTTCTTAAAGTGAAACTCATTTATACCTACTTGGTTGGTATGAATGAGTGACACAATTTAAAAACCTTTTTTTTACAGTTCATACCTCCCGCATGAACAATAAATGTCTTTGTTCATTAAAGGTCTTTGTTCTTCAGTACACCTGCATGAAATAAGATATTTTTCGACCAAGTGTGATGAACATTAACGAAAGGTTTGCTAAGTTTCAAGAATCGGTTGCACCAAATTTGTAATCGTACTAAATTACGTTAACCTAATCACTTAATACATCGCATGTTCACATGTCTGGATGTTTGCTAACAGCTTATTTGATTTAGCTGCTATTTGGTATACAGTATACATTACATGCATACATATGATTTATACGAGTAGATTTTTCAGTATGACAATGGAAAGAGGCCTGACGGAATGACGCTGGTGCCTTGGAGAATGTCAGCCGCTTGTCTGTAGGGCTAAGGTGGTCTTTATCATTTGTCACTATGCCTGTCACGTTCTAACAAATATGTAACGATGTAAGCGTGAAAGTGACGGGCATAGTGACAGGTGATAAAAATGGACCCATGCTACCTCTGGGATGCTACCAGCGTAGATACCCTGGCACTATCCGATATTCCAAGCACCAAAGTTAGTGCTTTTGAGGGCACGTCCGCGGCCGAAATCCTCAATCGTTACAAATATACAACCCTTTGGGAGTTTCTACCAACGTTAATTACAACTGACCATTTTTATTTGGAGCCTGTCGTGTCCCACTGCTGGGCAAAGGCCTCCCTCTAATCTCTCCACTGATCTCTGTCCAGTGATGTGTCCGGACACTCCTTCAAGGAGTCCAGTTCCCGCCATCGCCGGTGAGGTCTGCCAGTACCCCGATTCGAATTTTCGGGCTCCCACTCTGTCTGACCTGACTGAACTGACCATTAACCATTACATGTCTGAACTGTTAACGGCCGTAACGGACGGTTAACAGTTTACGGTTCAATTTGTAATGGTTATTGGTCAATTCTAATTGACGTTCGGCTAACACTGGTGGCTGTATATTTACGGCATTGACATGTATATCTAAGGACGGGCCTTACGGGCTATAAAAATGGGGCCAGTACAGCGGTGTCACTCACGAACTTGAGCCAATCGTGCAGTCTAATCTCTCTCACTCAATACAACATTATAGTAACATCATATACTATCTTTATTTGTATACTATGTTTATTTCTGAGTGATAGTCAGAATCAACGTATTGTCGGTAAACGATCCGCCCGCGGCCTTACCGCAGACGAGAAAGTAACCGACAATACGAATCGGTGAGATTGCTTCCTCCACTAGTTCAGTATGTTTAACGTTTTGCGAGTATTTGTGTGACTTACGTGTTTAATCAAGTAACAACATCAATTGTTTGACATGATGCCAACGGCCACTTCATCTCACCACTAGGTATTCATCGTTACACCTTAGAACCTAAATGGCCGCGTACTGTGCGGTTCAAGAGGAATTTTCTCCCGCGGATGCTCCGGCTGTGGAATGAGGTTTTGCCGAGGGTCTACAGTATGGGGTTCTTCAAAAAAAGCGGCCAAGTGCGAGTCGGACCCGCCCATGAAGGGTTCCGTACCATTTATGACGTATTAAAAAAAACTACTTACTAGATCTCGTTCCAACCAATTTTCGGTGGAAGTTTGCATGGTAATGTATATCATATATTTTTTTTAGTTTTATCATTCTGTTATTTTAGAAGTTACAGGGGGGGACACATTTTACCACTTTGGAAGTGTCAGTCAGTGTGTCAGACAGACGGACATGACGAATCTATAAGGGTTCCGTTTTTTGCCATTTGGCTACGGAACCGTAAAAAGGAGTGTACAGGTTTTTAAAGGGTCGGCAACGCGCATGTAACACATTTGGAGTTGCAAGCGTCCATAGGCTGCGGTGACTGCTTACCATCAGGCGGGCCGTATGCTTGTTTGCCACCGTCGTGGCACTTAAGAAAACAACACAAAACAATTATTTTTTACCCCAGCTGAGCCCCTTTTCAGATTTGAATAATTAAGCTCCTAAAATTAGTGCGATAAGGAAAATTGCAGCTTAGCCGATTAAAGTTGCGTACAAAAATCTCAGAAATCGACTTTCAATCCGGAGGTCGTGGGTTCAAATCCTGGCTCGTACCAATGAGTTTTCGGAACTTATGTACGTAATATCGTGTGATATTTACTAGTAGCTTTTCGGTGAAGGAAAACATCGTGAGGAAATCTGCGAAGAAATTCAAAGCTGTATTCGAAGTCCCCAATCCGCATTGGGCCAGCATGGGGGCTATAACCGAAGCCCTATCGCGCGTAAAAGGAGTGCCCAGTGGGACGTATATAGGCAGCATTATTGTTATTTTATTCATAAATACTGTAATAAATAGAAAACACCCATAACTCGGGAACAAATATCTGTGATCATGACATAAATTAATACCCAGGATTTGAACCCGGGACCATCCGCTTCATAAGCAGGATCACTACCGACTAAACAAATTATAATGCGTTTTTAATTTTCCGACATACATACATACTAAAACCCTTTATTCTTACATCAAGGCCACAGCTTCAAGAATACGGCATAATTTCAGACTCAGACATATAATCTCACATAGGATATTGCTACAGCGGATAAACGCCTGTTACTTGAAGGTAATATATCGTAATGCGGTATTTCAAGACTATTACATAATAAAAAATATATAAATGCCTATTTAGATGTTAAACTGACATTATCTGCAATTCTTTTGAAACGAATCATTGGCCTACATGGCTCCAAAACGTCCGGGAAAACCCGTGTTTACTGTCGACATTACTAAAGTTAACTCGCTTAAAAGACTTTCGGCCTGATTCGAAAAATGATTAAAACACGTTTAAGATCTGGGAAAGATCGATAACTACACAACATGTCAAAATTGACGTTTATTTCGATTCCGCTGTGATCCCAATAAGATCTATCTACGATATTTCTAACATCAAAGTGACATTGGTTGCCCGAATCGAACTGCTTCTCAAATTATACGACATACAAACGATATCGAAATGAGAACTTATCTAATCTAGAACTTGTCCTTATCATTTCTCATTCTTACAATCGGGCCGTTTGCTTACGGTGGCGTCGTTGATCGGGTCGCCACTTTCCCGAATGAAGTTTGAGGGAGGCGATGGCTGAGATACGCGTCATACTCGACTCGTTTTGACGACCGGTTTGGCCTAGTGGGTAGTGACCCTGCCTACGAAGCTGATGGTTCCGGGTTCAAATCCTGGTAAGGGCATGTATTTGTGTGATGAGCATGGATATTTGTTCCTGAGTCATGGGTGTTTTCTATGTATTTCAGTATTTATAAATATTTATATATTATATATATCGTTGTCTAAGTACCCTCAACACGAGCCTTATTAAGCTTACTGTGGGACTTAGACAATTTGTGTAAAAAAATAATAATTCATTAGCAAAATTTAAGGAAATAATATGACATACCTTTAAGGATAAAGGAAAATTTTATTATTCCTTTTATTTATGTCAACAGAAAGGTCGCATAACCTTAAATGTCCGCAGCAAACTCAGCAGATTTCGCCTTCCCATACAAACGGAGTTTCGTTCTTATTTTAAAATTACGTCTTGGATTGTAATGAAACTTTGCACATACAATGAGATCAGATATATAGTCTGTCAAGCAAAGTATGTCAGTAGCAATGTACAGCAAAGTGAAGATGGCAACACTCAAAAGACTCAAAAAGCAGCATTGTCTTTGGTATTGCGCTTAGAAAAGCACCAATGTACAACGAACCAAAACTTGACTTTATAAATAATTATTAAATAAATATTATAGGACATTATTACACAAATTGACTAAGTCCCACAGTAAGCTCAATAAGGCTTGTGTTGAGGGTACTTAGACAACGATATATATAATATAGAAATATTTATACATACTTAAATACATAGAAAACACCCATGACTCAGGAACAAATATCCATGTTCATAACACGAATAAATGCCCTTACCAGGATTTGAAGTTCAAAGGGGGCATTTGAACCCGGGACCATCGGCGTCGTAGGCAGGGTCACTACCCACTAGGCCAGACTGGTCGTCTTTGCTTAAGTTTATGCACAAGCTTATCTAATTTGATATTAAAATTAAAAAAAAAATTAAATATCATTTATTTTCAGGCAATTATGGCCCATATATACATACCTTACAGACTAACATACATACAATAATAAAAATCTTAAAATATAAATATAATTTTGACGACGCAGTTTTCGGTTGCGCCGCCTGTTCTAGTGCGGGATTCGGCAGATTCCCACGAAACCGCCGAAATATCACACCAATAAAATTAAATGGTGACAGCAGGAATTTATCTTGAAATAGCAACGATTCAGAATGTAAACAAACATGATGGCTGTCATTCACTATCCACTTTCCACAGATAAAACACAGATGACACGCGATATTGGAATTATTTTAAAACAGTGTTGCTAACCCGTGATTTTTCAAATTTGCCGCCTTTTGCTACTGACAAGATTTGCTTGACCAAGAACATATATCTATGCCTGTAATTAGTTTCTATAGCTCCAGAGGGCCTACCGCGAACCACGTTCGACGTGTTGCCTCTCTGTCGCACTTGTAAATTCGTACGTAAGCGTGACAGGGAGGCAACACGTCGAAGGTGGTTCGCGGTAGGCCTTCAGCTTATACGTAGGTCACTAGATAAGTTTTGCAATAGACAAATATGGACCAATGAGATGGCCTATCGCATATATTTTATAAAACTATATTTCCATGACAGTGTTTGGCCGGAAAATATTTGATTTATTTTTAAATTTACTTATTAAAAAATAGATTTTAACGTTGAAAACGTCGGACTAACGACAATTTACGCATATTTAATAAAGCATTTTTTCCATACAAAATAAAAAAAAAATTAAGTAAAATTAAACATTAAGTAAATGTTTTCCGGCCAATCATTGTCTATGGGAATATAGTTTTAAAAAGTATATGTGATAGACCTCTTTGTTTCATATTTGTCTATATATATATATATATATATATATATATATATACTTGTAGTTATAATATAATATATATATGTACTAGTTGTAAATCTAGGGAAGAGCGGTGCCTCCCAACACAAGCATTGTTTTGCTTACCGGGCGGCTCCATCCCCTGCATCACAAAAATGTATATTATTAAGAAATAAAGAATTTTTGTATATTTTTTTTTTGTCTATTGCAAAACTTATCTAGTGACCTATGTAAAATAAACAAAATAGAAAAAAACACAAATTTTGTATGTAAAACTTAAATTGAAGCTACATATCTAAATAGGCTATATCAAAATATTTTAAAATGCTCGTAAGAACTTGCTTTTCAAAAACTACCTTCTTCCAACCAAAGGGCTATACGTAATCAATCGATCAACACCTATTTAAACACGGAAACTATTACAAACACATTATAACACAGCGCACACGTATCTTACGTAATGTAACAGTACAGTGTAATGAATTCTAATGAATATAATGAGGGCGATATATTATGGTATTCAGAGCGCTCCCGGCCTTGAGCTGGTAGTGAAAATGTAGGTTATGTGTTATGTTATATTTGTTTATTGTTATCTGTTTATTTAATGTTTGGAAAGAGTCAATGTCATGAGAAAGTGATGAAAAAGAAAAAAAAAAACCGTTTTGTGGCATATTTGGTAAGCAACCGCGCCTACTACGTGTAGCATGTTCGGATCTACCCGCGTTTTGTTTTTGTGTCCATTTTGTACATACTTCGTTATTCTACTCGTCGACTGTGATGTATGAATGAAGATTTCGTATACCTAACTACAATTGCGAACTTTTCATGTATGGGTTTCCACTCAACTATAATATTCATTTCGATACGCTGTAGTCAACCGTAAAAAAATGACCAATCACGTGCAGCCGCGCTCCCATAGAAAATACTAAATGGGCGCGGGGCGGGAGTCGCGCGTTTATGTCAATGTCTACTGAGATACTTATCAATTTTCATGTTTTATTTAGGTTTTATATTTAACAAAAAAAGGTTTTTTTTAAACTGTATAATTCTTTATTTACAATAACAATATACATAATGGATATATACAGATGATTACTATATCTAGCTTATATCTAAAATAGGCCCTTGAGGCATTGTACCAAGGATGCTGGCGGCATTTCCTCGTTGTATCGCAATACTGATACGTTGTGCGAGGAAGCCGCCAGGTCTTCGGTCACCAGTTAAGTCAACCAGACGTTTCGCGAGTTCTCCTAAAAAACTTGTCCACGGTCCCAGGGGTCCCAGACCCCATGGATCAACGCCAAATGGTACAAAATGGTATTCTCTACCGAGGCTCTTATATTTACTACGTTTCAAAATTTCGGCGCTTTCCGCCGCTGCGCCCGCCTTTACATTAGTCCGTTGGAGGTGGGACGGTGCCAGTGTGTCTACGCAGGTAGCATCCCACACTAACATCCCTCCCAATCCGTTTTTCTAGATGACTCGTAGAAAAAGTATTGTATACAATTAGTGATATAATCAAGCTTTTCAATCTCGTACATTACTTAGACTTAAACACGGTACCTGGCTAAAAAACTCTCTATTACACCACGATTGCACAAAATACTATTTAAGTAATTGTTGCGACTGCAACTTAATATTATATAAAAATCAATGCAGTAGCTAAACGCAGCCGTCGGGCTCGGCTAGTATTCGGAGGCTTTTTAAAAGCACCAATAGGAGCGCTCCACATAATCTGTAACGCGGCCAATTGGAAGCATTTAAATCTAAACCTTTTGTACTGATCAAGTCAAATATTGCAAATCACTCTTTCATCATCCTCCATACTATCAACACCTACTTTCTACATTGAACCGTTTTGACAAGAACCCTTGTAAACCAGTACCCCTTTGGAAGATTATACTTCACTTCATTATAAATCGAAGTTTTATTTAAGTCGTCGACATCCTGACCTGCACGGCGGCTACAGTAATATATGTTACTCATATAATTGTAAAAAAATATTTTTAGAAATAAAGATCCCATCAAATAAAACATGTAAAAAGTAGCCAAGACGAGATCATAAGGCCCGCACTGTCAACAAGTTATCAGATCTCTTGTAGAGTACAAGCCTTAACTTCACAAACTCTACTCCTTAGTTAAAAATAAAATAGGTGGCTTGGCCTATCGGGTTAACCCTTTACCAGGCTAAGGAATATATATTTCCCACATGCGGCTCTTCAAACATGTGTTCTATTTTCGATGAGTAAGACTGACATTCGATTGTAATTTTTGAACTGTCAGCCTGGTAAAGGGTTAACCAGCCAAACCAACCCACGGTGTATACACGTCCTTCTTCCTCGCGTTGTCCCGGCATATTGCCACGGCTCATGGAAGCCTGGGGTCCGCTTGACAACTATCCCAAGATTTGGCGTAGGCACTAGTTTTTACGAAAGCGACTGCCATCTGACCTTCCAACCCAGAGGGTAAACTAGGCCTGGTTGGGATTAGTCCGGTTTCCACGGTGTATACACGTATATAGATTCAATACATAGAAAACATCCACGACTCAGGAATAAATATTTGTGATGATAACACAAATAAATGCCCTTACCAAGATTTGAACTCGGGACCTCTACTTCGTAGACAGGGTCTCCACCGACAATGGACATCGTGAAAGTTCGTAAGTTAGTTCTTGAATAATCTATCTCAATCTAGCATCTGAATAGTCGTCCACCCAATACCTAATCTCACGATTAGGCAAGCTAGGAAACCAGCCTATGCGTGTGCGCACCGTGTTTCGCATCTCAAACGAGTAATGTAACAGTTATGTCACTAGGGAGGAAAACCTGCCTTTACCCGACCCTTCACGTGATGAGATAATCATGTAGATAATCTATACGATTGTGGGGTTAACAGCAAGTACAGTCGCCATCAGATATATTGGAACGGCCAAGGTGTTCACAAATATCTGAACATGCCTCTATTGCCAAAGCGTTAGAGTGCATGTTCAGATAATTGTGAATACCTTGGCCGTTCCAATATATCTGATGGCGACTGTACCTAACCTGCTATTTATCTACTTATTTTACAGTATATAAATGGCTACTTTACCGCACTAGTGCAATAGTTAGCACATTACGTAACTATGTCGAAAATTTAAAGGGCCATATGTACTGTAAAACGTTGTACGATACATGTGCGAATAGATAACGCAACTCGTATCGATTTAAAACACTCTTGGTTGTGTTTTAATTTATCGCCACTCGTTTAGAATTTCCTATTTTTCGCACTTGAATCGCAATGTAAATAAATAAAATAAATATTCTTTATTTCCTTAAAATATGTACTATAATCGCACCAGTGTGTTAACTTATCTATTTATTTAATATTTATTGCACAAAAGAAAAACTTATAGTACAAAAGGCGGACTTAAAGCCATGATGCATTCTCTACCAGTCAACCTTTAGGTAAAACAGAGATATTGTGTTTTAGGTTTCCGTGTCTCAAAGGGAAAAAAACGGAACCATTATACCTAGGATCACTCGTGCGTCTGTCTGTCTGTCCGTCTGTCACAACCTATTTGCTCCGAAACCACGTCCCCGGCAAGCTCGGCCGAATTTCACCTTCCCATATAAATGGAGTTCTCATTTTAAAACTACGCGTTGGATTGTAATGAAACTTTGCACATACAATGACATGAGGTATATCTAGCCCTGTAATTAGTTTATATAGCTCCAGTTTATAAAACAAAGTAAATAGAGCAAAAACAAGTTTTGTATTAGGGGTCATCCATTAATTACATCACACGAATTTCTAGGTTTTTTGACCCTTCCCCCCTCCTTGTCACACTTGGTCACATTTGGCAAACCCCTCCCCCCTGGTGTGACGTCACATTTTTCGCATTGTTTTCCAACAAAATCGGCGAATCGAATTTGTTACTATTGTCATGATTTATTTATGTTTACTTTTAAGATAGCAGTTCAATAATAATTTATTTATTTATTTATTTATTTAATCTTTATTGCACAAAAGAAAACCTTATAGTACAAAAGGCGGACTTAATGCCATGAGGCATTCTCTACCAGTCAACCTTTAGGCAAAGCAGAGAGATTGTGGGCGGTGCTACTTTAACAACAACAACCAAATATAATACAATAACATACCATACATACATAATACATACATACATAAATATACATACTTATATTTCTTATAATATATACATAAATAACGACAAAACATATAGAGCTTACCCATACATTATTATTTTTTCATTCTGCTAGCAAAGAAAGCACGTAAGGATTTTTTAAATGCAAACTTATTTTGAGCATTTTTGATGCCGTAGGGAAGTCCGTTCCAAAGACGGGCCGCTACGACGACGATAATTATACTGGGACAACATTATAATGTTACCCCGATTAATACAGGGGTAGTTGGGAAAATAACGTTATACTGTTGGCAACACGGTAGTTTTAGCAAGTGGTGGGGACACGGTAAATGTTGGACAGGCTCGTTCACTTGGGTTGAGGCCGTCAAAGAGGACGCATCGTAATGAACTGGTTAGGTCAGAGTACCTGCAAGTATCCCGATTCTTGTAGTAGCAATAGTTTAGAGTAACCATGCGAGAAGAAGCACCACACTATTAATATTTTATCAAACTATTCTGGACAAAGAAATAATAGTAATTATAACACAAAACCGACTAGGAAAGAAAATTAATCGCATAAAACGATTATCGTTCTAAAAACTCGTTATTCAACTGTACAGCGAATAATTTTTTTAAATAAATACTGGTGAAGTTAAAGTGACTTCACAAAGTTTGTGACTCCCCCTCCCCCTTGTCACAACATGTCACATGTTCTTGACCCCCTCCCTCCTCCTAAACGTGTGATGTAATTAATGGATGACCCCTTAATAACTCAAATTCGCTGTGTTTTTTGTTACTATGGTATCTGAAGCTACATAAACTAATTATAGGACTAGATATACCTTATCCTGTTGTAAGTACCCTGCCTACGAAGCTGATGGTCCCGGGTTCAAATCCTGGTAAGGGCATGTATTTGTGTGATGAGCATGGATATTTGTTCCTGAGTCATGGGTGTTTTCTATGTATTTAAGTATTCATAAATATTTATATATTATATATATCGTTGTCTAAGTACCCTCAACACAAGCCTTATTGAGCTTACTGTGGGACTTAAGCTTACTGTGGGTGTGGGACTTAGTCAATTTGTGTAATAATGTCCTATAATATTTATTTATTTATTATTTATTTATTAAGTAAAAAGTTTTAGAGCAATCTAACTAGTTATAAAATGAGAGCGTAACTACGTTTGTATAGAGAACCGAGCTTGCTGGGGACTTTTAAATTGAAATTTGTGACGCAAAAACGCACATGTAACGTATATAAATGAATTATAGGTGCTTTTTTTAGTGATAATATTTTTTATCATAAAATATTTTTATCAAAAAACTTTTCTTAAAAGTTGCTACTTCTTCGTGTTATTACTTGCTTGTCATAACTTACCTACTGTCTCACTTACGTCGCTGGCGCCAGCGAAAACGGCAAGTCGGTCAGTAGGCGACTTTCCCCTCTGACATAACTGTTATGGCATCGAGATGCACGCGCAGCTAATCAGCTGTGGTCAAAATAAACATGGGACACTGGCGTATGTCTGTAGCTATCACTGACGTATTAGTGCATGTATGTTAGTATACAGTGTATTGATTCTTACGTGTCTTATCATGTAAACAAACGTGACGTCCCAACAACGTTCATAGATAATCTAGACTTCGTAATGTCAGATGAGTCGTTCGTTACTGAGATAATTGATGAAAATCTTATTAGAAATGGGGAGCTAATGTAAATCTTACTCGAAAGTGTGAAGGTTACTTTGACAGCGTCCGCCATGACACCTATAGTTGTCCTTGGCGCTGTGGGCACGACTAGTAACCACGACTTTAGGGGTTCTTGGCGTTCAAAGGGTTAAAATGTTGCACGCAATTATTATTCACAATACAATATAAATACACTTTATTGCACACCTCAATACAGAAACAGTACAAATAATACAACACATAAAGAAGAGGTAAACAACAGGCGGTCTTATCGCTAAAAAGCGATCTCTTCCAGACAACCTTAACTTACTACTTACTATTTACTTTTACCTTTATTTGTATGTTTATGCCACGACACGAATGCATGTCATTGTCATGACATAGGATATAGGTGTATTTTTGTAAATATAAAAGGTCGAAGAAGATTTTCTAATGTATTAGTAAATGTGTTATACTAAAAAAAAATACATGTATGGATTTATTTGCCAACCGTATGCTTTGCTATGAAAACTGCACGTTAATAACGATCACTAGTTTGTACATTGATTAGTGTTAAGTGCGAGTACATACATGTCATTTGCTACTTAACACAAGTACCAAATGTATGTACTCGAACTTAACACTAATCAACGTGTAAACAAGCCTTAACGTAACGTAACGTTTCATTTTACTCCCCATAATTTTTCATACCATTCATATACGAAAATCGATTCTTGAAAAATGAACTCCAATAAATAAAATTGTTTGTGTGTTCAAATGTTATATTAAATATAAAAACCCGGACCGGACCGGATTGGACCAGGATATCTTAAACTATGTCCATAAGAGATGTATGGGTACTATAAATGTCATCTCGCTTTGTGTGGTAGGGCACGGCACAGCGGATGTCGTTCCAGCAGTGGCAGCATGGTTCCAATTTTATCGCTTGTCACTATGCCCATCACGTTCGCACTTACATACTTGTTAGAACGTGACAGGCATGGTGACAAATGATAAAGAGTCAACCATCTTAACCCTACAGATCTAGAGCAGAGCCCAGCTAGGGAAGTACCTCCACCTTACAGAAAACCGCAGCCAAATAACACTAGACCCTACTCATAGTGTTGTGTTCCTGCCGGTGAGTAAGTATTAGGGTCGGCAATGCGCATGTAACTCCTCTGGAGTAGCAGGCGTACATAACCTACGGAGACTGCTTACCATCAGGCGGGCTGTATGCTTGTTTGCCACCGACGTAGTATTAAAAAAAAGTTTTGTTTTGGTTTACCTAACGTGTTCTCTACACAAACATGATAATTATAGCATGAATATATACATATTTTAAAGCATATTAGTAAACATGTAGGTCGCTCACAATAATACTATTATGTGAAATTACATAAACACATTACAGCACGCTAATAATATGCAAATTGTCAAAAAGAAACGCCATTTTCTTAACAATTATCTACCGGATATGTTTAGTGCTAAAAAGTTAGTATTTAGTTTTTATTGCTAGAAAACGCTGGTCTTTAAATGTACAACATCAGAGTCTGCTCGGAAAGAGAAGAGTTACTATAAAAAGCTCGTATTGTTGTTTTTTTTGTTGTTTTCTGTGTTGTTTTTGTTGTTGTTTTTACAGCCCGTCTAATAAGACGCAAAGATGTCGACGAGATAAGTCAAATTTTGCTTAAATAGTGATGTCGAAATTAACTTATCTCGTTTAACATAATTTCTATCGTTATTTTATATTATGAGAATAAATATCCAAATGTATATTCTAAAACAATATGAAATGAAAATCAAAATTTTAAAGGCCGAATGCTACTCCAGATTACTGTACAGTCACGTCTGAAAATATCGATACATACCAAGTTCCAAAAATATGTATACATATTTTTGGAACTTTGTCCGTATCGATAATTTTAGACGTGACTGTACAGCACTTAAGACATAATGTATTCGAGATGCGTATGTGACTTTGGGTAATAAAGAACAATTGTGAATGAAAGTCGAGCTGTGCGGTGACCATGAGTTGGATTTTTCTCCGGACTTTCTGTTGGGTCAATATCAGTGCTTATTACGAGTTACGAGTAACAAACTGTTAGACCAATTCAAACGTACATTGACATCAAAAAACTATTAAAATAATGTCATTCAATTATCGTGAATTTCATTCATATTTGTCCGTACAATTACTGGCGCGAAACTGGCGCACGATAACTACGGTATATGACATTATTCAAATATCATTCTGAGTTTAGTGTATGTTCGAATTGGCCTGTATATTGTTTTGTTGTATTTTTGTATGTAGTAGATACCTATTTCTACATTTTGATGATATCTCTATAGGGTTCCATAAGTGCATAAACAAAAAATACTACAAAAATATGCCCGTGGTGAAATGCACTGATATTGACCCAGTTGAGTTTTTTTGATAAGCTCGTAAGTACATTACGTTACGACAGACGATATAAAACATTCGCCAAAACTAAAGACAATTGACTTAACTCGTTAGTTGGACAATATATCGGTAGATATACCTACTGGGGAAAGACTATATAAGGGCACATGCAAGGTCAACCATTACAAAATGGGGTCCATAAAAATATGGGTACAATTTTCACCTTATTCAAGATCCAAACCAACGCTCGAATTATTCATGACGTTATTCATAAAAGCGGTAATTTTGACTTTCGTATTTATAAGAAATGGATAACATAAATTGAAATTATATACAATCGTACTGAATTGCTGTTATATAATGGTATATGGTTCAGAAGACTATGTCGAAAGACCATGAAGATACAATTCGATTTCCGGCCGGTATAAGAAGTACTTAAACTGTGTGATCAAATCAAACATTTTAAACGCCGATTAAGAGATTTTTTTGTTGGATGGACCGTTGTATTCTGTTAGTGAAATTATGAACGATGTATATATTTTGACGATCCTCTACAAGAGATCTTGACATTATTTTGAAATCCTAGTATCCCGTTATTATTTAATTTTTGAATTGATATTTTATTGATTATTTTCTTGTATATCTGTTTTGACAATCATAATATGAATTCTTGTAGATTGACGTGCACTTTACAATGTAATCTGTATTACGAAATAAATAAATCTAAATCAATTACTAATTAATATATTATTTAATTTTGACGACCGGTTTGGCCTAGTGGGTAGTGACCCTGCCTACGAAGCTGATGGTCCCGGGTTCAAATCCTGATAAGGGCATTTATTCGTGTTATGAGCATGGATATTTGTTCCTGAGTCATGGGTGTTTCTATGTATTTAAGTATTTATATATTGTATATATCGTTGTCTAAGTACCCTCAACACAAGCCTTATTGAGCTTACTGTGGGACTTAGTCAATTTGTGTAATAATGTCGTATAATATTTATTTATTTTATTTATACCATATTGTTAAAAAGTGCCTTTCCATGACTTCACAAAAGAGAGGGAAGGGCAGGCCACAGACCACGTGGATGATTAACCTCCAGAAGGACATGAAAGAATGTGGCCTGTCTGTCGACGATGCAAAACAGCGGAATAGAAGGCGCCTCAAAATCAAGAAAGCCGACCCCGCGTAACGGGATAAGGCGAGGACCAAGAAGAAAGAACAACCAAGCGTCGATACAAAATTGCAGGAAAAATCCCACACAGGCTCCCAAATCATAGGCACCCCACAGCGTGGGCTCGAAGAAAGTTAACATTGTTCTTAATGCCCTAATGCAGAGATTTCGTCATTTCACATCGTGATTTTTCCGTCATACTCATTCCTTTATGTTTTTTATTACCGCTAAAGACTCGTTTTAGCGAGAGATCGCGTGCGGTGATAAAATTTTGGTTTTTATTAAGAATTTTAACGGTTAGTGCATTTTTATGATTATAATGTGACATAGGTAATAGAGTTTCTTAGTTTTGAAATTTGGTCAAGTCGAATATTGCGTAGAAAATTATTTGAAATGTTTATTAAGTAAGATCAAAAAAAAAGCGCTGGTGGCCTAGCGGTAAGAGCGTGCGACTTGCAATCCGGAGGTCGCGGGTTCAAACCCCGGCTCGTACCAATGAGTTTTTCGGAACTTACGTACGAAATGTTATTTGATATTTACCAGTCGCTTTTCGGTGAAGGAAAACATCGTGAGGAAACCGGACTAATCCCAACAAGGGCTAGTACCCTCTGGGTTGGAAGGTCAGATGGCAGTCGCTTTCGTAAAAACTAGTGCCTACGCCAAATCTTGGGATTAGTTGTCAAAGCGGACCCCAGTCTCCCTTGAGCCGTGGTAATATGCCGGGACAACGTTAGGAAGAAAGAAAGAAAAAAGTTTATTAAGTAAGATCATTGTTACTTTTAGAAAACGCTGGTGGGCCTAGTTGTATCTTTGATTGTACTATGTGTTAATGTAAAATCATTGTATAGGTGACACAGTTCAGTACCCCTAGTGTAAATAAATTCAATTTTGAAACGTGACGTACGCGTTTGCGTTTAGTCTCATTTTGTATTGGATTTAGAAAGAGCGCGCCAAGCGGGACGTTTTGGAAACTCAAAATCCTATACAAAATGAGACTTAACGCAAACGCGTTCGTCACGTTATGATGTCGATCAAATTTACACTAGGGGTACAGGTAAGAAGTAGTGGTGTGCTTATAAGTCTTTTTTTTACATTTCGCAAATGTACACTTTGCGTATAAGTTTCATTCCAGCAAAAGCGTTTTCATGTCAAATGTAGCTAAGACGAGACCATAAGGCTCGCACTGTCAAAAAGTTATCAGAAGTGGCAGCATGGTTCCATTTTTATCGCTTGTCACTATGCCCGTCACTTTCGCACTTACATACTTGCTAGAACGTGACAGGCATGGTGACAAATGATAAAGAGCCGACCATCTTGGCCCTACAGATCTCTAGTAGAGACAAGCTTCTAATTCGATAAGCCCACACAAACTCTACTCGTTACTCAAAATATGTGGCTTCACGGTTCATATTTTCTTGGCTTTGACGTGTGGGATAGGTTTTTCAAAACTAATAAGTGTCTCCCAAAACCATTTTTTGATAAAGTTCATATTTTCGGAAATAATTTCTCCGAAAGAAAAAAAAATGTGTCTCCCCACTCTAACTTTTGAAGATGGACCCAAAAAATATTAAAAAAAAATCGTGAAAGAAAAGCTTATTAAAAAATTTAAATGAAAACTATAGCAAACATTATCGGTCCAGCCGTTTTTGAGTTATTGAAAAAAAAAACTCTTCTTAGCAATAAGACGTACAAAGCGCTGCAAAGGTAGTCCCTTATGCTTGTAATGTACATGATACTTACCAATAGCCCCCGTTTGGCCTATTTGCATGCATGGCCCGACATGCTCTTGACCCTTTCTTACACTAGCGTATATTCTACAGAACCCCTAGTGTAAATTTATTCGATGTCACGCTATCGAATAAATTTACACTAGGGGTACAGTTGATGCATCGGTATTGGTTCACGTATGGCATTGTCCCACATCCCCTAATTAATCAGGGGAAGCGACTTGCCCTTGATTAGTTTCGTAATCGCGGAAACAGATTCGGCGCGTGCGCAAGGCACAAGCGATAAAGCACGCGTTTATTATATTCCTAAAACCAGGTACCGGATACCGGTATTTTTTGTATGCGTACGAAAACTGTATTTTTTCGTTTGTTAATTATTTCATTTCTAATTTGGCAATTTATTATTATTTAAACTTTATTGCACAATAAAAATAAATACAAATGGCGGACTTAATGCCTTAAGGCATTCTCTACCAGTGAACCATAGGGCAAACCAGAAAATCTCGAATGTGGGTGCAGTGAGAAAAAAAATCTAATAATACGAAGTCGTTATCATAAAACACAACTGGACTCAGTTAGTACATTTGGAGTATAAAATAAACCGAAATATATGGTAATTCGAACTTTTGCAAAAAACCGGTTCTAATATCTGCCTATAACTTTGTATTGGCTATATGTGATGCACGTGGTCGAAAAATACAAGCAACGACAATGTACGTAGGAATAATAAATAATAAATAAATAAATGAATAAATATTACAGGACATTATTACACAAATTGACTAAGTCCCACAGTAAGCTCAATAAGGCTTGTGTCGAGGGTACTTAGACAACGATATATATAATATATAAATATTTACAAATTCTTAAATAGATAGAAAACACCCATGACTCAGGAACAAATATCCATGCTCATCACACGAATAAATGCCCTTACCAGGATTTGAACCCGGGACCATCAGCTTCGTAGGCAGGGTCACTACCCACTAGGCCAAACCGGTCGTCCAAAGGAATGAAAACCAACAAAATGAGAACATCTTTTTTTGAAGTCGATTGAAAATATGAACTTTCATGGGATACCTTCAAACTGCCTTCAAACTAATGACTGTGACTGCGACAATTTTTTTTTAATTTTAACTACAGAAACTACATCATACATTTTCTATACAAAATAACAAATGAGCGATCTATACTATTTCCTATGGGCAATATTTTATAGTAAAAATGAATCCCAGCATTTCAGAGACTCAAATATGTTTTAAGCAAAAATTTAATTTTTGGTACAAGCTTTTATCGCTGACTATACTCTTCTATTCTACAGGTAACTATTACTCATCGAGACAATTCTAAAAACCCCAAACACAATTAGGTTGCGTTGTTTTATCACAGAATTCCTATAGCTACCTCCTGTCTCCATCATCGGATCAGCTTGATGGTACCATAATATAGCTTTGTCACCCGACTTACATAAGTATGCAAATTTTCAGCTTCATCGGAAACCGGGAAGTGGGTCAAATTTAACTTGCAAGATTGGCCCATACATACTAACAGGGCAAGTTAAATAAAAGCTTGTAATTAATTTACTTATTGTGATGCGACATTTAATACCACTCGCAGTGCTTATCAAATCTGACATCATTGTATATTCGCTTCAATTGTTGTTTACTCTGAGAGTACGTCTGAATGTCTGTCAAGTTAGACCAGTGTGACAGCACTGGCTCCCCTCGAATGCGGCTGACTCCTTATTGCGCACACAAAGGAGCCGCCTGATGGGAAGCGGTCATCGTCGCCCATGGACATAAGCAACACCATAGGAGCCACTTAAGCGTTGCCGACCCTTGGGAACCCTAAATACCCGCTTCTTGAAGAATCCCATGTCGTAGCGCAGCGCAAAGGAAATACCTCAGGAGGCAAGTCAAACGTTTTTCCACTTCTAAAAAATTTCCATTTCCCATTTTTTTTTATGTTATTTACACAATGAAAAACTAGGTTTATAGGTTTCCTTTTTTTCTAGCATTTGCAAAAAAAAACGAAAAAATATTAAATAAAAACGAAACCTATAAACCTAGAATATATTATGTTGAAGCGATCGACATCAAAATAATAATAATAAATAAATAATAAATAATTATTAGAGAATTAAGATTTAGTTAGTGGAAAACGTTTTCTCCCGAAATGGAATTTCATAGAAAAAGTACCGTTATTTCGCTAGGATTGAAAAGTGTTTAATACAAAACATATAGCGTGTAAGTTTAGCTTAAGTTATTTTTTTTATATAGCAACATATTTTGTAGTTGCCCTATAATTTGCATGTGGCAACTCTCTCTCTTCTTTCTCGATCCGAACCAACGACACGTCCCGCAAGCACCTTTGTAATTTTATATTTAATTTAAAGTGAATTAAAGTTAATTTAAACTTAATAGGCGCATTTTGTATTCTCCAAAAAGTTATTCTTCCCTCTTAATCATCAATATCATCATGCGAACTTACAAATACACAAAAATTCCTAATTTATTAATACATAATTTTTTTTTTAAATAAACAAGTGAATACCATTTCTAACTTTTGTTGTTGTTTTATTAACTATGAGTTTATCTATAATATTCAATTTAATTCATGCTCCTAGCTTTATTATTTTAGCAGATATTCTTATTTATTTGCGTACTGACCCGTATTATTTGTCCGCGAGTGTACTTATCGCTTCTTAGAATTGCTCTCTAATTACCAGCCCTTCGATAATTCGACATCGGATAGTCTTATCCTGAACCCCGCCTATTCCTCATGAATTGCACCACTCGCGGACAAGTAATCGCGCGCGGCGACGCGTGTCTTCCTGCCTTTCACTGTCTGCTCGTCTATTCGTTCGCACTTATCTCTTAATTGCTGACCACATAACAAGGGATTACTTATAAATACTTGCACGATGGTAAATATTTAGGTTCTTAATTAATAATAAAAAATACTTAAATAAACTGAGGAAAAAAAAGCAGTAAAGTAAGTAAGTAAGTAAGTAAATATTCTTTATTGCACCAACAATTATACATTTTACATACATGTAAAACTATAAATGAATTTTAAAGGAAAATAGAACCAGGTAACAACAAAAAAAAAGACAAAAAAGTACCTAAAGAAAGGACGCTAAAGAAGTTTCCACTTCAAAAAAATGTCTACGTTCATTACATAAATAAATGGCCTTACCGACATTCGAACCAGAGACCATCAGCTTCATGTATTGACGCGAGCGAGACACACGCATGAGAACAAAATTACATCATTTTGACATCAATCAGCCTCAAGAACTTATTTGTCATGCGTATTTACCTCTTAAACAATCTCACACCAGGATCTTACTCCATAGCTTGCTGAAATCTCTTTAGAACACTGAGTCATCCGATTGCCTAAGCGTAGACAATCGCGATGAAATTTCGTGTGGAAATAGATGATCACAAATATTACCGTGACATGGTTTTGCGAGGAAAAAACCAGTAGGGCTAAGATGATAAGAAGAAATTGACGACCAGTTTGGCCTAGTGGGTAGCCTGCCTACGAAGCCGATGGTCCCGGGTTCAAATCTTGGTAAGGGCATTTATTCGTGTGATGAGCATGGATATTTGTTCCTGAGTCATGGGTGTTTTCTATGTATTTAAGTATTTATAAATATTTATATATTATATATATCGTTGTCTAAGTACCCTCAACACAAGCCATAATGAGTTTACTGTGGGACTTAGTCAATTTGTGTACTAATGTCCTATAATATTTATTTATTTATGGTCGGCTCTTTATCATTTGTCACCATGCCTGTCACGTTCTAACAAGTATGTAAGTGCGAAAGTGACGGGCGTAGTGACAAGTGATAAAAATGAAACCATGCTGCCACCGCTGCGGTGACAAATGATAAAGAGTCGACCATCTTAGCACTACTGAATGCAATACTTGGATATGATACCAGTAATATGTACTAATCTTTATGTTTTTTATTTATTTATACCACGACGGTGGCAAACAAGCATACGGCCCGCTTGATGGTAAGCAGTCACCGTAGCCTATGGACGCCTGCAACACCAGAGGCATTATATGCGCGTTGCCGACCCTTTAGAAACCTGTACACTCCTTTTTTGAAGAACCCCATACTGTAGCCCCTATGTGTCTCCGAATAGTCCGAATTATAATAAAACATTCGGCCACTATATCATCATACTGATTAAAGTGATTAAGTATGTTTAGAGTACATAATGGTGCTATATTTAATCGCACTAGTGCGGTAATTAGCACTTTACTTGCCTATGTCGAAAATTACATAGGCATATTTACTGTATTAACGTTGTACGACACACGCGTGAAATAGTACATTACTATAGAGGCCGGGAAACGTAGGGTTCCAGGCCAAGTAGATATAAACGGCTGAGCGTAGCGAAGCCGGATAGAGATACGCGGCCGGCAACCCCGTTTCTCGCCGAGATATATATAGTGCTTTTCTCAAACTTGCAATATAACAAAAAATTGTAGTCAATTTGTTTTGTGGCGACCTACTCGGCTCGCCACTCTACCAGCGGTGTACAAACTTGCGCGCGTAAGGGTCTCCCCAAACCAGTCGACGCGGAGTCGGCTTTCGCCGAGTGTTTTACACCACACTATTCGCATTTAGCCGATCGACCGTCTCCACGGTTGGACACCTGCGTTTAGCAGTCTCATCCTCCTTGCGGCCGTAGAGACGCCCGATCGCCTGCGACTTGCTATCGCAACAGTTGTAAAGCGACGGTCGGCTCTCCCGTGCTCCGTCCTGCCGTCGAGACGTCAGACAGCACACGTACAGCCGTTCAGTCCGACGAACAGATGTAGGACAGCGGGTGATCGGCAATCGTAAATCTCATTTTTGGAGACTGGTTGTTAGTAACAACCCGAGTTTGAAATTGAACAGACCTGTAAGATTATTTTCCTTGGTAATTGTTACACATTATATAATAACCTGTGATGATGGATATTTTACGTAGACGGGCATGGAAAAAAAGGCTTACCAGCTTTTTTACCGTCATCGGCTCTGTTCGGCCGTCGTCAGCTATGTTCGGCCGTCGAAGACGCTGAACGGCTTCCGCCAGCTCTGACCGGTCCTTATCGTAGGTACTCGGCCGTGATCGGAGCCGTTCAACTCTTTCCGGCACCGTACGGCGGTATAAGGAGATTTATGAATGCGAACGTGTGCGGTAGGCTGCAAACAGCGTCGTACGAGTGCGAACAGCTTTACGGCAAAACGCCGTTTTCCCGTCGAAAGACGTCGTTTCGCGTGGGCCGAGCCGATTTACGACTTATTCGCTGTTATTGCGTTGACATAAAGCTTTTTCCGTACGCGATTTGCCGAAACGGCGTCGACTAGTTTGGGGAGACCCTAAGTCCGCGCGCCAGCGCGATGCACCACCGCCGTTGCTTAGCAACGAATATGCACAACAAATCACCGTACCAAGCTAACTGAAGCTAGGTAGTTGATGGTTGGATGCCAAGACGTTGTGTCACAATTTGACGTTAAAAAACAAAAGAAGGTTGCTTTACAGTCCTAGGTGTGTAAGGCAGTATGAAATTCTTTTACATATCATCTTTACTCATCGCTCCTGATATGTAGTATTTCCGGACCTAATTTGACGTAAGTCATGTCATCATTTTCATAGCAAGTTTGAGAAAAGGTAATTTACAACTCGTGTTGATTTAACTTCGGTCGTGTCCAATCCACTAAACCGCTTAAATAAGCTTAACTCCTCCTCTAGGTCCTAATCTAGTGATCCCGAGTTATTATAAGAGATATTAAGAAATAATAATAAATATTATAGAACATTCTAGCACAAATTGACTAAAGTCCCACAGTAAGCTCAATAAGGCATGTGTTGAGGGTACTTAGACAACGATATATATATATAATATATAGATAATTAAATACATAGAAAACACCCATGACTCAGGAACAAGTATCTATGCTCATCAGACAAATAAATGCCCTTACCAGAATTTGAACCCGGACGAGCTTCATAGGCAGGGTAACTACGCACTAGGATAGACAGGTTGTCAAAAGTTAGAAGATAAGGAAAGAGATCAGATGAAGAAAACGCCTTGTGGTAACAAGAATCGTGTTAAAATAATAATAATATGCGCATGCGCAATGAATTGGCGGAGAAAGCCTCTTGCGGAAACTGCACGTTGACGATGCAGCGTTTGTGTCCTCAGCAGCGGGCAAATTAATTGAAGAAATTAAAAAAAAAGAAACTAAAAACCTTAATTTATTTTTTCCATCGAAAAATTGCCCTTCCTCCGTTTTGACGGTTCCGTACTCAAAAGGTAATAACAGGACCCTATTACTAAGACCACTGTCCGTCTGTCTGTCACCAGGCTGTATCTCATGAACCTTGATAGTTGAAATGTTCGCAGGTGATGTATTTCTGTGGCCGCTATAACAACGCATACTAAAAACAGAATAAACGTGATACCTACAACAAACGTAATTTTTTTGCCGTTTTCTGCATAATGGTACGGAACCCTTAGTGGACGATTTTTTCGAAAAAACGAAATCGAGCAAAAAGAAGTTTTTTTTTATACTACGTCGGTGGCAAACAAGCATACGGCCTGCCTGATGGTAAGCAGTATCCGTAGCCTATGTACGCCTGCAACTCCAGAGGAGTTACATGCGCGTTGCCGACCCTAACCCCCTCCCACCCTCGTTGAGCTCTGGCACCCTTACTCACCGGCAGGAACACAACACTATGAGTAGGGTCTAGTGTTATTTGACTGCGGTTTTCTGTAAGGTGGAGGTACTTCCCCGGTTGGGCTCTGCTCTAGATCTGGAATGACATCCTCTGGCTGTGCCCTACCACACAAAGCGAGATGATATTCACAATGCCCATACCTCTCTTTTGGAGGTAGTTTAAGGACTAGTCGTTTTGAAATGAGAGCGTAACTACGTTTGTATGGAGAACCCAGCTTGTTGCGGACCCTACATATAATATATAGATGTATATTTTTTAAATTTAGTATGTAACTTATATGTATTGCTTTGCGAGAAACAAAAATGCAGTAAATAAATAAATGCTTATTCGATATGTTGTTTGTTTTGATAGCTTTAGTTTTTTTAGGTTTATGCCTTTTTTGTGACACTAATGGTCTAAAATATACCCTTAATTCTAATTTTATTTCATCTATATTTATTTAAATTGTAGCTCCAAGCTTTTACCTAGATTCTCAGATCAGACCTAACCGTCAATGCCAAGATCCAGGATGTCATTACACGTATGACATAAAAGCGTGTCTAGACTTTGAGATAATTGTATGTACATGTGTCCGAGAATAGTATGTTAAATAGACTTGTCTGATCATATGTTGTTAACTGTCTGACATGTGATGTAATAGGTTTTTGATTTAATCATAGAGAAATAAGCTAACTCAGAGTGTTGATTTCTAACAAAGAGAAGTAGATATAAAGGTGGATTGGTGAAATTTTGTAGCCACAGAAAATTTACTGCCATCTTTAGACACATGATTAAAACTTTTAGAACGCCATTATCTAAAGTTAAATATAAATAAATCGGCCAAGAGCATATCGGGCCATGCTCAGAGTAGGGTTCTGTAGTTACTCTTCCGTCACAATAAGCTAAACTGGAGCTTAAAGTATAGTAGATTATTAACCAAGGGATGAACTGTGGATAGTACGTCTTTTTACTATGAAGGGGAAACTTTTTACGATAACTCAAAAACAGCTAAACTGATCATGTCTGCTATAGTTTTCATTTAATGTCTTTTTTAAGCTCTACTTCCACGATTTTTTTCATATTTTTTTAACCTACAAATGTTAGAGGGGGGGGGCACATTTTTCTTTCGGAGCGATGAGCTCCGAATATATCCACTTATATCAAAATATTAGTTTTGAAAGACCTTTCAAACGATATCCCACACTGTAGGGTTGAAGCAAAAAATAAATTCACCCCCACTTCACGTGTAGGAGAGGTACCCTAAAAAAATTTTTTGATTTTGTTGTACGACTTTGTCGGCTTTATTGATGTATACATCCATGCCAAACTTCAGCTTTCTAGCACTAACGACCACGGAGCAAAGCCTCGGACAGACAGACAGATAGACAGACGGACATGGCGAAATTATAAGGGTTCCTAGTTGACTACGGAACCCTAAAAAGTGGTGACATCTTACCGGGTATTACCCAAAATTGGGGCGCCATCGCTCAAAAAGATAAGTGAAAGTGAAAAGATAAGGATGAAAGTCAAATGGCGTTCTAAAAGTTTTAA
The DNA here is from genome assembly GCF_033807575.1 of Cydia pomonella. Lineage (NCBI taxonomy): Eukaryota > Metazoa > Arthropoda > Insecta > Lepidoptera > Tortricidae > Cydia > Cydia pomonella. The sequence goes on from NC_084728.1 coordinate 1,852,575, forward strand.
TCATCTGTCGAAATATGGCAGTAAATTTACTGTGACTACAAAGTTTTCTTTGACAATCCACCTCTACTTCAAAATTCTCTTTGCTTCTAGATAAACATCCATTTATAATACATTTTAAGCCAGCTTAGCAACAATTTATTCATGATAATTGAAGCTTAATAACTAAAATTTTTAAGAAAGTTTATAAAAATATTTTCGTAAGTTTAATAATTTTGATTTTATTTAATGAATAATGTTAATTTAATTAATTTGTATTTCTGATTTAATTTAATTAATATTTCAATTTTATTTTATGTAATTTATATGAAAATATTTAAATTGTTTGTTGTTTTGTGTTTTTGTATATGGATCTTGTCTGAAATAAATGCTTTTTATTTATTTATTTATTTAATCATACCCTCCATGCAACTTATAATCATTAAGTACGGAAATCCATTATATGGAGTGAGCACTCTAAGCTTAGGTACTTATTTCTCCATGACCTAGTATATATGCAGTGGAACCTCGATAACGCAAAATTCAAGGCAAACACAGAAAATGAATTTTATTATATTCGGGAGTTAAATTTCTGGTGCTAAATAGTGCAATTATTTAAAAATTTTATGACGCTAATAATAAGAATTAGTTTTGACTTCGATTTTAATTTCGTCTATAATAAATGAAGTACTTAAATTATTATAAGTAACAGTACCAAATAAAACTTTATCTGTTATTCAATGTAAAATTTCCAATAGAATATACTGCCTATTCAATATCTATTAAAAAATAAACAAAATAGTACAAATGTAGGTATAGCAAAGTACAATAGTAGAAACCCTGTACAAAAGAAAAATTCTTAAATATACGCAATATACAAGAAAACAATGCTTTTGCGTCGAAAAAATGCTGAAAATATACACAATATACAACGAAAAAATGGTTTCTAATAATCTGATGAAGTAAGAGTAAAAAATACTAAAAAATATACACTAGAATAAACACTGTATTTACAAAAGCTACAAATAATATAATGTTGTTTTGTCTTACCCCACCAGAATAGTAATACGTTAATATGTTTGACATAATGCATTTGTCCCTCTCACACTTGCATATATGCTAGTAAGAGACAAACGGATTATATCATACTAAACAGATCATAGAAAATAGAGTTAGTGTGTTAGTATTATATACAAAAAATATACAAATGATTGTTAATAATATAGATGTGAGAAAGCAAGACATAGTTAGAGAAGAGCAAGAAGAATATAAATATATTACTATATACAAAGTACCTGATGACGTCACGGCATATCTGGAATCTAGAATGTTCTAGAGCTTTCTATCTATGTCTTGCCGAACGACCACATCTGAGCTCTGTTAGTAGGGGACTATTGTAGCTTTTTAGTGCCTTATCACAGCATAAATATAAAATAATACTCATAATTTCTTTGAATATTCAATAACAGCACTTTTAGTCCTATAAGTTATTAAGACGGCACTTTAATGACACTTTGCACTTTAAAGAACTTAAAGTGCAGCACTTTGATGGCACTTCATGTCTTTTATTAAAGTTTAATAACACTACACACACATTTTGCATGTAATACAATATAGTACTATATAAATAAATACATAATGTCCTTATTGTAAATATGTGCATGTGTAGTTATCATTGTTCTATAAACAGTGCTACTGTAATCTGTATTTAATCTCTTTTTTACATAAGTGCCATAAAAGTGCCAAAAATTAAATACCTAAAGTGCTGCGGCGGTATCATGGTCGCCTTTTTATCATTTGTCATGTCATACGTCACTTTCGTACTTACCCTACATACTTATTAGAACGTGACAGGCATGATGATAGATGATAAAACACCGAACATCTGAGTGAACAGTGTACATACACACTTTAGGTAATCGAGAAAGCATTACAGTAAACCTTTAATATTTTTTTTTTCCAAAAATAAGATAACAAATATGCTGTAATAAGGCGCATCAGCTACAAATCCCCAAAACTCCAAAAAACTTACTTTCATCGTTTATCACAGGCCCGTAACTCTCGCCCGAAAACTCAATGCTGTTCGAATCCTGGACCCCCAGGATCCCAGCCTTCGCAACTCTGTGGCAGCATCCTTTAAGCAATCCCCCACAGGATCCCTCGAGCAAACCACCCACCATCCAGCAGTAGAAAAAAAACTCGCAAGTCCCGCCTTGCGAACAATTTTTCTCATCCTGTCTATCCTCTTTCTGAGGTTCTACTTTCGACGGTTCCGTCGACAAAATTCTACCTTTTCTAATTGAACTGTATACTGGCACTGGTTTTGTACTAATGTCTTTTAAAATATCACGCATTCGAGACATCTGCTCGTCTGTGATTGGCTTAAATTTGGGCAGAGCGTCAGTTGCGTTTGAAATGTAGTTTCGTTTTACGTATGGCCTTTTTATTTCTGTTTGAACGAACATGGGTTTTGAGAGTGTTCGTTTTTTAAAATCCATTCTTTGGATGTCGAGAGCTCGGTGGTCGTTGGCATCTGTGCGAAAAAAGAATCATATGAATTATGACGTCAATCATGGAAGGTTCATTATTTGAGTGTTTTTGCAAAATGTCATTTTCGTGGACAGAATGCGTCATTTTCGTCGCCAGAATGTGTCATTTTCCTGGACACTTTTTTTAAAGTAGCAGTAGCATTTTGATGGAATAATTTAGGCTATCGTTCAACCAAATAACTTCGTGAGACCCCGCGTACTAAATTTTGTACATATTCTGAACTTTACGAGTAGGTACATATTTTGAACTTTTTAATAAATCATTTTACAAAATGGCTGCTGGGTCTTAGGATAACTGAAAAATCTGATGCTAATATCTAAAAAAGTCCATAAAAGTGGGGTATTTGAAACACTCAAATAATGAGACTAAAAACTAAAAAAAAAGAAACAGTATTAAAGCGTAGTAACAAAGCGTCAGAGACGTGCGTGTTTTAGAAAAAAAGTGCATTTTTTAATTATTTTATTTTAATAACTTGCTGCATGCTGTATTTATTACTTCTAGAAATGTGTAACGCTTTGACACTTAGTTAACTAAGAAAAAAGAAGATATAATTGTTATTTTAACACTACGTATCTACATATTTTTATTATCTGAAGGTTGTCTGGAAGAGATCGCTGTTTAGCGATAAGTCCGCCTGTTGTTACCTACATATTTATACCTTTACATACTTTGTACCATTTTTTTTTTTGTAGTGTGCAATAAAGCATTTTATTATTATTATTATTATTTTACATATTTCATATAATCTTAAATTGGAGAATTTAAAGAAGAAAGAAAAAAGAACAAAAAATTTTGTAACTGTACTACAAAGTTAAAAAAGAGAAAAATTCAATTATTTAATAGAAAATAGATTTTAAAATAAATAATAGCATTTACACTATATACGTCTTTGATTATGTGTAATATATTTATTTAATCTTTATTGCACAATACATGAGGGTACAAATGGCGGACTTAATGCCTTAAGGCATTCTCTACCAGTCGACCAATGGGTTAAACCAGTAAGATTAAGTAGGTCCAGTGTCTTTTAAAGTAAATGAATTTGTAACCAAGACTATAGATGAATGTAAACTATATATTGATAAACTTACACATATACTTAATACAAATAAACATACATATATTAATACATACATAATTATACCAAGTATGAATCATTAAGTTGATGAAGAAGAATATAATATAAGCATTTTAATTTGTGTACGTGAGGAAATATTCTATTTTTGTATTTTATAGTATGTTCAGTGTAGGTAAGTGGTTGAAATACATAGTAAGCTATAATATTGTTTATTATGTGTCCTGTCTTTACATTATAATATATACAATATGTACCTAATAAACAATGACCATTGATAAAATCAATGACCCATTCATAGTACGTAATAAAATTTCATTGAATAGGGAAACCTAAGAAAGGGAGAATATTATGAAACAAAATATGTATAAGTAAATAAAACATCCGCGATTACATAGCTATTTGTTTTACAACAGGTCTATTAAATTTACATGCGTTTTACGTACGTGTAAAACAGTTCCTATTACATATGCATTGGTAGTTCCTAAATAGATTCGCTCGAGTTAACCAAATAACTATAAAACTAATCCTTTTTTATTGGAATTATTAATGTAAACGTATTAATCGTTGCATAAATATGCTGAGTTGGGTTTCGTGATGTTCACTTAATTTTTGTTTTCTCTGTATTTTGTTGTCTATTTATTTAAATATTAAAATTAAATTTTACACAAATACATCGCCTCCCCGCCCCGGTGCGAAGGTGCCCATGATGCTTGCAGCATTTCCACGCAGGATTACCATGGACAGCCTTTGCACAGTTTATTTAAACTATAAGTATTGCACAATATAAAACTATACAAATGTTGCACTCAATTCACTCAATGCAGCATATATATATGTATAAGATACGTTTAGGATCTTGGAAAGATCTTTAAAAGATCGATAACTAAACGACATGTTTAAATTGACATTTATTTCGATTCCGCTGTGATCCCAATAAGATCTATCTACGATATTTCCAACGTCAAACTTACATTGGTTGCCCGAATCGAGCAGCTTCTGTCAATTATACGACATACAAACGATATCTAAATGAGAACTTATCTAAACCTGAACTTATCGTTATCGTATCTCATTCTTCGAATCGAGCCGTAAAATCAATCTTTATTTCACGTCAAAGAAACAATTTTCGGACCAACATCATATAATAACAGTGCATCGAAATGTCAATCTTATTTTGAACTTTAACTTCAATGTGTAGAGTCTAAAATCCGATACAGATGGTCAAACGAAAGTAAGGGTATGACGTCAACACCCGGACATAGTGAGTGCCGTGGCTTTGCTTATGTTTAATGGCTACCTTTTTTAGAATGTTATGGGTGGTCTTATGAATTAGAGGTAATAAAAATATATTTTTTCTGCCCTCCGGACGGAAAGCGACAACTTTGCTCCCGCTGCGCTAAACGAAGTTGCCGCTTTCCGCATCCGTTCGAGCAGAAAAATAGTCTGCGCACCACGGGAGGAAACGTAGGACACTCCATCCCGCGTGTTTGCCACCCTCGCCTTCAGCTCGGATAACAATTTTCCACACGGCCCGCAATTTCCTACTTTTCTTCCCTTGGGACACAAATAACTATTGCCTTTTAAAAAGAACGATATTCTTTAGCTTGTTAATTGCCTACCTATATAAAAAACTAGGGCACAGAGGGTTCCGTTCAAACTCTCAATTATCTCCTCTAACAAAAAACATGACAGCCTTTTACCAGAAGTATATGAAGCATAAATCTGAACAGCGCCAACTATCGGTAAATTGCCTAACTAATTTGGGATACTTTTTATTATGTGAACCGATTAAAAAAAAATGTTTTATTTTAAAGAAGCTGTTTTTAAAATTCAAAATTCAAAAATTTATTCTGCAAGTAGGCCTCAAGGGCTCTTTTACAAGTCAATACAACATTTATAGTAACATCATATAGTGACATGAATAATACATAACAACATTTATAAATACAACAGCCAATACCTGGGTAAACATTACATTATAATAATCTTAAAATAAATAATTACTACAATACAATAGAGATGAATAGTCTCTATGGTTAAAAACACATTCAATCTGGAGATGTAAAAGGTCCCCAATGTCAGAGTACTAATACTAATAAAATTTGGAGGTGTAAAGTCTCTCCAAGTTTCAAAATAAAATTTTCATAACTATTCCAAATTTTAAATCGATAGCTTACATAGTTCTCGAGGTGTAGTGACAGACGGACGGACCAACAGAGTCGTAGGGTTCTTGTTGTAGCTTTTTGCCACGGAACCCTAAAAAGGACGTAAAAGCAGTGCCAATTATTCTAGCCACAGATTTTATGACTGCAATAGATGGTGTACAGTCAAGTGTAAAAATATGGGTGTACACATCTTACTCAAAAGTATCTTATTCCAGTGTAATAAGAGCGTAGTATCATATTTATGAGACGATTCTCTCGATATATATTTTTGCAGCTGACTGTACTGTACAGTCAAATATTTATCCAGTAGGTAGCTGAATGGTTAAATTTAGTGCTTGACAGCAACGTCAAGTTAAAGTTTTCGATTTATGCCACACGAAATACCCTTCAACGCGCACTAAGACAGAATCTAGTATGTCAGTTCCCAAAACTGTAATACGGCCAAATCCTTATTAACCAATTCTGTTTTTGTGAAAGATCTTAAGAAGAAATCATGTCATGAGTCAGCATCCGGTCAGCCATCTTACATAACGGTATTACACATAAATAAATGCAGAGATGTCCTTTCATAATCATATACGCTAACTCAGTTATTACACTGAGGTATCCGCACTTCGGTGTCCCGCTCGCACTCGGGGCGTGTGGAACCAATGTGAAAATCACCTAAAAGATACTACTAAATCTATGTCAGCGGATGTAACGACACGAAGGGAGTCATCGAGAAGATAAAAGAGATGGAACCATAGAGAGAATGGGAAGAAGAGACTGGACGGAAAGGTAAAGGTACAGCCATTTGAGATTACTGAAGTACTGACGGGTATCATTACTGGTCATATTGGAAAGAAGCAGTAGGGATTCGAACTGAAAAAGCAGCCGACATTCGAGTCACTCTCCGTTGGATTCGGTGTGGTGTTGTTTGTCTTTACATCTGAATATTTTTTTACACATGCAGCCTGTGGACAGACTATACTAAGAAAACATTTAATTCTCTGCGCGTCCAGTATAACAACAGATTCAGGTTACTGTTGGGGCTACCACGCTTTTGTAGCGCATCTGAGGGCCTACCGCGAAACACGTTCGACGTGTTGCCTTTCTGTGGCACTTGTAAATTCGTAAGTAAGTGTGACAGGGAGGCAACACGTCGAACGTGGTTCGCGGTAGGCCCTCAGGTATGTTCGCAGAGGTACGCGTGGACAGCTTTATCTCAATAATACGCCAGCGAACTGCTTCCCAGATGCGCCACGTGCTGGAGCACCAACAGTCTCCTGAATCTGCCGTCAGTGCCCGGCTAGTACAGTCTGGATGCACTGGAATTCCATTCACATGGAGTCAAGAGGCATTGTATATACCGTATTTTAAGTGGTCTGTAAGTTGCTAACGTATATAATAAGACTTGTTTGTTACTAACATTTCTATGGACTAATTATGTCTGATGTAAATAAATTGAATTGAATATAGGACATTGTATTTGTGTGTATTTGCTTACGTATAAGTGAGTATAACATTCACTAACCTAGCCCCGACCTTTTCCAACAAAAACTGTTGATTCTCTTGACACAACTAGGGAGAAAAACAGGCGTTTGCGCATGACATGCTCACACGCATGCGTCATTATGTCTAGCAATAATAGTTTAGGGGGGGGGGGTTACTTGCAAATAAACTTTCAATGCATATAATCATAGGTCCTTTTAATTAACCGGACAAGTGCGAGTTGGACTCGCCCACCGAGGGTTCCGTACCTTTCAGTATTTGTTGTTATAGCGGCAACAGAAATACTATCTATCTACTATCACGGTTCATGAGATACAGCCTGGTGACAGACGGAGGGACAGCGTAGTTTTAGTAATAGGGTGCCGTTTTACCCTTTGGGTACGGAACCCTTAAAATGTTTCTAAAACGAGCTGAAAGCGAGTTTCATGAAATCATCACAAGATCATTTCACATTTCTTGCTTTTTTAGGGTTCCGTAGCCAAATGGCAAAAAACGGAACCCTTATAGATTCGTCATGTCCGTCTGTCTGTCCGATTATGTCACAGCCACTTTTTTACACAAATATATTTTAAAAGCTCTCTACGAGTGTTAAGGAAGGTATTTGATGATCACACACACAATAAAACGTCTAATGAGGTCAGATCAACATTATTTGTTTTTCAGAAATGTTCGAAATTTGAAAATCATTATTTAATCTATATCGATATTATTATTATACATTATTAAGTATTCATAAATAGCAAATTGATGTTATACACGGTGTTACACTAGGAATCCGAACGATTTTAACGGCGCATTTCTGAGGCCAGAAGGCAAAAATGTTATAAGTATAAGTTTAAGTAAATTTCGCCAAAAAAATTCTTTTTTAAATTTTTTGAATGTTGTGTTGAACATAAAAAAATAATGTTATGTAAAAATTGGCACTAACATAGAATTATTTCGTTTTTGTAAAACCTAGTTTTTGTGTTACTTGTCACTTTTTGACAAATATCATAAGGATATTTAGACTACGCCCCATAATGGCAACATCGCGATCAAAAAGGCGTTTTGCACTAAGTTACAATATTTATTTTAAGTTATTTTCTTAATTAGTATTAACTCTGAAACTAGGCGAAATCCAGAAAAGTTTATATGACATTTTAGTCTCTAAATGATCAGGAATACACTGTTAAAATCTTTTGATTTCCTCACGTTACACCGTGTATATAAGGTAAGAACAAAACAGTTTATTTTTATTCTAGCGGTAAAGTGCGGTTTTGGACGCATCATAGAGGGTTTAAATAAATAAATAAATATTATAGGACATTATTACACAAATTGACTAAGTCCCACAGTAAGCTCAATAAGGCTTGTGTTGAGGGTACTTAGACAACGATATATATAATATATAAATACGTAAATACATAGAAAACACCCATGACTCAGGAACAAATATCCATGCTCATCACACGAACAAATGCCCTTACCAGGATTTGAACCCGGGACCATCAGCTTTGCAGGCAGGGTCACTACCCACTAGGCTAAACCGGTCGCCAAAAGAGTTTATGATATGTGTGTAGATAATTAATATTAAATAACTTATACTCACTCACGCTAACTCAGAAAGAAGAGAGCCAGCTCTTAATGGCGGAGAGGAAAAACTAGCGGTAGATTCTGGGGCCTATCAGAGATGAAGATGGAACTTGGAGGCATTGGAAGTATAGGGAGCTAGAGGAACTGGTTGCGGTGCCCAAAATAATTGGCGAGATCAAAGCCACACGACTCCGCTGGCTCGGTCACCTAGAGAGGATGGGAGAGGATCGTGCTGTGAGAAGAGCGTATGTGGGGCACCCGGGTGGAAAACGTCCGTCTGGGCGTCCCAGATACCGCTGGAGTGACGAAGTCCTAAAAGACCTGTTTGCCCTCGGAATACCCAACTGGCGTGAAGTGGCGCAGGATAGGGCAGAGTGGCGCTCTCTTGTGTCCGAGGCCAAGATCCTGTTTGGGTCACTGAGCCAGTGAAGTAAATAAATAACTTTTTCTCAAACTTGCTATGAAATGATGACATGACTTACGTCAAATTAGGTCCGGAAATACTACATATCAGGTGCGATGAGTAAAGATGATATGTAAAGGAATTTCGTACTGCCTTACACACCTAGGACTGTAAAGCAACCTTCTTTTGTTTTTTAACGTCAAATTGTGACACAACGTCTTGGCATCCAACCATCAACAAATTTAGGTACGGTACGGTGATTTGTTGTGCATATTCGTTGCTAAGCAACGGCGGTGGCGCATCGCGCAGGTGCGCGGACTTACGCGCGTAGGGCACCGCTGGTAGAGTGGCGAGCCGAGTAGTTCGCCACAAAACAAATTGACTACATTTTTTGTTTTGATTGCAAGTTTTAGAAAAGCACTATACAAATCTCGGTGAGAAACGGGGTTGCCGGCCGCGTATCTCTATCCGGTATATATCTACTTGGCCTGCAACCCTACGTTTCTCGGCCTCTATAGTAATGTACTAATACGAATACGTGACTGTTCTACGGACGCTACCTCACTTTCCCGCGTAACTCTATACAATTACCTCAAAATGTACAAATCGTTGTAATCGTCCAAATGTTACATACGCGGTTATCATCCGTGACAGACGCTTCACTTAAACCCAACCTTAACTCGTCGGTGTAAGGTTTAAAATGGCTTGGAAATAATATTGCGTACATAGCTTACGATAGAACGGAGTATAGTAATTTCTTTGTTAGCTAATAATATAAGTTCGTGAAGGTTAGAAGGTTTAGGGACTGTTTTATAATGTCCAAGTATAAAGTATTGGATAGCTATACTCTGTATCTTTGGGTATTTAAAAAAAGGTAAACAAAATCTACCCTCAAATGGGTCCTTAAGCCAGTTGAGGGTAGAAAACATTACATGATCAAATAATGTAGGTTTAAAGTCAGGTCGTTCAGTAACAGATTCATACGGTTTTGTATTTGGTTGGTTAACCTATAAATATTAAATCTAACCTAAAATTTACACATTGTTTGTTTACTTTTATTCAAATACCTTAAGATACAGAGTATAATTAACAAATAAATTAACTGCCAGATAAGACTTCCTACAAAACTTAATACTATATCTACCAGTTAAGCTTATTTGAAGATTGAAAAATGCCCACGATGACTTTATTCGTCAGATAAGTGGCAAGTAGCTTATCAGGGCTTTACAAGGTTGTTTTACAAGGGGTCAAAGTTGTTGTATAACTTCCTCATATTGATACCTGAGAAAGTGAACATTTTCAAAATTGAATTACGAGTGTAAGTGGTTGGAAATGTGGAATTTAGAGCGTTGCGAGGGTTTTAAAGTACAAATTTATGATTGACTACAATTTATTGAAGTCGTTTTAAGAGCCCATCAACGTGCTCACTAGCGCCACTGCTAAATAATTGTGATTGTTTATATTTAACGATAGATATTTAAAAAAGGGGGCCGCTTAGTACTGTATTTTGTATTTAAGTACCTTTTGAATACATCAAACTAGTTTTTATGTTGCTGGATTCGTCGATCAATGAACTCAAAACAAAAACGGCCGTTTTAACTTTGGACGCCTAGGTTGACGAATCCAGAAACGTAAAAACTATTATGATGTATTCAAAAAGTACTTAAATACAAAATACAGTACATAGCGGCCCCCTTTTTTAAATATCTGTTGTTAAATTTAAATAATCAGAATTATTTAGCAGCGGCGCTAGTGAGCACGTTGATGGGCTCTTAACAAGATAAATTGTTTTGATACTCATTACTGGCTCAATCAATTATATTCACAAATACTTTTAGCGTATATTATTTATATTCAAATTTTTTGTATGACTGGTTCAAAAATGAATTGGCACAATTATTTTTTCACTTTCATTTATTTATATAAATGAAATGTCTCTCCTAAGTAAAAATATATAAAAATACAAACAGTAAGTAAAATTATAGGTACCTTCCATATTTCGTTAAATCGCTGTGACATACAGAATAAAACAAAAATAGTGTAGACCCGTTTAAGGGCATATTAGATATCATGTTCTTAGGAAAGTAGAAGAAAAAATGTTTAGACGCGAAAAATATTTTTTTTCAGACAGGTCATTCTAGTCGGCCAACCCTCCAAATAAAGTTCAAATTTTTTTTGCGACAAAAACTTATACCTAATCAGATTTTTTTGTCGCAAACGATCCCCACTATTTTTTACACCTTGTATGGACAGATAAGTCAGAAATCATCAACCTTTTTACCTTGACACCCATCTTTAAACACACATTCAAAAGGTTTACGTTTCCTGCATTGTGGGAAACCCCTCGAAGTCAATGACTAGAGCGAGACAGCGCTAGTCAGAGCGAGAGGACGTAGTGAAATCGTCTGCCATGTTACTCAATGCCGTGTTTGTTTCTACTCCAAGTGTAATTCATGTCATCGATTGTAAAATTGCATGTAATAGTTATTTAAATCATATGCATGCAATATATCTGTGGCCCTAGTGAAAAAGGGTACAAGTCTCTGGCAGTTTAGGTGTATAAGGGCATAAGTGTTACGTGGAACTTACACCCCTTTACACCTGCGCTGCCAGAGACTTGTACCCTTTTTCACTAGGGACACAGATATGTAGTGATCGAAAGACGACCGATTTGGCCTAGTGGGTAGTGACCCTGCCTATGAAGTCAATGGTCCTGGGTTCGAACCCCGGTAAGGGCATTTATTTGTGTGATGAGCACAGATATTTGTTCCAATTCAATTCAATTATTTATTTGTATCGAATCTAGGGAGATCCATATAGTGTTAGTACAGTACAATGAATTTTAAAATTTATTTATTGACGACCGGTCTGGCCTAGTGGGTAGTGACCCTGCCTGCCTATGAAGCCGATGGTCCCGGGTTCAAATCCTGGTAAGAGCATATATTTGTGTGATGAACACGGATATTTGTTTCTGAGTCATGGGTGTTTCTATGTATTTAAGTATTTATAATTATAATATATTATATATATCGTTGTCTAAGTACCCTCAACACAAGCCTTATTGACCTTACTGTGGGACTTAGTCAATTTGTGTAATAATGTCCTATAATATTTATTTATTTATTATTTATTGGGGTTAGTGACATAGAATTTACAAATAACTTACACACACACACACATGGCACATTAAGACAACACAAAAAGTAGTATAATAAATAATATCATAAAATAAATAAAATCAAATCTAGGCAATCTAAATGCACCATTTCGCAGCATCTGTTATTGCCACATGCAGACTATCTGTCTATTATTAACCATTATGTTACTGAGTCATGGATATTCTCTATGTATTTAAGTATTTATATATTATATATATCGTTATCTGAGTACCCACAACACAAGCCTTCTTGAGCTTACCGTGGGACTTAGTCAGTCAATGACGACCGGTTTGGCCTAGTGGGTAGTGACCCTGCCTACGAAGCTGATGGTTCCGGGTTCAAATCCTGGTAAGGACATTTATTCGTGTGATGAGCATGGATATTTGTTCCTGAGTCATGGGTGTTTTCTATGTATTTAATTATTATTAATATTTATATATTATATATATCGTTATCTAAGTACCCTCAACACAAGCCTTATTGAGCTTACTGTGGGACTTAGTCAATTTGTGTAATAATGTCCTATAATATTTATTTATTTATTTATTTATTTATTAATGTATAATGCATGACCGATTCCTAAAATAATAATAAATAATTATTACTCTGTCAATAAGAAAATAACACTCATTAATTTTGAACCTACGAAAGTCTGACATCTTATTTTCATATTAATAAGCGAATTTGTGAATTAATTGTACTCAATATTAAGTTTGAAATGTACTACTATATACAAAGTTGTCCTTTAGGTAAAGTACAGGGTGTTTATTAAGTCACCTGGGGCCCATTTCTCGAACGGTATTAGTCTACTATTATTAGTGTATAGTTCGAAGACTAATAATATTAGTCTAAAACCGTTCGAGAAATGGGCCCCCGCAATAATTTACGGGGTGAATTAAGGTCATACTGAGCAAATTTTACTGTGGAACCAACCCAGAAATCGCTCCTAACAGAATGCGCAAACGTGGAGTCACGGGATATGCTTAGCCTAATATGACCCACAAAATTTATGTAAATGTATGTAACTGATTTTTAAAAAACTTTTTAACAAAAAAAAAAACCGACTTCAGAAATTACCAAAAGCGCCATACATGTACCTATAACATTTGAAGAGTTCCCTCGATTTCTCCAGGATCCCATCATCAGACCCCGACTTGGTGCCAACGGGACCATCTCGGAGTTATACCCGTTCGATTATTAAAAAATAATTTGAAAATCGGTTAACGATTCTCGGAAATATCGAGTACCATACATACAAAAAAAAAATCAGTCGGATTGAGAACCTCCTCCTTTTTTGAAGTCGGTTAAAAATTTAATTTATTTTACTTTATTATTTTGATGATATATTTACTACCTGGCACCCGATGATGTCTATTCTATGTAGTTTCATACAACTGTATGAAAGACATCAACGCGTTGCTGCATGCGCCTGAGTGTATTGAATACAATAAATAAAGGTTTCTTTTTTTTGCCACTTTTTTATGTGACCTTTTATGCCACTTTTTAGCGTTCTAAGTTTTAACTATGTGTCGAAAGATGGCAGTAAATTTACTGTGGCTGGTCTGAAATATAATATTTATTTTGATTTAATTTGAATTATGTATAAGCTATCAAACAAATATCTTTAACGTAAATTACTAAGCACTTAAAATTCCACCGGCTATTCCCACTAGGAACATAAAACAGCATGCAACCATACAATCATTTATTTTGACATTAAAATGCATAGCGCGGATGCGTTGTACCGTTATGTTTATGTTTATGCTTGAAGATGTTTTTGAATCTCTATCGTAGGTTTTAGGTATGACCATACATCGGGGTGTTCGGTGCGGGAATTAATAAATATTATATTTCTCTTCTTTCAGACCGATTATTTCCGAAAATATTCCGTTAATAAAAAATTAGTTTTGTTAGACCCATATTCGTTTTGAAAGACCTATCCAATGACACCCCACACTATAGGGTTGAAACGAAAAATAATTCATCCCCATTTTTCGTGTAGGGGCAACCCTAAAAAAAATCATTTTTATAGTTTTTATTTTATGACTTTGTTGGCGTAAGTTATTTACTTATTCGTGCAAAATTTCAGTTTTCTAGCACTAACTATCACGGAGCTAAGCCGCGGACGGACAAACAGACATGGCGAAACTATAAGGGTTCCTAGTTAACTACGGAACCCTAGAAAACACCGTGTATATATTATAGGGAACTCTATCTATCCAAAAATATCGAAATGTGATGAAAATAAAAATAGTTAATTATAGCACATATTTAAAAAAAAACAGGGTGTTTATTTAATCACCTGCAAATAATTTACGGGGTGAATATATAGGTCATACTGAGCAACTTTTACTATAGGACCAATCCCGAAATCGCAAAAAATTAATTGTCTGTTTCATTTTGGCTGTCTGACCTTGTTATTTTCTATGGGAGAATAATTTTTTTTCGCGATTTTTGGATTTATCCCATAGTAAAAGTTACTTAATATTACCTATATATTCAGCCCGTAAATTATTGCAGACGACTAAATAATCCCTAAGACGCCGACGAAAATCGGCGGCGTTTCTTTGAAAAACCAGTCGTACATCCAAATAGCATAACTAATAGATTCTACCGACTGTCGAACTTGACTATTTCCCAATGCTAACCGAAAATATGTACACACATGTCGCAACCGCTTAAACTTTCGTAAGCATACGAAAAGTGCGTCGACCCTTACAAGCTTTAGTGTTCGACCTTTATTAATGAAGCTTCGTGACATGGCAGCCATGGAAAGAAAGAAAAATAGAAAATATATTTTTAATGCCACAGCACAGTACAGTCAGCTGCAGAGAAAAGATACCACTGCATAGAAAATTGTATGCATATGTGCTAACAGACCAATTCCAACAATACCTATAATACCGATACCGATCTAACATGCATCTGAGATTGTTCCAATATGAGATGGTTCCAATCTCCTTTAGAGGACCTGCTGAATTGCGCATTAATTCAACATTTTAGAGCATAATTAAACCAGGATATATGGCGACCCGGTTTTAAATAGGTATGTTTTAAAACGTATTCAAAACGCAAAAATTTGCTGAATGAATGAAAGAAAAAAAAAAACATTTCACATGGTCTGAAAGTGGGTAATTGTTGTCCTAAAAAGTGTACAGAAAATGATACGTTTCTACTCTAGAGCACTGTACTTTCTAAGTACGTCTTATTCTGCTTTTTGGCGATAAGCAGTTATTATTTTGGTTTTAAATGGATTTGTTGTACGATTTCCTCTCTGATAATTAACTCCCCATTTCATAAAGAATGATATTTTTACCTAAATTGTTAATTGAAAGTACCCCCAAGAAATACTACTTAAGTTACTTAGCCGTATTTTTTAAAATGCATTTGTATTTTACTTTCCTAGTGTTTGAAATAAAAAGTAGCGTGTTCAACTCGGGTAAAAGGCACCATTTCATCCCTTGATTAACAATCTACTATTATTAAACGCCACATCATACATAAAAAAGAAGGCTAGAAGAAAAGCTTGTTTGCCACCCACGTGGTATAAAACAGCCACAGGGGCACTTTTACATGTCCAATTTTACAAACAATAAAAATATCAAAATACAATTACAAATATGGAATCAATGAAATATTAGATACTTTATTAGAGATGTATACAGTCTCTAAATGTCGAATTACACAAAAAAAACTATGATAAAAAAATACAACCAACAAATACTAAAATTCTTTAGCGATGTAAAGGATCTCCAAGACTTGAATTCTTATACATATAAATAATTATGCTCTGATAGTTAAGACGACATTAAAAAAAAACTTTCAGGATTGTTTTACAGCACTAGAACCTACGTCCAGTTTAAGTTTGCAAGTTATACCAAAAATACACACTGTATTTTAACACAAAATGTCACGATCAGTTAAGAAGTAATGTAGAATACCGCTTCTTAATACCCCGCTTCCCACTGTGTACTGTAATTGATTAGATTTTGATGCTTAGGTTATTAATAGATTTATTTTGATGTTTAGGTTATTAATAGATTTTTAATGGCTTTACGAATGGCTAAAACCGTTACAGCTATACACCGTGTTTTTTGAATTTAACTTCAGGGTATGGGTTAAAGGTTAAAGAAACTAAATGACATAGTTAATTTTCAAACGTTTTTTTTTGTAAAAAGTATTTTAATGTTGCAAGTAGCGTTTTTGTACGGCCATTACATTTAACCCAACCAAGCAATTGAAAACTGTAACATATAAAAATAAAATTACAATTTTTTTATTTATTATATCTATGCCATTTTGTTATTTTAAACTCACTTTAACCCATACACCGAAGTTTTTTTTTTATATATATACTACGTCGGTGGTAAACAAGCATACGGCCCATCGGCCAAGCAGTCTCCGCAGCCTATGAACCCTTGCAACTCCAGAGGAGCCACACGCGCGTTGCCAACCTCAAACCCCCCACCCCCTCGTTGAGCTCTGGCAACCTTACTCACCGGCAGGAACACAACACTATGAGTAGGGTCTAGTGTTATTTGGCTGCGGTTTTCTGTAAGGAGGTATTTCCCCAGTTGGGCTCTGCTCTAGATCTGGAATGGCATCCGCTGTGCTGTGCCCTACCACACAAAGCGAGATGACATTCACAATGCCCATACCTCTCTTTTGGACGTAGTTTAAGGACGTCCCCGGTCCAAAAAAAGTTAATGGAATTCAATAAAAATACGGCGTATATTCATGCACCACTTTCGCATAATACCATTAAACAATCCATAACATTTAATAAAAACATTCAACCAGTTATTAAGTAGGCAATATTGTCATAGCAACATAACTGACCTGAAAACATCGGAAGTAAAAAACACAATCTCTCAATACGGAACTAAGCGATTACTTAATATTATTACATAGTCACCACAGAAGCTTCCAACGAAAACACAACCTTAATTTAAGCGCATTAGAGTCTATATTTACTTGAGTCGTTTGCAACTTTAGATGGACAACATTACGCAATAAATATGAACTTTGCATGCTGGATTTTAAGGTTATATTTTGTTTGAATTGTTATATAAGAGTGCAATAAGGTTATGGCCTTTGGGTCAACTTAGGTTAAATTGTGTGCTTTATTTAAAGGAGTTATGTAAGGATGTGTCCTCATTTTAAGTTTTTGGGGTAAGTAAACTATATATTTACATACAGTGTAGTACACTCTGAATAATATATTTTTTCTCATAAGTACGTATTTATTGCCATAATATTTATAAGTAGTAGATTGGGATATTCAGAAACAATTTGTACACATATTATTATAGTAACCTTATAGGTAAAACACTTAAGTAAGTCACCTGTTGTATGTAGTTGTGACGTGTTCAAATAGACAATACATGTTTGAAAGACACCCACAAACAAAACAAATGTCTATTCGAACACGTCACAACTACATACAACAGGTGACTTACTTAAGTTTTTTACCTATACAGTAATTATGGGTAGTAGACGTAGTTACGTATTATTAAATATGATTATATACTAAAAAAATTAACTAAGGAATAAACGCGGAATGGAAAATTAAAATAAAACGTATTATTTTGCCAATCCGCGAAACTTAGTAGGCCGGTCGCAAATATACTGTCATAGAAATGATTATCTATGGGATACTATTTGAAATCTATCCTACATTTCCCACGGTTATGATATACACCTACGGGTTATTTCTTTTTTTTTCATTTATTTTTCAAAGGCACATATACATAATCAATTTTAAAGTTACTCGCCAAACTGCTCATGCGGTTTGTTGGCGAGACAGCGCTCATTTTTTACATTTTTATGCACCTAAAAAGGTACCGTACTTAACCCCTTACCGCATATGCAACCTATATACTCGTATATGGCTGATATAATCTTCTACTCTATTGACAGCTATTTAAGTTCAAATTTAAAACTATATTTTTTTATGACACGTTACGGGATTAAGTTGCTATCATTCTATGCTTACATGCCCTAAATTATACAAGTACATAATTTTACAAGAAGATAGACTATGCAAAAACAACAAGTCTAATAATAATAATCATGGGTGCCGTTCAATTTTAATACAAACTTTTAGCATAATTTCATTTAACTACTATTGAAACTCATAATAAAAATTATGTATAAAAACAAAACATATAAAGTCGTTAGTCATACTAATTTAATGACAGAATGCTCTATAATCATAAAAACATTCTTCATAACAATCCTTAGGAATAATTTTACTTGTTATAACATACATTTCGTATAATAATTAAAATATAGTACTAAATTTTGACGAATGGTGACATAGTGTTCTATGATATAAATAAATATTATAAGACATTATTACACAAATTGACTAAGTCCCACAGTAAGCTCAATAAGGCTTGTGTTGAGGGTACTTAGACAACGATATATATAATATATAAATATTTATAAATATATAAATACATAGAAAACACCCATGACTCAGGAACAAAATATCCATGCTCATCACACGAATACATGCCCTTACCAGGATTTGAACCCGGGACCATCAGCTTCGTAGGCAGGGTCACTACCCACTAGGCCAAACCGGTCGTCAAACTATACTTGGTGTCAATCAAACTATAAAATTATACAACAATCTACCTTTTCAACTTCAAAGCTGGTCGCCGTTAGGTACGACGACGAGCGAAGCGAGGAGGAGTGTTAGGTAGAACTGCGACCATATGGGCAGAACCATATGTCTCGGAAAATGTATTTTTGCTTGTTCATTTTCACTAGGCGTTTATATGAAGTTTATCTGAATCCCTTAGGAACCACAGAGGTTCCAACTCACACTGGCCGCTGCTTTGCGGTAAAATGATATATGTCGACAGACGTAAAGTACGGATGTAGGTCAGTTTGACGCTTAGAAAAATCGATTATGTTCCATGCAAATATAATGTTTAAGTTTTTTTTTATTAATTAGTAATTCAGTGTGGTTAAACTTTCAGCAAACTCAATCAAATAAATAAAGTTTATGAACGATTTGCCGTGGTTTGATTGTGAAACCACACCTTCAATATTATGCTGTTGGTTTTCATGAATAAAAAACGTTCTGAGTATAAAATAGTATACAGAGTGAACATTATACTGGTTGCCTGTTATGCAAATACATTACTATGCTACTAAACTATAATTACTTTCGAAATTATGCAATTCGTTTTTATTGTATTTGTTTTTATACCAAATCATAATTTCTGCATATCAAAATTATGCAATTCAAATTATGAAAAATGAAATTTCGCAAATTGTTATTATTAAAAACATTACACACCCAATAATCATACACGTTAGCTGAGGTCAAGGTAAATTATCTAAAAGTATTTTTTTTAATTCGTTCTTTACTTCCATTATGCTATATTTCTTTTCCTCTCTTAACCATTCTATATCTTAAAATTTTAGTTACTATACCATCAAAGGTAGTTAACCTTTGACGGTATAGTAATAACAACAATTTAAAAAAACTTGCGTATATGATCAAATTCTCGATTCCTTCTCACCGTACTGGTTTTTGTCTAACTCTTTCGCCGTTGAGGCAATCCGTCTCTGGAATTCCCTCCGTCTCTTTATTCGACAAGCCCCAAGCAAACCCGTTTTCAAACGACTACTTCGCAAGCATCTTCTGTCAGAAGAACTTAAATAAGGTTCACCATCATGTATATGTACATAATTATATGTATTGGTCTATCTTTTATACATTATATAAGTATTAGTATTTAACTATTTATATATTTTGAATATTATTTGACTTCACGTTTAATTTTTTCCATATTATTTGTTATTATTTTTTCCGGCACCAACATATACAAATGTCTCTGTTTGACCCAATGGTTGACTGGTAGAGAATGCCTTTTGGCATTAAGTTCGCCATTTGTACATTTTTCTTTATGTGTGCAATAAAGTTTAAATAAATATAAATAAATAATTGTAGGATTGCTTGTAAATGGGATCCCATATATATGATCATCATTTCTATAATAGTTTAATTGTGGCCATACTTGTGTGAACTTGTGTTTTAATTACTTATGAATTTCCGCAAAATAATGCCTGTCTTTTAATTAAGGAAGAAATACCATATACACTGTAAAGAAACGTGTGCTGTAAGTTCTAAGCAATGATATATATAAATAATCTATAGATAAATAAATATATATATATAAAATATTAAACATTCACAAAAATTATATTTATGTGTTTATCGCACAAAAAAAATACTTTTAGTGATATTTGAACCCCAAATTTGCAGTGTATCTACTAGACCAATTAGGTCGTCAAATATATTATTATGTTGGTATTTATCACACAAATAAATGCTCTTACCAGGATTTGAACCTAGGACCATCGGCTTAGCAAACACTTCGCTCAGATTAAAGCAGCCGTGTATGGACTATGAAGAAATCTATTTTCCCTAAAAGTCTCATACTAAATATCAGTGTTATAATTTAACACCCAATAGTTAGCACCAAAACCTAAACGTTTTCTTACATGTCATTTAGAACAGCGGTTGTTTGTCAAAATTGTGTAACTATTACGACACACGTAGGTGAGGTTGAATAATAGGTCGTGTGTTCGATTTCGGACAATAACAAATATTGGTTACGTAATTGGCTGTCTGCTTCACAAGCGCTTGTTTTAGATGGTTAGTTTTGGCATTATGTCGGCCCTTTGTAAGCCTTGGCCCTCACAGATGATGTATTATTGGCTTTGAATTAAGAAATGTTTGAGGTAACCCTTATTTAATTGGAAATTCTGATTAAAATAATATATATTGTCCATAATGGAGCTTAAGGTCAAAACTTCATAAACGATTTAATTTTACGGATGTACTGTTGATCGTAAATTTAGTTGATTGTAAATGTTGATCGTAATTTTGATCCGGGTCAAAACACACGTTTTCTATTCAGTAGTCAAAATAAAACTAATTAAAATGGGACATCTTTTGTCCTCAATAATTATGACTAAACAAAAACAAAGGTGAACTTCCCAAAAGGTTCAAAAACATTTTAGAAAAAAATTAGGTACTTATGTAGACAATATTAAAATTAATAAAAGTTAACTTCTTTGGTACATACGTATCCCGTTTTTCGTATTTGAGTCTCAAGTATTGAAATAATGTAGTAAATGTAGTACTTATGTAAAAAGCTTGCGACGCAAAGAATTAACCATACCGGCCGAGCTCTTCAAGCGGCGAAAGTATGCCACCATGAATAGTGGTTGCATATTTGAGCCGTTTGGGGTTGAGACTCTGGGGCCCTAGAGGGAAGAGCCCACAGGGTCTTCAAATAATGTACCCGCAAGTTACTGGAATTGACGAGTGACCAGAGGGCTGGCTCATATCTAGCACAGTGGATCAGAATTGCGATAAAACGTGGCAATGCTAACCACGCACGCTGCACGCTGCCAATACACGGCGATTTGGGGCATATTTTCTAGTTCAGTTCAGTTCAAATATACTTTATTCATGTAGGCCTAGCAACAAGCACTTATGAATAGTAAGACAGTATTACATAGAATTATCTTAAGCTAATTATCAGAGTAATTTATCGATGTAAATATTATTCCTTATATAATACTCATGAATATAATTATATATATTTTAAGTTTATTTTGTAATTTTTACTTTAAGGCCTAATTTTACTGTTTGTTATCATATAACATATTGTTAGTTTGATAAATACAATATTACATGTCATATACATACAATAAATGATTATATATGATCATATAAATACAATAAATGATTAAGATTATGAAAAAAAAAATAACCATGAAATGTGTATGACCCAAAACGTTGACTCACGTCAGGAAATAATAGACCCAGCTGATACAAAATCTGAACTGCCTTGAACCTTTGAGTCAAGGCTTTGAGGGCATTGTCAGTTCGGATTTATCTCTCATTGTATTGTACCTCTTTCTATTTGCATTGTTAACGACAAAAAATGAGGTGAAATTTTGACTTTGAGCTGGTTTTCTAAGAAAGTACAAATATAAACATTTATTCAGCAAATAGGCCACAGGGGCACTTTTACATGTCCATTTTTACAAACAATAAAAATTACAAAGAAAACAATTACAAATATGGAATCGATGAAATAATAAATACTTTATTAGAGATGTATACTGTCTCTAAATGTCAAATTACACAAAAAAAACTATGATAAAAAAATAAAACCAACAAATACTAAAATTCTTTAGAGATGTATAAGTCTCTAAGTGTCAGAGATAAAATATAAAAAAAGATATAAAATTATCCTTAGAGATGTAGATTGTAGAGGGTCTCCAAGGCTTGAATTCTTATATAAATAATTAAAAGACAAAAGATTAAAACAGACAAGAACCGAATGAAGTGTCTCACGTTAATGCCACTCAGACGCAGACACACCCCTGGTCGGCCCAGAACCGTTCTGTGGAATCACAAAACGGGATGCATATTCACTGCTCAGCAATTTAGAAAAAATAAGGGCAAACGATTGGTGGAAGTTCGTAAAAGGACAAGAACACTCGAAAGCTCTAATCAAAGGGTTCAACAGCAAAACTGCTAGGGAGCTTCTAGGGCTCAAAAGACACAAAGCCTGCGCGGTGACCAGAATTTTGACTGGACACTGTAAATTGAACAAACACATGTTTCAAATCGGAAAGAAACAAGACGCGACATGCAGGTTCTGCCATGAGTCAGAGGAGACTGCAATGCACATTCTCTGCTCCTGTGGACCACTAATGTCAAAAAGAAGTACCCACCTAGGGCGGCACGTATTGCAACCCTATGAGGTACAGAACATTACGGCCCAAAGAATCTGGAATTTCCTGGATTCAACGGGCATCAGTAATGAACTTTAAAGGGCTGTCACAATAGACCAATGCCTGGTCGACGTGGCATTCAAAGGCCCACAAACTACAATAATAACAATAATAATAATGCCACTCAAAAGTGTAAAGTTACATACTTACAACATAACCTGTGCCCCGTGTAAGCTTAAACAGACCGGTCTTCACAAACAAACTACACTTTTTATACATTCTTAAAAAGGTTATGTACATCCAATTCAATTCAATGTTTTATTTCAGACTTGAAGCATGGGCTCCCATATTATGCTAGTAATATAATGTACTTAAATCAAACTACGTGTTAGTAAATTATAATGAATTAAATTAAATAAAACTAATATAAATAATCTAACTACAGGGAAGCCAAAAATGCCTTGGTATGATAATATCAAGAGAACAGCTGGATCAAAATGGGTACATATAGCTCAAAATAGACCAGAATGGTATAAGTTGAAGAAGGCCTACATCTCCAAGATTGAAAAGGACTAAGAAGAAGAACAGAAGAAGAATCTATCTAAATAACTCTGTTCGTGCAGAGTTATTTAGTTAGATTCTTACTCATTAATAACTTACACTAAGTTATTAATGCGTATGCAGCGCTATCCAGCGGGCCAGTATAGGACATTGGACATTGTACATTGGGACATTTATGTCGTTTGTTTTGTTTAGTTATATCTTTATTTATTTGTGTCATTTTTATAAGTAAGTATGTCTGTTTTTTCTGTGTTTCATTGGCGTACGGTGTGCCACTAATTCATATTTTTGAGTCAGGTTTCCGCTGAAAGCCAGCGGTAAGGATTGCCGTGGCATTATGCCGAGTGAGAATTCTATTTTAGCGTCCTATGTTTTTTATGTCTGTATGTCTTCTTTTTCTTTATGTACGTTATGGAGTTAAATGAATGTATTTTCTTTATTTCTTTCTTCTTTCTACAGAACAATGTAATATTAAGAGATCATTGATTTGATTGAGCTACTTATATATATTTTATTTAGAGAAGATGTAAAAATTTGACCTAGGTATTTCCTAAGTAGTATGGTGCTATAAGAACTTTTAATTTTTCTGTAAACTAAGATTTATATCTCCTACAGCGGTGGTATCATGGTTACATTTTTATCACTTGTCACTATGCCCGTCACTTTTGCGCTTATATACTTGTTAGAACGTGACAGGCATGGTGACAACTGATAAAGAGCCGACCATATTAGCCCTACTGGTTAGGTATATGTATGTATAACTCTTATATACCTACTAATTAATATGGACGACTGGTTTGGCCTAGTGGATAGTGACCCTGCCTACGAAGCTGATGGTCCCGGGTTCAAATCCTGGTAAGGGCATTTATTCGTGTGATGAGCATGGATATCTGTTCCTGAGTCATGGGTGTTTTCTATGTATTTAAGTATTTATAAATATTTATATACTATATATATCGTTGTCTAAGTACCCTCAACACAAGCCTTATTGAGCTTACTGCAGGACTTAGTCAATTTGTGTAATAATGTCCTATAATATTTATTTATTTATTTACAAATCTCATACGTATAATTTGAATACAAACGAACAACCATGAACCGTCGTGATGATCTGGTTCAAGGCTTCAAGGGCATTTTCATTGTCAATGCATTTGATTTGGATCTTTCATTTCATTGATGTTGAATGTATTTGATTTTTGCCTGCATTTTTTAAACTTTTGAGCCACAATATTTGGGTCTGGACTAACATCTGTGGATTCCGTCTACCACGCAAATAGCAAATCATTCAATAGCAATAAATGATTGAAATACGTTAACAAACATCATGCCTTTTATCACTATAGTGTTTAAAAATAGTAGTAGGTCTACTTTTTAGGGTTCCGTAGCCAAATGGCAAAAAACGGAACCCTTATAGATTCGTCATGTCCGTCTGTCTGTCCGATTATTTGTAATATTTTGAACAATCTATTTGTTCACATCGTAATTACCGTGTATGAACTACAGTTATATATTCAGGTAAAGGTATAAACATAACTTATCATTCTATTAAATTCTATTCTTCTATTTCCAACGGACTAATGTAAAAGCGGGCGCAGCGGCGGAAAGCGCCGAAATTTTGAAACGTAATAAATATAAGAGCCTCGGTAGAGAGTACCATTTTGTACCATTTGGCGTTGAAACTCTAGGTCCATGGGGTCCCAGCGCGCACAAGTTTTTTAGAGAAATCGCGAAACGTCTGGTTGACGTAACTGGTGATCGAAGAGCTGGCGGCTTGCTCGCACAACGTATCAGTATTGCGATACAACGAGGAAACGCCGCCAGCATCCTTGGTACAATGCCTCAAGGGCCTATTTTAGATATAAGCTAGTTATAGTAATCAGCTGTATATATCCATTATGTATATTGTTATTGTAAATAAATATTTCTTCTATTTAACTCTAGAATCAATTATGAATCATAAATATAAATAACACATACAAACTAAGGTCAAACTTTCAAACAAAAGAAAAAAAGATTATCAAAAAAACTCGAACAATGCGCAATAATTTCTAAAGACGTGGGACCGAGCGACGTTGGGTGAAAACCTAGTTTCACTGTGTCACAAAACAGTGGGAACCGTCCTACTACTTGAAAATAAAGTAACGTAACTCCACACAATGTTTACGGTACTTACGACATTTTGTACAATAAAGAAAGTATTGCAGAAACGAAAGTGGACTTTGAAGTTAATATTAATACTATTGTGTGATAATAATTGCATAATTAATTGAGATTTAATCATGTTTTGGGTAATTGGATGACATCTATCACTGAGATTAGCGGAATCATGCAATTTGAATCAGATAAAGTTATAAAAGTTTTACTAGGTTATAGTGACCCTGCCTACGGAGCTGATGGTCCCGGGTTCAAATCCTGGTAAGGGCATGTATTTGTGTGATGAGCATGGATATTTGTTGATTTGTTCCTGAGTCATGGGTGTTTTCTATGTATTTAAGTATTTATAAATATTCATATATTATATATATCGTTGTCTAAGTACCCTCAACACAAGCCTTATTGAGCTTACTGTGGGACTTAGTCAATTTGTGTAATAATGTCTTATAATATTTATTATTTATTTTTATTTATTTTATTTTATTTTATTGAGTGTTCAAAAGTATGCGAGAAACTCAAAACAGTTAAAAGTTACATTTGAAGGAGATAAGATTTTTTAAAGTCAATTATACATAGGAAAAAGTATAAACATAAAATAGTTACACATTGTTATTTGTTTTACAAGGTGAAAAAAATTATTGTAAAACTTCTTGTGTTAACTTTGATAAATATCCGAGCAAGCGAAAGATTTGGGCTGTGGGCTTTTTTATAAAAATAATGACTAAACTATCTTATTCTTAATCTTAAAATAACAATATACATAAAGGATATATACACAGGATTACCATAGCTAGATTAAATCTAAAATAGGCCCTTGAGGGATTGTACCAAGGATGCTGGCGGTAATTCCTCGTTGTATCGCAATGCTGAAACGTTGTGCGAGGAAACCGCTAGGCTACGTCAACCGGGCGCTTCGCGTTTTCTGCAAAAAACTTGAGCGCGCTGGGACCCCAAAAATAATTAAAGAAATATGCTTTTACCATATGATTATAACTTG
Organism: Cydia pomonella; assembly: GCF_033807575.1. Taxonomy (NCBI): domain Eukaryota; kingdom Metazoa; phylum Arthropoda; class Insecta; order Lepidoptera; family Tortricidae; genus Cydia; species Cydia pomonella. The sequence goes on from NC_084728.1 coordinate 1,879,456, forward strand.
AATGTTACATTTTTAAATAAGTAAATGTGCTTTATCACCAAAAAAACAAACATACTTTTATCTTCGTTTTTAGGGTTCCGTACCCAAAGGGTCAAACGGGACCCTATTACTGAGACTTCTCTGTCCGTCCGTCTATCACCAGGCTGTATCTGATAAACCGTGATAGCTAGACAGTTGAATTTTTCACAGATGATGTATTTCTGTTGCCACTATAACAACAAATACTAAAAACAGTATAAAATAAATATTTAAGGGGGGCTCCCATACAACAAGCATAATTTTTTTGCCGTATTTATAAATAATGGTACGGAACCCTTAGTGCGCGAGTCCGACTCGCACTTGCCCGGTTTTAAAAAGCATTTTTTATTAAAAAATTACTTACCTTGAAATACACATGAAACCGATAACTTCTTTTTAGCAATGGCAGTCCGTAGAACACGTTTCTTTCAATATTGTTTGTACAAAGTAAACATAACTTAAGACACTACTTAAAAACCATAGTTTAAAAAATAGGAAGTACCCGAAGAACCTGTCAACATTACCCATATAAAAGTTACTGCACATTTTGCGCAATTTATTTTCAACTTTATACTCCAAGAACAAGGTTGATATTAGCTTGTAATGTTATTCGGAAATCTAACTTGTGTTGCGAGAAATTGTAATGAATTTTAAACTTTATGACAATTTGATTAGAATTTTAAATTGCATGAAGGAATAATAGTGAACTCGCGTGAGACTATGTTGCGTGTATTCATATAAAGGACATTCGGTTTTCCAACAAAATGTTGGAGGCCGATTTTTATTCAACATTATTTTAGGTTTTGATGTGGTTTTGATATAACCATGATAATCGCTTTTGGTCATATCATACGGTCTAAAAAGCATGACCTAGAAAGGCAGATTATCTTGGGTCAAATTTGCGCACGCTTGCCATCTATTTGACCCAAGATAATCACACATTCGGCCCGATTCGAAGAATGATTAAGACACGTTTAAGATCTTTAAAAGATCAAAAACTAAACGACATGTTAAAATTGACGTTTATTTCGATTCCGCTGTGATCCCAATAAGATCTATCTAGGATATTTCTAACGTCAAAGTGACATTGGTTGCCCGAATCGAGCTGCTTCTGTCAATATCTAAATGAGAACTTATCTTAACCAGAACTTATCATTATTGTATTTCATTCTTCGAATCGGGCCGTTTGTCTTGTGTTGTGGGTACTAAACGACTGTATACATATATATATATATACCTCAAAATAGATAGATATAGAAATAAGTACATAATATACACCCATAACTCAGGAACACATAAATGCCCAGGATTTAAAACCAGGACCTGCTTTGGGTGATTGATTACCGAAAAGACTAAGAGGAAAAACGAGGAGGAAAAACGTTGCAGAGATAGCTTAGCCTGACTAACTAATATGAGTCCAATATTATTATAATATCGGTTTAATGTCCACGATGACGCGCAAACTTGTCTAATCTAACCTTTATTTACATGACAATACGATTCAAGTCACACGTCGTCGTGAATGACACGATCTATAACTGCGCTCGCGCATCTTCATACAAAAAGCAGTCTAAATATAACCGTTCAAGACCATTTGACCCACTGTACCCACACAAAGCTACCCCGTGCCATATCCACTTTCTACTTGCACAATCCAATATGGCCACCAAGATGGCGACTGACGTAACACGACGTAATACGCTCAATCGAGATCGAGGTTTTTTGTTACGATTCGGGGCCGCCGTTTGGTCTCTTGTATAGGTTATTATTTCTTGTATAGGTTTAAATTTTGTGTACAAATTGATGTCCCGGATTTACGATTCGTACGCTCTTTTCTTGAAGGTCGTATCACTCGTATCGGTTCGGAAATACGGGAGCAGTTCATTCCACAGTTTACTCATACTGAATTCATACTCATAGTTTATTGATAATGTAAATTACAGTACCCCTAGTGTAACTAAATTCGATTTTGAAACGTGACGTACGCGTTTGCGTTTAGTCTCATTTTATATGGGTTTTTGAACAGCGCGCCAAGCGGGACGTTTTGGAAAGTCAAAAATCTCATACAAAATGACAGTTAACGCAAACGCGTTCGTCACGTTATGATGTCGATCAAAGTTACACTAGGGGTACAGGTCAGGTTTACATGACTTATATAAATTAAAGGTAGATAAATATACAATATTCATAAATTTCAGAAATAAATTCAATTAACAAGTCAATTATTAGGACATTGTGAATTCGCTGTGTTTTATAAATAAAAATATTTATTTTAGACTCATAGAATCCATCTTGTTAGTTTCACTTAAACTCGGAATGCTATAAACTAAATGTTAGTAAATTTATAACAAATCTAAAACTATAAGTTAAAAAACACTATCTATTTCCCACTTATTTGCTTCTTGCACTCCTTGTTACAATGTTGACCCAATGCCTTAATATAGGGCAATCGAGGCATCCGGCTAATATCCTCATCCCTATAGGTTATCTTGAATTACTAGATCTATAAACATATAAAACCTATGGAAATTATGAGGCATGAATATAATTGTGACAATTGTAATTGCAGATTGTAGTTGTATTAATCGGGAGTCACCTTGGCAGTTGAGTATAGGGAATGTAAACCGGTTTTTTTATGACATTTCGGTTAACAACCGGTTATGAACCTTAGACAATAAAAAACCGGATTCCCTAATTGAGTAACTTTTGGAATGATTGTTTGAGGAAACATAGTAGTCGCATCTCTGGAGCCCCATTTTGATTTTCATTTCTTGTTCTGAATCTGTTATAGATTTGACCTATCAGCTGTCAACAGTAGCATTTCTGGTCCAGAAAAGAAAGTAAAAACATAGTCACCTGGAATTGTATTCCTACTGTAATAACAGTTATAAATAAATAAATATGATAGGACATTATTACACAAATTGACTAAAGTCCCACAGTAAGCTCATTAAGGCTTGTGTTGAGGGAACTTAGACAACGATATATATAATATACAAATATTTATAAATACTTAAATACATAGAAAACACCCATGACTCAGGAACAAATATCCTTGCTCATCACACAAATAAATGCCCTTACCAGGATTTGAATCTGAGACCATCAGCTTCATAGGCAGGGTCACTACCCACTAGGCCAGAACGGTCGTCAATTCCGACTGTTACATATGTACGAGTATAACCGCAGATGCAGACCAAAAAAAAGATGGCGGCATGACGTTGACATTGTTGCAGCCACTGGCGAGCATTCACCAAACCGTGATGAGTGGCGGAAAAAAGGGGAGACTTTTACCCAGCAGTGGGACACAAGATAGGCTTATAATAATAAAAACCGGCCAAGTGCGAGTCGGACTCGCTCACCGAGGGTTCCGTTTTCTTTTGATTGCGTTGATATAGAAGTTTAATTTTGTTACAGCTTAAAGGTATTATAGACCTTTGTATTTGATATGAATTTCAATTTAATACCTCTACGCGTTCATGAGGAAAGGGGGAGTAAGTTTAAAAATATTTTTATTATATGATGTAACTGAACATTTTTAATTTTTCCTTTATCTGTGCTATAAGATGTTGCATCGTACCAAATTTCAAGATTCTGAGTTTACAGGAAGTACCCTTTAGGTTTTGATTCCCTTGCGAGTGTCGGAAATTTGCGGCATAAATGGCAGTATCTTTTGATTGCGTTGGCTTAGAAGTTTAATTTTTTCACAGCTCCGAGGGACAGTAGACTTGAGTATTTGATATAAATTCCAGATTGATACCTTTACGCGTTCCAGAGAAAAAGGGTCTTGACAGACAGACAGACGGACGGACGGACGGACAACAAAGTGATCGTATTAGGGTTCCGTTCCGTCCGTTTTTCCTTTCGAGACTGTAACATTTACAAACGCAAGACTCAATAAGTAATACCTAAGTATCCTCATGTACAACTCTTTACATATGACAAGCAACTTTTGACACTAACATTCAGTATTTCATGAAATGCATGTTCACTAAAATTGGAAAGTATGTTGCCTAACTGAACGAAAACCGCTTTAAAACGGTAAAGTCTTAACCGACATTTAACTCCATACATTCTCACATCGTTTGTATTCTGTATATGTCAAATTATTGGGGTAAAAAGAGCGTAAGGGGCATCTAAGTTCATACATACATGTGACGTTTTTGTAAATGTACGCTGCACTTTTACCTATTGTGTGGAAATGCAGAGGCGTGAACTCTCAGTTCGTATTGTGTATATTGTCTTACAATACTTACTACGTTATGTAACGTTTTGGCATATTACGAACAGTACCCCTAGTGTAACTTTGATCGACATCATATCGTGACGAACGCGTTTGCGTTAAGTCTCAATTTGTATAGGATTTTGAGTTTCCAAAACGCCCCGCTTGGCGCGCTCTTTCTAAATCCAATACAAAATGAGACTAAACGCAAACGCGTACGTCACGTTTCGAAATCGAATTTATTTACACTAGGGGTACAGCTGTTCTATACTTTTTGGAAGTAATTCAGAGAAATTTTAACCTAAAACGTCGGTTGAGAATACGTTTGCGTCATACGCCATTTACATTGGTTTGCAGAAGAGCGTAAAGAAGCAAAACATTTTTTTTTTTTTAGAAAATATTAAACTTATTTTTGACGACCTGTCTGGCCTAGTGGGATCCTGCCTATGAAATTGAAATTGAAATCTTTATTGTCATATTGTGAGTTACAATGATCTTAAAATTATGTTAGGGTAGAATCATCACAATCAACCGCGATGCGGCGTACAATGTTAATACTAAAACTAATCTTACAGCTAAATAATTATACAATTAATATTACATGTGATGCGAATAAAATTATTGGTACTGTGTCAATAGGTAAATTAACAAATAATATGTCATACTAACTCGACGGCATAAAGTGGTCACTTATAGTAAGCTTTGTCTAAGCACCATTTATAAAGTTTACGTCCGAATTCAGGTAGTTCAAGTATTTTAATTTCATTAGGCAAGTGGTTAAATGTGTGAATAGACATATAAAATACACTCTTTCTAAAGTAAGCCGATGGTCTCGGGTTCAAATCCTGGTAAGGGCATTTATACGTGTGATGAGCACGGATATTTGTTCCTGAGTCATGCGTGTTTTCTATGTATTTAAGTATTTATATTATATATATATATATATAATATATAAATACCGAATAGTATCGTTTAGTAAGTATTTATATATTATATATATCGTTGTCTAAGTACCCTCAACCCAAGCCTTTTTGAGCTTACTGTGGGACTTAGTCAATTTGTATAATAACGTCCTGTAATATTTATTTATTTGATTTATTTACCATTTAGGCACATATTTTTACTATTTATACTACTATACAAATATTTTGAATATAGTGTTAATCATGAAATAAAAGTATTTTTATTATTGCCACATCCGTTTTTGATGAGTAAACGTTAAACGTACAATGTGTGACATGACACAAAGTTTTAGATATGTCACAACTTTTATGATATTTTCTGTTAACAGAGTATAAATGATCCTAGTAAAATGCGTATAAGGCACAACATTTTTCTTTTACCGATTAGTGTCAATTATAGCATATTTTTGTTTTTTTTAGGAAAGATTAAAAAACGATTTTGTTCAAACGTATTTTCAGGCGACGATATAGGAAGGAAACGCGCAGGCGAATAGCCTGATAGTAAGTAATCATCGTTGCCCGTGGACACCGTGAACACCAAAGGTGATGCAAGTGCGTTGCCTTTAAAATATTTGTGGAGTATAAAGTTTATCTAACAACACCAACAAAATCAGTCTAGCCGTCTTCATAACTAAGGGAAATTAAATAAAATATTCAAGAAAAAGCGCACTCCCATATCAAAGGCCGACAACGCACTTGCTATCAGTCTGGTGCTGCAGGTGTTCAAACTTCAACATTTATTCAGCAAATAGGCCACAAGGGCACTTTTACACGTCAACATGGAATTTACATACAAACAAAAACAAGCACATCAACAATTATAAAATACAATTAATTGAAAATATTAATGCAAACTAAAGTATTATTATTACTTAGAGATGTATAAAGTCATTTTAATGATTGCTTACCATCAAGCGATTCCCTGGCTGGCCCATTTCTCGAACGGTGTTAGACTAAATTATTAGCCCATGAACTGGGCCCATTTCTCGAACGGTATTAATCTAATATTATTAGTCCATCAACTGTCAAATCGTATGGGTTACCATGGCTACACACTAATAATATTAGACTAATGTCGTTTGAGAAATGGGGCCTTGTCAAATCGTATGAGTTACCATGGCAACACACTAATAATATTAGACTAATATCGTTCGAGGAATGGGCCCCAGGGAGGTGATTTATGAATTTCAAGCGCTCGATTTCGTGTCATTCCCTTCATGACTATCTCCACTAGTAGGCATTTAAATTCTTACTACTAACAGAATTGAAAACGAGTGGTCAATACCACTAGATTCCCAATTTCTATTGCTCGTATTTCAAAAATAGCGTTTCGCCATTTTCCACAGATTTACGAGTGACGAAATCCAGCGCTCGAAATTAAAACATCGGCCGATATTTGTCTTTCATATCATCAAAAAGTTTAAGCACTAGGACAATTACGTTTCTCACATTTGAATGACGATTGAAAATATTACATAAAAGCAGATCTTATGCAGCCATTACCCTCTTTCCTTCGCCAGATTAATGATTTTAAAATGACATTCGAAACTTAATGACAAGATGACACAACGGTGAAACGTAATGATTGTCCGATTCAGAAGAGATTTGGATCACAATAGTTGAAGGAATAATAATGAAAAAATACTTAAAAACGGCCAAATGTGAGTCATACTCGCATTTAGAGGGTTACAGATTTTCCTTAAGATGCCCGAACTGATGATAAGGTTTAGTTAAGAGGCCCTTATCGATTTTAGTCGCAAAAATGTCAAACTTTAGGGCTAAGATGGTCGGCTCTTTATCATTTGTCACCATGCCTGTCACGTTCTAACAAGTATGTAAGCGCGAAAGTGACGGGCATAGTGACAAGTGATAAAAATGGAACCATGCTGCCACTGCTGATAGATTTAGTCGATGAAATTGTACACTTTTTGTTAAGTATTAGAAATAACAAGTACTGGTTTCTATTAGCACTTCTTGTTATCTTTCATTTTAATATATACAAGGTGCCCGTGAGCATTGCGAGAGATTTTAACGGTGCATTCGTGATGGCAACAGAAGCTAAAAATGTTAATGACTTTCTGTGAAATTCGAGAAAAAATTTTTTTTTGTTTTTTTTTCCCCTTTTTTGAACATTCCTGTACATCAAAGTTAATTTTTATTGATAAACACATAACCTAATATAAACTAAAAAGTTTTATTTTTTATTGGGGGTAGCCTCTCGAATACATTTTTTTAATTTTTCGATGTCAATCAATAGGTATGTCCAGACTAGACCTCAAAGTGGCAATACCGCAGTCAAAAATGTGTTTTGTACCGACTTATGGCGAAAGAATCATTTCGAAAAACATTTAATTATCTCTGAAACTAGGCCTAATCCAGAATATTTTATTTTACACTTTAGTTTCTAAATATTACCAGGAATGCTTTGTTAAAATGTCTCGCAATGCTCACGGGCACCTTGTATATTTTTTAAACAGATTCGCTTAATTAGTAATGATATTTTTTCTGATGGATGTTAAAACTTTAACAAAACTTGTTAAGCGGACATAATCGGACATACATACAGCCCTAAAAATATTCATGTCCATAGGGATAGGAATAGTATAGTACTTACAGCCATAAAAATATTTAGTTTCATAGATATTCGAATATTTTTAAGGCTATAAGCACTCTTTTTACGTCCGCTTAATAAGTTTTGTTAAAGTTTTACTCCCATAGTTCCGATCACTGTTAATTTTACATTTTTGCCCTAAAATCGTTACCGGGCTCATAAGTTCCATAATTATGTATACGATCATCTTTGTAAAATCTAACTAACAATAAGAGTATAAGACAATTATTAATTTTTTACCATTACTATTTGTTTCATAAGTCCGACTCCTGCTAGACACTACTCAAATAAGATTTTTTTTATTTATTACATTGAATCATCTTTTTTTCGTTATTCTATCCCATTATCGAGGAGAAAACGGTGGTAGAGATTTACTAATATGCTTTATATACGATTTAAAGGAGTATTTTTTTTATTTAATATTATGTATTTTTAAATGTACTTAATATAAATTTATGTGATCTGTATATATATTGTAATTGTGTAATATTGTATACTTGAAAAGGGTAGCCGTTGTGACTGTCTATCATTTTAATATCTTGTTTGACACGGTAAACAATAAACGAATTCTTATTCTTATCATTAGCACAATAAGCTGCAGAGTTAAGTGACCCCCCTGCGTAGAAATTTGTTTGCAGGAGGGGTCACTTAACTTAGGAAGCCTTACTTAGGTTTTCTGGAAAAGATCGCTCTTTAGCAATAAGACCGCCCGTTGTTTGCGTTGTTTTTCTTTAAGCTGTATATTTTACAGAGGTGTGCCATAAAGAGTATTCTATATATCTATTTATCTATCTTAACTCTGCGGCTTATAGAGTTGTTCAGAAAACGATATCATGGCAAGGAGTAACAAAATATCGTATCTATTCACGTATGACGTTCGATGTAACAGTAAAGATTTTATGTACTGGTATGTGTACGTGACATTTTCGGCTAACAAATGTAGATTAAAAGGTTAAACCTGGATCATTTCGCGTAATTACGGCCATTTTAAGATTACAAAAATCATGATTACATTCACAATTCACTAGTCTATTCACACATATTGCACATATGTGTAGGTAGCGTAATATGCATATTACGTAGTATAGTAACAACTTTCAGAGGTTATAAGTCAAAATGGTCACGTAACGAACCGTGTTTAATTTCCTGCTATTAACAGGCTGGTCTGGTAGTCTAATAGGCAGATTCGAACTAATATCTATCTCGAATATAAATCATGATAAAAATAAAGTTAAATATAGTTTATTTTATATGTAGGCATATTACAATGCGCTCATGAACGTCAAATAAAGCTACGCCGGCTACACCTCTGACCCGGGAAGATTTAAATCCCTCCTAAATTGTAGGAGAGTATCCCAATAATATGGGACCGGCAAGAAACTCGAATGATATTTTGACTGAATCATGTTATTTAGTCACAGTGCGTCTCGCCCGCGCCAATACATGTACGGACAAGAACCAGGGCAATACAAGATACATATATATACCATATGTTTATATATACTTAGTATCGGACAGTCTAGACGCCCTAGGTACCGCTGGAGAGACGAAGTGCAAAATGACCTTAGCGAACTCGGCGCCGTCTACTGGACAGAAACGGTTTTGGACCGAGAAGCATGGCGGTCTTTGGTGTCGGAGGCCAAGATCCACTTCGGGTCGCAGCGCCACAGCAGTAAGTAAATAGTATCGGGCAGTGAAACAGAATTGACCTTCTTATACGTTTAGTTTTAGTTTCTATCTGTAAATAATTTGATGGTTTATTAAAAAAAAAATGGTTTTAGCCACCCACACTAATACGATTATTTGTACTGGGGCCCATTTCTCGAACGATATTACACTAATAATAATATTAGTCCACCAACTGTCAAGTCGTATGGGTTACCACGGCAACACACTAATAATATTAGACTAATATCGTTCGAGAAATAGGCCCCTGATCGCTCTCTGAATATGTCACAAGGTTTGTAACTAGCCCTAGCCCAGGCTTCGGTCTTTTTGGGCTGTTATTGCACACTATGTCTTTAAACGCTGGTCGGGAAAACCTTTTTTATGTTATTTTGTATAATATAAAATAGTGAATAGTTATAGTAGCTTTGTATTGTTTATAAATAAATAAATAAATAAATAAATAAATAACTTATTCACATCATTCGGATATTTATGTTTCCAGTGTATATTTGGATTAGCTTGCAAGTTGCTTAATCATTTAGACGCTAACGACGCATATAGTGGTCATAAAATAATTTTTCATTTCTCAGGCTCTGAAAGTGGGTCATTGTTGTTCTATGAAGTGTGCACAAAGTGATACGATTCTGCACTCGAGCAATTTTACATTCGGGCCGTAAAGTACATAGAGTCAAACCAAGATAAGCAAGCCTGGTGTCTACCTCTTCTTAAAGTGCTGTATTCGTTGTATTATTTCTGTATTGATGTGTGTAATAAAGAGTATTTGTATTGTATTGTATAAGTTGGCAGCGATTTTGATAGCACAGACAGTGCAAGTGTTATTCTAAACGTCAAATATCTATGAAATTATGACGTTTACTTAACACTTGCACAGACTTGGCTATCAAAATCACTGCCAACTTAGCTTAGTATGATTCAAAATCATCACTTATTTCAACACAATATTGAGTTTAATGTTTTTACTTAATATTGGAATTTTGAACTGCACTGGCGGTGCGTCCTAATAACTCGATTTTGGAAATCTTTTACTTGCCTTTCAGACAGAAGAGCAGTAGTCCTACAACCTACAGCTCATGTAAAAACTTCTTTCCGTTTTGGAAGAGATTGCTCTTTAGCGATAAGACCGCCTGTTACATTTACCTTTAATCGATTGTTTTTTCTTAAGGGAAGAATAGCTTTGCGATCCTAGCGGAATAACGGTAATTTTTCTATGAAATTTCGGGAGAAAACGTTTTCCAGTTAACTAAATCTTAACAAACCACTTTGATTTTGTTGCCGATCGCTTCTGCATAATATATTCCAGGTTTGTAGGTATCGCTTTTTTGAAAAAAGAAATTATTTTTGATATGCAAATTTTGAGAAATAGGTTTTTCATTGTGTTACTAACATACTAAAAAATCATGGACAAAGGAAAATATTTAGAAGTGGAATAACGTTTTCTCTCTTTGTACGAGAGACGTTCTTGTGGTATACGGCCCTCTTAAGTTGTATATTTTACTGACGTATGTCAATAAAGAGTATTCTATGATAGAATACTCTTTATTGACATACGTCAGTAAAATTTCTAAAAATTTCTATCTATCTATCTAAATAGAATTTCTATCTATCTATCTTTTCGCACCGCCACTGCAAATTAGAGATAGTAACTTATTAATGTATCAAACTTCTTTCCCACTCACCTCTCTCCGCGAATGCATCACCTCCACTATTGTCGTCCTGCAGAGCTAACTCGTTCTCCCCCACATCGTTCAAACTGTCGCGGAACACAACGTTGTCATTAAACGCTGGTCCAGCATGCGAATTTGTATGGATAGCGTTCACATCACTATAAGGAAAGACTACTCTTGGACTACGCGCCTTCCAACCCGTATTGTAAAAACTGTTTCGGACTACTGGTGAAAAAGGCGCGTAAGGAACCGTAGGCTCAAAGTTGAAATTAGGAGCATATCTCCCAAATCTTCCTTGATATAAAGGGTATTGGAAAGGATGAATTCTTGGCTCGTAGAATCTCTCATTTCCTGATAGTTCCGTCTTGTCTCCCGGTGAAGTGAAATCATAATCGCTAGCGTCGTCAAATTTGATTTTCGAATTGACTTTTTCTACTGTTAAATCTATCTCGCCTCGTCCGACTGGCTGGTAATTTTCATGTTCGTCTAAAAATAGGACTCTAGAGCGTTTAGGTTTGTATTTAGGGATGAAAATAGGGCGATAAGGGTCCCGAACTAGGCTCAGCGCGCGGCTCGACTCGCCCGCAACCACAGACGTAGCCAGTATGAGAATGACTTTCCATTTTTCGCTCAACATATTGAAACGGTCACTGCACCTGGAGTTTCACTTTCATTTTACGACTAACACTTTTTTCGAAAAATCCTCGTATTTTGTCTTACTAATACATGTTTTGATGTAAATGTATTGTTGTTATAATCTTGTTTTCATTTTTTTTTTAAAAGCGGGCGAGCGTGCGGCGCCGTTGGCTGGTGATCGCGAACTGATCCGTCTGTACGTTCCCCACTATCTCTGTAACTGGTTACATAAAATAGTGTGTGACGCGACCATGTTTATGTAATTCTTAAACGGCGTGCTTATTTGGATAAAGTTTTATTATTTGATCGCAAGTTTTAGAAAACTGGGAAAATTGATTGGTGTCCTCGTTATGTGTGTTGTGCGAAAATGTGAACATGTGCATTACTCAATATAACACTGAAAATATTAATTTATAAACCATAGGTAGGCCAATTTTTGTAGTCAAATTTGACGACCGTTCTGGCCTAGTGGGTAGCCTGCCTATGAAGCCGATGGTCCCGGGTTCAAATCTTGGTAAAGGCATTTATTTGTGTGATAAGCACGGATATTTGTTCCTGAGTCTTGCGTGTTGTTTTTTATGTATTTAAGTATTTATATGGTATATATATATATATATATATATATATATATATATATATATATATATATATATATATATATATATCGTTGTCTGAGTACCCACAACATAAGCCTCCTTGAGCTTACTTGTGGGGCTTAGTCAATTTGTATAATATTGTCCTATAATATTTATTTATTTATTTAAATTTTCTTTTCGCACGATTTGGATAAACTTTGCAAGGTTTAAAAAACTTCTGATTCGGAACGGAATACGAAATCAAAATATGTATTACCACTTAAGTTTTTTCTTGAAATAAAATAATAAATAATAAAATAATAATAAAAATAAAATAAAAATTTGTTTAAAAGGATTTGGATTTTTTTAGTTACAAAATACCATTATTTTTCGTAACTTAGAGCAGAATTATTATTCTGTTTTAGGGTTTGCAATCCGGTCCGGCGGATCCGGAAATCCGGCCAGATCAGGCACTTATCAGGAGCTATCGGATCCGAGTTAAAATCACCGGATCCGGTAAAATAAAAAAACGCCTAAACCACAGCATGCGCTGTGCGTTTTAGATGAGGTAAAGACGACGGACGAAAAGTAAGTTGAACAGAACAAAAACGAATGAAAAACTTAAAATTTTTTGAGATAAAAATATATTAATTATGACGATGATTGAGAACAGAAGAGCATTTCTTCTTCTTTCATGTTGGTGGCACGATACGACCATAACAATTGATGACCTGAAGTGTTAAACATTTGTTGACAATTTTTTTTTTGACATGTAGTGTTAAATATCTTGGCAGTTAAATGCACATGATGATTATTTAAAATAGATTAAATTTATTTATTTTTGTTCGGTAAATGCAAACAAAAAAAAACATAAGATTTTTTTTTTTTTAATTTCTATTTAAAGTTAATTTATTTTTATGTTCCTACTTCTCTTAAATTATAATAGTTACCCTAATTTCTTAGCACCCCCGTAGTTAATATTGGGCCCCATACATTCCACGACTCTTAGAGAAGAGTTCCGCACACTCTATATTTATGATAAAATAATTTCAAATTTTTAATTTCTATTTTCTGTTCAAATCTAAGAGAGAATCTTTTATTGCATGAGATCGTCGTGTCGTCAGTTATTCCCTGTAATTTAGTAGTAATAGTAGTAGTAAACTCTTTATTTTACAAAAATACATATTAAAAGTAACATACAATTAGTAAGAAGTACAAAGGCGAACTTATCCCTTTGAGGGATCTCTTCCAGTTAACCTTTGAGTGAAAAGAGGGTGACAAATGCAGCAAAATTTACAACAAGGTACCAGAAAGACAAAGGATATAAATACATACATAATTTATAGGATAAACATGTATTACGACAAAAAGGAATGAGGGAAATACACTAAAAATTGAAAAGAAGTAAAAAAATATAAAGTATACCGATATACTTATTTTTAAATTAAAAAAGGTTCGACACAGTTACGTAATATTCGATACAGTAACGTAATATAACCACTGCGTGGGGATATAGATCCAACACGTAGAGTTGGAGAGCTTTAATGTCATGTAGAACGCCTGCTGGAACCCATTTACAGGCCCAACAATAGACACCCATGAACCGGTCGCAGCAGGCATTGGGACTATTGTAGTAAAACTGAACAGCACCATATGTACTGTAATAGTACATTATGATACAAGTGTGCTAAGTTGATCATTACACACGAGGCGATTGATTAAGTTCCGTCCGAAAGCCACAACTTTTTTAAATTCACCTTTAGCGATGCGACCGATTGACAGTGTCGAAGAGAAGACGGTAAGGAATTCCATAATTTAACAGAGTACACAGTAGACTTGTCATAGGATCGGTGTTTGTGGATTGTATTTAGTAAATAATGTCAATACATTCGCGTGATGTATTTGCGTGTTACTCTGTCTGCAATTAACTTGCGTTGATGGTTTCGGTGAAAATAGTTTACGTAACAATAATGATATGATCGTTTTGCAATTATGTTTGTTTTCCGTGAAAATGGGGATTTACCCGCTGGAAGAGGGAAGCATAGCTTTGCGATCCTAACGTAATAACGGTACTTTTCTATGAAATTCTATTTCGGGTGAAAACGGTTCTCCTGCAATGTCCTGTCAATGTTCAGCGGAGATCTAGTGGCTGGTTCAGTAGATGGGCGAAGAATAGAAAGCCGTCTGGATGGTCACATGATTTAATAATTAAAGCACTTGCCAACAAAGCCATGTTGGCGACAGAAAACGGTTTCCACTTACTAAATATTGACAAATCACTTTGATTTTGAGGTCGATCGCTTCGGCATAATATATAATAGGTTTTTAGGTTGTTTTTTTGTGAAAAAAAAACCTATATACCTAGTTTCTCATTCAAATTAGGCCGTTTGTCCCATCTAGAAGAAAACATGAAACATGGCATGCGTTAACTTGTTTGGTTTAGAAAAATAATATTTTTTTGACAATCATTTCATTTTTGGTAAAGCTTTTATCGCTGACTGTACTTTTCTTTCCACAGGCAACGAATACTCATCGAACAATTCTAACAACCCCGAACACAATTAGTTTGCGTTTTTTATCACAATGTTCCCATGGCCACTTCCTGTCTCCATCATCAGATCAGCTCCATGTCATCATAATATTGCATTGTTGCAAAATTTCAGCTCAATCGGAAATCGGGAAGAGGGTCAAATTTAGCTTCCACAATTTGACCCACACTAACTAACATACTAACAGGGCAAGTTAAAAAAAAAACTTGTAAACATAAAAGGGGAATCAATTTTTCAAGTGGATGCTTCCACTACCCCACTCAAAAGTGGGGGAAAGGCCAGGGTCTCCCACTTTTGAGTCTCATTTTCCAGGTTTACAATGTCTTTAGGGTTCCGTACCCAAAGGGTAAAACGGGACCCTATTACGAAGACTCCGCTGTTCGTCCGTCTGTCCGTCTGTCACCAGGCTGTATCTCATGAACCGTGATAGTTAGACAGTTGAAATTTTCACAGACGATGTATTTCTGTTGCCGCTATAACAACAAATAAAATAAATATTTAAGGGGCCTCCCATGCAACAAACGTAATTTTTTTGCCGTTTTTATAGATGGTACGGAACCTTTCGTGCGCAAGTCCGACTCGCACTCGGCCGGTTTTTTTGAAGAATCATTTAAATTACGATAAAATATTAAATAAGTTGATTTTATTAAATTATGATTTTGAGTACAATTGAGTGATATATTGCTAGTGTTCTGAACGCCATCTATAAACCGACTGTGAAAAAAGATCGAAACATACACGCGCTAATCTGACAGCCATGTTTTCAAACCTTTCACTCGAATCATTTAGTGTTACATAATGCCGTAAGATGGAGTTTTACTACCGATTACGGCGCTATTCGACTTGGAGTCCTATTCAAATAGTAATTTTCTTGTTGTCATTTATAAATGTTGATTAATATTATCCTTTGTATTACATAAATAAATAAATTTATTGATTTAAATTAATGTAGTATTAACTAGGTCTATTTGTATTACCTGTTAGAGTACTTAAGTTATATATGTATAAGTGTGTAGAGGAAGCCACCAGCTCTTCGGTCACCAGTTACATCAACCAGACGCTTCGCAATTTCTGCAATAAACTTGTGCGCGCTGGGACCCCATGGATAAACCTTGAGTTTCAACGCCAAACCGCCAAATGGTACAAAATGGTACTCTCTACCGAGGCTCTTACTCGTATACTTATTACGTTTCGATATTTTAGCGTTTTCCGCCGCTGCGCCCGCTTTTACATTAGACCGTTGGAGGTGGGACGGTGCCAGTGTGTCTACGCATATAGCATCCCACACTAACATCCGTTCCAAGCTCCAAAGAACTAAGGACACCTCATCAGGCCTCTTGCCATCATTCCTGATAATGCCAGTCGGCTCAAGAAGAGCAGGCACATTGATGGTGACTTGTTAAATAGGTACATAAAGTCAACTTTGCTTTCCGGATGGAAGCTGCACAGTGCTTCAGAACCGTGAGATTGAAGACCTAGTGGCTGAACTTAACATCGTGGGAGAAAGTAAAGCTCACAAACTCCGTTGGTTGGGCCACCTTGAGAGAGAATGGATGAAGATCGGAACGTGAAAAGAGCGTACCTGGATCGCCTAGCAGGAGTCCTATCGGGCGCCCCGGGTACCGCTGGAGCGACATGGTGGAGGCGGATCTGCGCGAACTTCGAGTCAACAATGGCGAGAAGTTGCACAGGATCGAGAAAAGTGACGCTGTCTTGTGTCGAAGCCCAAATCTCATTTTGGGTCGCTGAGCCAACGGAGTAAGTAGTAAGTTGCTTCTGCTGCGCCGTATTACGTAGCTGGCGCCGTCCGGATTCAAACCCGCGAAAATAACTTTCGACGATAATTATATGCATAAAGGAGCGCGTGACAACATTTGATTTATAATCAATGTTATGCTAAAATATATAAAGAGACATAATTATAAATCTTAATACAACTTATTATTTAACTTAGAGTGTTCGTATATGGATATTCTTTCGGGTCTGATGCATGGCCGTATTTGAGCGTTTCTTTAAAAAAAAGCCACTCTCATAAATTTTGTAGTATTTTCATAAATTTTGTGTTTTTTTTCTACTCAGAATCACGAGCTGTTTAGATCCTAATGAGATAAAAAAGGAACTCTTTTAATTTGGTCATGTCCGTCTGTCCATCCGTCCGTCCGTCTGTCTGTCCGTAGGTCTCAGCCATTTTACTCCGAAATTTTTAGCTAAAGACTTCTTAGTCAGTTTTACTTTTTACAAGCTTTTATTTAACTTACTTAACCTGTTAGTATATAATGTAATTGTATGTTGGTGTAGATCAAATCTTGGGAGGTAAATTTCACCCACTTTCCGACTTCCGTTGAAGCTGAAATTTTGCATACATATTTAAATCGGGTGAGAATGCAATATTATAGTACCATCGAGCTGATCTGATGATGGAGACAGGAGGTGGCCATAGGAACTCTGTGATAAAACAACGCAACCTAATTTCGTTTGGGGTTTTTAGAATTGGCTCGATGAGTATTAGTTGCATATAGCAATAAAAGTACACTCAGCGATAAAAGCTTGTATCAAAAATGAATTTTCGGCAAAAACTGGAGACTGGAGCACTGCAGAAACACTGCGAGCGCTACAGATTGAATTAGGAGATGGCCATATGAACTCTGTGATAAAACAACGCAACCTAATTGTATTTGGGGTTTTTAGAATTGTCTCGACGAGTATTAGTTGCATATGGAAATATAAGTATAGTCAGCGATAAAAGCTTGTACCAAAAATGAATTTTGCCAAAAACGTATTTTATATTTGTTTACAAGAATTACCTCTACCACGTATTACGAAGAACTCGCGAGCTGCTTACGGGACATTTTTTGCGCGTACCGTTATCAACCTTCTTGCTTTATTTGCGAATACGCAGACGTATGAGAACATCACCAGCCTACTTGCGAAACAAACGGACTGCCGTTGAGCGCTTTTCACAGCGACGGAATACATTTAACGTCCTAGTCCCAGAAAATTAAACTTCCTTTTGAATTTGGAACCTGAAAAAAAATCATTTACTGTCGCAAAAAAAAATTGTATAAGCAAAAAAAGACCCATAAACACAATAGGGACAATAGGGTTGTTTCCAATTTTTCGAAACGCTTATATTATGTTCTATATTAACTAATAGTTGCCCTAAAATTCAACTTTTATACCAAAAACGGCTTTAAATATGTTAAATTAACAAAATATATTTTGACAGATGCTTTGGCGCCCAAATCGCTCCTTGAAAATTATGTGACGTCACAGTTTACGGTTTGACACATAACTACATACACACGTAGAAGATGCGAACTGTCAACTGACATTTATCATTTGTTGTTTATCGCCTAACTGTCAACAGTGTCAATCCGAGAGTTGTTACGTCATCAGACTCTTCAATGACGTTTCGAGTTTGGTCACGTGACGTGTGCCAAAAGATATTTTAAATTCAATATTTACAAAAATATGGTCATTACAGGTCCCCTAAAAGTAGTTTAATATGTTCTTATAATCCAAAAGAATTTATTGGGATACAATTCTGCCCTAAGATTTGTAGATGGAAACAAACCTATTGGCTTTAAGTCCAATAGGGTTGTTGACTGTATTGTACTTGAGGCCCTCGAAGTGGCACGGAGAGCTATGGAGCGCGCGAGGCTCGGGATCTCCCTGCGAGATAGAATTCGGAATGAGGACAATCGCCAAAAGCATTTCGCAGCTGAAGTGGGAATGAGCCAGCCATATCTGTCGCAGGGATGACGATCGATGGGGCCAGCGGATATTGTTTTAGAGACCTCAATTGGGAAGCCGAGGTGACGGAAAACCACGAGGCAGATGGTCGGGCGATATTAGAAAGATGGCAGGGCCAATCTCGCATAGAACTGGCGCATACAGAACAACATAGAAAGCCATGAAAGAGGCATATGTTCAGCAGTGGACGCGACTATGCTGAGAAGAAGAACGGCCTCTGGGAGGAGAGGATAGACGAAGCTCTCAATACATTTTTGACTTCGAAAAACGAAACATATTACTGACTGACCTTGCCAGTTGTCCCTTCTCCATAAATATACCCCGCCCGTAGATTTGAATATTATCTAATACACAGTTATCCGCCTTTAAACTTTTTGACGCCAATGACGGATATATCCGCACCGTAGGTCCAACGCCGAAGATTAACCCGTCACAGACTACAAAGCAACATAGAGCTAAGTGCATATGATAATAAAGTTCAATTTCAGTTTTGACATTTCGATGGCGTCCGAGTGCTTTCGTGTTTGACACGGCGGCGAAAGGTTAATATTATGTGATTGGTCATTCCAAGTATTGACTGGCTGAAATAAAATTCTATACTTAATAAAAAAAAAACAACACACAAAACAACAAACAATCAAAATATTTACATATAAATTACAAAAAATAAAATAAAAATATGAATTAAATTAAATTAAAAATACGGATAAATTAAATTAACATTATTCATTACATTAAATCAAAATTATCAATTAAATTAATACATTAAAATTATCAAATAAATTAAATTAAAATTATCAATCACATTATATTAAACTAATTACTTGTCGTAGTTAGCATGTGGCGCGTGAGATTTCGCCCAGTGGCCAAATATCGGGCTGTCATGGGCCCCTGCGACCGCGCTCAAGAGCCTGTTGGGGCTACCACGAACACGACGCATCAGGGACTTAATAGCGCAGGGACCAGAGTAAAGTATACTAGATAGCAGTGACCTAAAAGGAGTCTTGGCCTCCGACACCAGTACACGCCAGTTGAGATCACCCAAGTCCGCTTCACCAGCATCGCTCCAGCGATACCTGGGACAATGATGGTAAAATTCTATATGTCAAACAAAAAAATCTTGCGCGGTATTACAATATCTGACGTTGACATGCGTGCTGTATGGTTGAGTCGCATTTACAGTGAGGTCCGTTTGGTGCTCGACAGATCAAGGCTCACGGCGCACGTCTTTATAATAAAATCAATAATTTAATCGCAATTCGTAGCTTAACAGGGCGGGAAGTCAAAATTAATCTAGAGAACTGGCTAAAAAATTTAACATACAATGAGACTGAAAATGTCCTCGTTATAATATCATAGGCAAAAGGCAATCACCTAACATAATTAGTGTATTCCTAAGTTACTATTTATAGAAATAAATATTATAGGACATTATTACACAAATTAACTAAGTCTCACAGTAAGCTCAATAAGGCTTGTGTTGCGGGTACTTAGACAACGATATATATAATATATAAATACATAAATACATAAAAAACACCCATGACTCAGGAACAAATATCCATGCTCATCACACGAATAAATGCCCTTACCAGGATTTGAACCCGGGACCATCAGCTTCGTAGGCAGGGTCACTACCCACTAGGCCAAACCGGTCGTCAAAGAAATAAGTTTAATGATATATATTATCTTACTGCTGTTACACGATCTAAGCATATTGTTACGGCATCGAATTTGGACCAACTCTAGCCCCTAAGGCACAGGTGCTTCCCTAGTTTAGGGGTCGAAAGTTTGACCACCCTATACTGTCATGTTTGTACAAACTCTTGTGTACTGTGTTCTTTATGTAACGTACTCTTTTATGTAGAATAAAGTTATATTTATTATTATATTTATAGAGAGAGATGACTACGCTACGGAGCGTTAACAATTGGCTTGTTGGCTACGCGGGCAGATGAGATGACGTTTTATTACTTTTTTTTTTAATTTATTGAATAAACAAACAATTTATAGTCTAGAATTTAATACAGGACCCATCGTAGGCAAAACCTTGAGGAGGTTTGTGTGCCGATGGGGAGTTCAGAGAACAATACATACATATATTAATGTCTTATATCTAATTAAAAAAAAAAAACATTGTAGGATTCTTAGTATAAGTAGCTTGTATCGTTTGATTTCAATAGGTGCATTTTATATATATGTATACAGATAATATATATGTATACAGCCTTATATATTTAATATATTTGTTTTGTCTCTGTAGACTTCTTAGTTTTGTACATCTTTTGTACTTATGTGTACGAGTATAGCAGTGTATGTTACTGTACATAATTATGCATTTAACACTCTAGTGATGTTTCATAAACCCACACTCGTATTTTAATGCCTTTCATTATATGTCAGTCACATAAACTACTATTATAACTCCTAACTTTCGATCAGGGGTTACGGTGTACAGTAGGCAGTCAGTAAGAAATAGAGCTATTAAATTACGCGTCGACTCGTGCGCAGCCTCGCCCGTCATACGGCGAGGGGCACACTGGGTACTAAAATAAGTAGTTAAATATTAATAATAAATAAACATTATAGGAGAATAAAAATAATAATAAAATGTCTTATTGAACACAAAAAAAATTGTACAAAGTATGTAAAGGTATAATTAATATGTAGGTAACAACAGGCGGACTTATCGCTAAACAACGATCTCTTCCAGACAACCTTACAAAGATCGACATAATTCCGCAGTAAGCTCAATTTGGCTTGTGTTGAGGGTTATACACGCTGATATATAATATATAGCTATATATAAATACTTATATGCATAGGAAACATCAATAACTCTGCATTTCTTTTTGTGATTACCACACAAATAAATGCCCTTGCCAGGATTCGAACCCAGGACCTTCTGCTTTGTAGGCAGCATCATTACCGACGACTCTACCGACTAGGCTAGGATTAGTGTTGGTTAAGACTCGAGTCCTTTAAGTCCTCTGCTTTAAAACTCGACTCCGTTTTTCAGACTCTTACAAATAAGTCTAAACTCGAGTTTTTTCAACTTGTTAGAGACTCGAGTCTTTTGTAGACTTGAGTCCTTTTCAGAGAACACTCAATTTTGTTGCAAGCAATTCAAAATGCATTGTCTTTAAGTAATATTCGTGGATTAGGTACACAAATCATACAAATACGCCTAATTTATTTACTATTATTTAGGTAAAATGTATAAAATTGTTGACAGTCTTTATTATCTCTTAAAAATACTTAATAAAGGACTCGCCTCGGTACTTAAAAGACTTGGAAGCTTTTATTAATTAATATTTTCTTAGTATCGATACAAATATTTTTTTGGTCACCGCAAACCATGGCGCATATACTGGGTTGCCCCGCATGCCCGTATTACTGTTCTCAGCTGGATCTGAGGGACGAGACAGCCAGGGCTATCAACACCACTCTGGACATCTATTGTATGGAAAATGAACCTCGACACGAAAATAAGAAGATAAATATACTTTTTGGTTTTGTCTGTGTTTTGATTTATAAAAATATCTTACCATAGAACTTCGACATTCAGATAAGTAATAATTACATGTGTATGATGACATTCGAGATAATTTTGGACTATAGTGGCGAGCTTTTGGAGTATACAGGGTATAACAAAAATAGAGGGGATCCGTTTAAGGGCATATTCGCTAACCTGTTCTAATAAGAAACATTTTTTGATGCGAATAATGCGGGGATCTCCCGCTACTTTTTTTTACACCTTGTATTCGAGCGGTTTTACGATAGTTATTATTATTAAAAAAAAATAGCAGGTACATATTCAGTATGTGGTTTACACAGGACGGTCACGAACTAAAAACAACGAGCTATGTTGTTTTTAGAGTTCCGTAGTCAACTAGTGGGAGGTCGTGCCGCTCACGCATCGGCCTCCACAGTCACCAAACCCGTTGTCTAAACAGCAATGCTTAAATCGTCTGCAATAGACGCAAAGGCCTGTGATGATGATGAGTCAACTAGGAACCCAATATAGTTTCGCCATGTCCGACTGTCTATCCGTCCGCGACTTTGCTCCGTGATCGTTAGTGAAAAAAAAAAACAAAAAAAAATAACAAAACATTTTGTATGGCAGGTACCCTATTTTTTATAGTTTTTATTTTATTGTTGTTTTATTTTTTTATTTTTTTCGCTTCAACCCAATGATTTGGAGTCATTAAATAGGTCTTACAAAACTAATAAGATTTTCAAACAACCAGTTTTTGATAAAGTGAATATTTTCGGAAGTAATCGCTCCGAACGACAAAAATATGTGTCCCCCCCCCCATCTAACTTTGGAGCCATGGGTCCAAAAAATATGAAAAATCGTAAAACAAAAGCTTAATAAATAATTTCAATGAAAACTATAGGGAACATGATCGGTCCAGCCTCCTTTGAGTTATTGCAAAAAGTATTTTCTTCTTAGTAAATAGACGTACAAAGCGCTGCGCTGCAAAGTACTCCTTTATGCTTGTAATGGACATGATACTTACTAATAGCCCCCGTTTATTCTATTCTGACACAATGGTAACTACGGAACCCTACACTGAGCATGTCCCGACATGCTCTTGGCCGATTTTTTTCTCATCCCAAAAATAAGTCCTATGAGAATACGCCTATATCCTATGAAAATATGATGTTTGTAGTTTCATATCCATTCAATAGAATATGCAAGGAAAGTTTTTTAATTTGAATGTTAAAATGCACCACATTATGAATGCATAATGAAGGAGTTTACCTTGATACATTTATTCCTACTGTAACCAAAACTAAATGAATGATTTAAAAACGATTTTACGTAACTAAACAAATAAAAGATAAGAAATATAAATATTCATGAAAACGCCTATGATTAAATGAACAAAATATTAAAAATAAGAATTTAAACAACTTTTACTTTTTAAATATTAATGACCAAATTATTTGACGTTGACGTTTTCACTTTCTACGACATTGACGATATCAATAAATAACCATTAAAATGCAAAACTGCGCCTAAAAGAAAATACACTCTCTATTCCCTAACATGCTATTAAATTTTTCCTTCAATCACAAACTTATATTTGCAGGTCGAAAAACGCGTTGACATGTAATCTTCATACTAATTTACATTTAATTTGTCAAAGCGCCGTTTTGTCGGCTGCACTAGTAAGTTGGTAGGCAGGTGTATAATTTTGTCGGTCCCAAGTGTGTCTCCGGCTTTATGACTGGTTTAGAGAAACTGCAGTTGTGCGACAGGCTTAGCGCCGGATTCACGGCTCCGCGCGTAAAAAAATAAACAAAACTTTTTTTAATGTGGAGAATTTAATAGTATATTTTTAAATATTATCTTACAATTTTAGTGCACTAACAAAGTTATTGATTTTATTTTTTCGGTATTTTTTATTTTTTTTATTTTATTTTGGGAGCTTAAAAATAATTACAAAAAAGTGTTAATATTTACGTTTATAATTGTTTTAAAATAGTTAAATAAAGATCTTAATTTGTTAACGGTTCCAGTTTTAAGAAAAACAAAAAAAAAATCGGTAATATTTTTTTTAAATTAAATGTATAAGTGTGAAATATAAAATTAAAGTGTATTAGTGGAGTGAAAGTGTTGGATAAAAGTGAAAGGTGAGCCGATCGGGTGCAGGAGAAATGTTTTGAAGATGCCTTTGTATTTGACCCAGTTACAGCTTTTATACTTTTAGAGCTTTCAAGCTCAAAAGCTTGGTAAAAGTCAAAAACATGTTTTTAGCTTAGGGATCCCATACGTTTCCGTACGCCGAGACGGTCGACGTCCTTATAGCTTTGGCAACCCTATTTTAACTTTTATTTTACTTAATAAACGTATTTAGTACCATTTAATAGAACGTTTCTTTTAAATAAAAAACCGGCCAAGTGCGAGTCGGACTCGCGCACGAAGTCAAAAGTCAATATATTCTTTATTCAAATAGGCCTAGCAACAAGCACTTTTAAATCGTCAAATTTCACAAATATCATCTTAATCTAAATATCAGAGCAATTTATTGATGCAGTTATTATTGTTCTAAAAAAAATCATTGAATTATTATATATATGGTAAACTTAATAATAAGAATTTCACAAAAGGATCGTCAAACACCAAAGAACCCTACCATCTATAAAAACGGCAAAAAAATTAAGTTTGTTGTATGGGAGGCCCCTTAAATATTTATCTTATTCAGTTTTTAGTATTTGTTGTTATAGCGGCAACAGAAATACATCATCTGTGAAAATTTCAACTGTCTAACTATGACGGTTCATGAGATACAGCCTGGTGACAGACGGACGGACGGACAGCGGAGTCTTAGTAATAGGGTCATGTTTTACCCTTTGGGTAAGAACCCTAAAAAAAATACCACTTTAATTAATTTTGTGTTATTTCTACTCAGAATCACGAGCCTAATTGGATAAAAAAATGTCCCAGAGTTTTTCCCATTGTGTTACCATTTCCCCATATACTTTGTATGGCGGTAACAAAAAGGAAAGTTTGAAGAATGTGTGGGAATTTCGGAATACTTTTTTTCTCCTATAAGGATGAAAAGGGATTGGGATTCTGACTAGAAATATCACAAAAGTGGCAAAAAAAGTCATCAAAAAATGGCAAAAAAAAGAATCTCTCCTTAGACAAACTATAAAACTCAAAGTACCTTAACTTTTTTTTTTTGGTTTTATACTACGTCGGTGACAAACAAGCATACAGCCCGCCTGATCGTAAGCAGTCTCTTTAGCCTATAATTATTTCCCTACTAATATTATAAATGCGAAAGTCTGTCTGTTACCTTTTCATGCTTTAATCGCTGAACAGATTTAGATAAAATTTAGTATGAAGATAGTTCGAAGCCCGAGGAAGGACATAGGATAGTTTTTATCTGATGACCTGTCTGGCTTAATGAGTAGTGACCCTACCTATGAAGCCGATGGTCCTGGGTTCGAATTCCGGTAAGGGCATGTATTTGTGTGATGAGCACAGATATATGTTCAAATAAAAATGCAAGTGAAACAAACTTACACTATCTCTATGTAGACGTCTAAGGTAAACTGGAAGAGATCCCATACGAGGATAGGTTCGCCTTTGTAGTATTTAATTTACTCTGTAACTGTGTTTCTCTTGTTTTTATATCTATGTACAATAAAGTATATGCATACATAAAGTAAATTATGACTAACGAAATTTTTTTTTTTTTAATACTACGTCGGTGGCAAACAAGCATACGGCCCGCCTGATGGTAAGCAGTCTCCGTAGCCTATGTACGCCTGCAACTCCAGAGGAGTTACGTGCGCGTTGCCAACCCTAAATCCGCCCCCCCTCGTTGAGAGGGCAACCTTACTCACCGGCAGGAACACAACACTATGAGTAGGGTCTAGTGTTATTTGGCTGCTGTTTTCTGTAAGGTGGAGGTACTTCCCCAGTTGGGCTCTGCTCTAGATCTGGAATGACATCCACTGGCTAGCTGTGCCCTACCACACAAAGCGAGATGACATTCACAATGCCCATACCTCTCTTTTGGACGTAGTTTAAGGACGTACCCGGGTCCAAAAGGACGTACCCGGGTCCAGGTCCGGGTCCGAGTCCGGGTCCGGGTTCTTGCCTCATATACATAGTCATCGCAACAATCCTAAAAAACCCAAACACATTTAGATTGCGTTATTTTATCACAGAGTTCCTATGACCACTTTTTTATGGTATAGGAGGCAAACGAGCAGAAGGATCACCTGATGGTAAGCGATTACCGCCGCCCATGGACACTCGCAACACCAGAGAGGTTGTAAGTGCGTTGCCGGCATTTAAGATAGGAGTACGCTCTTTTCTTGATCATTTAAAGATCGTATCGGTTCGGAAATACCGCACTTTCTGTGTCAATCATCAGATCTGCTCGTTAATACCTACCATATTCGTAATATTTATTTAGGTATTTCTAAAAAGAAAATTTTTAAATTTTTTTTTACCGAATCTCTATCCGAACACTGAACTGCTACAAGAGGGACTTTACTTAATTTTTTTTTACAAATGTCACATAAAACACCATGTCATGAACTCTTAAAAACAATTTAGAATAGAAACCAAGAGGTTCTAACTTGACAGCCCAGTTCGAAACGGAACGCTTAAATTCGATCCAAATTATGTAGAGCGTAAAAAGTAAAAATATTCTTTATACTGTAAACAAGGCCTCATTCGCACTGATGACCGTATTCACTCACCTAAATTAATAAATTATTAGATAATTCACTGATCATCATCATTTGTTAAGCATTTGCCGACCAGTTTGGCCTAGTGGGTAGTGACCCTGCCTACGAAGCTGATGGTCCCGGGTTCAAATCCTCCAATAGGGGTCTTCAACGAACATTCTTTGAAAAAGTGAATATATTTGGAGATAATCACTCCGAAAGAAAGAAAAAAATGTGTCTCTCCCTCTAACTTTTGAACCATAGGTCAAAAAAATATGAAAAAAATAGTGGAAGTAGAGCTTAAGAAAGACATTAAATGAAAACTATAGTGGATATGATCAGTTAAGCTGTTTTTGAGTTATCGCAAAAAGTTTCCCCTTCATAGTAAAAACACGTATACTATCCACAGTTCATCCCTTGGTTAATAATTTACTATACTTTAAGCTCCAGTTTAGCTTATTGTGACGGAAGAGTAACTACGGTACCCTACACTGATCATGGCCCGATATGCTCTTGGCCGATTTTTTATGTACTATGTAGGGCTTGAGATTCCGGAAATTCGAAATTCCGAATTTTCCGATATTACGATACCGGAATTGAGATCACTGAATATCGAAAATCCCGGAATTAGATTTAAGTACTAAGTGTAGAGGTATTGCAACACGGCATTACTGTCTCAAATGTCAAAATCGATGTTAGTGCCCGGATTTTTGTCATTTATAGCAATGCAGTTGGCAGTAATGTCGCGCTGCAATACTGCCGAAATAATCCTGGTGTAGTCTGAATCCGAACGGCACTTTTACTAATGCCATGTTATGAACTGCCATAAAACATGTCAAATCGGTCCCCGTATTGTGTTTTTCGAAAGCCAAAATTATCATCACAAAAGGTGAAGTGAAATTTAATGTTTCAAGATGAAACAAAAGAATGTTTTCTACCTCTATATGAGTGATCTCTTGAGCTATTATGTGGGCGAGTTTCACCGCCTGACTCACACGGGGATTTAAAATGTAGTCCTCATTTTCCTCTCTGGACATCAACATTATAGAAAATAGGTATAAAAAGGACTTTTTATTTCCAATAACAGTATACATACTATACAGTATACTTCATCAGAAACATTATAGAAGGGAAAATAAATGGAAGGAGAGGGAGGGGACGACCAAGAAAAAGTTATATGAACCAAGTAGGTAAAGGAAATTAAAAAAAAAGCAAAATTCAAAAAAAAAATCTGCAAGTAGGCCTCAAGGGCTCTTTTACAAGTCAGTACAACATTATAGTAACATCATATAGTGAGCCGGAGCCGAAGGCGTAGGCGAACATTGTAAAGGAATACGCCACGAGCATTTTTTGATCTACTTATACAACGTTGCATACAATACTTTTCCTACGAGTCAACAAAAATAAATCTTAATTTAGGCAAACAAAGCAAAAGTATATAGCCAAGACGCGCGAGAATACCTTGTTACGCGCCCGGCCCGCCCCGGGCCGCGGCCGGCCGGTTAGCGACACCTTCTCGTAACTCATGAGGCTCTGGTACTTGCTACTTGCTAAATTAAATTTTTGGACAGTTTTTAAATTTTATTTAAATTTAAAACTTATGCTAATTGATTTTTACAATGATAATTAAGGTGATTTTATTAAGTCTCAACCCGAGGACTAATTGACTGGACTACGTTGATTAGACTACGATTAGAGGTCGTCCTACCTGCGCAGCGGAGCGCGCAGCTTTCGCGTTTAATAGCGGGGTTAGGTTTCTCCAGACTATAGGTTACAAGATAAGCACTAGGTGGGAAAAGCGACGGCTATAGATATAGATCCTTCCTTTAATTGGGTGAATAATTTTTAGTGTATTGGACCCGGGTATGTCCTTAAACTACGTCCAAAAGAGAGGTGTGGGCATTGTGAATGTCATCTCGCTTTGTGTGGTAGGGCACAGCACAACGGATGTCATTCCAGATCTAGAGCAGAGCCCAACTGGGGAAGTACATCCACCTTACAGAAATCCGCAGCCAAATAACACTAGACCCTACTCATAGTGTTGTGTTCCTACCGGAGTGTAAGGTTGCCAGAGTGTTAGGGCCGCCAACGCGCATGTAATAGCTCTGGAGTTGCAGGCGTCCATAGGCTTATGCTTATGCCGTATGCTTGTTTGCCGCCGAAGTAGTATAAAAAAAAAATAGTGTCACCTGATGCCATGGTTACATTCCCCTGGATATTAAGTTTGTCTCGACTATAGAAAGCGTGCATAAACTGTAGGGGGCAGCACAGGAGACGTCAGAGTTTTGGCGCGAGATATACTTCCATGTAAAATTAATGCTTTCAATGTAGCCCACAAGATGGCAGAACCTACTATGCACAAGAAAACGTACGAGATGGTAGATAGCAGCACTTGCTTTGGCGTAAAGTGTCATTATACATGTTTATGTTTCCGATTCATGTCGCAAGATGGCAGACCCTCCAACGCGCACGGTCCCTATAGGTTACAAGATAATCACTAGGTCTGGGAAAAGCGTCTGATTAGGTGAATCGTCTTTTTAAGGTGAAAAAATTTAAGGGTGCCGCCCCGAAAATATAATTCATGAAAAATCATATTCAACTAGTTGAAGCTCGACGCCACTGAACTAACACCATCCTTAGTACTCGTAAAATGACTAGTAAATGTAAATATTTATCAATAAATATCATATCATATCATTTTGTTAACATTACTCATCTCGTTACTTTGACTTACCTTTTTCAATTTCTATTAAATGAATTCTGTTATTCTGTTTTTTTTTTTTATAATTCTTTATTTTTTGGATTTCAGGACAAAAACCCACAACGACGATATGTCATCAACCACCCACACATCGACACCATGCCAGCGGTGAAAACAACATGGCCTCCACACACACAAACACATTCCCAATTCCAAAAAACATATTATAAAACAAGCGAAAGCGTCAAAAAGAATTATGGATGCAAAAATAGTCTCGAAAAAAATCATGGACGCAACACAAGACAATGTAGATTTCAAAAAGAGAATAGAGAATGCAAGAAACGGAAAGTTTTGGAGTTTACAAGATGGCGGACGAAAATAAAATGGCGGCTAAGCTCGAGGGTGCTGATTCCGCTGATGATTTTGAATGTTACGGGGCGCGCGGGAGCTGTTGAATGTAAGTTTTCTTCATTATATCATCGGTAAAAAAATCGTTCATTAGCACATCGTTTTCATCTAATCATAAATGGCATACCAATATGGCACGATATTATTTAGATACACGATTAGCTCGGAGGGGAATCCTTTTGTATTCAAAGCACCATTAAAACTTTAAAGATTAACGACAAAAATACATTTGGACGAAACTAGCTCTAAACAATACACTCCGTAACCACATACTTATGCATTTTAATTAAGTAAGGTCAACGCCAACGGCTCTCAATAGTGCTTTCAAAAAAAGTCGAATGTTGAGATATTTATACATAAAATGAACATTCATACATATTTTTTCATAATATTTTGTTGACCAAAAACGGCGCGTTCTTATAAAATTTCAGAGGAAAACCGAAATAAACCGGTATTTACCGGTAAAAACCGGTTCCGAGCCTTATTGTTACAATCACTGACATAAATGTACTAGACAGGCTATCGAGAACAAATTGTGTCCGCCATTTTAGGCGTTTGACGTCTGTCACTAAGCTAAAGAATAAGCTTAGCTAGCCAGAGGCGAAACTGTTATGACAACTGTTCATTTTCTGCCTACATACGCACTGTAAAGAATCTAGATAAAATGCATTTATTTTCTTAAAATAAGTGTATTGAAACTGTTTTACATATGTGATACTGTCGGCATTAAAATTTATAAACATAGTCATAAAACTCTTTCTATCTGACTCTCGTACTCGTAGCAATTTTGATCAAATCGCGCTTATAGGATAATATACTCTTTAAATATATGAAAAACACTACAAAAAATTACGAGGTAAAACGTAATATATCATTATTGTGTATATATTCTGCAAACAATTAGGTAATTAATAGTACCTACGTGTTACATCTGCGAAATGTAATCTGTGCACCAAAAAATATGGCGTACCACCGCGAGTGTTAAAAGTGACATTTCAAAATAATCTAAATGAGCTTAAAACAAGATTTTATTCGTGGTGGATTGTTATTATACTGCTTTTATTATGTTTCTTGATATTATTAGAATAAATTTTCATAACGCACAAAAGCATTTTTAATTTATTTTTTTAATTTTCCTTCATGGGTGGCATCTCGCCAGTAGTCGGAGACGTACTAAATGCAATGAAGTGCCGGCACTTCATTGAGGTGCGGAAGGATTTTGTTGAAGACTCTAGTTCTATACCTCAATGGCTACGATAGAAGCCAAACTTGTCGAGAAATTTTCAACTTAAAAGACGCGAATTACACAATTTCATTAAGGTGGTTCGATTTTCATACAAAAAACAATCGCTATTTATTAATTAATTACACAATATTATTACATAAATAGTTGCGCATCTATCTACTTTCGAATATTCATTTGCGCTAAATTAATAGAAAAACTTTGTTTCATACAGAAATCATGCAATAATCAACGTTATATTTTTATAAATTTTACTCATGTGTGTGTGACAAATGTCGTGTACAAATACATTGCGGCGTTGCCACTCCATGCATCGGCGCGACGTTGCGATGTTTGACGCGTTTTTAGCTGACTCTGTCGACACTGACACTCAGTGTGACCAGGCGTACGATAATTGTCGTACATGTACGATAATTTGGGCCCCGGTATGACGTAATGTTCCAAAGAGCATTATCGTACACTAAAGTACTATAATTTCAGCCCTTGGATGATGCCACCTTAAAAGTCTAGTAATTTGAAGCAAAATATGACACTTTCTCTCAGAAATAGGCTAAAATTAGTATCTTTTGGGTGTTCGGCTCCTTGGTGTAAGTTTAAAGTTTAAAATGTCACAATTTCCTGTATACCGTTTGAGTCTATCCCAAAAATACACAAACATAAACAGATTTTTGGCGCAGTTTAGACGAAAATTGTCTTTTTTTTTTATTATTAATTGGAAGTTTAAGCTTATTTTGCAAGACATTTTTAGGGGATGCCTTTTTGATTGGCGTACGATATTTTTTTCAACGGTACAATAATATTGACAGTCAAGTACGATAATTCTCTTCCGCTCACCTGGCAACACTGCTGAAACTTGACAGGACCTGGGGGCCTACCGCGAAAACCTAAATTCGCAAATTGTGGGGATCTTTCTCTTTTACTCTCACTAAGACGTAATTAGAGTGACAGAGAAAAATGCCCGAAATTGACGAATTTCGATTTTCCCGGTAGCCGCCCTGGTGCTTGAGGTACTTGATAGAAAACAAAGCTGCCGCATGTTCTGAATTGTGATTTTATGTGTTTTTGGATTGAAAATGATAGCAACGTCTAAATCAAGTTACAAAAATCATCGATATTCTGGTCCGCGAAAAACCAGGAAAAGTGTAACTGTAATTGGAGTCTACAAAAATGACCAATTCATAGAAAATATGACCTAGAAACTAGTTCACTTTTATAAAACTCAATTTTGTCCGAGATTGTACTTAGGCGAATACCTAAGGGAGCTAAGTGTATCGATCTTGAATAATTAGTTGGCTAATACATATATGACTCCAACATGATATGGACATTTACATCATAACTATTATACCTAGTTGGTTACTAAGTTCTGTTACTCGATTTCTTTCTTTCTTCCTAGCGTTGCCCAGCATATTGCCACGGCTCAATGGAGCTTGGGGTCCGCTTTGACAACTAATCCCAAGATTTGGCGTAGGCACTAGTTTTTACGAAAGCCACTGCCATCTGACCTTCCGACCCAGAGGGTAAAACTAAGCCTTGTTGGGATTTGTCCAGTTTCCTCACGATATTTTCCTTCACCGAAAAGCGACTGGTAAATATCAAATGATATCTGTTCTGAAGTTCTGTTACTCGATTTGCAACCTCTTTATTTCCGTTAAAACAAATGCTACCGAAAAAATAAAAAATGACATAATGTGGTGGATTTGTGAGTTATAATTATATACCACACATAACGCTTATCTCGTCGTATCTATAATGAATTGGGGCCTAAAAGAGAATCGTATTCCAATTTTTTGAAACGCTTGTATTACTTTCTATATTAACTAAAAGTTGCCTCAAAATTCAGCTTTTATACTAAAAACGGCTTTAAATATGTTAAATTAACAAAATATATTTTGAAAGATGGTTTCGCGCCCAAAACGCTCTTTGAAAATTGTGTGACGTCACAGTTTATGGTTTGACACATAACTACATACACACGTAGAAGATACGAACTGTCAACTGATATTTGTCATTTGTTGTTAATCGCCTAACTGTCAACAGTGTCAATCCGAGAGTTGTGACGTCATCAGAATCTTCAATGACGTTTCGAGTTTGGTCACGTGACGTGTGCCAAAAGATATTTTAAATTCAATATTTACAAAAATATGGTCATTACAGGTCCCCTAAAAGTAGTTTAACATGTTCTTATAATCCAAAAAATTTTTTGGGATACAATTATGCCCTAAGATTTGTAGATGGAAACAACCCTATTGCGTTGCACAAATGTGGGCACCCGCCAAACATGATTTTGGGTGTGTCATACTCAGGGCTAACACAGATTCATTTCTGTGAAAAAGGTGTGAAAACCGGAAACTGGAAACCGTTCTCGAACCAATAGTGAAGCCCTTAAGCCACACCCTATTTCAAAACCAGCCATGGATCTTTGAACAGGACTCAGCTCCTGCACATAAGGCAAAAACAACTCAAGCCTGGTTTCGAAGGAACAAAATTGACTTTATTGCCCACGAAGACTGGCCGTCCTCCAGCCCGGACCTTAACCCCCTGGATTATGCCATATAGCAGGTTATTGAGGAGAAAGCCTGTGCTAAACCCCACACAAATCTTAACTCCCTCAAGCGGGCCATAGTTAAGACAGTGACGGAATTAGACATGACAATCGTGCGTGCCGCTATTGATGACTGGCCTCGTCGTTTGAGGGCCTGTGTCAAAGCCAGAGGAGGCGATTTTGAATGATATTGTCATATGTAATTCCTGATTTTGTGTACTTTATTTTAATATATACTTTATTAAACTTTCGTTGGTATATTTTATGTAGATAAAGATTATTGAAGTAACAGAATTTAATAACCAACTAGGTAGAAAACAATGCAATACATAAACACATAAATTGGATATGATGTGATCCGTTGAATGAAATTGTCAATAAATAAAATAAATAAATAATTTTCTATCTCTAGGCATTGTGTGAAACTTCTAGTTGTGACAAAATATCGGGAAATCAATAATATAAACAAACATGGTAAATATCTTATTTCTTTTTATAATGGTTATAAATAGAAGGCCATGTAATTTTGTAACTCACTGTAATTTAATTAAATGTATCGTAAAAAAAATGTTTTAATTCTACTGTAAAATAGTAGGTACCTACTTTTTTAAAGGCTGGGCAGTAAGGGATTGCTTTAATTTTAGAACAAAACAGCGTTTTTTTTTGAAAAAAATACCGGAAAATCTGACTTACAAATTTGGACTTTCTTAGGTTCATTCTACTTAGACTCTTCTCCACCCTAGCATTAAAGAAAGATATCCTAAAATATCCATACCATTACGTCACATTTTAGTGTGAAAGAAATTTCAATGTAAAACTAAAATTTCAATACAAATTTTCGGGTTTTTTTAACTCGAGGATTGATTATGCTAGTGATTCTGAGTTGGAAGAACCCAAAAATATCATGATGTGTGAGAATCAGATTTTTAATATTTTTATGGAAAACGCTCATATTTCTCATAAAATAATTTATTAATAATAGGTACCTACTTGATAATACTGATAACAAAAAAAAATTATGAGTTTCGAACCCACATCCTCTTGCATGTATTTCCACGTACATACCGCAACGCTATTGAAGCCTACTCACGCTGTGCCAAATTGTCTACTACAAGGATCCCAGTAAGACTGTTTGAATGTGTGAGTGATACTTAGAAATAGAGTCAAGAAACATTCTGTCGACATTAAGGGGTAGTTTTTGTACAATGAAGTGTTCAATGTTTGTTGTAATAGTTCAATATTTATTTAATGAGTGCGCTAAACATAATTTACAGTATAGAAATACCAAGACTACTCCACAAAAAAATTAAAACTCAAAATTTGCAATTGTGGCGCCATCTAGTGAGGTTTAAGCTTTGGGTAACCTAATCGAACCACCTTAAGCTACTAATTAACTTTAATCATTCTCAAGAATCCTCACACGTTGCTGAAGTAATAAGGCGTATTCAGTGTATTCATATTAGAATTTGAGTTTTTGTACATGTTTTTCAGCTCTCACCAGCCGCATGATCTCCCTCCTCGGCTACCCCGCCTCGTGCAGTGTGGGCGGTGAAGCCCGACCATGCACTTTAGCCCTGACATGTTGGCTGCGAGGCGGCGCGCGCGCTCGCGGCTGCGGCAGCGGCTGGCTGCTAACGTGCTGTGTCAGGGAGAAAGAGAGGTGAGATCTGTCTCATTCTAACTTTATAGCACTAAGAGCGCGATGCAGCTTGCCTGACGGTCTGATTCTAATTTTAATATACATGAAAAACTAGGATCTAGATCTAATTTTCGACGACCCTTAAAATTAGAATCGGGCCGACACTCTCATCTTCCTCGCTTTGTCCCGGCATTTTGCCACCTACGGCTCATGGGAACCTGGGGTCCGCTTGGCAACTAATCCCAAGAATTGGCGTAGGCACTCGTTTTTACGAAAGCGACTGCCATCTGACCTTCCAACCCAGACGGTAAACCTCCTCACAATGATTTTCTGCACCGAAAAGCTCCATCAGACCGTCACTTTAAAAATGACTAATGCATTACGAGTGCGTCGCGCTCTAATCGCTTTATTTAAGTATGACAATGATAGTATCATTTCTATGCGCTCTGCCTGCTATATGCGCTTGCATTCAGACGGCGATGATTATCGGCGTCACTACCAGCTATGCCATCTTGGGATGTGTTGTGTTGTACGGTTAGGTCGTGTGATGTCTCTCGGCTACCCCGCCTCGTGCAGCGTGGACGGTGTAGCCCGACCATGCACTTTAGCACTGATATGTTGGCTGCGAGGCGGCGCGCGCTCGTGGCTGCGACGGCAGCTGCCTACTTGCTGCTTCAGGAAAAAAGAGAGGTGGGGCTTTCTCCAAAATTTGGGTTTGGCTTTATTGTAACAAGTGGTAGATCAATATTGCCCGGTGTATGGTAAGTTGGATCTGCCAGTGACAGGTGTTGCAGATGACTCCATTTCTGTGGATTGTTTGGGATTTCAGGCATTATGTCGGTGATATCTTAAACAATGTAAGCTATGCAGTTGATTTTGAATTTGTTGTTGAACCTTGATTAAACTTCTATATCTCTAGCGAACTTGATTCTTGTTGACATATATGACCCACTCCGGTTACTAATACGTCAGCTGGTTTTCTTCGCAGCTGTAGATTTTTGACAGTTTCCTAACTTATAAATGATTCTTGAGAACAGGGCACAGCATATGAGGATTCATATCCATATCACTGGGCATCTTTATGGGACCTTTAGCAACGTTAGATAGAATAAGTTGACAGCTGTCACTTGTCACGGTCGAATAAGCTGCGTAAACAAAAAAGTTTTTAAAATGTAACAAATAAATATTTTAGTGTAATTCATGAGCCAGTGTGATCAATGACTACTAACTACGCTCCGTGAGTGTTATTTACTAGACTTGTCTATTGATAAAGGACAATATCGACCGAAATGAAATGTGAACTTGGATTGTTTGTTGTCGGTAAATAAATGTGGAATTCAGTGGATAGTGCCATTGTGGAGTGTGTAGGGCCTTTTTACATCCGACTGCTATGTATATAAACAACAAACTGTGAGTAAATTTTTGAAAAAAGAACAAAATTGCTTTGTGTGGGCCGTTTGTTGCTTTGAATATTGACAAGCACACAGCGATCACACGACGGACCTATCAGCTATGACACCTGTAACTCCATCTAGCGACAATCTACAGCACCGAATTACCATAGAACAATAAACTATTTTAAGCGCCATCTAGTACCACAACGATAAACTAGCTACTATCCGTTAAAACGACAGCGCCTACGCACAACGGGTGTTCGCTTATCTACTCTGACAATACATGAACCAAACGCAAGATGGCACCTGCATGCTCTAAATGTCATGAAAGCATACAAAATAATGAATTTCTTGCTTGCAAAAACTGCAAACTAGTTTACGACTTGCTATGTGCACGGAAATCGACAAAGATTTTTAGATATATGTCTGCAGAAAGCAAAAAGGCATGGACATGCTTACTATGTCGGACAACACAAAAAACATCTACAATACCTGGCACTAGCAAATCTGATGCGCAAAATGTTACAATACGAAAAAAAAGCCTTTCCCAATAACACGAAAAGCACTCCGGTTACAAGCCCCTCATCGGTGAGAAGCAGCCCTTCAGCTACTTCCTTAATAAATACTCCGGCCGTCAGCCCTGTTAACAGCGCCAGAGGAGCATCAGACACAGACGCCTCACTGGCAGCTAAAAACCTTTCGGCTTCTCCTTCATTGAAGCCGGATGACAGCCGTCAGACAAATACTCCAAGTACACCGGTTTCAAGCACCTCGCCGACAAGAAACAACCCTTCAGTTTCTCCCCTAATGTATCTTGACAACAACCCGTCGGAGAAACTCCCAGGTACACTGGTCACATACACCACACCGACAAGAAACAACTCTTCAGGTTCTACCGGAACGGCTTCGGATTTCGACAGCACAATAAGTCCACAAGGCTCAAGTACCTTGCCTGGGAGAAACAACTCTTCAGATACTCCAGTGATAAAAACTGACGACAACGCTCAAAACAGCTGCAAATGCATCGCGAGCACCTCACCAGCTGGAAATTGTTCTTCCGTAACACCTCGCCCTCTGAGTTTACTAGTAAAGGCAAAGTCAATTGAATCTCTTATACATCCAGAGTCCATGCACAACTCCTCTATCAAAAGCTCTGAGGATGAGCTGTCAAAAAGCCTGGAAATAACAAATGATCCAAACATCGTAACGGAACAGAAAGAGCAAATCCGAAAACTGAAAGTTAATTTGGCAAGCACTGAGCAAGAACTACATAATTCTATCTTTGAAAAAAATGAGTACATGCGGCAAATAGAGAAGCTAACACGCGAGGTTTGCACACTAAAAAACATATGTAGGAGCCCGTGCAGTTCAAAAAAGGACATATCGATGTTAGTGTCAAGCTTTACTCAGAGTCCTGTAAAAAATGCTTCCTATATAACACCTAAAAGCCTTGAGAGAATTTTATACTTGGAGTCCCAGGTAAAACAATTAGAAAGTGAGCTTCTTAAGGCACAGCTTGAAACGCGCGCTCTAAATGAAATTATAAGGAAGTTGGAACATGGACTATCTCCTCCAGCTTTGTCAAATAAACAAAAAACAGAGATCTACACGGGTAAAAGTAATAGGCAAGCACAGAGTACAAACAAAAATTACACCAGAGCTAGCAAACAAAACAAACTTTGTATCATATCCAGCTGTAAGAGATATCGGATACTACAAAATATGAAAAATAATCACGTTCTTGAAAAATACCAATGCTGCCATTACATCACGCCAAATGTAGGAATTAACATACTGTTAAAAAGTCTGAATGAAAAACTAATCGGGTACACTCAACGCGATGTCTGCGTAATCTTAATTGGCGAAGTAGATTTCTACAAAACTCATGACTACAACGTCATCATTAAAAATATCCGAGATATATTGCAACCAATCATGAACACAAATATTATAATAGCTGCGCCTACTAACATCCATGGATCACTGCTATACAACCGAAGGGTAGAACTTTTTAACAACCTGCTATGTCATGACATTATGACTTACAAATACGCTACCTTTCTAGACACATGGCTAAATCACGACCAGTTCTTATCTCGATCTGGAAAAGTTAACAATAATGGAGTGCAAAATATTCTCCAAAACATAGCAGATATAATTGTAAATTTACCGTCCAAAAATAGCCCGCAGAAAAGTACCACAAAAAGCTCTGACAATGCAGCTTTTTTTCGAACAAGTCCATCGCACAAACACAACACCCGGCCAACCCTGTCCTGACACGCGCTGCAGTGAGGGCCCCTAGCCAAGCTATCCCCACAATAAGAAATCATAATCACTTAATCAACGTATGGCACCAGAACATAAATCGACTTGCGAACAAAACATACAAACTTGAATGCGAGCTCCAGATTAATAAAAATGTTGATGTGCTATGCCTGACCGAACATTGGCTACGAACAAATCAGGTATCATCAGTAAATATAATAAACTACAGCCTACGTGCGTACTACTCAAGACCGACTCGCCATGGAGGAGGAGCCTGTATATATGTGAAGTCAAATATTTTAACCATGGAACGAACTGAAGTAAAGGACCTATCGGTAGAGATGCAATTTGAGTCCTGCGCTGTCGAGTGCATCGGATTAGAGCTAATCATTGTATGCATTTATAGACCTCCAAGTGGAGATATTTCACTTTTTTTTTCAAAACTGGATGAAATACTTAGTTTACAGGCTATTAAAAATTACAATGTTATAATAGTAGGAGACATAAACATAGATTTACTGGATAAATGTAATAATACACAATGCCTAATAAATACATTGTGTCAATATGGGTTTAAAACTGTAAGCAATGCTCCTACCAGAATCACGAACAGTTCAAAAACATGTATTGACCACATCTATACCAATATGCACAAAAATAATGTAAAAGGCGTATCTAGCTTAGATCTGCATCTATCTGACCACTTGTGCATATGTGTTACTGTGCAAGTGCAAAAAAGTAAATTTTCTACTAGACACACCTTGAGGCGAGTGGTTAGTGATAGTAATAAACGTAGTTTTACCTTAGGCCTCAATAACCATGACTGGGATAGTGTGCTAAACAAGAGTAAGTGCCCTCACAAAAAGCTAGAATCAGTACTGCATGTTATTAAGCATTACTTTGACATACATTTTCCTTTAAAAAAACAGCAAATAAAGTCCCATGCACGTGCGTGGGTAAATGAATCCACAAAGAAACTACGTAATGATATTCAAAATATCAAAAGCAAATTGTCGCAAAACCCCAATGATAATGGGCTGCATTCCGAGTTATTGGCATATGAGTCTCAGTATTGGTCAAAGCTAACAGACGCACGACGTTGTCATGTAAATAGCATTATTGAGAACTCGGGTGATAACATGTGTCGCAGCGTCTGGCGCGTAATATCGTCCGAAACCTGTAGTGACAATAAAAATAGGAGCGCGGCGCTTGACGTACTCGTCAACGGGTTGGGCGATGACTGTGGCGATACTCGAGCTGCGGCAGCCGCCGCGCTGCTTAATCATTACTACATTGATACAAATGTAAACAATAGGCAACCGTGTAGTGACGTCGCTTTGGAATACTTGGTCAAACACTTAACAAAATTGCCCCCGAGATTCCAATTCACACATTTCACTTTACAAGAAATAATAAAGGTATGGAAAAGTATAAAACGAAAAGACACAAAAGATATAAATGACATGTCAACCCGCGTACTTGACTACCTCCCTCCAGTCGTTATATCCTTACTATTAATGTTGTTTAACCAATGTATTGAGATAGGTGAATATCCTGACATTCTAAAGCAAGTAAAAGTTCAACCTGTTTATAAACGCAAAGGTGACATGCACGAACTTAAAAATTACCGCCCAATCTCAATAATTCCAGTTATATCAAAAGTATTTGAAAGTTTGTTATGTAAAAAAATTATGCATCACATACGCACAAACGACTTATTGAATTGTCACCAATATGCATACCAACCTGGCCGATCGACATCGGACGCGGCTCGTGATGTGGTCGCGCGGGTGCTGGCCCACCTCGAGGGCGGGCGGCGGGTCGCAGCGGTCTTCTGTGACTTGTCGCGCGCGTTCGAGATGATAGACCACTCCCTCCTCCTTAAGAAACTATTTCTGTATGGCTTTGATGGTAGCTTCCATGACACAATCGCTTCCTTTTTAAAAGACCGTAAACAAAGTACTTACGTCCAGAATGTAAGGTCTCTACTGGAACCAGTAGGCAGCTGCGCGGTACCCCAGGGCTCAAGCATGGGAAACAACCTATTTCTCATGCTAATCAACGATATTACATCCGCGTCGTATGAGCCCGAATATGTTATTTATGCCGACGACACATGCATTATAGTACACGCTGAAAACATTGATGATCTAGTATCAAAACTGAGTCAAACCATGATAGAGATAGATAAGTGGTTCACCGCTAACGGAATGCTCCTCAACTTAGACAAAACAAACATTGTGCACTTTAGGTTACGGTGCACTGACATATTGCAGCTAAATATTAAAATAAATGATATTGAAGTCCCACAAGTAAACCAAACTAAATATCTTGGATACTTAATCGACTCTGGACTTACGTGGTCCCCTCACATTGATCAGTTATGCAATTCGCTTTCGTCAGCGTGTTTTGCTTTGTCCAGGCTCGCGCCCACCCTATCGGTAGATAACCTAAGAAAGGCCTATTTTGGATATTTCCACTCGATTTTAATCCGTGGTGTCGACCTTTGGGGCTTGGCTTCGGGTCGGGACAAGGTATTCAAAATACAAAAGCGGGCGCTGCGGATAATATCTAGGAAACCTCACGACCACCCAGCTAAAGAACTATTTGTACGCAATAAAGTGTTAACGCTACCTTCTGTCTACATATTGGCAGCGTGCCAGTATGTCAGGTCTAACCTCGCTAGGTATAAAACCAATTCTAGCCGTGGTGATAACAACCGCAGACAGCCAATGTTGGTTGCCCCCGTAAAGCGTCTTGCTAAGCTCAGGAATTCACTCAGTGTCATTGGGGCCAAGATCTACAACTTGGTTCCGCCTGCCATAAAGTCAGCGGAAAGTGATCCTGTGTTTACAAAGAAACTTAAAGCGCTGCTGATCGCACAGGCATGCTAC
Organism: Cydia pomonella; assembly: GCF_033807575.1. Lineage (NCBI taxonomy): Eukaryota > Metazoa > Arthropoda > Insecta > Lepidoptera > Tortricidae > Cydia > Cydia pomonella. The sequence goes on from NC_084728.1 coordinate 1,921,423, forward strand.
AGCGTTGACGAGTTTCTTCGTGGAGTTCATAACTAACGCGTAAAAATAGTGTCATCTTAATGCTTGATTAATTATACATAATTATAAGATTTAGTTGTAAATGTTATAATTTGTAAATATTATTAGTTATTTAATCTTATTATGTAAATATTTAATGTAATCCTGACTTGTAAAACAACGATTTTACCAATAAATAAATCAATCAATCAATCAAATATCTGTAGCGTCTCCTCTGTCTTTGTCAGCTTCGTTCCAGAAGATGCTTACAGATGGCGTCAGACCTAGCATACACTCCCATACAAAGAGTGCAACTAGTCTAAAGAAAGAACCCCGCCTTTCTTTCTTCAGACTGATTGCAAAGTTGAGTTAGTCAGTAATTGAAAAGCGAATCTGATTGCATTTTTCTCACACCGATCAGCATGAGCGATCGTCAAAGTCGTGTCAAAGCAAGATCAAACCTTTACCTAATTGTTAAGTCAGAACGGGCTTCCAGATTTAAAAAAATTTATGCCACTCTAGATCATCCACTGCTTACCCAAGTCGATGGAAAACAAGCATACGGACTACCTGATGGTAAGCGATCATATGGACAGCCTGCTACTCCAGGGATTAAAATTTGACTTTATTTTCAGTTCCAGTATGACCTCATCAGAATGGCGCTACAAGGCGCCGCCGCGCCTGCGCGTACCGCAGCGCGGTGTGGTCCCCAACAACGTATTCCGAAGGAGAGTAGACGACGATAACACTCAGGTTCTTTGCCTTTTAAACAATTTGCCTTTTGGCATTTTAGACTTAATGATTTCGAAGAAGGAAATCCTCAATTTGTTAGGTGTTTGGGGTATTTTTGTTTTCCGAATTCTTAAAGACGTTTAGAAAGAACTGTCAGTCTAAACAGTCTTGAACTGGATCAGATGATGCCGATGATGGGACTTGACAAATCGAGGGAATTATTCAAATATTAATTCACATAATAAGCGGCTACTAAGTATAGCCTTTATGAGCATTACTGAACCACCCTACCTTCTTGATGAAAGGACTCTAGAAACCAAGAATCTAGATGTGCACTAGTTGAAGACACAAGATCTCGAGGACAATCAGAATCTATTTTCAATACACTTGAAATAAAAGATAAAACGATTTCTTAATTTTTGACAAGGATGTAATTTATTAAAGTTGGTCAATACTGTTGTTGAGTTGTTTATTTATAAATTTTTAATATTTTAAATTCCAGCAGTGGGGATAAAATAGAGCGTTCGGGCATTCTCGGCTCCGTTCGGCTCAGCATTGCTCCGAGCAATTATTAGGGTTGGCACAACTTAACGTCCCTTTGCGTGTACAACCACAGATAAGATAATCACTTGAATTGTGACAACCCTAAATAGCCGAAAGGGATAGTACATTAGAAAGAGACAGCACAATTTGTCCATAAATCGCTGTCAAACTTCGGTTTTGTAGGAAGTGTCATTTCTGTACGGTAGTAAAGCCTAACCAGTAATATATGATCACGCGCCATATTGCGGTATTTCATTGGAACTAAATTTTTCATACTAAACTGAACTGTCACCCTATACATGAGAATAACAGCGCCCTCTTGACAATAATCATATATTTCTGGTCGGGCTTTACTATTATTTATTGCGTGATTCCAGTTGGACTGCGGTCTTCCATCCACCCGTATTCTGCAGAAGAGGATCATTGGTGGACGAGAGGCGAGGTTCGCCGAGTTTCCGTGGCAGGCGCATGTCAGGATCTCCGAGTTCCAGTGTGGAGGAGTTTTAGGTCCGATAATCAAAGTTAAACTCATTTTATAAACACAGTAAAGGATGGCTCACGCTAGAACGGAGGCGTTCGACACTTCGTTTCCTATGATGATTAATCAGAAATCAGAAATATTTATTGTGTAAGCTGTGTAAGTACAAGAATATAATTAGGTATATTTTTAACCAAGCAGTGTGCGCAAGTGTAAACAAGTCAGACGTAACCAATGGGGTTATATCACGGCGTGGTTATTCCGCCAACTTATTTTAATACCTTTTTTACTATGGTTAGATTTTAATATCCAAAAACAAAGAAATAAACATACATAATAAAATAAAACTTACTAACAACTTAAACTAAAGATAAAAAATTTGGCCCAAATCGCCGTCAATGGGCAAGGTGCCTAGAAGGCTGGCCGTATTTCCCCGCTGTATGGCGATACTTATACGCTGAGCGAAATAGTGGCCAGCCCTCTGGTCGCCCGAGGCCTCTATTAGGCGCGCCGACAAATCTTTAAAAAGCCGACGCGCACTTGGCCTTGGTATATTTTTTGATGAGAATCAACAGTTTTAGCCTTTTCGGGCATACAATTTAATGGATAGATAGATCTTAGAATACTCTTTATTGGCACACCTCAGTAAAAAGATACAGGAAAAGAAACAATTGATTAAATGTAGAGGCAGACAACAGGCAATCGATCTTATATTATGTTTTAATATTTTATGTTAAACTAAATTTAAATATACATTTAGGTTCACATACTTATAAAATTATTTTCAGTTATTGAAAACTTTGTCTATTAAAAAGGTTTTTTAGTATCACTTAAAAATATTTCCTTCGAGGCTTTTTAGTTCGTTATACAGATGATTGAAGACATTAATAGCAGATATGAACGTACTTTTTTATATATATTAAGGTGCCAGTTCCGGAAGTACCATATTGTACTTATAATGTGATCTGATAATCACGTGATACGTATAGAAATGAAGTGAGGGGTGACTTTGTAGTTGAACATTCTAATGTATAATTTATTTTTTATGTAGTGATAAAAGAAAATGTAAAATAAAACATATGTCCGCCCCCTCCCACCCTGTCTCCGAAGTAGGTTTACAAAAGAAAGATATTTAATCACAGCTCAATTTTTTTTTATTAAGAAAACAAATATGCGACAATATTTTAGGTTGCAATTTAACCACCTTTACAATTAGCTAAGTTAACCTATACCCCTTTACGGTTTCAGTTTCTCATTGGTTCGTGGCGACAGCAGCGCATTGCGTGTCGCGGGCGCATCCGAGAGATATCGCGGTGTGGCTCGGAGCCTTGGACACCACTGCTGGATCCAATACGGCCAGGAAAGTCGGGTAATATTACTTGTTCCAGTCCCATTGGTTCGTGGCGTCAGCAGCACACTGCGTGTCGCGAGCACATCCGAGAGATATCGCGGTGTGGCTCGGAGCCTTGGACACCACTGCTGGATCCAATACGGCCAGGAAAGTCGGGTAATATTACTTGTTCCAGTCCAATTGGTTCGTGGCGTCAGCAGCACACTGCGTGCCGCGAACGCATCCGAGAGATATCGCGGTGTGGCTTGGAGCCATGGACACCACTGCTGGATCCAATACGGCCAGGAAAGTCGGTTAATATTACTTGTTCTAGTGTCCCATTGGTTCGTGGTGATTGCGCGCTGCGTGTCGCGTAGGTATCCCAGAGACATCGCGCTGTGGCTTGGAGCCTTGGATACCACTTATCGCGATTATCGCGAACCGGCAAATAGTTGCCAATGTCATGGAGTAGATGGCGCTAGCAGCTGGATCCAATACGGCCAGGAAAGTCGGGTAATATTACTTACGTTTATAGTCCATCTAAGTTTTTTTATGTTATAAGAGGCAATCGAGCAGACAAATCTATTTGATAGTACGCAGTTACCGTCGCCCATGGACACCTGCAACATCAGAGGGGCTGCCTATGTTACCAGCCTGATGATGGGATTACGCTCATTTCTTGAAGATTTCAGGTCATATTGGTTTGGACATACAGCGGGCGATAGTTCATTCCACTGTTTAGCGTAACGCCGCTATAAACGGGATATTTACATGAAAATTTGATGGTTTAGGCCGCTCCACACTTGTCTGTAACTTGCGAAATCGGTGCAAAGTTAGCTTAGACCTTAGACGTAAGATTCGTAGTCATGTCTATCACCAAATTTTTAATGCTGCCACACAGCGAAGATTCTTGGTACTAAACCATCCTTAAACTGCGCGCTTCACTCCAAAGCCCAACGTCAAAGACTATTTAAGTCTAAGTTTTTTAGACGTACTATTTTCTATTGCGTAAGGGTGGATACAAAAGGCTTATGTCAAACAAAATACCAAAAGCTCGAATCAAAGAGCTACCAAAAGCAAGTGAATTAATCAAACTACCATAAATTTATGATGAGGTTTTGAAAAAATTATCAAAAAGCCAAACATGATATACCTAATCAAAATTCATTTATTTTTCTTTCAGTGTCATCCAAAAAATTCTCCACCCGCTCTTTCAATTCCGAATGACGCAACCAGACCGCTACGACATCGCTTTGCTAAAGCTCTCTCGACCAATCGCCTATGCCAGCCACATACTACCCATCTGTCTGCCGGAAGCTACCTTGGAACTGAGGGGCAAGAGTGGAGTCATCGCTGGATGGGGAAAAACGGATACTAGTAATGGACATACTGGAACGAATTTGCTCCGGTCAGCGACAGTGCCTATATTAAGTGAGTTTATGATAAAATTTCTATGATAAAGCCAGTCATATCTTACTGAACTATCTGCCAGAAGTAAGAAAAATCCGAGACTCCGAGACGTCCGACGCGTCATTTTATGACGGCTGATCGGTGATGCTGATGACGTGGTGCTTTCAATAGGAAACGAAGCGCGGAAGCACGGGCCCTGCCCCGACCCAGTCTAGCGTGAGTCATCCTTAGTGGGGAAAAACGAATACCAGCAATGGACAGGGACGAATCTGTTTAGATCAGCTACTGTGTCTACATTGAGTAAGTTTTTTATTGCCACTGCTGGCCAAAGGCTAGATTTTTATTTTCAATAGAGGTGACAGTTGGGTGTCATAAATTGAGCATTAACATGTGGAGCACTAGGACGATAATCTTGGATTTCGACTCTATTATACCATTATATTTATTGTATAACTTTCGCAGGTACAGAACAGTGCATCAACTGGCACCAACGGAAACAGATCACAGTTGAGATCCATTCAGAGATGATCTGCGCGGGCCATTCCGACGGTCATCAGGATGCTTGCTTAGGTAACACCAGAGACAAATAAAATGTTGTCTCGACATTGTTGTAGATGGTACCACCACGCACCAGTTAGTGAGGACTCACATTATAATATGTAAAACTACTCACGATCCCGAAAGAGTAAAAGACAGTAGGTAATAAACCATAAAGTAATATTTGTAGATAACTACTTACTGGCTGCAAAAAGCTTAAAGCTGGCGTGAGTCCGCTCTGGACCGATTAAAGTGGCGTGCTCTTGTGTTGGAGGCCAAGACTCATTTTGGGTCATCGCGCCAGCCAAATAAGTAACTACTTACTGTACAGTCGCCTTCGAGTAGGGAAATAGTATTTGGAGAGAAATTTAAAAATCGATGCCAGTGAAAGCGAATGAATCCAACAAAGAAAAGCCAACTCACCCCGTCTTTGCACGGCGACCAGCTGTTCGGTACCGAAACTCCCATGTGGCGAGCTGATGATGTAAGGGCTGCGGCGAGGGTTTTGATATGAGATTTTAAATTTCAGAAAATATCACCATAATTATTTATTTGATAGACTTAGGATCTGCGTTTTCGCATTGTACTTGGTTTTAGATATCTGTAATTTTGACTTTTTCTTCCTTCAGGCGACTCAGGCGGTCCCCTAATAGTCTTGGACAGCGGAAGGTACTACCTGGCCGGTATAACATCGGCAGGTTTCGGCTGCGGAGTGGACCACCAGCCCGGGATCTACCACAACGTGCAGTTCACTGCAAAATGGCTTAGGAGCATCATCAGCCCCAACACCAACACCAACTATATTGACTTCTGAAGATTCTTCTAAGAACACGAATAACCAGATCTTGACACATGGTCCCAAAGATGAATTTTTGTTGATACATAGTTACATACATACATTTTTGACGACCGGTTTGGCCTAGTTGGTAGTGACCCTGCCTACGAAGCTGATGGTCCCGGGTTCAAATCCTGGTAAGGGCACTTATTCGTGTGATGAGCATGGATATTTGTTCCTGAGTCATGGGTGTTTTCTATCTATGTATTTAAGTATTTATAAATATTTATATATTATATATATCGTTGTCTAAGTACCCTCAACACAAGCCTTATTGAGCTTACTGTGGGACTTAGTCAATTTGTGTAATAATGTCCTATAATATTTATTTATTCATTTAATCCGTACAAACATAGTTACATACATACATAAGGTCATCCAGGGCAATTGCGACCATGAGTCCAATGCAACTGTTTAAAAATACAAGAAGTATTGAGCTAGCCTCTTGTACTCATGACATACTTTCATCAGTCATTATAATTCTCATTATTACTCACTTCTTAAGAGTGCATTTGCCCCATAGTTGCAATTGTCCTGGCTGACCTTACATACATACATAGGTACATTGCAAGTTAATAAAAAGCTTGTAACTATATCAAATCGTTAAAACAGAATGGGCTCCAGTAGATCGATTCTGATTTTAAACTTTTTACCGTTTTGATACGACCTAGACTACCGTCAAAGAGAATTTGAAATACTTAAAGCTGGATTGTAAAAGAAAATATTGTAGCCACGTAAAGGTGCGACCAGACCGCAGCTTAAAAAACGGTCACGATACGGAATCGCAGTGACGCGTCGTATGCGTACCGTTTTTGATGATCTGCGTAAAAATTGCAAAAAATATTACACGGAGATCTTATGGCAGACACCACACCGATGACGTAAAAGACGCAAAGATTTGCGAACAAAAAAGATTCGCGTGAAGCACGTCACTGTGATTCCGTACCGTCACCGTTTTTTAAGCAGCGGTGTGGGGAGCATGCGTCAAAAACGGTGCGCATACGACGCGTCACTGCGATTCCGTATCGTGACCGTTTTTTAAGCTGCGGTCTGGTCGCACCTTAAATTTACTGCCATCCTGCCATAAGTTATACATGTGTGCGAGTCGCGTGTACACAAAGAAAATCGGCGTGATATAAAAACACAATTTTGTCTTAACTTATCTTTTAAGTCTTGTGACTATCTCGCCATTTTCTTGCATTTAACTTTTTATTATAATTAATCTTAATCACTGCTGATTTGATCTCCCGTTTTGTATTTATAACATTTTACTTGTATTTTGTATCGTTGTGCAATTTTATTGTGAAATAAAAAATAATAAGCAAGTCACATATTTTTATTTACAGCTTCCTCTTTACAGAATCTTTTACTTTTACGAGTACAGGGTGGGCAAATAAGAAGTATACATTTTGTTTCTAAATTTTAACTATTTTAAAATTGAGCATGGATATTTGTTCCTGAGTCATGGGTGTTTTCTATGTATTTAAGTATTTATAAATATTTATATATTATATATATCGTTGTCTAAGTACCCTCAACACAAGCCTTATTGAGCTTACTGTGGGACTTAGTCAATTTGTGTAATAATGTCCTATAATATTTATTTATTTATTTATTATTTTATTTATTTATTAAAATATATTATTCAGGGTTGGCAAATACATGCGGAACATAATGTCTAACATATGTCTACCACTAACAGCAGGCAAATGTGAGCCCTTATCATCTTGCATCCCAATTTTCAGCATATATTCGCACATTTATGATGAATAATATATATCGACATATATAATGATAGCATAGCAGTAATAAAAAATAAATTAATTAGACACTTCATGAGTGACAATAATTCTGGCGCAGGAATAGGCTCGGTGCATTATTGAATATGTACTTACAGGATTCAACTACTTTTTCTTTTTTTTTAAATTTATTTTTGTAAAAATGAATCTCATATATATATATACTCTTATATAGATCTGTTCTTATGCTGTAGGAACTTGTATGTGTAAATTAAGATGGGCAAAAACTTTTTATAATTTATTGTATTTCTATAAGTGAGAACCTGTAATTGGCTCTGTAATTCTATTGGAAGTTTTAGATATATATAGCGCTGTTGGTTTTCCATATACTAAAATAAAATAAAAAATAAAAAAAAATAAAAAAAATTGTAAGTAAGTAGTCTAAATATATGGCTTGGCCGTTTCGCTACCGTCATATGGGCGTAAGTTGAAAAATATATTCAATATTCATTATTTTTTTATTATAAAATACTTCTTGTACTAAGTACTAACGTAACGGCCAAGCCACATATTTTCACTAAGGTGTAGAGTTTGTGAAGTTAGGGCTTTTAGAGTTATTTTACATGAAAATGTTTTAATGGGATTTCACTTATTTTTGTAAGTTGCTTACGACAATCTTCCATCCCCTAATTTATTTTTTAAGGTTGGGGGTGATTTACTATTAAAAATCCCGAAATACGTATCTAGGGGCATCTTTTATTCAATCTGCTTTTTTTACTGATTCCCTATACAAACTTCAACCTCTTTTTTTCTCTTAACGCCCTTTCCCTCCCCCTTTTCATCCTTACTTTCTCTTATAACTTTCCCCATAATAAAAATGATCTACATACCAAATTTCAACTAAATCGGTTCATCGGTTATACAAATTTTCACTTCCGTTTTCACCCCTTTTGGTGCTAAAAATTTCAAGTTTTTGAATTTTTTGTTGTGTACTAATACTATCCTACATACCAAAATTCACCTTACAGGACTTCAGGAATAAGGGTTTTGATGACCATCAGTGAGTGAGTGAGTCAGTGACGAAATCGGGCATTTTTAGATATTTTATTTATTTATTTTGAAACATAATAATATACAGTATTACAGTCGAGACCAAAGCACTGTACAATTCAGATTACATACTAGGAAAAACAGATCACAATCAACTTTCGTCCATCACCTCGCAATACCGCAGACACATCTGATACACAGCCGCGTCCATCGACTTGCAAACATATCACAATCTGGTGCCCATGGCAGAAGGGAGTTCAGCAGCCTTAGAGCCCGCACAGCAGGCGAGTTTTTATGTGCTACAGTGCGTGTAATTGGGACGGCTAAAAGCTTGTGACTTCGCGGTCGCAGGAGATTTTTGGGCACAAATGGAATAGCGAGTCTAACAGTTCGTCCTACCAGTTCAGGACAGTTTGTCTCGCCACGTAAAACTCCACATGCTGTCACCAGGAGATTGTAATTGCGTCTGACTGCGAGGGAATTAGAACCTAATGGTAATGATCCTAACAAGTACTTGGTCGGATATAAGAATGGATAGTACCTAAGTATACAACTTCTTATACAAGAACCTAAGAAATGTTTTTTGCACTTTTTCTACGAGAAGGGCGTATGTCATTTCAGCTGGGTTCCAAACAATACTTGCCGCCTCAAGCTTACTCCTCACTAGAGCCGTGTAGAGCAGTTTGATGGCTCTGGGATCGTTAAATTCGCGCACATTCCTGATGACGAAACCAAGTCGCTTATAACAATTGGCAGCTAATCCTTTTATGTGGTCATGAAAAGTGATATGAATTAAATCTAAACTATATGAGCTATGCACTAGAATTTTTTTATGCTTAATAAGTCCACTATTAGCATTATATCCCCAGAATTTTGTTTATCTGGTATAATCCAAACACAAGTTATGAGGGTTCAAAAAAACGACGAAGCGCTTCGAGAAAGATAGGTAGTGCCTAGGAAAGCTCGCTTTCCTCGTCTTGGCGGAGGCACTACCGTGCTCCCAGATTCTAAAGCCTTCATAATTTTTATAAGTTTATGAATAAACGTATCATCGTTTGAGGAGTTCAATCTATGTTTGAGTTATTTGCTCGTGTTACAAGCCCCACCCGGTATACGAAATAAAATGCATTTGTACAACCGGCCTAGCCAAGGTGACAATCGCTATCGCCTCGACAGCGAAACGCTTTGTGTCTCTCTATCGCTCTTCCATATTAGTGCGATAGTGACAGTTGCGTTTTGATCGCTACGGAGCGTAAACGATTTGCACGTTAGGTACAGTCAGCCAAGAAAGTGGTTTACCACTTTTCGACTCTATTTGTCAAGTAATTAAGTCGAAAAGTGGTAAACCACTTTCTTGGCTGACTGTACGCGGCCTGGACAACTCATAAAATGCCTAACAACAAGCTCTGACGTCACACCTAACGAAATTATGACTCAACAGTCGCTCCAGACCAAACCGCAGGTAACGAAACCACTGTTCCACAAAACAACAATAAAATGAGGTCGCTGACCGAGATTCAAAATTATATTACACCTGGATTCAAATCTACAAACTAAAATTGTCTCTTACCTATGTTAACAACGTATCTGAAAGTCGAACGCATCTTTATTATATAATTTTTTATACAAAGAAATTGCAAACTTGCTTGCACAAACTCACAAAGAGATATGTTCAGCTCAAATGGACATACTTTTACATTTACACAACACCACACGATCAAAAATACACCTTAACACATAACCTTAACGTTCAGAAACGGAATAGCAAGGGAAAGTGATTAAGCGAACCGGTTGAGAATTAAAACACAAGCTGAATTGAGTCTTAAAACTTAAACGTTAAAGCTGAAAAAAGAATGGCTATGAAAGAACCGGTAAGTTTAGTAGAACGTGCAACAAATGTCAAACTCTAGTCGTGAGGATGCCGCGTCCGCGTTCGTTGTGTTCCAAATTCGAATTTTAAAATTTTATTTCTCAGTTCCGTGGATTTTTTATTTATTTTGACGTGTGAAATGGCGGGAGTGGAATTGTTTTTTTTAATTGTGGCCGCGATGGCGTCCGTTCTTGACGGCCAGACCTTGGGAGGTAAGTGAAGGGGTTTTATCAGGGTTATCGTTTTTCTGTTGTGAAATGTTTTAAAAATAATTTTGTGTACATTCTAAGTTTTAAGTTAAATAATAGTTATTGTGTCTTGAAAGTTTTTCTCACAATTGTTCTTGAGCGTAGTGAGAAAGGTTTCTCTACAGAAATATATCTCAGTTTTTGTGATAAATATAGAGGGCTTCAATATTTATTCTCAGGGACCTGAACGAAGTGTGGCCTTGAAAAAGACGCGAAGGAATTCGAAGGCCATTTTTGGACCCTAGCGACCGACGCTTATTGTGAAGTTTTTTATTTCCAACACTAGGTATTAAAAAGCCAGTTTAAACTAGTAGCTTTCCGAGAAAAAAATAAAAAAATAAATACTTACCAACAAATTTATGTAGATCGATTCTCTTTTATTCATATATAAATCATATATTTTACGAAAATTGGATCAGCAAAGGATAATCAAGATACAATACAAAACAAAAACAATACAAAGCATACAGCACATTAAGAAGGGGTAAACAACAGGCGGTCTTATCACTAAAAAGCGATCTCTTATACCAAGCAGGGCTATAACCGCGAAAATCAAAGTTCGTCAATTGCGGGCATTTTTCTCTGTCACTCTTATTACGTCTTAGTGAGCGTAAAAGAGAACAATCCCCGCAATTTGAGAATTTCGATTTTCGTGGTAGGCCCCCAGATACCATTTAAGAAAATACCTACTTTTTATTTAAACTGTATGTATTTTTATTTTATTTATTTTTACAAAAGGCAAACTTAATGCCAGAAGGCATTCTCTACCAATTAACCTTTGGGCCGAACAGAGAGCAAATAGGAATATTTACAATAGGTACCTACTTATATCAGAAAATTGAATACAAATACAAAAGTGTTTTTTTACGAATTCATATATAGTAATATACCTATAGGTATAAGTATTGACATAATATACTTACTTATATATATAAAGTACTTACATGTACATACATACAGTGTGTATTTTTGATATTACCACAAAATGATTCTAAAAGATTTTTTAAATTTATTCTTAACTTCCAGAGCAATTTTTTTTTGAGCAGCAATATATTTCATACATCATCGTGACTTGTGACGTCGCATCATTAAAAATTATTAGGAAAAGTAAGCATTTGACCACAATCTCACCTGATGGTAAGTAAGTTCTTACATTCAATACGGCTGGCTAGGGTCACGTCCCGGCATTTCGATGTTATTAAGATGAACTATTTAGAGGATAGTTTGATGGACAATAACTTTAGTAAATTTGTTCTAATTTAAATGAAATTGAGTGAACGCGTAGTTGAGGGCATTATATATTCGTCATTAAATTATGAGCAGGCTCGATCAAGGAGTTATGGAGCTAGAAGAGCTATTTGTGAGGGGTCTTGTTATTCTGGTAATCGTATTTGCACGAAAGTATGGTCGTCCTCGCTGATTCTATGACATTTAAATTAATCAATTATGCATTTTAGATTCCTAAATAAACACTATTCAATTCCACAACATACATGGTAATTACAAAGAGAGATTTATTAAACATTAGCATGCAGCTTTAATTAAAAGAAATACTATTTTTAATGATCATCAGCCATTTATTAATGAGCCATCTATTAAACATCTTAGCAGAACGTGATACGACATAATTTCTGACAAACTGGGTATTGTTTGTTTGTTGAAACTTTATTGCACAAATTTACAAAGAGTACAAATGTCGGACTTAACGCCTTGAGGCATTCTCTACAAGTCAACCATTGGGCTAGATAGAAATAGTTAGTTTGGTGCAGGATTGTAAAGAGTTGATATGGATATAGACACAAGTCGAGACTACTATGATACTATGCTTACGTAAATATACATTTTAAATATACCTACATATATGTATACATATTCGATATATATAAATAAACATACATATGCAATACAATACAAATCCTCTTTATTGCACAACCTCAGAACAAATGTACATGGAAACACATAATATACATGAAGATAGAGGTAAACAACAGGCGGCCTTATCGCTACAGAGCGGAGTTATCGATATATATATATACAGGGTGACCTTAGCCATTGGACAAACCCTGAAATCCCACGTAGGGTTACTTCTCAGGAATGCTCTGACGTTAATATTTTTTTATTAGAACAAAAGATAAAAAAATAAAAATTTTCGAACAAAAGTTATTTGCAATAATCGACAACAAAAAGACACACACTGTGTTAATCTTTGGCAGTGTTTTTGACAATTTGTTCGAAATATTTGATAATGATGACATTTTTCAAAAGTCAGAAGCTTATTAGTGTCATAAATAAAAAAGATAATCAAAAAGGTCGAAGAAGGTTCCATACGATTCTTTGAGGATATTACCTTAGGAGCTACTAACACGTACAGGCTGCTCCAAAGTAAAAAATGGTAATTTGTTAATTTCTTCGAAACCGCTACATCGGTTGTTATGATACTTTGTACACTGGTTCTAAATACCCTAATGCATATGTACATTCCGGCTTTGTCCAATGCCTAGGGACACACTGTATATTTATAACTCAACTCCGTGCTCGAGGCACACCCGGAGTGTGACTTGTTTGTGAGTGCAATCGGACGACTGATGACTGAGTGTAAGAGAGTGATAGAGCGAGAGATGCCTGTAAGTAGTATTATATAATGTGATTATGTAGATACTTTTGTACTCAATGTATAAATATTACTGTCTCCCAATTTGTGCCGCTGTGGCTTTAGCTGTTAAGGTACAATTGTAAACTGATTAAATAAATAAACAATAAACAACAATAAACAATATAATTATACAACGGCACACTACTACACACGCAGTAGGGCCGTATGCTTGTTTGCCACCGTCGTGATATAAATAAAAAAAAATCACTCCACACCCCACTAGATAACGGCACAGAATAAGAACAAAAAATAGTTGACCCACCCAATTGGTACACTAAACTTCACTTGTAAAATATGACTATCGCCATTTAGTACTCTAATTCAGATACAATACTCTTGTCATGATTTATTTATGTTTACATTTAAGATAGCAGTTAAATAATAATTATACTGTGACAACATTATTATGTTACCCCGATGAATACAGGGGTAGTTGGGAAAATAACGTTATACTGTTGGCAACACGGTAGTTTTAGCAAGTGGTGGGGACACGGTAAATGTTGGACAGGCTCGTTCACTTGGGTTGAGGCCGTCAAAGAGGACGCATCGCAATGAACTGGTTAGGTCAGAGTACCTGCAAGTATCCCGATTCTTGTAGTAGTAAGGGTTTAGAGTAACCATGCGAGAAGAAGCACTACACTCTTTATTGACACACCTCAGAAAAGATACACCTTAAAGAAAAACAAAAGATTACCTTAACCTTAGTGTTTGAAATACATAGCTATTTTTTACTCTGTGGTTGATATGTTGCTGTTATATGTTCGTATATTTTGGTTTGTGTCTGATATATTTATTATGTCTGTCTATTTTATTTTCTTAAATTGTGTGTATGAAAGTAGGCTTCATAACGTTTTTTTTGCAACACCTACTCTTTTTGATTCATTGTTTTTGTTTCCGCTACCCAAAGGTTGTCTGAAAGAGATCGCTCTTTAGCGATAAGACCGCCTGTTGTCTGCCTTTATCACTGAACAATTGTTTTTCTTATCTACCTAGTGATAGTGGCGGACAACAGGCGGTGTTATCGCTAAATATAGATAGGTAAGATAAGATATTTATCGATACAATGACCCTTCTGGGTAGGCCTTCCGGTCACTTTCGTAAAAACTAGTGCCTATAGAAATTTTATTTAGTTGCGAAGCGGAGCATGAGCCGTGGCAAAAAGCTGGGAACCGAAAACCAGTCAGGAAAATGATGATGATAAATCAGAATCTTATAAGTCAACAAAAACATCTATTTCTGAGAATCGACCGCTTCGTCATATCTTATTGGTTTGTTAAATGATTCACTTAATGAAATAAATTGGTAATATTGGACAATTAGTATATTGCATTAATTACACAAATTACCATACCTACATAATATGACGTCACAGTAATGTCAAAATGAATGCTTATTTATCTTGCGGTTTTTGCGTTTGTTACTAATATGATCGTACACAATTTGTCACATCAGGAAAGTAACTGTTTATATCCTTGTTATATCAAACGTAATCATTAACCTTTTCAACGCTTTTCCACACATGTCAAGAAATGCCATGGACGCCTAAAAGTTAACTGGTGAAGAGCGAATATGAAGCATCGCGGGCACGACAGACGATGACCGTTTTAGTGGTCTTTGGCGTTGAAAAGGTTAAACCAACTAATATGGATTATCATATCATTTGATCCAACGTATATCGTTGGCTATTCAACGCGGGAACGCTGCCGGTATTTTAGGGACGTTTGTGCCAGATACGTACCTACCTTATTAGAATATATATATGTTTTTAGGGTTCCGTACCTCGAAAGGAAAAAACGGAACCATTATAGGATCACTTTTTTGTCCGTCCGTCCGTCTGTCTGTCTGTCAAGACCCTTTTTCTCAGGAACGCGTGGAGGTATCACGCTGGAATTTATATCAAATACTTAGGTCTACTGTCTCTTGAAGCTGTGAAAAAATCAAACTTCTAAGACAACGCAATCAAAAGATACAGCCGTTTCATCGAATCAAAACCTACAGGGTACTTCCCGTGAACTCAGAATCTTGAAATTTGGTACCTCCGTTACCTCCGAATTGCGACACTCAAATAAAGGCGAGTCCAGACGGGATGGTCATATCTACGGATTTGATCAGAAAAGAAATTGGCGTCAATCTCCAATTTAATCACCAATTTTAGATTTATGGTGATATTTGAGCGCTCTAAACTAATAAATGGCCACCAAACGTGAATACTAGAGTCAAAAATTGTTATTGTTGCATTCGCACCTCCATTTTATCGGTAATATCGGTCATAATCGGCGGTCGAAATCGACGAGTAAAATTGGCATTTCCGTCCACACCATACATACATACGTATCACGCCTATTTCCCGAAGGGGTAGGCAGAGACCACGGATTTCCACTTGCTACGATCCTGACATACCTCTTTCGCTTCCTTCACTTTCATGACATTCCTCATACACGCTCGTCGGTTTAGGGTGCTCTTGACCTGGCCTTTCTTCAGGATTTCCCCGATTGGATCAGAGAAAGTCCGCCGAGGTCTACCCCTTCCAGCTCCCTCTTCTACTTCTCCCTATACTCTCTCCGTCCACACCACCTAGCGAAAAATTGTTCCCGTCTCAATAGGGTGCTTAGTCAACGTACCAATCGTTGGTCTTAATCTTCACACGTGAAGATATTCGAGTTCGTTTTGGACCATTGAAGCTTTTGAACTGTACTTGGGTAGTTGTACGGTATAGATGTCGGCAGCCGATTGTAAAGTCAGGCAGATCATGAAATTCCTAGGCATATAGTGAATTGCGAAAATCATTGTCTGGTTCCCTGAGTCGACGAAATTATTTCTGGACAGTTTGCCCTTCGGCCATCTGAAGCAAGCAGGTTTAATATGAATACCGTCAAAACACAACACGGGAACTTAATAATCGGCCTGGTTTTACGATCGGCCGTCGACATAATAAAACGACTGTTCTATTTAGATAAAAACGGCCACTACGTTCGGAAGACTCCGTGCAAGGGCTTGGGACAACAAACATCTTACGGTAAAAACGAAAATGCTTATTTACCAAGCGTGTGTCCTAAGCACTCTTCTGTATGGAGCGGAATCCTGGACAACTTACGCAAAACAAGAACGCCGGCTGAACTCCTTTCATATGCGCTGTCTGCGGAGCATACTTGGCTTCACATGGAAGGATCGCGTGACAAATGAGTCTGTTCTAAGCGAGGCACAGCTCCATAGTATCACAGCCATACTAAAGAAGAGACGACTGAGGTGGCTTGGGCATGTGTATCGAATGGAACGGACTCGTTTGCCACGTCAAATCCTGCTAGGGGAGGTTGCAGACGCAAAAAGACTGGTCGGGCGGCCAATGCTGCGCTTCAAAGATTGCGTCAAGCGTGATATGGTTACTTTTAATATCACATATAACCAATGGCAAAACCTGGCCGAAGACCGACCCGTATGGCGTCGTGCTATTCACGATGGTCAGGCCACACACGACGATGCCTGGTTTACCTCTTTAAGAGAGAAACGTATGAGGCGCCACGAGCAGGCCTCCAACCCTCGCCCACCTGGGCAAGCATACACCTGCCGCGTGTGTGGACGTGGGATCCTCTCTCGCATAGGGCTATACAGCCACGAACGCAAGTGTCGTTACCAGGATGCTGCTTAAAACATCTCACGCAGATGAAAGGGCCTATTTATTTAGATAAAGTGACAAACATTAAAAGTAGTTTATCTGTTATATTGGTCATTCCAAGCCATTCCGGTTTTATGACCAATTCAACCTTGCGGCCATGATATTTAGCGACGGGGGCGTGACACACCGCTCACACGCGCCGTTTTGAACTAAATATAAAATTTAAAAAACGAGTCAGACCAAGATAAGTTGGCAGCGATTTTATCAGCCCAGACAGTGCAAGTGTTACTTTAAATAGCAAAGCTTTATGAAAATATGACGTTTACTTAACACTTTTTTTATACTACATCGGTGACAAACAAGCATACGGCCGTCCTGATGGTTAAGCAGTCTCCGTAGGCTATGTACGACTGCAACTCCAGAGTCACATGCGCGTTACCGATCCTAACAATCTGCACCCTCGTTGTGCTCTGGCAACCTTACTCACCGGCAGGAACACAACACTATGAGTAGGGTCTAGTGTTATCTGGCTGCGGTTTTCTGTAAGGTACTTCCCCAGTTGGGCTCTGCTCTAGATCAGGCTGCTTGCTTACACAGGCTGGTTTATCGAAATCGTTGCTAATTTAACTTGGTCTGACTCTATTACGCGTGAACACGTCGCAAATTAGCAAACCAATTTATTTATTATTTAATTTAATGTGGATACCTACAACGTAATGCCTGATTAAATAAATTATCTAAATATAAACGTCAAATCGACTACTCACTTCCTTAGAGTTGGACCAAGATAAATCTGCAGAAATTTTCTAGCGCAGAGCGTGGAAGTATATTAAACGTCATAATTTAATGGACATTTGACTTTTAAGATAACACTACGCTCTGTGATAGGAAATCGCTGCAGAGTTATCTTGGTCTAACTCTATTGCTTTTCGTCTATGCATCTTTTCGTTTAACAATTTGAGGAAAGCAACATAAAACAGGAAAAAACACATAATTTGTACAAAGGCGAACTTATCCTTTTCAGGGATCTCTTCCAGTTAACCGTTGACCACTTAGGAAACTGGGGAATAGTGCAACCCGATAAGAAGACACAAAGTAGAGTGATTCTAGCGAAATAACGGTACTTTTCTATGAAATTCTATTTCGGGAGAAAACGGTTTCTACTAATTAAATCTTAACAAATCACTTTGATTTTGATGTCGATCGCTTCAGCATAATATATTCTAGGTTTATACTTTCACTTTTTTGAAAAAAAGAACTGGTTCGGCGTCTTCGGGAGAGGGGCTGCGACCCCCGCTCTGGATCGTACCTGGTTCAATATGTCTCAATTGTAGTGCAGCGAAGAAATGCTGCAGGCATTATGGGTACTTTTAAGCCAGGTACGATGCAGGGTGGAGGCGCATATTAGGTCACTTAGGTATTTTGTAGTAATAAATAATAAATAAATAAATATTATAGGATATTATTACACAAATTGACTAAGCCCCACAGTAAGCTCAATAAGGCTTGTGTTGTAGGTACCTAGACAACTATATATATAATATGTTATAATTATAAATACTTAAATACATAGAAACACCCATGACTCAGAAACAAATATCCGTGTTCATCACACAAATATATGCTCTTACCAGGATTTGAACCTGGGACCATCAGCTTCATAGGCAGGGTCACTACCTACTAGGCCAGACCGGTCGTCAGTAGGTAGGTAGGTTAGGTATTTTGTGGTAGTTAGGTATTTTGTATTTATGAAATGAAATGAAAGCATTTATTTCGGACAAAAACATCCATATTATGTTAGTAATGACTTACGGCTAAGTGTGTTAGTAGAAAGTATAATTGCAATTTGGAATGGCATGCAAAAATTAATTAACAAAAAAAAAATAATTAACAAAAATTAATTTATAATTAATATTTATGTTTGTTCGATTACATTGCACTGTTGTTATGATAGTTTAAATTTTTGAAAGAATATTTTATTTTGTATTGAAAATTTTGAAAAAGAGGAGAAGCTATAAACCTAGTATTTTAACGACCGGTTTGGCCTAGTGGGTAGTGACCCTGCCTACGAAGCTGATGGTCCCGAGTTCAAATCCTGGTAAGGGCATTTATTCGTGTGATGAGCATGGATATTTGTTCCTGAGTCATGGGTGTTTTCTATGTATTTAAGTATTTATAAATATTTATATAGGTATTATATATATCGTTGTCTAAGTACCCTCAACACAAGCCTTATAGAGCTTACTGTGGGACTTAGTCAATTTGTGTAATAATGTCCTATAATATTTATTTATTATTTATTTATTTATTTAGTATTTCATTGTGTCAATAACATACTAAAAATCATGGAGAATGAAAAATATTTAGAAGTGAAAAACGTTTTCTCTTTTCGTATAGACGTTCACGTAACTTATTCCCTCTTAACGGACATAAACAGTACTCGTGAACGTGAACGTGACGTACGCGTTTGCGTTAAGTCTCATTTTGTATGGGATTTAGAAACAGCGCGCCAAGCGGGACGTTTTGGAAACTCAAAATCCCATACAAAATGAGACTTAACGCAAACGCGTACGTCACGTTACGCCATCGAATAAAATGTACACTAGGGGTACAATAAAAGTACCTCCGGTTTCACGCTACACTTTACTTAAATACATTACTTTCTCACCAAGTACCACTGTTACCGAAAATACGAGATACCGTGAACAAAGAAGTTTCACGCTCGAGATATTTGTCACGCTAGAGGATCCATGTCACCGAAATAGTAGAACAGGGTCACACGTCTTTGTACCTACTTAATGTGCTCAAGGTAGAAAATTAACTTGAGAGTATAGTGGACCAATGCTTCTTCATACAACTCTTATACTTAATCTCCTCCTTCTTCTTCCTCGCGTTGTCCCGGCATTTTGCCACGGCTCATGGGAGCCTGGGGTCCGCTTGACAACTAATCCCAAGATTTGGCGTAGGCACTAGTTTTTACGAAAGCGACTGCCATCTGACCTTCCAACCCAGAGGGTAAACTAGGCCTTGTTAGGATTAGTCCGGTTTCCTCACGATGTTTTCCTTCACCGAAAAGCGAGTGGTAAATATCAAATGATATTTCGTACATAAGTTCTGAAAACTCATTGGTACGAGCCGGGGTTTGAACCCGCGACCTCCGGATTGCAAGTCGCACGCTCTTACCGCTAGGCCACCAGCGCTTCTTAATCTTAATTTAACTCTTATACTTAATCTTGATTAAAAAACCGCAGACAATCAAACGTATAGTCTAAGGTGCAGCTCATAAAATACGGTGTTGCGTGAACAAAAGATTTCCTTTGACAGGAGTGGTCCTTAGGACCCATGGATGGATCTAAGAAGTGGAGCCACCAAGATTTTTTATTTTTAAGGGGGGCGGGGCTCTCATCTTTATGTCCCCTCACCTTCTTGGTCTTGTTGTTTGTTCTTTATCTTTGGTTCTGTCACCTTTATGTATATTTTTTTTTTATTGAGAAACAAACAGTCTTAAAATATACATATGAGCAACTTAGCTAATAGCTACACATTGATTTCGTTATAGACCTATAGTATCCTAATTTTAAATTTCGATGTACAATTGAAAAAAAAAATAGTGTAATGTTTATCTATATGTGACGTTATCTATGAAAAGGGACCTTATTGTCGATGGCGCTTCCGCCGTAATTAACGATGCTCCGATACAAATACAACGCTGCGCGACGCAGTGCGGCGTGAGCGCTATCGACAATAAGGTCCCTTTTCTAGATAATGCCACATATAATTTAAACTACTAGGCCGTCTGGTATCGTTTTCGGGGATGCCGAATTCTTTAATAGTATTCTTTAAGTAAATAAATAAATAAATATTATAGGACATTATTACACCAATTGACTAAGTCCCACAGTAAGCTCAATAAGGCTTGTGTTGAGGGTATTTTATACAATGATATATATAATATATAAATATTTATAAATACTTAAATATATAGAAAACACCCATGACTCAGGAACAAATATCTATACTCATCACACGAATAAATGCCCTTACCAGGACTTGAACCCGGGACCATCAGCTTCGTAGGCAGGGTCACTACCCACTAGGCCAAACCAAAAAATATGAAAAAATTTGGCATAGAGATAATTCGAGTCCCGGGGAAGAATATAGAATACTATACAACCCAAAAAAATAGTGGGAGTAAAAAGGGAGGCGGAAATTTGAATGGGGAATCAATAACCGCTGAACCGATTTTGATGAAATTTAGCATAGAGATAGTTAATTAAGGTCCCGGAGAAGAACATAGAAAAAATTTTATCCCAAAAAAATCCTTGAAACTGAAAAGGAATCTCTCAAAGGCATGTCTTCTAATAAACTATTAACCAATTATTTAAAATTCCAGGCCCCATGCACGGAAAAGTGGTAGTCTGCTACGTTGCCAGCTGGGCCACTTACCGGCCCGACGCCGGGAAATACGATATTGGCGACCTAGAACCCTCCTTGTGCACACACCTTGTATATTCGTTCGCTGGACTGGATGAGAGCACAAATACCATTAAAGTTATGGGTAAGTTATTTCAATATTTAGCTTTTACCAAAGTGTAGTAAAGAGAAAAGACTTACAATCTCCATAAATTCACCAGGAACTCCAGGAACCTATGCGTAATAATTAAAATTAGGTTAAGAAAATGGAAGAGTTGGTGGCTGAGCCCAATATCATCGGCGTAACTAAATCCCACAGACTTCGCTGGCTCGGTCACCTACTCAGAATGGGGGAGGATCGCGTAGTCAAGGAAGCGTACTTGGGGCGACCAACCGGCCGTCGACCGATCGGGTGCCCCAGGTACCGCTGGTGTGATGTCGTGGAGGCGGAGCTACGTCGGCTGAATGCCAATTCATGGCAGGAAACCGCACTGGATCGGGACAGGTGGCGTTCTCTCGTTTCGGAGGCCAAGATTCTTTTTGGATCGCTGAGCCAAAGCAGTTAGTTAGTTAAGAAAATGGAGGGTAGAGGTAAGGGAGAACAGGAGAACAATCTCTTATGGGAGAACTGTTGAAAAAGTGTCCAGCTAGCAATAGTTCAAAATCTCTCCGATGGCGTTAGGGTAGCACAAGGACATGACATGAACATAGTTTTTGACAGAGTGAAGTGCGCTGTCAGTGATGTGATTTTTTTTATCAAAGTCAAAAAAGAAATTCGGGAATATTGTGGCGTCATCTATTTAAGGTTTTTTGATGGACACTTTTCATACACATAGATTGTTCTCCTTACCTCTACCCTCCATAATTAAGAGTGCGCTCTCAAAACAATTGAAATCTAGAACATTTGAAGTTATGCTGTCAATCAATCTCCAGACGAGAATGGGAGAAGATGACGTCGGTGGCGGTTCCTGGGTCTCACTGTTTTGCTAACAATTGGGTACTTGACACATGTTGAATATTATAACAAAATTTAGTTAAATGGATAGAAAATGAGCCATTCATTATAAAAAAGTGGAATTTAAAAAATTATATTGAGATTATAAAACAATACAAGGCTCCGAAACCTCAAAAAAAATTTTTTTTTGTCTTTCAAAAATATAAAAGAAAATGGTACCATTCGATTCCTTACATTTTATTGAAAAATAAATTGTATGACAACTATACACATAAACGCAATATTTCAGGGTCAAATGGCAATTTCCTTGATCTTCCATACATTTAGGACAGACTTATATGATGTGACGTCACATCACCTTATCATTTTGTTAGAGGCGTTTCAATCGTCGAGTGCGAGCGTCAGTCCTATATAGACATTTGATCCTCAGGAAAATCAAGATCGTTTGACATTATTTACAAAAAACAGTCAAGTAGCCAATTGGTATTACCTTTATAATGTGGCATTCGATTTATTCTAATTACTGCATAATTCGTCAATCCCATTTTTGAGGATTGAATCCCGCTGTGTAATTTGCCTAAAAACGAAAAAAAAAATTTCAGACCCCTGGCAAGACATCGAAAAAAACAACGGTCAAGTTGGCTACAAAGGCTTCGTGGGTCTGAAACAGCGCTACCCCCACCTGAAGGTGACCATCGCCATCGGGGGCTGGAACGAGGGCTCACTCAAGTATTCCAAGATGGCCGCCAGCGAAGAAAATAGGAAGACGTTTATTGCTAGCGTTATGGCGTTCCTGGAGTAAGTAGTTTCTATAGATACATAGAGCTCGTCTTCGCCATAGAAATAGTACATTACGAATAAGTGCGAAAAATAGCAAATTCGAAACGAGTGGCGATAAATTAAAACACGACCGAAGGGAGTGTTTCAAATTGAAACGAGTTGCGAATTACCTATTCGCACATGTATCGTACAACATTTTACAGTACATATGGCCCTTTAAATGTTCGACACAGTAACGTAATATGCTAATTTTCGCACTAGTGCTATAAAGTACATAGGTACTGTAAATAAGTAACGTAGAGTGCTCACTCCATATATCAGTTTTATATTTGTTCCTGAGTCATGGGTTTCTTCTGTGTATTCAAGTATTTATAAATATTTATATATTATATATATCGTTATCTTAAGTAGTACCCTCAACACAAGCCTTATTGAGCTTACTGTGAGACTTTCATATCAATTCAATTTTTGTAATAATGTCCTATAATATATATTTATTATTGACTAGTGGATATGCCGTCCGACTTTCATTTCAATCCGTAAGTCGCGTGTTTAAATCCTGGTGTGAAACAACCCTACCAAATTACATAGGTAGTTTATGGTATGTTGTCAGCAATGTTAAAACGTGTTTTTAATTTTGTCGCATTGCATATGCTCTGTCCCTCACGGGCGCACGCGTATAGCACATCTATAGGATGCTACAATCTATGTAGTTTGAGGCAGCAACGCAGTCGGCAGTAATCTCGCGCTGCATTACTGCAGCAGTAATGCTAGTGTAGTCTTAATGGGAACGTTACCTTTATTACTTAATTTTTAATTATTATTTTTTGTTCCAGCAACTACAAGTTCGATGGTCTGGACTTGGATTGGGAGTACCCTGCGAGAAGAGATGGCAGACCAGAGGATAAAGCCAACTACGTCACTTTGGTTAAGGTAAAAAAAATACATTATTACTCCCTGAGGCGGCCGGAACCGGCGAGTGTGGTTCGAGCGGTGGTTCGCGCGGCACGATCAAAATGTATTGACTTGAATGAACCTGAGGCCTACCGCGTACCACTTTGACGTGTTGCATCTCTATCGCACTTGGAAAAACGTGCGTAAGTGTGACACCCACAACACGTCGAACGTGATTCGCGGTAGGCCCTGTTTTGGACGACAGCGGTGGCAGCTTGCCGTGACGCCCGCCGCCCCGCGCCGCATGCGTCCAGTCCGCGGCTGCATAGGAAGGTTTTCAGAAGAAAATGTACCCGTTTTGGTTTAATTTTCCATAACGGTCCATTTTCAATCAATCCGGTTAACGGTTAACTGCGTTACAAAACTGACTATTAAAAGTGGGATACTTTTTTATTGCTTAAATCGATAGTGCTCCTGATTTTTAGTAGAAATAACCCAAAATTTGTTAGGTCTTTAAAAAAGGTACCGGGTTAGTACACTTATTTCTGAAAATGCCCATAGACCTCGTGGATACCCAATATATGCGCCATTATTTTGATAAATTACCAAAGAGGCAATAATAAAACCGTATTAATCGTCGCACATGTGAGGTCTGTGCTCAATAGTAGGACATATTTAAGTTTATTTATTTATTTATCACCATCAGGGCACGCTAGAACGATCCGGGTCTGGGAGAAGCGTCAACAACTTGATTTCATTGATGAGTGATTTGATCGTGATGCTTCTATAGGAAACGAAGTGTCGGACGCCTTGGCCCGGGCCCGGACGGTTCTAGCATAAGTCATCCTTCACTATTACAACGTTACTGTACAGCGGGCGGTGTCATGTTTCCTTGATAAAATGATGTTTTGAACGTTCTAATATTTTTCAGGAACTTTCAGAAGCCTTTCAGCCCAAGAAATACCTTCTGACGGCAGCACTCGGTGCTGGCAAAGAAACGATGGACGCCGCCTACGATCTCTCCAAACTTAGCAGGTACAGACCAATCATCATCAGTTCACCAGTCACTTGCATTTGAGGCCGATTCAAACGTAGGAACATTTTGACATCAAAACCATATCATTTCGTTTTCATTCGGCCGTGCCTCTCCTCTCCCCTACATAGTTTTTAGATTTGTAGCTGGCCCTGAGCAGCTTATCCTTTGTCTATTGTTAGCTAGAACCGCGCGTGCCACTACCTGCAAAGAAAGGTCATTTTAACCCAGTGGTGGGCAAAGTACGGCCCGCGGGCCAGCTCCGGCCCGCGCAAGGCTTTCATCCGGCCCGCCGCCGGTCCTTCGAAATAATTAGTATATAGCTCGAGAGATAACGGTTTCAAATCAAAATGTATTTATACTGCAGTTCCGGCCCTCCTCGGATTTTTTTATATTTTCTGGCCCCCCATGAAAAAAGTTTTCCCACCACTGTTTTAACCGGTTATTGAATTACAACTCTTGCCACTACCTGCAAAGAAAGGTCATTTTAACCGGTTATTGAATTATAACTCTTATAAATAAGATTCAAAATGAACAAATGGAAAAATAATTTGCGATTTCTTGTGTGGTCCCTATACGGTTACTGAGTCTCGGCGAGTCGAACGCTACCGAGCCAGTCTAAAATGTGTCCTCGATATGCGGAACAATGGCGCGTTATCGGAGAGCGCACCTACACTGGTTTTTTGAGCGTTGGACTAGCCCGTGCTCCGGTACCAATTAGAATTAGGTATACGACCCTTTTTTTTCAGGTAGTGGCACGCGCGGTTTTAACAATAGACAAAAGATTAGCCGCTCGGGGCCAGCTTCAAATCGAACGACTATACGAACAAGTACGATCGAAATGCTTAACGTATGTACAAACAAGTCTGAGCGAATTGGACGCTTGAATGATAAATAGATAGATTTTATTTGGTACTAACCATGCACACGTAACGTTAAGTTACATAGTAATAATTAATTACAAAATTATTATAAATTAAAATACAATGTCAATAAATTATTCCAATTTTTTTATACCAGGAGGGTGGCTGATGGTAAACTGTCACCGAAGCGCGTTGCCGACCCTTTAAAAATCTGTACACGTAAAGATCGGTGTCATAAAATCAATAAAATATAATTCAAATTAACTACTTACAGTTAGGTACAATGGAAATAATCACAAATATCGATTGACATATATCTAAATAGCTTGTGTCGTGGATACTAGACAACGGTATAATAATATATAGTTATATATAAAAATACATAGAAAACAACAATAACTCAAGAACAATATTTGTGATAAACACACAAATAAATACCCATACCAGGATTCGAATCCGGAACCTCCTGCTTCGTAGGCAGGGTCATTTACCGACTAAATGAAATTAAATTAAATGAAAATGAAATGAAATGAAAATAAAATGAAATGAAATGAAAATCTTTATTTCCGGCAACTAGTGGCAAATAAATAAATACCTTAAAACTAACATACATATATTATAACAATATATCTTAAAACTTAACACTACAAATCACATTACATATGGTTTCGATGCAACGCAACCCCGCAGTGTCAGGGAGCCGGTTTCGGAACCGCCGAAACTTGACACCCTTTGGCCAAAACTCCTCCTTGTTGAAAAGTAAAGTACCTTCGATTTACAACTGTCAACCCTGATTTTAGGTACCTGGACTTCATCCACATGATGTGTTATGACTATCATGGCACTTGGGACGGCTTTGTTGGAGCCAATGCTCCTGTATCAGCTCCTGAACCTGACGTGCTGAGCGTGGTATGTATGGACAGAGCTTATTAGACCGAAGTATTGCCTTCAAGGTTAAATTTCTCCTTGTAAGTTATGTGTCATGACTACCACGGCACTTGGGCCAGCTTTGTTGGAGCCAATGCTCCTGTATCAGCTCCTGAACCTGACGTGCTGAGCGTGGTATGTATGGACAGAGCTTATTAGACCGAAGTATTGCCTTCAAGGTTAAATTTCTCCTTGTAAGTTATGTGTCATGACTACCACGGCACTTGGGCCAGCTTTGTTGGAGCCAATGCTCCTGTATCAGCTCCTGAACCTGACGTGCTGAGCGTGGTATGTATGGACAGAGCTTATTAGACCGAAGTATTGCCTTCAAGGTTAAATTTCTCCTTGTAAGTTATGTGTCATGACTACCACGGCACTTGGGCCAGCTTTGTTGGAGCCAATGCTCCTGTATCAGCTCCTGAACCTGACGTGGTGAGCGTGGTATGTATGGACAGAGCTTATTAGACAGAAGTATTGACTTCAAGGTTAAATTTCTCCTTGTAAGTTATGTGTCATGACTACCACGGCACTTGGGACAGCTTTGTTAGAGCCAACGCTCCTGTATCAGCTCCTGAACCTGACGTGCTGAGCGTGGTATGTATGGACAGAGCTTATTAGACCGAAGTATTGCCTTCAAGGTTAAATTTCTCCTTGTAAGTTATGTGTCATGACTACCACGGTACTTGGGACAGCTTTGTTGGAGCCAACGCTCCTGTATCAGCTCCTGAACCTGACGTGCTGAGCGTGGTATGTATGGACAGAGCTTATTAGACCGAAGTATTGCTTCAAAGTTAAATTTCTCCTTGTAAGTTATGTGTTATGA
Organism: Cydia pomonella; assembly: GCF_033807575.1. NCBI lineage: Eukaryota > Metazoa > Arthropoda > Insecta > Lepidoptera > Tortricidae > Cydia > Cydia pomonella. Next base: position 1,949,146 of record NC_084728.1, read on the forward strand.
CTACCACGGCACTTGGGACAGCTTTGTTAGAGCCAACGCTCCTGTATCAGCTCCTGAACCTGACGTGCTGAGCGTGGTATGTATAAACGGAGCTTATTATACCTAAGTAATATTTGACTTCAAGGTTAAATTTCTCCTAGTAAGTTATGTTTCTTTCTTGCACCAACGTATAAGGTGTTTGTTTCACCCAATGGTTGACTGAGAATGCTTTTTGACATTAAGTCCGTAATTTGTACGATTTTTCTTTGTTTGTGCAGTAAGGTTTAAATAAATAAGTAAATATTAAATTGTGTAATTGTTCAGACCCCTGCTGCGTTTGCTGTGAGATTCAGTGCGCGCGAGTAATTTTGCCGTCAATATTGAATAGGCGCTTACTGCACCGCTATTCATAATTTTTGTATGTCTACCCGTCCCTTGCACTTTTTCATTTCTACCATGTAAGACGTTCATCATCAATTAAATAGTTTAAAAATATAATTTTGGGTTTTAATAGTCATATTAAGGCTCCGTAATGTACACTACGATACAGTAATATAAGTAAAAACCGTTCGTTTTTAGTGTTATTTTGCTAAATATATAGGTAGCAGGAAAAATAGTAGGTACTGTATTGTATATACTCGAACTAAACTGATTGCTACATAAGTATTTAAGTAGTTCTTTGTTTATCAAATACCACAAACAACGCAACAGAAATGTCGATAAGTCGCGGTTAATTAATTGCCTAAAAGGAAAATAATAAAATGAACTCATTTATGGGACCGATATGATAAACAGGGCAATTCGAACGTGTACTGACATCATAACGATATTTAAATGATATCATTTAATTATCGTGAGTATCGCTCCCGCAAATACATGTATGGAACTACGAGCGAAATGCACGATAACTGAATGATATCATTTAGATGTCATTCTGATGTCAGGTACGTTCTAATTGGCTCGAAAGTCGTTTCAAGCGATTATTTTTCGTTTGGTAATATGGGCTACTCCGTAACGCAATTAGAGCGGCCGTGTCGCTTTTAGCGGACATAAGTGTCCCGTGATCCGTGCGCAGTGTCCGTGATTCAAATCTGACCTTCTTCCGAGTGACCTGTCCCGTGCTCCAGGTCCAATGTCCCGTGTTCCTAGTCAGCATCATGTGTCCGACGGATCTGCTCGCTATGCTCTGCACTGTTGCGTTCGCCTCTGGCTGCACTAACCCGAAGATAATAGTGCCTAACGCGATTACTATCAACCGTTTCCATCATGTCAAAGAAGGACCTACTGAAGTCTACTGCACAAGTAACACCAACGAACTTGAGATAAAAACACTCGAAAATGTACTTATACAAACCGTTAATGCGACAACGGTTAAGACAATAGTTAATACTAAATCAAACGCTATTTTTCTTCGTTGCTTCCAGTCTAATACATCCTGCAACGCTTTTATGGCGGTTAAAGTAAATTTTCACCCGAATGTTACCGGATTTGATTGTTATTCACATAATTTTGAATACCTCAACTGCTCTTGGAGCACAAGTATACGGAACTATCAAGGAAATTTCACATTGTCTGGCTTCAACGGTACACAAGTGTGCAAAGGTCGCCTACAGATGGAGAAAAAAATGTTTTGTAAATTGCAAATGAGCGAGGAATATTTATTTCAAGATAAACGCATTGAATTACATTTCCAAGTATGCAATGCATTAGTTTGCATCAACGAAACAAAAGAAATAGACATAATAGAGGTAACTAAACTGAAGAATCCCGAAATTATTAAGATACAGGCAAACGGTACAAACGCCATCTTAGAATGGAGACCTTCCGGGAAATTGTGGCACAATATCAATATATATTTTCTAATTCAGTATACATTCGCGGATATAGAACCAATCTCCATTTCTGGAACTACAAAATTTGACTTGTCTAACACATTAAAATATGAATTTAAATTACCATGCCCTGGAAAACAATATAAAGTGCGGATATCATGTAGACTAGTGAACGCCCTTCCAAAATATATGTCAAACTTTGCATATACCTCGGTTAGAACTAAACGGGATCCTGATGCGTTAAACCTGGATCCAATATGTAAGATTAAACCAGCTGTGTTAGAAGACTCATCAGTATTGACTTACAAGACTCAAATATTAAGTCGAGAAGTGGACGAGATACTTAATAATCACGTAAAATTATTAAAACGCTTGAAGGAAAAAGCCGAACTTATTAAAAAGCTCGTGAACAACTGATTGAAATAAACACAAAACTATTGCGATGATACCGCACATTGAACTACTTAAAATAGTTGGATTAATCACAGGATACAACACACTAAACAAACACCTACACAATATGGGTAAAACAGACAGCCCCATGTGCAGAGCGTGCATGGAAGAAGAAGAAACAACAAAACACATTCTCGTAGACTGCAAACAGGTAGAAGTATACAGGAGCAAATACCTAGGGACTCCGTGCACTAAGAGAGGCAGATAGCAACCTGGACACTGCTAGGCTTCGTGGAGGAGCTGGGGTGGTTAGAGTAGCGCTATCTCGTTTCACGCAAAATAGTGGTTGTCGACTTGCGGAAAATGTCCAGAAGCACTAACTAACTAACCGCACCTTGAGGCCGGTTCTTATTCAATAAATTGTTAAGGTTTTGACCCTGCTTTGATTGTTCACGCTGATTTTCAAGGTCATAATAATCCTACCAATAACCGTTTAAAATTTCCGATAATTTATATAGCAAAATAAACAATTGTGATGTAGATTTTTTTTCTTTATTACGTAATAAATATTTTTGCTTTGTAATTTGTCATTTTTTTGCACCACCCATACTCGTAACAGCCGTAATAGTTCATTACGATAGAAGTGCGAAAAGTACTAAATTCGCAACGAGTGGCGAATTACCTATTCTCACGTGTCTCGTACGTTTTACAGTACTTTATGGCCCTTTAAATTTTCGACATAGACACGTAAAGTGCTAGTTACCGCACTAGGGCGGTAAAGTAGCAATATGTAATGTAAAAACCATTACCATGATACTTATTATTCATAAACTTATTACCACTCATAATTTTAATTTTTAGGATATGAATTCGATATGGATAAGATATGAATCGGTATCCCTAGTGTAAATTTGATCGACATCATAACGTGACGAACGCGTTTGCGTTAAGTCTCATTTTGTATAGGATTTTGAGTTTCCAAAACGTCCCGCTTGGCGCGCTCTTTCTAAATCCAATACAAAATGAGACTAAACGCAAACGCGTACGTCACGTTTCGAAATCGAATTTATTTACACTAGGGGTACAGATCTGTCAGTGTCAAAAGTATAAGTTTATAGCGTAATATTGATAGCTTATTATGCAGTCAACAATCGTGGAAGTGTGCAGCTAATAAAAAACTAAACTAAAAACGCGTTTTTTTAACATCCGTGTATTCATTAATTAATTACATAGGTACATTTATTTATTACTATAATAGTACATTACGATACAAGTGCGAAAAATAGGAAATTCGAAACGAGTGGCGATAAATTAAAACACGACCGAAGGGAGTGTTTTAAATCGACACGAGTTGCGAATTACCTATTCGCACATGTATCGTACAACGTTTTACAGTACATATGGCCCTTTAAATGTTCGACACAGTAACGTAATATGCTACTTCTCGCACTAGTGCTATAAAGTAGCCCCATATGTACTGTAAAAAATATTTAAATATATCCTAACAATTAACATTAATTTACTTTATTTTAGAGAATAATGATATAATTTTAACAATACAAAAACTATTACATTCTCAATTACTCTGAAAAAAAAAAACATTAAAATGGACTATAAACTAAACAGCCCGTCCCGAGCCCTCACAGACGCAAAGGTGCCCATCACGCTCGCCGCGTTGCCACGCTGAATCGCGATAGACAGCCTCGGCATCAGGAATGACCCGGAACGAGGGTCATGACCCCTCTCCCTCAACCGCCGCCCCAATTCGCCCAAGAAAATTTTGGCCTCGGCACACCAACACCCGGACGTCTCTACCGCTAACGGGACAAACATATACCTATCTCTTTTATTAAGGCGAAGGGTAGGGCAAGGTCTTTCCATACAAACTTTGTGCGCGTTTTTCTTCATCTGTGTTCGCGCTACAGTTATTATTTTTGGTAAATATGCTTATTTTTCTGTTAGCTAGGGCTTGATGTTTTTTTTTTTTGTATTTTTTTTTTAATAAAGAAAAAATTCTGCATCAAGTTCTGCGTATATCCAATATACGGCCCTATTCGAAGAATGAAATACGGAAAAGATACGATAACGATAAGTTCTGTTTTAGATAAGTTCTCAATTAGATATCGTTTGTATGTCGTATAAGACAGAAGCAGCACGATTCGGGCAACTAATGTCAATTTGACGTTAGAAATATCGTAAATAGATCTTATTGAGATCACAGCAGAATCGAAATAAACGACAATTTTGACATATCGTTTGGCTATCGATCTTTTCAATCTCTTTCCAAGATCTTAAGCATCTCTTAATCATTCTTCGAATCGGGCCCATAGGTATACAAGCAAAAAATTTAATTAAATGCTATAGTGCCAAAACTAACGAATAAACCTTGCACAAGGTTTGTATGGAGAATGCCTTGCCCTACCCTGCGCCTTAAAGTCCAGCTATCTCTACTAAATAAAAGCAACTACCGAACAACGTCATGCTCTACGAGCTACAAGCACACTTAAAAGTTACTACTGAACAACGACATTTGGCATTGGGAAATTCATCATAGATTTGATGGAGGCCATATTTTTAAAGAAGAAGAGTTTATATCCTAAATATAAAGCCCGACCAGAAATATATAATTATTGTCAAAAGGGCGCTGTTATTCCCATGTATAGGGTGACAGTTCAGTTTAATATGAAAAATTTAGAGTTAATGAAATTCCGCAATATCGCGCGTGATCGTATATTACCTACTGGTCAGGCTTTACGCGTGTAAAATAATTTAATTAATAATTTAGTGAGTCTCTGTCGATTTTTACTAATATCAACCATTTCTTTCCAGGAATACACAATCAAATACATGTTAGACCACGGTGTGAGCCCATACAAGATGGTGCTCGGTCTCCCGATGTACGGACGAACATTCTACCTAATGGACGCCAGCGTGGGGAAAATGGAGTATGGTAGAACGCCTGTCAAGAGCCAGGGCTTTAAGGGACCTTATACTAGAGAAGCAGGTTTCATGGGGTATAATGAGGTAAGCAGGCCTTTTTTTAGTTATTTGTGTCCCAAGAGAGGAAAAGTAGGACATTGCGTGCCGCGTTTAAGATTCACACCCGAGCCGAAAACGCGGGATGGAATGTCTTACGAATCCTGCAGTGGTGTGTATACTATTTTTCTGCTCGACGGAGGCGGAAAACGGCAAATTCGTTTAGCGCAGCGGGAGCAAAGTTGACGCTTTCCGCCCGGAGGGCAGAAAAAACATTTAAATCTCCTGATTGAATAATAAGGCCCATATTACAATTAATTTTTATAAGCATTATTTTGGCGACAGAAGGTAGTGGCACCGTTGAATCGTCGTCTCTTTTGTACTGGTAAAGCCAATGAACTGTTGCACGTCATGTGACATTACATACGAGATATCGACGCGTTAGAAACCTATGGCAAAGAGAATTTGAAATAAAGGTGTATTGTCAAAGAAAACTTTGTGGCCACGTAAATTTACTGCTATCTTTCGACACATGATTAAAACTTTTATAACGCCATTTGACTTTGATCCTTATTCTTTCACTGTTATGTGTTTAAATCAAAAAGTGACTCACCGGGCACAACCTAAAGGTTATGGTGCCATCGCTCGACACGATGTCGCCATATCTTTGGCCTTTGATCTATTAGATGGCGCAACTTTTTGATATTTAACAAATTAAACACATATCACTGAAAGAATTAGGATCAAAGTCAAATGGCGTTCTAAAAGTTTTAATCATGTGTCGAAAGATGGCAATAAATTTACTGTGGATACAAAGTTTTCTTTGACAATCTACCTCTTTTTCAAATTCTCTTTGCCTATAGTTAGTTTAAGCATGTGATGGAAAGCATTCACTGTTGCCTATAGATGCCTGTAACTCCAATTGTGAGCCTGGTGAGCAGTATAGCGCTGTTTTTCACCTCGTACGTAAATAATCTATAAAATTTAATATAGGGAAATATTGGAAACAACAAAATATATTCTCCTAGACAGGTAGAAGTTTACAGGAACAAATACCTAAGGACTCCATGTACACCTTAGGAACCTGCTAAGCATTGCTAGGTTTCGTGGAGAAGCTGGGGTGGTTAGAGTAGCGCTGCCTCTTTTTTTACGCATAATTGGCACAATAGTTGTCGATTTGCGGAAAATGTCCAACAGAACTACTCGTATCTAACTAACTGTAGGGAAGTCTTTCTTGTAATAAATAAATACCTCGTTTACAGATTTGTATGGAGCTCTCAAACCAGTCCAACTCCTGGCGCCGTGAATGGGACGAAGCTAGCAGCACGCCGTTCCTTCGCGATGGTGCTCGCATCATCTCTTATGACGACCCTCAATCTATCGCTGTCAAAGTCAAGTAAGTTACGTCCGGACTTCCTTCAAAAGAAGCGTTTGAGATGTCTGTGTTCAAAAGATGACCGAATAAAACAAGAAAATCGACAACGTAATGAAGAACGACTATAAAGTTAATCGGCTTTCGTTACGAATATACACAATTGTTGGTTTGGATTCAGTCTTGAAAGCAGTCACCGTAGGCGTTGCGTCATCTTGCAACTCCAGAGGTGTTACATTGCGCGCTGCCAACCCTTTAAAAACCGTAAACTCCTTTTTTGAAAAACCCCATACTGTAGCCCCTCGGGAAAACCTCGGCAGGCTCATTCCACAGACGAAGCGTCCGCGGAAATAAATTCCTCTTAAACCGCACAGTGCGCCACCATTTAGGTTCTAAGATGTCGGGATAATTGGCTACTTGACAATTTTTTGTAAATAATGGCAGTCGATTTTGATTTTCCTGGGGATCAAATGTCTATATAGGACTCATGGCATTTAAGCAACACAATGGTCAGAAATGAGAGTTAAAGTCTGACGCTCGCACTCGACGATAGAAACGCCTCTAACAAAATGAAAATGTGATGTGACATCACATTACATTAGTCTGTCCTAAATGTATGGAAGATCAAGAGAATGGCTATTTTGACATGCGTCAAGTACCCAATTCTGTCAACACGTGATAGAATCAACACGTGGGAGAATCATCTGTTGATTTGGAAGCGATAGGTGACTATAGCTAGCATGTTGAATAAGGCCCGAATTTGTATAGTCCTTGAATTTAACACATTGGAGGTGGCAATTGGGAGAGCGAAATAGAGCATGACAACCTGCGCCAAATATTGAAAGACAAATATTGTTGAAGTCAATAAAGCTTAATAGGTTAGATGTAGGCGCATTCCAAAGCATCTTGGCGACACCAAATTCAGAAGAGGCAAAGGAGGTATATTTATTTATCTCTAATTCTATTAGTCAGTATACTGTCAGGCCGTGATTGATGAGTGATTGTAATTTACATAGTTTAAGGTACGATGGGACTGGCATAATCTTTAGATTAAAAGTCCCTAAATAAATAAAAGAATAAAAAAAAAAAAAAAACCTGCGCCCCTCCTCTCCACACACTTAGTTTTTAGTTATAAGTTCTTATTTTTATTTTTCTCTTAGTACCTAATTAACATAGTTTTAAGTTTATACTAATAGTCGTTATGGATCAGTGATCTGAAATAAACGGTCTTTTTTTCAATCCTCAGGTTAGCTATGTCCTACGGCCTCGGCGGCCTCATGGTATGGAGTATTGATACAGACGACTTTAAAGGCTCCTGCGAAATGGACAACACGAAGAACGCGTACGATGTCTTCACGAAGACGTATGCGGAGATCAGAGACAGTCCTGTGTTGAAGGAGGCGCTGAAGACCTTGAAATTGCCTGATGGTGGGTTTTCTTCATATTAATATTGGGTCATTACCTATGAAATTGGCGTTTTTGTTCATAAGTATTAGTCATGTCATAGTTTATTTTAATAGTAACTTCGAAGTATTTTTTTAATTTCATTAGTGCGCTACATAACTACGATTTTACATACAATTATTTGCTACTTTTGCTTTGAAAACAGCTCTTTTCATGTGCTGCCGGCTCGAGTATTTAAATGACTTGTATTTTTCTGATGGGACAGATTTTTAAAAAAAATTAGAGACTATGTGCCTTAAAAATGTCTTAGAGTACTGGCAAAAATTTGTTTGGTTTGAAAATGCCATCACAAAATAATCCGCAAAATTCATTGTATGAAAAATCGAATTTCGTTAACGTTCTCCATACAAAACGCCAATTTCATAGGTAAGTTATATGTATATTACATTTACAACCTAATATTACTAACTTATATATTACATTTAAGTTTCTATGTTTGGATGTTTGGACGTAAAAACGACATGATGAATCAACGATTTTCAACCAATTTTACAGTTTTACTCATGTATCAAGTATGTAAATTCGGTTTTAATAATGATGTTTATAAGATTATTCATTTCCTTCGCACATTCACAAGCCTATAAATCACGGTCTTTTTATAGGCTTGCATGGGGATATAGATCTAACACGTAGAGGCCCCGTGGAGAGCTTTAATGTCATGTACAGTGATCGGATTGGGTGAGCTAAAATATCTATTCTTTGCAAAAAGTAGTATATTATTGCTGGTTCTGGCGCACGTTTTTTTTTTGCGGCTGGTGATGTAGCTTATGGTTAACACATGAAGTTTGTATGGGAGAGTGTTTGATAATGATAACAGTTTACCGCATTTTAAAATCTCATTTTTAACCGATTTCTCATTGTGGAACTATGATTCAAAATGTATTGTAATAGTTAGGGAGGTGGCGAGCATTTCGGTATATGATTTGCACACGTTTCACATCGAGGTAGATTGCAGTTTACGTCAGTACGAATCGATTTGGTCCAGTCAATAATGGTCCTACGTCGCTGCGTTTTCGCGTTACAGCCGATTAAAGTTGTTAAAAAAAAAAGGGGTATCAAATTATTTGCACACGTCTGCCTCTGGGGTTCATGGTCACAAATATCTTGGAAACGAAGAAAATCGAGGAGGCAGACATTCAGGGCTCTGCATTATCATGGGACGGAGTTGTAAAAGTGTTTGAAAAAAAAACTCTACTAAGTCATTTGCACACGGTTCTCATTGCCCCCATTCGATTCATTACGACTCCGTGGATACGAAAAAACATTTGGCAGACACTTTGCTCACTGATATTTAACTTTATAACGGTTTGAAATGGACGTAATCAAGGGGAAGCGGGTATTGCATGTTATTATTGTGATTCTTTATAGGTTTATTATTATTATTTTGTTTATACTACACCAAAACAAACTATTACTACCGGCCTCTAGAATAAAAAAGCATTCCAACAGCACTTATGTCATGGCCATAAAAATATATAATAAACTGCCTGATGCCATAAAAAATTTAGAAAGTGATAAAACATTTATTAAAATCATAAAGTCTGTTTTATTAAAAAAATGTTATTACTCATTGAATGAATATTTAAATGATAACTTAGAGGATGAAATAATATCGATTAGTTAATATTTAAACAATACATTTTAGGCCATCTAATGTTTAAGTAAATACACATTGTCGTAGTTGTTAATTTAGTACATAAGAAAATTGCTGTGCCCTAACAGGGTATCATGTACTGACTGTAGTTTATATAACATCTGTATACAATGAACATGATTGCAATAAATAAATTGAATTGAATTGAATTGAATAAACTAACCAAATTCTTACTGTACAGGAGCAGCTGCGAGGGATTCTCCCTATTAAAACGGGCGATGGTAGAGGCGCTTTGTACGTTATTTGAAATCTTTAGGCAGAGTACACATAGCGCACTTCAAATCGCACATTTTCCTAAAACGCGCTCCGATTTTTTCAATTATTATGTGTATCAAGCGCTTACACACTAAAATTACTCGAGAAACTTCAAAGACTCCAAATACTCCAATTACTCGAAATACTCCAAAACTGTTGATGAGCGTCTCGGAGAACCTGCTCAGCAACCTCTGCTGTGTACAAAGCCTTACGCTTTCGAGACGTCCTTGTGGAAGTGCCTGGGAGCGCGAGAGAGAGGGAAAGCGTGCAAAATAAGAGGGAAGGCTGTCTCCTGTTTCTTTCTATTTACTTCTATACTACCACATGTATCTATAGATGTAGGTATACGCTATATACATTTAGGTACGCAATACGGAAAAGGTCGGAACTGGGTTATACCGTTCTCACTCATATTCCCAGATAAAAGAGAGACACTACGAAAGGAACTATGGAGATGTTTTATACCTGCGGAGCCGCAGTTAACAGGCAGAAGCCAAATATTTTGAAGAGTTTTGAAAATCGTTCGTATAGATTCTATTAATTATTTTCAATAATATTCAGTAGATGCAAAATTTTGTATTTGCAGCTTGGCGCGAGTGTCGAGTTGAAAAAAAAAAAAAAAAAAAAAAAAAAAATTCAAATGGTCTGCCTTTGGAATATCAGGGGTCTGAACGTCTGCCTCATCGATTTTTTTCGTTTTCATGATAAATTGAAACATCAGTCCAAGAGGCAGACATGTGCGCATAATATAGCACATCTTTTTTTTTTTACATTTTTGAAGCGCTGTCAATAGACAACGCAGCGGCATCACGCTGGCAGACTATTTTTCCGTGGTCCTTTTCATTGTTTTTAATCGAACAATTCAAATCTGCCAAGTGTGCATTTCATATACAGTTTTTTAAATAATAAAAATAACTTAAAAAATTGAAAACTTCAAAAGTCAGAGCCCTGGATGTCTGCCTCTTCGATTTTTTGTGTTTACAGGATGACTGTGATCATCAGCCCCAGAGGCAGACATGTGCAAATAATATCGCCCACCTTTTTTTTTTAACATATTTGAAACGCTGTAAATTGACAACGCAGCGCCACCGTGGTGGCAGACGAGGTCCTTTATGTTTCTCAAGGTATCATTATTGCTATTAATAACGTCTGCCATGTGTGCTGATGATATCGAAATTTTGCTCGCCACCTCCCTAACTATAAGTGTTGTGCACCTACTCTACCAATAAAAAAAAACAAAGTTATTATTGTAATTTTTTTATGTTATTGTGTTATTTTATCCTGTTAGATTGGACATTAACACACTTTGAATCGCAAGAACCAGCAATAATACACTACTTCTTGCGAAGAATAGGTATTTTAGCTCACCCAATTCCGATCACTGGTCATGTAGAACGCCTGCTGCCCATTACAACCGCAACAATAGACACCCATGAACCAAAAAAAAGTGTACAGTATAACGTACTATGAACGCTGATTTAAAATCTGAAATATCGGACGAAACATCTAGGTGCAAACTCAGAAACCTTTTATTGAATAACCCCATGTACTCTGTTAAGGAATTTATGGATTTTATTTATGCTAAAAATTAATTTTATTGCCTTATACAACGGACATATTTTTGTTATACATTTTTTAACTAATTAAGAAATTAGTTTAGATTTTTTTAATTTTTTTATATTTTTATTTTTTGTTAATTGTACCCTGACCCTTTAGGAGATAAAATATTATATTATTTGATGGTTTAATGGAATTCTTGCATGTTAGATTCTGGTGTTTGACGATCGTGATGTGAATTCTTATAATTTTGCCTTAGGCAAAGTTGTATTGAAATTTATATCTAAAAAAAAAATCTAATCTATGGATTGAAGTTTGGACTACGAGACTGGTTATATGAGAGAGACGATATTTACAACTTTCGTTATTATTTTACAGCCAACCGCTTAGAGAACCTCAGCAAGCGCACAGCGTACGTAGCCTCAAACGGTGAACTATTCCTCCGTCTCCCCGAACCCGAATATTCCAACTACCCACTCATGCGCACAATCAACGAGGCGACAACCCTAGCGTTAGAAGAGAAGCGCATATTGGACGAGATGGACAGGATCATGAGAGAGAACGAGATAGAGGACAAGCCCGCGCCCAAATCCAGTCATAGGGCTATCGGCAGTTTAAGTTTTTTGTCTTGTGTGTTATTATTATTTAAGTTATATTAAGTGAAAGACTTTACGACTGTAACTCAATATCGTTCCTACAGAAGGTTAAGACCAGTATGATTTTTTGTAATTGTTTTTAGTCATTTAGTTTTAAAACTCTTTTTTGATTTTTTTTTTTTATCTAAGCCAGTATATATTTATAATTTTTATTTTGTATACATTATATTATGATATTTTCCAAAAGTGTTGGTACTTATGACATTATTAAGATATTAATGTATAGTAATCTGTTACGTGCAGGTGTGTAGCATTTCTATGCATTTTTGTTTTAGAAATATTATTTTTATAATAAAAACAGAAAATATTTTTAATTTGTTTTATTGACAGCCTGATATATTTTTTATAAATCTTCATAAGGTGACCCGCATCTCACGTTGTAGAAATGATCGCAGACCTGAAAAGAGAAAAAAACTGAATACGAGAATGGAGAATTTTTTGTAATTTTTAGGGTTCCGTAGCCAAATGGCATAAAACGGAACCCTTATAGTTTCGCCATGTCCGTCCGTCTGTCTGTCTGTCTGTCTGTCTGTCTGTCTATCCGAGGCTTTGCTCCGTGGTCGTTAGTGCTAGAAAGCTGAAACTCGGCATGGATATATAAATCAATACAGCCGACAAAGTCGTAGAATAAAATCTAGAAATTATTTTTTTAGGGTACCTCCCCTACACGTAAAGTGGGGTGAATATTTTTTTTGTTTCAACCCTACAGTGTGGGATATCGTTGGAAAGGTCTTTCAAAACGAATAGGGGTCTTCAACAAACATTTTTTGATAAAAAGAATATATTCGGAGATAATCACTCCGAAAGAAAAAATAATGTGTCCCCCCCCCCTAACTTTTGAACCATATGTCAAAAAAATATGAAAAAAATCGTGGAAGTAGAGCTTAAGAAAGACATTAAATGAAAACTATAGCGGGCATGATCAATTTAGCTATTTTGGAGTAATCGCAAAAAGTTTCCCCTTCATAGTAAAAAGACGTAATATCCACAGGTCATACCTTGGTTAATAATCTCCCATACTTTAAGCTCCAGTTTAGCTTATTATGACGGAAAAGTAACTACGAAACCCTACTCTGAGCTTGGCCCGATATGCCCTTGGCCGATTTTTTTCAATAGCTTGCTTTCTCCAAAGCATGTCTAAATATTCATATCATTTCCTATTATATTTATTTTTAATAGCGTATTTTCCTGGGTGTCCCTTATTTTGCGCTTTTATAATTAACAATGCTTAAATACTCAATTTTGTTTCATTTAGTAATTTTGGCCCTTGAATTTTATGAACCTTTATTATATAGGTACCTTTTGCAAAATAGTACATTACATATTATGCGGTACAAAAATTACGAATTCGTAAAAAAACCATTACCGCCCGTGGGCATAATATAGCTCATTTCATCTCAGTATGCTGGCATACAATAACACCTTTTACGAGCAAGTGTGATGAAAAATACTATAAAACATTCTATAATCAATCTTTTTTGAAAAGATGTATCCCGCCAAGTTTCTTGCCGGTCCATATTGGGATACCCTTCTCCAATTGAGTCAGAGGTGTAGGGTTCGAGCATTATTTGACGTTCATAAGCGCATTGTAATATGCCTACTTGAATAATAAACTATCTTTATACCGTACCTGGAACTGTTCATTGAATAGAGTCCCATTGGCACAAAGGTCTGTCGCCACTAGCCTCTGGTGCCAGCAGAAGTGGTACGCCTGAAAACAATACAAACGATGTATTCCCAAATGGGACAAACGCCCCTCCGGGGCACAATAGATGGGAATAGGCACTGCATATAATTCCCATCTGTCCCCGCTTCATGTATGGCGGCGGTCACGTGGGGCGGGGACAAAGTGGACGTGTTTATAGTGCAAGAAGCGGTCATGTGACCAACTCTATGCAACTGTGAAGAAGAATTTAGAAAAGTAAGGAAGAATGAAGGAGAGGAGAAAGTAGTTCTATGATTGTTTGACTTGTTCTGGAGGGTCGCATCGACAGTGTAGTGGTCGTTATTTACAATTTTAAATCCAAACAGCTAAGCCTTGAAACGGAAATATCTGACGAAGCATTTAAACGTCAATTGAGGAACTTTTTATTGGAAAACCCATTATATCCAGTGGATGAATACATGGAATTAAAATTTTAATAACTGTTTAACATTATAGTTTATGTAAAATTGATTTAAGATGACATTTGTTCTAGAATATTATTAATTATTACTGCTCTTAGATTTAATGACGATCATTATGTGATATCTATATTTAGTTTGACATGTATTCCATTATTGCTGTTTATAATAATAATAATAAATAAATAATAAATTCTTTATTTGGCAGGCAAGAAACCCAAAAAAAAATTACAATGCACATAATAAAAGGTGTAAAAGAAAACATAAAATACAGTAAAGAATAAAAAAATAATAATAATGCTTATAACCTTGTATAACCGTATAACCTTAGTTTAGTTTCTTGTTTCCTTTGTAGTAGTTTTTAATTTGACGGTAATTTCGAATTTTTTTTTTTTTTGATAAAATTATTATTGACGTTTTATAATTATATGTTTACATGCCAAATCATTAGCGATCTTAGTGTAAACTCATATAGATTAACATAATAATAATTTATAGTGTAATTTATCGTTATGAAAAGATTGAAAAGTAAATAAATAGATATTAGGAGACATCTTACACGGGTCATTTGGAAAAATTGTAGAGGTCTAAGGAGGTAATCGGGACTATGTTGTTTATGGGGTTCCGTACCTCAAAAGGAAAAAACGGAACCCTTATAGGATCACTTTGTTGTCCGTCCTTCCGTCTGTCTGTTTGTCGAGAAACTTTGTCTTGGGAAAGCCTTAAGGAATCGAGTTGAAATTTAAAACATATACTTAGTTCTACAGTCTCTTGACTTGTGAAAAAATCAAACTTCTAAGTTAAAGTAAAAAAAAGATACGGCCGTTTATGCCGCAAAAAACGTATATTTTGACACATGTAAGGAAATCAAAATTTATAGGACCGTTGATCTAGAACTATGAAATTTGGCAAGTAATATCGTCATACACTACAAGTATAGACAATATCTGAAAACTATAATAAAGTAAAAAAAGTTACGGAACCCACGGTTGGCGAGTCCGACTCGTACGTGTCCGGTCTTTTTGGGTCGATCTTCGTAAGTATTTATTGTATTTGAAATGAGTTTTTGGCAAAAACTTCATTTTTGGTACAAGCTTTTATCGCTGACTGTACTTTTTTTCCACAGGCAATTAATACTCATCGAGACAATTCTAAAAACCCCAAACACAATTAGGTTGCGTTGTTTTATCACAGAGTTCCTATGGCTACCTCCTGTCTCCATCATCAGAGCAGCTTGATGGTACTATAATATTGCGTTGTCACCCGACTTACATATGTATGCAAAATTTCAGCTTCATCGGAAACCAGGAAGTGGGTCAAATTTAACTTGCAAGATTTGTCCGATACGTACTAACAAGGCAAGTTAAATAAAAGCTTGTAATAAGTACAAATGGCGCACTTAATGCCTTAAGGCATTCTCTACCAGTCAACCATAGGGCAAAACAGAAATTCTCGAATGTAAGTAGTACCTGACATCCAGTGTCCAAGTCCGCGTAATACCCCCGTGCTCGGCCATGACAGCTGAAGACCGTATGAATGGTTTCGCGAGCCAACTTGGGATGCAGCGGGGGAGAGTGGGGCAAGTGCAGATCATGGTAGTAAGCGAAGTCGATTGGCACCTGGCAGGTAGTTAGGGCCGCTGAAATGTTATCAACATGGTTAAAATAGTTATTAAATAGTTTCTTACATTATCAATATTAGGTATGTATATCCTTAAAAAATATTATTTACTGACTGACATAAAAATTACAGAGTCCGGCTTACGAAGGTTAAGATTGAGAATTAATTATTTTTTTTGAAATGGGAACAAAAATTATGCAGACTAGGAGGGTCAAAATTAAAGTCTATAATGTGTAATTTACAAAAATGTAAAAAGGCTAAAATTAAAAGTATTCAATCATTATTGTTATAAAATAAAATTATCGAACGAGCGTTAGCGATGGTTTATAGCGCCAATTACATCCGCATATCCGATAACGGGCCCGAAATCGGGACTGATACTCGTTTTCCGTTTCACGGAATATCAGTACATCTTTAACAATAATTGATATATAAAAAACACTTTGCCTCTTATTGCCAAAAAAGTTAAAAGTTTCATATATTGTAAACGATGTGCTGATATTTGATGAAACGGAAAAATATTCTTTCTCGGGCCTGAAATCGGGTCTGATATCAGGCCTGATAAAGTGTGGATGTAATTGGCACTTAAGTTTCAGCAAAAACTACGTTTAGGCAAAAATGTTTTCGTATAAGTATCTGAAAGTTCTCTACAGCTACAGGTCACAATGATCATCAAATGTTGAAACCGAATGTTTCATGAAACCGATTCTCATAAAATTTTGGGAGCAGGTTCAATAACTAAATAAGTAGACATTTTATACATATTTAGTTTTTGTTTTTTTTTTTTTCAAAATAGCGGAGCCATACATTTATTCAGTTTAAAGTTATCGTGAGGTCTACTGTATTAACCTTAGTATTATAAGTTAGTCATATAATTCAGATTAAGGTACTAACGTTGAAAATGAGTGCCTCATTTCGTCGTTAAACGTAAGTTTGCCGAACCTAACATAAGTCGGCAGGGTGTTCATCCTCACACCCTAGAACCTAAATGGTCGCGTACTGTGCGGTTTAAGAGGAATTTCCTCCCGCGAACGCTTAGGCTGTGGAATGAGCTTCCTGCCGAGGTTTTCCCGATGGGCTACAGTATGGGGTTCTTCAAAAAAGGAGTGTACGGGTTTTTAAAGGGTCGGCAACGCGCATGTAATGCCTCTGGTGTTACAGGCGTCCATAGGCTACGGTGACTGCTTACCATCAGGCGGGCCGTATGCTTGTTTGCCACCGTCGTGGTATAAAAAAAAAAAGTTTAAAATGTACCATACTTTTTTGAAAAAAAAAAATAAGTTGGTTAGAGATACTGCGAATAGAGTATTTTTCCTAAATAACAAATAACGAATAATAGGTAATCCCTGAATATAAAAAGTTTCTCATGCAACTTATTAGTTTCCCCGTACTTTATTTAAGACGAAAGGGGATGGCCGTTTCTCTATACAAACGTAGTCCTCATTTTCCTCTCTGTATATTGACATTATGGAATATATTTTTACTTAATTTGATGTGTATTAAACATAGCTATACGCCTACGTTTCACTTACTTCGATTTTTTGTGAAATAAGGAGCGAAAAATAGATTTCATACAATTTTTTAAAGGTTTCAAACTTCTAACTCTTATAATAATCAAAAATTCGTATAAACTCAAACGTAAAGACATATCTGTGGTTGATATACAACAAATTGTGTCAAAATATTTTTAATTACGTGAATATCCAGAGAGAAAAATGAGGCCTACCGAAAAGAAATTTTATATCAAATAAAATTTTAATAAGAATGTAACATATTTAAAAGCTGAGATATATTTACCTAACTATTAAAATAAATGGACCAACGTTCAATATAATAACAAAAATCTTACCCAAACAAAAAACAACGGCAGCGAGTTTCAACATCTTAAATTATTAAACTTAAAATAAATAAATAATATAATAATAAATAGGAGCGCCGCGGAGTGCGCGATTAACGATACTAAACGGCGCGTGAGAGCTTATCCGCATTAGAACGTTATAGATCCATAGATCATTGATATAGATCCGGGGACGGTGTCATGCCATACAAATAGATTTAACCAATAATAACATGAGACTTGTCCTGACATATTATTCATTTATTCATTCATAATATGTTTTGTCAATGTTCTATCATCCGATAATAGGGTTGTTTCCAATTTTTTGAAACGCTTGTATTACGTTCTATATTAACTAAAACTTGCCCTAAAATTCAACTTTTATACTAAAAACTTAAAGCTTTAAAGCCTTAAATATGTTAAATTAACAAAATATATTTTGACAGATGCTTTCGCGCCCAAAACGCTCTTTGAAAATTATGTGACGTCACAATTTACGGTTTGACACATAACTACATACACACGTAGAAGATACAAACTGTCAACTGACATTTGTCATTTGTTGTTTATCGCCTAACTGTCAACAGTGTCAATCCGAGTTGTGACGTCATCAGAATCTTCAATGACGTTTCGAGTTTGGTCACGTGACGTGTGCCAAAAGATATTTTAAATTCAATATTTACAAAAATATGGTCATTACAGGTCCCCTAAAAGTAGTTTAAGATGTTCTTATAATTCAAAAGAATTTATTGGGATACAATTCTGCCCTAAGATTTGTAGATGGAAACAACCTTATTGCGGATATGATATTCAATTCTATTCACAACTATTAAAGTTCAAATTTCAACAAATATTTTTATTACATGCAGTAAGAGGTTAACATGGTCATTGACGAGCAGTTTCACTTGTAGCACGATTGTATAAATATCAAAATCTTCAGTTTTTCTAATCAAATTTAAATCCTGAACCGTTTAGTGAGAAACATTGACTGCAGATGATAATATTGTTGTAGACGTTAGCAAAAACGCTTCATAAGGAAAAATATCTATAAAAAAAAATACAAAATTAGGGTATAAATGTATATATACATCTTTCAAGATACGATGCCAAGTAAAAGGGGGTGTAAGTTTTTAATAATTTACTTGTGTGTATAAAAAAATGTAAATGTCATATTTTTTTAAGTGTGTAATAAATAATAGACATATAAATGCGTAATAGCTAATAAGTACAAGGGTTATAGAAAAACAATTTTGGTTTCATGTGGCATACCGCTGTCCACTCGAAGCTACATATCGATTTCGCGCGCGCGAGGCCGCTTGCTGCCCTTGCGCATGCCATCGCTACACTAAACATAATAATTGATAATTGTATGTATGTTTGTAATGCTTAAATGTAAACAAAAAAAACATGTGTTACAGTGTACTTTTTTTGGGAATGGGGCTGGGGCGTTTACCCAAACTGCCCAGGATCGAAGTCAGTGGAAGATTATAATTTTCCGGATGCTAAAAGCTGTCTTGATTGTTGTCCGATGTGTGACAAAGTAATGAAAAGTTGTGTTGGCTGGTAGAATTGGCTTTTAAATTATGAATTTTAATGGTAAATATTTAGTAAAGTTCATTGGGATTTTGTTTGATATTTTACAGTCTTTTCCTTACCAACGTGAGAACCCAATTCGAGAATGAAATACGATAACGATAAGTTCTGCCCGCGTAGCCGACGTGCCTATCGTTCACGCTCCGTGGCGAACGAAACGCACCTGTCACAGTCGCACTAATAAAGAAGAGTGATTGAGAGAGATGGCTACGATACGCTACGGAGCGTTAACGATTTTAACGTTGGCTATGGCTACGCGGCCAGTAGGGCTAAGATGGTCGGCTCTTTATCATTTGTCACTCAAATTTCAAATTCAAATTTGTTTGTGTTTGCCATTTGTGTTGTTTGCCTGTCACGTTCTAACGTAAGTGCGAAAGTAATAAAAATGGAACCACGCTGCCACTGCAGAAGGGCTAAGATGGTCGGTGTTTTATCATCTGTCACCATGCCTGTCACGTTCTAACAAGTATGTAAGTGCGAAAGTGACGCATGACATGACAAGTGATAAAAAGGCGACCATGATACCGCCACAGGTGTAGATAAGTTCTCATTTAGATATCGTTTTTATGTCGTATAATTGACAGAAGCAGCTCGATTCGGGCAACCAATGTCACTTTGACGTTAAAAATATCGTAGATATCTAGACCTTATTGGGATCACAACGGTATCGAAATAAACGTCAATTTTGACATGTCGTTACTTATCGATCTTTTAAAAATCTTTCCAAGATCTTAAACGTGTCTTAATCATTCTTTGAATCGGGCCGCCGGTTTGCAATTCTTGCATTTGTTTTCTATCCAAACAAAATCACGAATGCAAACTAGTCTTTTACCTACTTACTTCCTACATACATTAAATGAACCAAAAATCTAAGCAAACCATTAAGGTGAAGGCCAAACGTTCTAATTTCAAAATTTGGCTGTCCGCAAAGTAACGCCAAAATTCAAATTCGGAATGTGACCTCGGCCAATCATAGCGGCCAGTGTTGTTCCAAATTTAAAGAGTATCAGCAAGGTACTATGTTTATCGTACTTTAGGACCTTTTCATTTTAAAATCCTATAAAAGTGGCGCCAACGCGTAGTATCTGACAGTTAAATCGATTATTTCCAAATACTTTTTTAATATTAAGGCATGTGCTTCAAATATCGACTTTATTTTCAAAGCAAAAGAACACATTTTTAAACAATCACGTCGATTTAGATACGAGCTTTGAAAAGTAACGTATCATTTTAAAATTGATGCTACAAAATTACATTTGCTGTTGAAAATTGTAAAGCCAGTACGAGGTTGAGTAGTTTAATTTTTACGTAACTGCTTAGTTAAGTTTGCTTTAGCTTGACACATGAAAAGACCATTAATTATGTATCGTTTCAACTTGTTGTCGCATTTACATAATGCCATTGTGATGCTGTCATTTTGTATATGATAGTTTTAATTAATAATATTAGCTTTTACTTGGACGTAGAGTAGGCGTGCAAAATTGCGAATTTTAAAATAGTAAAAAAAACTTTGGGGTGGATTTTTCGTTACGGACACATCAATAAATAAGCGAATTATACAACACCAATAAGGTTGTTTCCAATTTTTTGAAACACTTGTATTACGTTCTATATTAACTAAAAGTTGCCCTAAAATTCAACTTTTATACTAAAAACGGCTTTAAATATGTTAAATTAACAAAATATATTTTGACAGATGCTTTCGCGCCCAAAACGCTCTTTGAAAATTGTGTGACGTCACAGTTTACGGTTTGACACATAACTATATACACACGTAGAAGATACGAACTGTCAACTGACATTTGTCATTTGTTGTTTATCGCCTAACTGTCAACAGTGTCAATCCGAGAGTTGTGACGTCATGAGAATCTTCAATGACGTTTCGAGTTTGGTCACGTGACGTGTGCGAAAAGATATTTTAAATTCAATATTTACAAAAATATGGTCATTACAGGTCCCCTAAAAGTAGTTTAACATGTTCTTATAATCCAAAAGAATCTATTGGGATACAATTCTGCCCTAAGATTTGTAGATGGAAACTACCCTATTGAATTGAATGGTACCTGCCAATAACGGGAAGCCAGACAAATGGACACATATAAATACGTAGGTTAGGATAAAAAAAGGAAATTAAGTTCTTAATAGGATATTTATTCAGAACTTTTTAGGGTTCCGTACCAAAAATGTACATTAAGGAAACCTTATGGTGCGACTCGGTCCGTCCGTCCGTTAGTCTATCTGTCTGTTTGTCTGTCACATCGCTAAATATTTCGAGAAACACTTACACTATCGAATTGAAATTTGGAATAACTATGAACATCGCTAACCAAGACACATTGAAAGTATTTTTTTATGGGGTATCAATTGAAAGAACTTAAATGTACATTCCAAAACATTTTTTATTTTATTTTTCATAGAAAAAAAATGATTTATGAAGGAAAATGTTTAAAAAATACCTCCTTATCCCCGAAGTTAACCGAAGGTCTAATAAAATTTTACAGTAAAAATATTATCAGACCTTATTTACCTTGATAACTTTTTTAATTAACAAAAGACATTGCCGAATTCAGTTTGCTATTTAACTTTACGTGTGTTTATTACACTTTAAATTTCTATGAGATTACATTAAATGCACCTTTTTTGAAATAAAAGAACAATTTTGAAATCGGTTCACATGATAGAGAATTATCCTCGAAAAACAAACACCGCGCAAATTAGTTAGACAATCTGCCGATAGATGGCGTTGTACACAATAATATTTAGTATAGGTACTTCTGGTTCTAAAGTCTTTCGTCTTTATAGTTAAAACACGAGATCATTCAAAGTTTGTACGGAGCCCTCGGTGCGTGAGTAACTGAATACCGTTTTTAGGGTTCCGTACCCAAAGGGTCAAACGGGACCCTATTACTGAGACTTCGCTGTCCGTCCGTCCGTCCGTTGGTCCGTCCGTCCATCCGTTCGTCCGTCCGTCTGTCACAAGGCTGTATCTCATGAACCGTGATAGCTAGACAGTTGAAATTTTCACAGATGATGTATTTCTGTTGCCGCTATAACAACAAATACTAAAAACACAATAAAATAAATATTTAAGAGGAGTTTAAATATGAACGAGACGGGATCAAGTGCTGTAGGATAGCTTCATGGAATTTACATAAGCTTGATGTAGATAAGATAACAAATGCAGGCGTCAGAGAGGTCATCTGCAGGACAATTTTGGAAAACAAGTAAGTTAAATTGTTTGCATATCTTAACATGCAGGTTACCGGTATGGTACCCTGGCATATAACCAGTGGCTATACTTGCTGCAAAAGTCAGGTTGTAAGTCATTGGGATTATGCTATCTCTTTTGCACTTGCATGGCCTTATGGAGCAGGACTCAGGAGCGTTTTTTGTATTAAAGGTATGTTACTTACAACAATACAACTAACATAATTTTTTTGCCGTTTTTAAAAATAATAGTACGGAACCCTTTGTGCGCGAGTCCGACTCGCACTGCCCGGTTTTTTTTACTTGATCGCTGACTTGTCGCTTTATGAACTTGGCTGATACACTAACTTGTGTCTAAATCACTTTTATTTGATCGAGTCAACTATAGCGCCGCCCTAAAATGGTACAGTGAACTGGTTTTCAATGTCTCTGCACTAGTCGCGACCTCCGGTTGGGGTCATAACTAATGGAATTTATCTGTACTAGCATTCCACATGTCTTTGCCTGATTCTACAGTAACAGATTTTGTCATATCGGCTAAAACTAATTTTTTCCTAAAAAAATCGACATTCGAAGTTTTATAATATCTTATCACTATAGTTACACATAATGACGGGTGTTTTTTTAGGAAAACTTGAGTTTAAGCACTTATAACAAAACACGTGTACATTATTTTTTCCTGCTCTCAAACATATACTCAAACAAGCCATTAACTAGCAAGTTGCTTGAGCATCACTTTCTATAGGAGTTACAAGATTTAGTAACTTTTTAGTACTTTGGAGGACAATTTCTCCCAATAGGTTGAGTTTGGGCAGCTAAAAAAAAATACGTGTCCGTTATTTTAGACTACTCTATAACATATATCAAAATGAATCAAATCGGAGTCGGACAGTTGGGTACCTTTCCTTGTCAGCATAAAGTTGCAGTAAATGTACTGCAACGCTGGTTTTCAGTCGGACCCTAGTAATAAAAACAAAACATAAGAAAACACATTTCAAAACAAAAACATTAAGACAAAGCATTAGGAAAAAGAAGAGAAGAAAAAGTTAGATGGGTGTGTGTGTATATGTGACGGAACGGAGTGCAATTTATTAAATTATTTGTGTATAAATAAACAAATAAATAAAATAAAAGCGGCCATAAGTGCGAGTCGGACTCGCGCACGAAGGGTTCCGTACCATTATTTATAAATACGGAAAAAAAATATGTTTGTTGTATGGGAGCCCTCCTTAAATTTAAACAAATACTAAAAAAAGAATAATTTATTAAATATTTATTAAATATTTGTTGTTATCACGGTTCATGAGATACAGCCTGGTGACAGACGGACGGACGGACGGACAGCGAAGTCTCAGTAATAGGGTCTGAATGATCTTAAATAAAACGATAGTTTATGTCTTCGGGTGTTTATTAATAACTTCTTCTTATAGATACTTATGATAGGATTGATGGGAGAAAATAATGGCAAAAAGGCGGCATTAAGCAAAATGATCATTTGTGATTCAGGCTTAATATCTATCGGGTATCACTGAACCCCAACGGATATATTTTTATTATTTTTGCAATACAACACAAATGCACACCTCAATAGAAGATAATACTGAAACACAATAGGCGGTCTACTCGCTAAGAAGCACTTAGGGCAGCTTGTGATGAGTCAATCTCTCTAAGTAATCTGCTTAGGTACCTACCTCAAAATACACTTAAAACTGAATTGTACGACCGCTCTGAGACCGCTTTTCCATACAAACGTAGTCCCCATATGGAGTTTTTTTTCAAAATTGGATGTAGAACGAAGGGGAATATCAATATCCAGAGAGGAAAATGGGGACTATGTTTTTATGGAGAACCGGTCATCCCCTTTCCTTTTAATAGTTTAATATGCTTCGGCAATTTCGGCATATGATTATACTTATTTATTTTAGACAGTATACACGCATTTGTATTTCCATTACCTTAAGCAGAGAACACGGTGGCTTTGAAAGAGTCTCGGGTCAAGTGGAAATAAAGTTCTTCACATAATGTTGTGTAATTCTCTTTTTTCCGAAAGTGTTCGCGAAATGCCCAAATGCCCAATTGCCTAGAGTATGCAGTATTCTCTTCATCAGCTATTATGGCAGCCAGGGCCAATATTTTGATTTTATTATTTCTTTCCATTTTCCCATCGAACTAATTTTTTTAATATGATTGACATTTGTGACATTTGTCATGAACAGTCCGTTGCTTGGACGGCTCGGTGAGCTCGGACAGCCCGGCCCGGCCTGTCTCGCGCTCGGAGACTCCACGATAGTGTTAACGCATAGAGATACTATAATATAGGGATGATGGCCCGGTCGCCCCGGACCTGGACCGGTTCGGCGACGGTGGCGCTCCGGTTAGCCAGTGTGTCGGTTGACTCTGGCCCGCCCCGGCCCGGCCCTGGCCCGTCGTAGCGTGAGTCATCCTTTAGTCAGAGGTCCTATAACACCTTAAGGGTGCAGTACAACAACATCCTCAGGATGCTGCTGAGGCTGCCAAAGCACTGCAGTGCATCAGGCATGTTTGCCGAGGCACGGGCGGATGACTTTTTCGCCATAAGGCGGAAAAGAATTGCCTCGATGCTAAAGCGAGTGCGTGGTAGCAGCAACTGTATGCTGAGGGTGTTGGCGGAGCGCCTGGACTGCCCGCTAACAAAGTACTGGGTTGATGTGGTCATTGGTAGGACCAAGTAGTGAATAAATTATTTTCACTGCTTGCTTCTGCCAATGGAATTGTTTCCCATTTTTTGCACTTTTGTTTTCATTATGTTTGCATTATACTTAGTATGTAAATTAACTAACATAGTCTTTTTAAGTTTTACTAATACTTATATGGACACATATGTCTGAAATAAACAATTTTTATTTTATTTTTATTATTTTTACCGTATCGATATTTTCAGACGTGACTGTACCAAAATATTGCATTGTCATTGCGACTTACATGTGTGCAATTTTTCAGCTCTATGGGAAATCGGGAAGTAGGTCAAATTTAGCTTCGAGGATTTGACACACATACATACATAACAGGACAACTTAAAAAAATTAAAGTTAAAAAACCTTGTAATAGGGTTGTTTCCATCTACAAATCTTAGGGCAGAATTGTATCCCAATAAATTCTTTTGGATTATAAGAACATGTTAAACTACTTTTAGGGGACCTGTAATGACCATATTTTTGTAAATATTGAATTTAAAATATTTTTTGGCACACGTCACGTGACCAAACTCGAAACGTCTTTGAAGATTCTGATGACGTCACTACTCTCGGATTGACACTGTTGACAGTTAGGCGATAAACAACAAATGACAAATGTCAGTTGAAAGTTCGTATCCTCTATGTGTGTATGTAGTTATGTGTCAAACCGTAAACGGTGACGTCACACAATTTTCAAAGAGCGTTTTGGGCGCCAAAGCATCTGTCAAAATATATTTTATTAATTTAACATATTTAAAGCCGTTTTCAGTATAAAAGTTGAATTTTAGGGCAACTTTAAGTTGATATAGAACGTAATACAAGCGTTTCACAAAATTGGAAACAACCCTATTAGGAAGGCGTTTTTAAGAAGCGGTCGTATCCTCGTTTTTCCTCTTAACACAGTTTTCAACGGGTAGTCTATCTCGCGGGCGAGATACTACCGCGGTTACATCGTTATTGTGGTTGGCCAGAGGGCTACGAAATACGGCAAACATTTAAAACATATTTGACATTGACTGTAAGTAAGTAAGTAAAGTAAGTAAATATTACTACATCACTGACTGTACTACATCTTTTAAGTAATTTTTCAACACACTTGCTCAAAACGGCGTTTTTATTCTTGGCTCATAATACTAGATATAAAACACGCGTGCTTTCTCAGTATATTATACCTAACACTCGTGCTTTTTCATTATATTATCCGAATGAGTTAAGAAGGTAACTTTAACGATTAAAATTTGATTGACATGAAAGTTTATTTTTTACTCGCAAGTGTGTTGACAAACGTCGTGTGAAACGCGTGTGCTATGGTCATTACACACATCAGCTTCGAGCGCACAATATCGCCTCGTGTGTAATGACCAACTTAACTCACTTGTTGTTCAACGCACTTGCTCATACAATAATTTAGCGCGTTCCGTGCGCCGTAGGTATTAAAAAAAAAAATATTTATTTCGGACCATTAAAAAAAAAATCCATAGCGATATTAGTAAAAATCTTAATAGCTATCTTATTATCTATGTTAATCAACTACAAACGAATCCATGCCTTACCACCTCACCAAGAGGCTTTGCCCTACTTATCCCTCCCAATCACCACATCGACCCAGTATTTAGTGAGCGGGCAGTCGAGTCTCTCGGCCAACATCCTCAGCATGCTGTTGCTGCTACCGCGCACACGTTTCAGCAGAGAGGCAATTCGTTTGCGCCTAATTGCAAAGAAGTCATCTGCCCTTGCCTCTGCGAACATGCCAGAACATGTATTACATAAGGTAGAAGTACTAGTGCTCGACGCTGCACTAGTACTCGACATGGTCACTTTATGTCAAAGTGACAAGGATTAAGTTCGAATACAGAAAAATCTTCGTTGTTCAAATTTAACCTATATTGAGCTCTGAATCTGACCTGAGAGATGCCACGATCCGGGCTGTCAGTACCGCTGCTTTCTGGGCATCCCCTGTTTAGGGGAACCTCGACACGAGAGAAGAAGACGAACCTATATTTCCATGAAATAAAGTGCCCATGTCGGTGACTAGTTCAGCGTCGAGCACTAGTAGTACAGTACTTCTACCTTACCGGACAACTGTTATGGCAGCTTATTGCGTCGAAATAGGATTTATTGCGTTGAAAAAACATTCCCAATATGCCCATGAGCGTAATGAATAAATAAAACTATTGCTGGCATACAATAACACCGTTTACAGTACATATGGTGCTACTTTATATACTTATATACTTTACTGTGTCGAACATTTAAAGGGCCATATGTACTGTAAAACGTACGATACATGTGCGAATAGGTAATTCGCAACTCGTTTCAATTTAAAACACTCCCTTCGGTCGTGTTTTAATTTATCACCACTCGTTTCGAATTTCCTATTTTTCGCACTTGTATCGTAATGTACTATTACGAGCTAGTGTGATGAAAAGAATAACAAGGGTATTAAACTTATGAAGAGGCAGGCACTCAGTGCCAACATAAAGTGAAACTATTATCGTACATTCCATTCGCTTTACTAAAACAATTTAACAATTGCATTATATAATTGTTATTTCTCGAGTCTCAACATAGATTACACGAAACTATTGCAGATATGCCACTAAAATGGATTTTGTATGGGCACTGCTAGTCTCTCTTATTTTATTTTATTAAATAATAGTTTGCGGACCTCACTCGGTATAGTCGTTATTAATATTATTTAAAATAAACCCCTTATAAACCGCGAACAATTTGAATGAATGACATAAATTGACAACAGACTTTTAGCTTTTTTAAAATCATAGACAATTGGTGATACCACAAGGAAATATCTGTAAACAATATTTGGCTAGCCAAATTATATTGTGTATTAATTACCTTGTTAGGTAAATATAAATAAACAATGCGATTGTTGCAGCCCTTTCTTCTCGTTTAAAATTGAAGACTACTTATTTTCTTGACAATCGCTGCTGAAGTTTTCATCTGTTTGCGCCTGGTGGGACCGCGTAGCCCTCAGTAGCACCTGCTGCCAGGATTCATCATTTGGCTCCATGAAGATTCAAGAACGTTAAGTTCCACCAGATCATCCAGGTAAGTGTCATGTGTGAGTGATCTGTCGATACCCCCCGTCAGGGGGGTATGAGGGGCCGCTACCGCCTCACGGCTGCGGCGGCTGTCGCGGATCGCTTCCCCACCGAGAGGTGGGGTGGTCATATGGCCGTCGTTTTGGGAACGGTGTGGGTGGCTGGTGTAGGCCAGCTCTTCGCTACCGATCGTTATCCAACCCCACGGCCCCTAACCTGGTGATACCGTTTGAGCGGGGCCAGGTTATGGAGCCGCGGAGAAGGCGACCGGCAGCTTAGCTGGCGTGTGCGGCGTGCTGGATCCGATGTGTGGTGTGTTGTGCAGTGCTTAGTCAGCTACTGCTGGTGTAGAAGGGCTCGGGGCAAGTCCCGAGTCCACCTCTCCGGAGGTCTGGTGGTGTGATGCGGCGCGATGTCCCGAAGATGGTCCAGGCCGGCGTTGTCCGCGCGGTCAAACATGACCCGCGCGAGACGCTCGACGAACTCAGGTAAGTGTCATATCTGCTGCAGTATTTATCTTTTGCGCATACGACGAGACAATGCGCAGGATTCGGAGCGGAACGCTCGAGTTACTATTGTCCAATCCTGTCTCAATATTCATGTTACAGTAGCCAGGATGCGTACGAGTCTTATTTAGTCCTTCTACTTAGTCTTTAGCCGAAAAATGCTGTTAAATATTTTTCTGACTTTCTAGCACTAATGGGGTCTTTCCCCAAAAGGCCTCCATTGCCGAATATCTATATAAAAAATTATCTTCTCTTAATACCATGGTTTTGACGACCGGTCTGGCCTGGGTTGTGATTGTGACTCTGCCTATGAAGCTAATGGTCCTAGGTTCGATTTGTAGTTTAAATACAGTGTGTATTTTTGATATAACCTCAAACTTAAACTAGACGTAGGTTTTAGTGCTATGAAACAATTCTGAAAGATTTTTTTAGTTTAGTCTTCACTACCAGAGCATAATTAATTTTTGTTTTTTTTTTATTTTTTTTGATGACCAGTCATATCGCTGGGGCGATGCTGTTGAAGCGGACTTGCTTGATCTCCAAGCCGATAACTGGCGGGAGATGGCACAGGATCGAGACAACTGGCGTGTACTCGTGTCGGAGACCAAGACTCATTTTGGGCCGCTGCGCCATTAAGTATTAGTAATGTTTTTCGTACATCATGATCACTTGTGACAGTTGTGACGACGCGTCATTAATTTTGAGACGCTTAATTATTTTGTATGAAAAATTAAAAGTCGTCCATTTTTTATAACACCCTTTCATTATGTGGTCGTATCCAAAATACACGCTGTATATCGTTGTCTGAGTACCCACAATACAAGCCTTCTTGAGCTTACCGTGGAACTTAGTTAATTTGTGTAAGAGTGTCCATATAATATTTATTTATTTTTAGTTATTAATGCTCCAATGTGACAACTAGCAATGCTCTGAATGGAATCAGAATTTGATCAGCCATCCTATGGCCAGCCATCCATTTAAAATGCCATCCTTGAATAAACCATTTTTAGGGTTCCGTAGCCAAATGGCATAAAACGGAACCCTTATAGTTTCGCCATGTCCGTCTGTCTGTCTGTCTGTCCGAGGCTTTGCTCCGTGGTCGTTAGTGCTACAAAGCTGAAATTTGGCATGGATATATAAATCAATAAAGCCGACAAAGTCGTACAATAAAATCTAAAAATTTAATTTTTTTTAGGGTACCTCCCCTACACGTAAAGTGGGGGTGAAATTTTTTTTCGCTTCAACCCTAGAGTTTGGGGTATCGTTGGAAAGGTCTTTCAAAACTAATAGGGGTTTTCAAGAAACATTTTTTGATAAAGTGAATATATTCGGAGATAATCGCTCCGAAAGAAAAAAAAATGTGTCTCCCCCCTCTAACTTTTGAACCATAGGTCCAAAAAATATGAAAAAAATCGTGGAAGTAGAGCTTAAGAAAGACATTAAATGAAAACTACATATAGCGGACATGATCAGTTTAGCTGTTTTTGAGTTATCGCAAAAAGTTTTCCCTTCATAGTAAAAAGACTTTAATTAGGTACTGATTATGCAAATTTGCCTATTTGTTTAACTTGGGTGAAAGGTACCGTTTCATCCCTTGGTTAACAATTTACTATACTTTAAGCTCCAGTTTAGCTTATTGTGACGGAAGAGTAACTACGGAACCCTACACTGAGCGTGGCCCGACATGCTCTTGGCCGGTTTTATTTAGTTTGTGTGCCTGCGTCTAATACTACACGGATAGGTGTTGTTTTCCTGCTGTGCTATAGGGTGATGGGGCAAAAAATTCGTAATGATATAACTGACCTCGGCCGGCAAAACGTCCCACCTCGTCCCTTGCCATAAGGAAGCCTTGTCAGGGTATTCGTATAAAGATAGAAGTAAATCGCGTCCTTATGGCAAGCGACAATGTGGGACGTTTTGCCGGCAGCGGTGACTGTCTTTATCTGAAGGCTACGTGCAACAAAAAATAATATGAAATGATGGCTTTCTCCTCTATATAGGTATCACCTCTTAGATAATTTACAAATAATTATTAGTAATTAAGTACTACTAGCTTTATTAAATTGGAATTCAAATAAAAACTAAGAAATCTATCGCTCTAATATAAATCTTAGTTCTTCACTGGCAGCGTCAACTACATGATAGACGTCATTTAAATAATGCCAAAGAAAAGTCGCGGTAGAGTGGTAAGTTCAAGATATTTTATGTATGGTAGTATGGAATAACAAACACCTTACGACAAAGACCAAGATGTCTACCAAACTTGTGTCTTGAGCACACTCTTGTACGGGGCCGAAACCTGGACGTCGTACACTAATCAGGAACGCAGACTTAACACCTTCCACATGCGCTGTCTTCGGAGTATACTAAACATAACATGGAAAGACAGGGTTACTAACGAAACTGTGCTGAAGGTTGCTCAGCTTCCTAGCATTACCGCGCTACTTAAACTGAGATGCATGCGGTGGCTAGGGCATGTGCAGCGCATGGACAGTGCTCGTTTGCCCAAAAAGACCATGCTGAGCCAAATTGCATTAGGCAAACGGAACGTGGGTCGACCTTGGCTCCGCTTTAAGAACTGCGTAAAGCGCGACATGGTTGCGTTTAATATCAATTGCGACTCATGGGAAGAGCTCGCAACAAACCGCGTTGAGTGGAGGAACAGCCTTTTAAGAGGTCGCGAAACCCATGAGAGGTCCTGGTTTCAAGACTTGGCCCGAAAACGGGCATTAAAACAGACTTGCGATGAGGGTCGCGTCGGTGCGGACCCTCAGTTTATTTGCCATAAATGTGGGCGATTATGCCGTTCAAGAATCGGTTTGTATAGCCACGAGCGGCGCTGTCGCTAGATCATAGATTGCTTAAATCATCTATAAAGATGTACAAGGCCTGATGATGATGATGATGACACATTAAATTACTTAAGCATTACCTTGAAACAGGGTATTTTATTGTAAATTCACAAAGTGGTTGTACAGATGGTAAACTTACAAGCTAGGTCTTTGTTAACCCTGTTGTGCACTGCAATATAATTCTGCAATTTATCTTTAATAATAAATACATTTTATTCTCATAACACATTGATGAAACATCCAAAACGGATTTCACTGTCCGGACTCCGAAGTAAGAATTGACTTTTGACTATCAGTTAGTTAAAAAATCTAAACAGTATAACTACCACCAGTTTGACACTGACATATTCGTTAGCGTGTGCTGTGCGTAACTTACTTTCTATGCATCTCGCTCTTACTCGCACACTGCTAAGGCAGTCGTGGTAAGGCTACAGAAATATACTTTCAGGGTTGTTGAGGTAAAACTTTTAAGCCCGCGTGATCGCCATATCTTGTGTCGCAAGTTTTGCGCGGCGGCCTATATATTCTGTTGCTTTGATTCTCCTGTCTTTATCTCCCTCTTACACAGCAGGTCGTATCTTCATATATACCGGATGTGGCCTGTAACTGCAAAAAATTTAACTGAAGGCTGTACTCCTCAGACTAAACAACATCTGCTCAGCAACTTTTAGAAATAACTTGTATATTGATTTTTAGAATTTTTTAAAGTTTATTCTAAGACGCAATGTTTTGCGAATTTTGTCATGTTTAAAGCGTGACAAGAAACGTCAATTACACTGATGACAGTGTACAGATGGTAATATTTATTTTGTATGAAAAATAGGAAGTCTAAACACTTCATCATTATTAAAAGTCGCTGAACAAATGTTAGTAAGTTTGAGGAGTACAGCCTACATTTAAATTTTTTGCTCGTGTTACAGGCCATACCCGGTATATATTTAAGATAAAAAAAAACTTTATTCCCACTGTCTACTGTGTAACTAGTCTGTGGCGTTTATTCTATGGCGCGTGCCGGTATGGCACGCGATGGCGCGACGAGCGCCGCG
Source organism: Cydia pomonella (assembly GCF_033807575.1). Lineage (NCBI taxonomy): Eukaryota > Metazoa > Arthropoda > Insecta > Lepidoptera > Tortricidae > Cydia > Cydia pomonella. The sequence goes on from NC_084728.1 coordinate 1,981,845, forward strand.
TGCGCATCGCATTGTAGAGTACGGATGTGTCTTGAGATATATTTTTTGAGATTTACATACTCGTATTATTCAAACTTACAGTTAACCGCTACTACTTACTTTGGATTGGTTACAAACGTGAAAAACGGGTTTTTCTAGGTAGGTATATTCGTCAACTATTCGAGATGACTTTAACCCTGTTTTTATATCCCAACCCCAAAAATGCTTAAATATTTGCTGTTTAATATAAATATTTTTTTTTTTCGCAATTTTATATTTATTCAGTGTTCAGAACAAAACTATCCCGTATTCTTCTTCCTCGCGCTGTGACGGCATTATTGCCATGGCCCATAGGAACCTGGGGTCCGTTTGACAACTAATCCCCTGAATTGGCTTAGACTTAAGCGACTGCCATCTGACCTTCCAACTCAAACGGTAAACTAGGCCTTATTAAAACTATTCCGATCCCGTATAAACATAATATAAAAATATATATTCTACTTACATAACACTCCGTCATGTCTTAAGACTCATCCGCCGCCGTATTCGCTCCCCGCCACTCCCTCGTGCTCACCAAACCATGCAGAAAACAAAAGCAACGGAAATATGCCTCCAGTCGACGACAAGAAATAATGCGAGACAGTTTTCTAACCGAAAAACCCCGTTACGAAAACCCATCCGCTCAAAAACCTGGCTGAACGCGCGAAAATCATAGCCCGCGACGAAAATTAAAAAGTTAAGCTGTCAAATTTTCCGCGCGCACACGATTAAAGTTTTAAATTTAGTGTTGATGAACATAAATGATTTATGAACGAAAGTTTTTAATGTTGTAATTTGTAAATGAAGTTTTTCAATCATGGATGGCAGAGTGGTGTTGCTTTTTGCTTTCTGCACATGGTATGCGAGTGCACAGGAGTACTTTAGGATGGTGAGCATTGAGAAAATTATCTAGATTAAAAAGTTAATGCGTTTCTTTACACGTGAGAAGTGTATTGACACGATATTGTAGAGCAATGTCACATATTTTTTATAAGATATATTTTTTATAGTTAATGTCTATTATATTTTCTAGTATTTAATTTGCACATATTTTATATGCAGTTTATCAAGTTATTCATTTGTTTACGATAATTCTAAAATATCTTTTTTTAATAGAATAGAGTCACGCGCACAGCTAGTAGTGCAATAAGAAATGATTGAGTTATTTATCATCAATAATTAGTGTAACTTTGTAAATTCGACCACTTAAATCATTCTGAGCCCCTAGTGTAAATTTATTCGATTTCGTGACGTGACGTACGTACGTTTTGGAAACTCAAAATCCCATACAAAATGACACTTAACGCAAACGCGTACGTCACGTTACGCCATCGAATAAATTTACACTAGGGGTACTGATTGTAAATTGCATTTTCAATTCACTTTTTTTCTGCGTTGTATAACCGATTTATTTATTCTAAGATTTATGATTAGTCACATGCAATGCGTAATAATATATTGGACGAAGCACGCAAAAATATCTGAGTCTTTTATATTCGTTACAAGAGTTTGCTTTTATTTGGTTTCAGTATGTATGGATTTAGAGAGCCTGCATGTTCACATACATCAATTGAGCAGTTTAGGTATTAAAGAGTCCATTGTCGTTTTTAACAGCAAAATTATTAATATAAAATCGGCCAAGAGCATGTCGGGCCATGCTCAGAGTAGGGTTCCGTAGTTACTCTTCCGTCACAATAAGCTAAACGGAGCTTAAAGTATGATGGATTGTTAACCAAGGGATGAACTGTGGGTGTACGTCTTTTTACTATGAAGGGGAAACTTTTTGCGATAACTCAAAAACAGCTAAACTGATCATATCCGCTATAGTTTTCATTTAATTTCTTTCTTAAGCTCTACTTCCAAAATTTTTTTTCATATTTTTTGGACCTATGGTTCAAAAGTTAGAGGGGGGGGGGGACACATTTTTTTTTCGTTCGGAGCAATTAACTCCGAATATATTCACTTTATCAAGAAATGTTTGTTGAAGACCCCCATTAGTTTTGAAAGACCTTTCCAACGATATCCCACACTGTAGGGTTGAAGCAAAAAAAAATGGTCACCCCCACTTTACGTGTAGGGGAGGTACCCTAAAAAAAAATATTTTTTTAGATTTTATTGACAGACAGACAGACAGACGCACATGGCGAAACTATAAGGGTTCCTAGTTGACTACGGAACTCTAAAAAAGAGCATGTGGGGCCATGCTCAGTGTAGGCTCAGGTAGGTAGTGTAGTGGTTAGTTACCATTCTGTCAGAATAGGCTAAACGGGGGCTATTAGTAAATATCAGATACATTACAAGCATAAAGGAGTACCTTCGCAACGCTTTGTATGTTACAAGGTATTATTCTTACAGGAGATTACACTTATTCTATTTCACAAATTAATGTTACATATTGAGTAGAAAGATCAATTTTTATTTTAAAGAGCACATCTTTTCGTAAAAAGAGTACAATCTGGGTCTCTTCAAGGCTAGGGTAAATAGGTATCTCATAGATAAGCGTGCTCCACCGTAGACCGCATCATCACTTACCATCAGGTGAGATCGTGGTCAAACGCCTGCCTATCGTTATATTAAAAAAAAAACCACACGGTGGGTTTATTAATAAATTGGCCACCATCGTCTTCCTGGGGCTGTCCCGACTTTTTGCCATGGCTCGTGGGAACTGGGCAACTACTAGCCAGCCAGCCAGCCGGCGTAGCCAGTTTTTACGAAAGCGATTTTTTTTACCCTCTAACCCAGGACGGAAACTAGGCCTTATTGGGATTGGTCTGGTAATTCGGTTTCCTCGAAATTTTCTTCACCGAAAAGCGACTGGTAATTTGGTTAAAATCATTTTCGTTGTCTTGTTTTATTGTCCCCATAAAATGTGACGAAGTGGAGCTTCTTGTATGAGATGTTTTTTTTATGTCAAGACCTATCTTTATTCGTAATGTTGTTAATAATGTAACCATTTAAAATAAACTAACTAAATTAAACCTACTACTACTACTACTGGCCTTAGCGTCTATTTCAGACGATCTATAGTGCAATGTCCGCAAAACATCTTTTTTGGTGACTGAAAAGACCAATGCGAGAGCGGCATACTCTGCCACAGAGCTGGCAAGGGAAGTTCGCGACGGACTGTGACGTTTCGCTACGATGCCTTTTTCCTTTTTGTCTGCTAGTGCCGCAAACCAGGCCTCGTCGCAGAACTTGCGACCATCTCCAACGCACTTGCGCCACTTCGTTCGCTTTTCCGCAAGCTTCTCCCAGTTTCGGTGGTCGATCTTAAAAGCTGCCATATCCCTCTTGGCGCAGTCTTTAAAGCGAAGCAATGGCCTCCCAACATCTCCCAAATTAAACCTAACAAAATAGAAAATATATACATAAGAATATAAAAACCCCCCTCCTATGAAAAGTCCCCCAGGTCTGTCCCCTGCGGAAGGATGCCCATAAGGCTGGCTACGTTCCCTCGTTGAATGGCAATGCCTATTCTTTGGACTAGGAATGAGCCAGCCCTAGGGTCACCCGTGGTCTCCAGCAGTTTTTTTTTTAAATTCTTGTAAAGAATATGGGCGTCGTTGCTCCACGGCCCAATTTTTTAAAATTTTACTAATGTAAAATAAAATCTACAGCTAAAAATACATACAATAGCACTCGACTTTTTTTTATTTATATGACTGATAGAAGACTGATACAAACACAAGAAAATAATTTTGACCCAATTATCAAAAAAATATATTACTACGGTATTCGAGTTTAAAATACGGGACAGGCCGTTGTTTATTAAAAATAAACATTAAATTTGTTTATTACTAAAATTTGGCAAAATCAATTTAATAACCTATGGGTGGAAAAACAATTAAAAACTTATAAATAAAAAAATTGTCCCAGATCGAGACCGCTTGGCAGGGTGCCCAGAAGGCTGGATGCATTGCCCCTCTGGATAGCAATGCTTATCCGCTGGGCGAAGTACAGGCCAGCCCTCCGGTCACCCGAAGCCTCTATAAGGCGTTTTGCTAACTCCTTATAGAGGCGGCGCGCGCTAGGCCCCCACGGCCCTAGGGTTTCAACCCCAAACGCCGCAAATATGTAACTACTGCCGAGGTTGACATACTTGCGACGCTTGAGGCTTTCGGCCGAGGATGCAGCCGCACCAGCGTCAACTTTGGTGCCTGGAATATGGGACGGTGCCAGGGTATCTACGCATGTAGCATCCCAAACAAGGGGCCGTCCCATACTCCAAGGCACCAACGTCATTCCATCAGGCCTCTTGCCATCATCCCTGACCAGGCCGTTTGGCTCGAGGAGCGCCGGCACCTTGGCACTAACAAAGGCCCTACGGATGACGTCATTGATGCTGGCGTGCCGAGGTATCCTCCCAGCACTTCGGCTGCAAGAGAGGCCGTGGTGGCCTAGGTTGTCTACCATGACGCCGCATTGGCATCAGTGAGGCATGTTTGTAAAGCATGAGGCATTTTATAAAACAATATTAAATAATATAAATTGCAACATTTTTTTTTATTATCTGGAAAGGAAAATGTGAAATAATCAAAATAGGTAATTTTATCATTGAATGCCATTGAATCATAAAATTACGGGACAACCTGTATTGGTTTCGCCAAATTACAGGACAATGCAAAATACGGGTCATACGGGACATCTGGTCACCCTATATGGGACCAACCCCGAAATCGCGAAAAAAAAATTTACTCACCCATAGAAATAAAGAATAAAAAAAATGTCCAAGTCAGACAGCCAAAATGTATGAAACAGCCAATTCTTTTTTTTAACATGATAACTTAAGCCCCTTTTGAGTTATCCCAAAATCCCGGTCTAGCCTAGTGGGTAGTGCACTGCCTATGAAACCGATGGTCCTGGATTCGGATCCCTGTAAGGGCTTTTCTTTGTGTGATGAGCACAGATATTTGTTCCTGAGTCATGGGTGTTTTCTGTGTATTTAAGTATTTGTATATATCGTTGTCTGAGTACCCACAACACAAGCCTTCTTGAGCTTACCGTGGAAATTATTTAATCTGTGTAAGAATGTCCTATAATATTTATTTATTTATTATTTATTTATTCCCTTCATGTTAAAGCCGAAAAAAGCCATAGCGCTGTGAATGTGGAGCACTGGGCACTTATACCTTTTGCTTGTTATGTACCTACATCAAAGGGCCTACCACGAACCACGTTCGACGTGTTGCCTCTCTGTCGCACTTATAAATTCGTACATAAGTGTGATAGGGAGGCAACACGTCGAACGTTGTCCGCGGTAGACCCTCAGTAGCTCTCCGAAGCCTTGAACGGGTACTATTAGTAAATATCATGTAGCTACGGGTACGGGCTCACGGGTACTATTAGTAAATATCATGTAGCTACGGGTACGGGCTCACGGGTACTATTAGTAAATATCATGTAGCTACGGGTACGGGCACACGGGTACTATTAGTAGGCTACATGATATTTACTAATAGAATAGCACCCGTTTAAGGCTACGGAACGCTACACACTATGGTCCGACATGCTCTTGGCCAGTATTCCTATATGTATACGGATCCCTTTGTTTGACATAATTATTGAAAGTCATAATGTAATGATAGTCAGATTATCATTAGTCATAATTCTGAAACCGTTAACATCTCAGGATTTTCGACAGGTTATCCTATAATAATAATAGGTTTTTTTTTTTTTTTTTAAAGGTTAATATGTGTCGAGTGAAGACACAGGGCCCTCGCTAGGGATACGGGCGACCCTGTGCCCGCGGTGACGTTTGCGAAATGCTTTTATGATTTATGCGATGCCGGGTCCGGCATCACCATCAGTCAAGAGGCAATGGTGATGCTCGAGTTGAAGACCCGGCGTTGTTGTTGTGAGTTTAAATAGAACCATGGTCCCCGCGTTAAATACGGGCGGCCATGGTTCCTGGTTGAGATTTGTTGAGTTAGTTGGTTGAGGTTAGTGTTGCGAAATATTTGAAATTGTAGATAAGATTAATTTTGAAATTTGCGATTTATTGTTATTTGTTGAATTGTTGAAATTAGTAGATAGATGTTTGATTTTGAAGATGGGGTTTATGTTAGAGATTTTTGGTTGATTATACGTAATGGGACCGCAGTAGGTGTTATAATAATACTTAACGGACGCTGCTGCCCATCCGTCGGTTTTCCCTTAGTCGCCTTTTACGACACCCACGGGACGAGATGGGGTGGTGCTATTCTAAACGCCGGCACCACACGGCGGAATAATAATAGGTTAGGTTAGGTTTGTTTTATGGCAATCCTGAAAAGTTACGCGTTTCTGAGAAAAAGTAAATTTTGACTAACGTAAATGCGGGCAAACAATAAATTATGACTTAAAACTTTATTGAAACAATAGAGACCCGTTCAAGTATGTACCTATATAAGATTCTTCGCCAAAAGGTACCAGGCTTAATAACAATAACGTTTTCCAAGTCACGGTACTAAGCCCCCTAAATGTCACACGACACTGTTTTCAACCTTCACGGTGTGCGACCATAAATTCACGAAACAATCGACCAGTATTACTTGAACTACATTCTTGAGACTGGGGACCTAGCCAACATGACAATCATTGAAAAAAAACACCAACCGAAACTTAAAAAATGTATGGAGGACTCTTCGTAGGACGTACATCCAAAAGAGAGGTGTGGGCACTGTGAATGTCATCTCACTTTATGTGGTAGGGCACAGCACAGCGGATGTCATTCCAGATCTAGAGCAGAGCCCAACTGGGGAAGTACATCCACCTTACAGAAAACCGCAGCCAAATAACACTCATAGTGTTCCTGCCGGTGAGTAAGGTTGCCAGAGCTCAACGAGGATGCGGAGTTTTAGGGTCGGCAACGCGCATGTAACTCTGGAGCTGCAGGCGTACATAGGCTACGGAGACTGCCTCATCAGGTGGCCTGTATACTTGTTTGCCACCGACGTAGTATAAAAAAAAGCATCTGCCAACCCAATACATTTATACGTTTCGTTATCGCGTGGTGATGTAACGCTTGCCATCTTAGCTAGGCTCCTGGGCGGCTACCGGGAAAATCGAAATTCGTCAATTGCGGGGATTTTTCTCTGTCACTCTAATTACGTCTTAGTGAGAGTAAAAGAGAAAGATCCCCGCAATTTGCGAATTTCGGTTTTCGCGGTAGGCCCCCTGGTGTCGAGATTTTTTGATATCACTGAACATTTTGTTATTATTTTGTACTAACGGGCAGTATTTGTATTGCTTAGAAAAGGTGGAAATTTTACTGTCTCGGGTGACTAGAACTTTCGACACCATTTTTCCTGTTAACAGGTAAGTCTCGGTAATTAAGCTGGTACCCCGCAGTCACAAGTTCTAATCTCGACAGAGACAGAGATTTTTTCTCGCTTGTTTTTCTGCTGATCTGAGAAGTGAACAATAGTACATTTCGATGCTAGTGCGGAAAGTATGTCATTACTACTTTTTACAAGTACTTTTTTTAAGACAGAAACAATTGTAAATATAAAATATTATACTATTATTACCTAAGTATCGTTATTTACGATTATTTGTGTATCGTATATTTAAATTGTATGAAAACAATATCGAATGTTGGCTTTGGAAACTTAAAACATTCTTGCGGTGAGAAAAAACGCCTTTTTTTTTACTCTAGCTCACGCCCTTTTTTGATTATACATAATAGCGTTTTTCGCTTTATGTTCTTAAATCGATACGCAGCTAGGGACCAGACTTATGCTGGTAGAGCAATGAAACACATGGAGGTGAATAGCAAGTTGACCGACTTGCCAAATTGCGTAGCTGAATTAAATATGTAAAACCTCGCACGGTCACGACATGCCTTCTTTTTTAAACGACTGTGAAAAGACATACGAAATGGTAGTTTATAGGTACAATAGTGGCCCGAATATTGGGGCAGACTTACATGCTTCATTTTTCTTATACCACGTCGGTGGCAATCAAGCTTACGTCCCGCCTGATGTTAAGCAGTCACCGTAGCCTGCAACTCCAGAAGTGCGCGTTGCCGATCCTTTAAAAACCTGTAGGTACACTCCTTTTTTGAAGAACCCCATACTGTAGCCCCTCGGGAAAACCTCGGAAGGGAGCTCATTCCACAGCCGGATTGTCTGCGGGAGGAAATTCCTCTTAAGCCGCACAGTGCGCGACCATTTAGGTTCTACGGCATGAGGATGAACACCCTGCTGACGGCGAGCGGTGCGGTGATAGAAATTGGCCGTTGGCATCATGTCAAACAATTCCTCAGAGCACAGCCCATTGTACATTGTAGATTTGCTTGAATGAAAGATTTTAATGGATATTGGTTGAACGAAACATCGTCATAGAGCGGCACCGTGGGCATATTAAACCGGACAGATTTTAAAGGTGTATTCTTGACCGCATAGATTAAAATGTCATCAAAGTTACCTGAAATCGATCTTGTTACAATGACAATTATTGTGGAAATTCGTTTCTGTAATAGGGAGCGTGCATGAACTATAGGAGGCAACACAGGAGCCGTCAGATTTTTGGCGCGAGGCGTATATGTGACGTTTATTGTTCCGATGTAGCCCAAAAGATGGCAGAACCTACTATGCACAAGAAAACACGGGACGTGTAAATGTACATGTTTATGGTTCCGATTCAGGCCACAAGATGCCAGACCCTCCAACGCGCACGGTCCCTATAACTTCGTGAAAAACCTCTTTATAGCCGTTACGCAGCCACTATGTGACTTGATTTTTTCACCACAAGAAATTGCCGAATTTGACCAAAACCCATAGAACAATTTTTGCTCCTTATGACCTCAGGAATGCGTGGTTAAAATCTGTCGGGCTTAATAGGCCCACGTATCATGGAGCCAGAGAAAACCAGTGGTCGGGTTATCATATCCTCCACACAACAGGCCACACACAGGCTAGCACACACTGTGCCCAAGATAGAGGAGCTTGGAGAGCACTGGTGAAGAGTGTCCACATTCGTCACGGCCCTCAGCCATGAGGATACGACAAGGAAGAAGAAATTGTTTAGTATTATATAGGTACTAGGTAGGCCGTTGACGAAACCTGTTGTAGATATATATTTTGTAGGATATGTGCATAATATGTTGAAGCGTGTTGTGGATGTTTTTTGCTTGTTTACGTATATATTGACGAAGCCTGCGTAGTGGATCTTGGCAGATCTCCCTTCGGTCGTGTCTTAATTTACCTATCGCCAATCGTTGCGAATTTCGTACTTTTCGCATTTTTATCGTAATGTACTATTATTGTATGGTTAACTCGCGTCTTTCCTGTATTTAGACTTCGTAAATTCAAGAGAATCACTCAATTTTCGCTGCACCATTACAAATAGGACTCAAATAAGAAAAACTAGATATATGTAAGAAGTAGTTATATGTACCCGGGTCGTTTAACTTTTTATTGTTTTATCCACAGAACAAAAGGGACCTTCCAAAGTGTGTTTGACCCAAAAACTAGTTGAAAAATCGTATATCATATAAGTATCTGTTTTATTGTATCATGGTTTGTCCTAGATCCATTTTGTCCTTTACAAATCATGTCAGCAAGGTCATCAACTCAATTACGTTGTAATAAAAGGCGTCATTTCTTTAATTCGCTTCCTGTCATTTAAGATCATAGCGTGACTGAAAACGACAATAAGTGAGCTAGTGCGCATATTCTTCATTGTTTTCAGAGCCAGTGCAATAGGTATTATAGTATCGCCCCTATGATGGGACTGGCACCTGGAGGCCTACCGCGAAAACCGAAATTCGCCAATTGCGGGGATTTTTCTCTTTTACTCTCTCTAAGACGTCATTAGAGTGACAGAGAAAAATGCCCGCAATTGACGAACTTCGATTTTTGCGGTAGGCCCCCAGTAATGGGATGGTATAGACAAATCCTGTGAAACAAGTATTTACCAGTTTTTAATCGCTGGCAACATTTTACAGTAAACAAGAGCTAAAGAGCTGCTTAAGTTTAATTTTTCATTGATATTTGTTAGTTTGAAAAATAATTACTGGAGCAAAAAACCATAGTTTTAATTTGTCTATAATATTGACACCAATTGCAGTAACTTTCATTAAATACATCGAAAACATAAAGGACGAATAAGACATTCAACTTTTAACGCATAAAGCGATAGAAATACTCCAAATTTTCTCTTAAATGTTCCATGATTATTGCCGATAATATGCGAGTAGAGTCCATCTAAGCTAGGGTTGCCACCTTTTTTCTACAGCAATATAGTTTTTTTTTTCAAAATATTGAAAAAAAAAAGTATTTACCGGGTAAACGAAAAAAACCGGCCTAGTGCGAATCGGACTCGCGTTTCAAGGGTTCCGTTCATCACACAATTTTTAACAATATTTTTTTGACGTGAAACGTTAGTAAAACCCGAAAGGATTGGATCAAAAACCGAGATGTAACGGAACGCAGTGGCTTAAATCTGTGTAACTGTAATAGCTACATGGATAGCTTTTGTTTTGATGTTTAGGAAAGGAGCCATTACTTGGAATTGAATGTACAGCTGTCAGACTAGAAACGATGCATTCGGAGCTAAAAAATTTATTGCGGTATGTAGTTACTGGTATCATCAGTCCATGGATATACATATTTTGAAAAAAAGTGATGTTATCGGATAGGTCTTACTACTTTAATTAATACAAAAATAAAATAGGTAAGTACGTGAAATATTAATATGTTATATAAGTTTTTTTTACAGATACCTACTGTACTGTTGAGCCTACTGTGTGCGAAAATTAGCTCGAATAGCAAGATCAAATACAGAATAGTGTCCAAATACGAAGGCCGAAAGCTCGTAGCGTCCAACGGGTAGGCGATTCCCGCAATTTGCCTACGTATTTTAATAGCGAAGGCCGAAGAGAGAGATGCTTGAATGTAGTAGGTACCTAGGTACTCAAACACGGAAAATTAGTACAAGTACCTAATCAATCATTGCAGACATTGCGGCTGTGATCCAGATACAGCCTAGTCGCATTTTTGTCTTCAGTGCAACTCACACTTAGGCCCCATACGCACTATGCGGCCAGCCGCGTGCGGTTGCGGCGGACCGCTTAGTGCGTTCAGTATTTATGGTTGCGGTTTCATACATTCTTAACCGTCATGCGGCTGTCCGCACGCGGCTAGCCGCTTAGTGCGTACGTAGCCTTAAACTTAAAGGTGTGCATCTCTCGGTCACTTCTAGCCTTCTGGCCTTCCGCCCTTACTGGTGCTAGGCCTTTGGCCTACGCAATTAAGATACTTGGATTCTGTGTTTAAGCAGCTCCCACAGCTCAGCCTTCGGCTTCGCGTGTAGGTAGGTGTGCTTCTCCCGAACGCTTCGGGACTTCGGCCTTCGCATTTAAGATACCTGTGGAGTTTTCAGGAAGCATGCACAGGTCGGAAGCTCCGGGCCTTCAGCTCTACACGCGGCTCGGCCTTAAGTCATCGAATTCAGACACTTATACTATTGTTTTTTATCTGAGCATTAACCTCCCGCAGCTCGACGTTCAGATTCAAATTCAAATATAGCAATAAACACTTAAAATGGCACTAACGGCCTCGGCCGCGGTTAGGCAGGCTTCTTCGGGACGTTTCGGGCCATTGCATATAAATCCGACTTACGCTTGACTGTTAGATTTCTAATAGGTTTTCCTGTCACCTTTAGGTAAAAAACTATTTTCTGTATTTTTTTCAAAATTTTTGACCTATTAGTTTCGGAAATAAGGGGAGGGGATGGTCATTTTTTGCCTATTTTCTTGAATAACTTCTAAACTTCTCATTTACTCCCCGAAAGTGGCCCCTAAGTTAAAAATTTATTTAACGTAGTGATTATATGCTCTTTGTTTATTTGTTGACGTTAGGTGTCCGTCTTTGGGTCACATCACATCAGGCAGGCCGTATGCTTGTTTGCCACCGACGTAGTATAAAAAAAAAAAAAAACAGACTTACATATGTGTACCAAATTTCAACTTAATTGGTCCAGTAGTTTCGGAGCAAATAGGCTGTGACAGACGGAGAGACAGACCAACGAGTCATCCTATAAGGGTTCCGTTTTTTCCTTTTGAGGTACGGAACCCTAATTACAACATAAGCCAAAACAGCCGGCCTAGCCAAGGTGACAATCGCTATCGCTTCGACAACGAATCGCTTTGTGTCTCTCTATCACTCTTCCATATTAGGGGGCGTCCATTAATCGCGTCATATTGTATAGGGGGGGGAGGGGGTCAGCAAAAAATCACCAATGATCACCACAGGGGACGGGGGGGTATGGACACGTATCACGTGTATTTTTTTTTTTCATCTGTGCTATACTGTATTATAGTCAATAAAATAAAAATAATAGTTTTCCGCCCTTATTATCCTTCACGTGTACTTAGGTTCATTTGTTAGAAAACTGTTCTTTAGTTATCGAAAAAAATACACGTCATATTGGATGGGGGGGGGGGGGTCCTGAAAATATCACCAAAGATCACCATGGGGGAGGGGGGGGTCTAAAACAAGCCAAAAACGTATGACGCGATTAATGGACGCCCCCTTAGTGCAACAGTGACAGTTGCATTTCGATCGCTACGGAGCGTAAGCAATTTGCACGTTGGCTACGCGGCCAGTTTCCACTTATAGTTATAGCTAAGGGGGCGTCCATTAATCGCGTCATACGTTTTTGGCTTGTTTTAGACCCCCCCCTCCCCCATGGTGATCTTTGGTGATATTTTCAGGACCCCCCCCCCCCATCCAATATGACGTGTATTTTTTTCGATAACTAAAGAACAGTTTTCTAACAAATGAACCTAACTATTATTTTTATTTTATTGACTATAATACAGTATAGCACAGATGAAAAAAAAAATACACGTGATACGTGTCCATACCCCCCCGTCCCCTGTGGTGATCATTGGTGATTTTTTGCTGACCCCCACCCCCCCCCTATACAATATGACGCGATTAATGGACGCCCCCTAATACAAAATTTCTTTACTCCGAAAGTACAATTATTAGGTATTTTGAATTTAAAAGTTGAATTTAACAGTAACATTCAGTAAATAAGATATTATACGAGCGTGATTAAAATTATAACAAGCATAATTTAGAATTTGGAAAAAATACAAGAACAATTTTCAATTTAGAATTTTAAATTTCAAACAAGGTAGGTACAATTACAATAACAATTTAAATACAAAATGAGAGAAACAAATCTATTACACTTATGCTCGAACAAATCAATGTATAATATATAGTACAATTGAATAGAATATAGTACGATGCATATTATAGTACATAGTACGGGTGGCAACCCTACTCTAAGCTAGTAGTATTTTTTATTTTACCGTTCTGTCGCCATGCATGATTAATGTGTTCATACCAAATTGCAGCTTTCTAGCACTAACGATCACGGAGCAAAGCCGCAGACGGACAGACGGACATGGCAAAACTATAACCCCCTTATTCATAAACGTCTACTAAAGTTACGATGCCGCTAATAATCGTTTGTCCCTTTCCGACGTATTGGTATGATGGAAAGAGACAAACGATTATTAGCGGCATCCTAACTTGTTAATTGGATTCATATTATTTTGGTTATACATTGTACAGTCGCCATCATATATCGCAGCGGCCGGGGTGTTAAAAAATATCTGGACACGCACTCTAGCGCCATGACAATAGAGGCGTATTCCGATATTTGTGAGCACCTTGGCCGCTCCGATATATCTGATGGCAACTGTATATCTGTGATCCGACAAACACTTCGCCGGTTTGTGTCTGAATCTGACATAGATTTGCATACGGGTGAGAAACAATTATTGTCTTTATCATTAGTCATGCTTCGGCGCTTATTATAGTATTTTATGCAACAGTTGTATAAGAAGGCGTATGCTCGTGGCGTATTCCTTTACAATGTTCGCCTACGCCTTCGGCTCCGGCTCACATTGTAACTCACGCCACTCGCCTTTTTTGACCTACTTATACAACGTTGCATACAATATTTTTCCTACGAGTCAACAAAAATAAATCTTAATTTAGGTTAACAAAGCAAAAGTATATAGCCAAGACGCGCGAGCATACCTTGTTACGCGCCCGGCCCGCCCCGGGCCGCGGCCGGCCGGTCAGCTACACCTCGTAACTCATGAGGCCCTGGTACTTGCTACTTGCTAAATTAAATTTTTGGACAGTTTTTTCTCAATTTTGGCCACCGTAGCCTACGGAGACTAACAAGCAACGCTAAGCGGTCTTCGTAGTCTATGGGTGTTGCTATATTACGGGTGTCACATGCGTGTGTTTCTGACTTATGAAGTAATTATTTTTACTATGCAACCAAATGAATATTTTGTAAGTTGGCAGCAATGCACTTAGTTTAAAACTGTATTCGTTTTGGTTTTGTTAGGTTGGTAGCCATTAATCGCAGTAACGTTATAGCGATTAAAAGCACAAGAGCTTTTATGAGGAATAGACAATATAGACTTTTCTTGAAACCTTTTATGTACGTTCTTATATTCGTGTTAATGAATGCATAAATGACAGATAACAGTAGAGGAGTAGGAAATAGTACATTACGATACAAGTGCGAAAAATAGGAAATTCGAAACGAGTGGCGATAAATTAAAACACGACCGAAGGGAGTGTTTTAAATCGACACGAGTTGCGAATTACCTATTCGCACATGTATCGTACAACGTTTTACAGTACATATGGCCCTTTAAATGTTCGACACAGTAACGTAATATGCTACTTCTCGCACTAGTGCTATAAAGTAGCCCCATATGTACTGTAAAATGTATTTCACACTTTCATCACGTGTATGTATCACGTTTTAAGCGCTTATGGTTATTGTTTAGCCGTAGATATAGTTTATGTAGCGAGGCCAACCGGCTTTTCTATAAAAAAAGCGGTCACGTGCAAGTCGGACTCGCCCATGAAGGGTTCCGTACCATTTATGACGTATAAAAAAAAACTACTTACTGGATTTCGTTCAAACCAATTTTCGGTGGAAGTTTGCATGGTAATGTACATCATATATTTTTTTTAGGTTCATCATTCTCTTATTTTAGAAGTTACAGGGGTGGGGGGGACATACATTTTACCACTTTGGAAGTGTCTCTCGCGCAAACGATTCAGTTTAGAAAAAAATGATATTAGAAACGTCAATATCATTTTTGAAGACCTATCCATAGATACCACACACATACGGGTTTGATGAAAAATAAAAAAATTAAGTTTCAGTTCTAATTAAAAGTATGGGGAACCCCCCAAATGTTTTTTTTTTACTATTTTTGTGTGAAAATCTTAATGCGGTTCTCAAACTATACATCTACTTACCAAGTTTCAACAGTACCTATAGTTCTTATAGTTTCGGAAAAAAGTGGCTGTGACATACGGACGGACAGACAGGCAAACATAACGAATCCATAAGGTTCCGTTTTTTGCCATTTGGTTACGGAACCCTAAAAAACATACATATAAACATAAGGGTCAAACAGAACCTCCTTTTTTTGAAGCCGGCTAAAAAGTGCCAGTGTATATTGACTCACAACTAGCTACGGCTTCAAGCTAGGGCTATACAAGTCACGGTTAAAAAAACAAGTTTTCTGTGGAAATAATATTTCCCAGTTTAAATTGTTTAAGTATATTTTTCTCGTATCTAGTTATAGTATAACGTTTATGAAAATTAAACAAAAAAGACAGATTGTACTTAGGTTTTCATTTGGGCAATCGAGCAGTCATTTCACAGGATATTTTGGGTTATAATTTTTTTAAACTGCGGCATATTGTTTGTATATCAAATCTAAAGAATATTATTTATTTATTTATTTTTATTTATTTAGGATTACCAACAGATAATACATCTTACATGCTCTTAAATCTATATGACAATCAGCGGTGGCATCATGGTTCCATTTATATCACTTGTCACTATGCCCGTCACTTTCGCGCTTACATACTTGTTAGAACGTGACAGGCATGGTGACAAATGATAAAGAGTCGACCATCATAGCCCTACAGTAGGTCTAAGATGGTCGACTCTTTATCATTTGTCACTATACCTGTCACGTTCTAACAAGTATGTAAGCGCGAAAGTTACGGGCATAATGACAAATGATAAAAATGGAACCATGATACCGCCGCAGGACTGATGCTTATCTAATTATAGGTAACCACATCTTATATAAGTGTCTTCTACCAGTGAACATGCAGTAATCTTACGGTTAAATTTTGAAAAATCTCAAAGTCGTTAGGAATATCTTCCGCCCATGAATATCCGGGAAATAAAAACAGAGTTTATGTCTCGATATTTAAATGAAATACAACACAATTCCGTTCCAGGGCTCAAACAGCAATGCGGCCGAGGCCCAGCAGTTTCTAAGGGAATATGATCGAGAAGCGTCCGGGATGTGCTACAGGTAACTTAAACGGCATCATCACGAAACTCCGGTGCGCGAAAGAGACAGCGCTTTATAAATCTATTCATTCACGATGACAGTAACTACTTAAACGTCATCGCGACGCTCCGGTGCTCGAAAGATACTTAGGGTTATTCACGATGATGCGTGCTTTAGTTTGAATTGTCGTGTTATTAATAGTCACTACTTACTTACTCCGTTGTCTCAGTGACCCTAAATTAGATTTGGCCTCCAAGACAATACAGCGCCACTTTTCTCCTGTGCGACTTCCCGCCGATTGTTGACTCGAAGTTAGCGTAGATCCGCGTCCACCATGTCGCTCCAGCAGGTCGCGGGGCGTCCGACAGGACGTCCTCCTGCTAGGCAAGCCAGGTACGCTCTTTTCACGTTCCGATCTTCATCCATTCTCTCAATATGACCCAACCAACTCGAGTCTGTGAGCTTTACTTTCTCCCAGCAGATTCTTTATTAAAGGTTAGATTTGTCACATCTGCCCGTCATCGTCGTTAATGACTATCTATAAAGCGATGACCCGCTCGCACACCGGAGCGACTTACGGATCATTTGCGGATCCGGATCCAACGTGAAGTCCCGCATATTAGTGGAGGCCTGTCAAAAATATTCATACATTCAAATCGACATTCTTTCTTAACTTGGTTTTTTTTATACTACGTCGGTGGCAAGCAAGTATACGGCCTGTCTGATGGTAAGCAGTCTCCGTAGCCTATAGACGCCTGCAACTCCCGAGGTATATGCGCATTGCCGACCCTAACACTCCGCACCCACCTTGAGCTCTTTAAAAAAAACCCGGGTCGAAGACACACGGGTCCAGTTTGTTACACTTAAATCCTGGTTCGGGCCGAAGCGTCCGGCACTTCGTTTTCTAAGATAAGTTACGCACGTGATATAGAAAAGGAAGTTACCGACAACTTAGCCCGGATCAGGACCGTTCTAGCATGAATTATTCTTAAGAGTTCCAGGAACATTACGCTCTTATTTTAAAACGAGATGCTAAAACATTATGAAACTTGACATGGGCGTCGCGAAGGGGTGGGGGGGGGGGGGCTAGAAAACAAAATTTCTAACTAAATGTATGTCCCTCCCCCTCCTTATCGGCCATATGAACTGAGTCCCCCCCCTAACCTATCAGCTGGCGATGCCCTTGAAACATGACATGAAAATTAAAGTAACATATACCGATGAAAATTGCCGAGTACTTGTAAGCCTTGTTCGTGTACTTTAAAATAAGGAAAGAGATAGATATGGCGGCAGATAAATTGTGCAATGTGTGCACCTACCTCTTAAAATAGAGTTATTTACGATACAAGTGCGAAAAATAGGAAATTGAATTCGCAAGGAGTGGCGAATTATGAAACACGACCGAAGGCAGTGTTGTAAATCGACATGAGTTGCGAATTACCTATTCGCATGTGTATCGTACAAGGTTTTACAGTACTTATGGCCCTTAAAATTTTCGACATAGTAACTTAATGTGCTTTATTATACCACCTGGTGTCGTAATGTAGCACCAGATGTACTGTAAAAACTTTTTACGTTTCAGAGTAACGATATCCCAATGGAAGTTCGTCACCAACATAACGGAGATGAACCGGCGACGGATGCTCGAAGAGTTAGCCATCAGCTCCAAGTTCGAACGGCTTTCATGGAGAAAGGCTGCAGCCTTCGATGGCAGTCGACTACCAGATGCTCAGGGCAGGAAGCAGTTGAGCAAGATAGTGCAGAGTAGTAGAGCTGCGCTCCCAGATGATAAGTTTGCTGAGGTATGTAGAAAAATACTGTTCAACCAAGAAAAAGTTGGAGGAATCTGGGGTATTCTGCAATGACTGGTTTTTCAATGCTGTCTACTAAACAAAGACCTTCTAGGATCTCCACGAAGGATCGGTATGTTGTCTCTTTTATTGAGAAATCTTGGCAACAGTCCACTGTGTTACTTCATACAGGACTTTTCTTATAGCTCAAAAGGTTCAAATACTTACTTTAAAGTTAGCTTATACTTTAGAGTTAGTCATCAGCTCCAAGTTCGAACGGCTTTCATGGAGAAAGGTTGCAGCCTTCAATGGCAGTCGATGCCGACGATAGGATCTCCACGAAGGATCGGTATGTTGTCTCTTTTATTGAGAATTCTTGGCAACAGTCCACCCAAGCAGTGTACTTTTTACAATCTTAGAATAAGGATCTACCAGCCTTACAGTCTCAATTTTTAAAATAGTTTATTTTTCTAATGTTATCCTTCTAACCCCAGTTACCCCATTTGACACTATTTAGAAATGTTACAGGTTTTTATAAATTCGTTTTGTTTTTTGCCTTGGTAAATGCGGTCAAATGTCATCATACTTCATTATGGATTTTTAATATCTGTTCCAGGTTCAACAGCTTATCGCGGAGATGAAGGAGATCTACAACTCAGCCAAGATCTGTCCTTACGGGCAGAAGCCTTACGACCCTCATGTACCTAGGATACAGTACCCCAGCACTGGATACCAGGTAATTTTATACCCTCCTAAGTCCCTCGGATGACATTTTAAAATGACAAAATCGAATTTCAAGGAAGTTATGGACATTGTGAATGTCATCTCGCTTTGTGTGGTAGGACACAGCACAGCGGATGTCATTCCAGATCTAGAGCAGAGCCCAACTGGGGAAGTACCTCCACCTTACAGTAAGCCGCAGCGAAATAACACTAGACCCTACCCATAGTGTTGCGTTCCTACCTAACCTACCTAAAGTAAAGCTTCTGATGAAATCTATAAAATTATGGTATTAAACTGTTTTAGAAAGTTCTTTCTTTCGTTAGGTAAAAGATATTCTTATCAGATCATTACAGCAAACATGGACTAATCTGCTTGCAGGAACAAATGACATCCTCCTACACCCAACCATACTACGAAGAAACCCCCACCTACTGCGACATGCAACTAGACCCTGAGATATCTCGGATCCTGGCGCATTCCCGGATCGAATCGGAACTGCTGTACGTATGGAGAAGCTTCCGGGACAAAACCGGTCCGAAACTGAAGAACCGGTTCATGAGATACGTGCAGTTGGCTAACCAGGCTGCGATAGCTACAGGTCAGTCTATTTCTCTCTTTCTCACACAATCTGAATCACGTTTACTCCATTGCTCGGATCAGTATGTACTTGTATATTCTACCAATAAGAAATAAGTAACATAGAGTGCTCACTCCATACATCAGTTTTGGTATCAAAACGCTTATTATTTTCGTAGTCGACATCTAGCATCGAGTAGCGGAATTATCAGTACCGCTACTTGACAATAGATGTCGCGACGAGCGAAAAGTCTAATGCTCAACAATTTTTTGGTAATATTATAACCGGATTAACCGAAACTCTATTTTCAACTCCTACCTTTAATATTAGTTGTAAATTATTTTAGCACTACATTTTTCGTCAGTGGCGACACTCGTGACATCTGGTGTCAAGTAGCTGTACTGATAAATCCACTATTTGACGCTAGATGCCGACTACGAAATAACCCGCGTTTTGGTAAGAAAACTGATATATGGAGGTACCTCTCTATCCTTACTTATTTTTCTATGGTCTGACTCTAGTACCAAACCAGTTTATTAAAAGATAAGTAACTCTATTTCCTTTTTCAGGTTACAGAGACGCTGGTGAGCAGATGAGAGCAGCCTACGACGATCCATCTTTCAGAGCTAGCGTAGAAGAAACATACAATCAGGTATACTTCACCCGGAACCGGGTATGTCCTTAAACTACGTTCAAAAGAGGGGTATGGGCATTGTGAATGTCATCTCGCTTCGTGTGGTAGGGCACAGCACAGCGGATGTTATTCCAGATCTAGAGCAGAGCCCAACTGGGGAAGTACCTCCTTACAGAAAACCGCAGCGAAATAACACTAGACCCTGTTGTGTTCCTGCCGGTGAGTAAGGTTGCCAGAAGCTCAGAAGATGCTGAGTGTTAGGGTAGGCAACACGCATGTACCCCCCGAGGGTTGCCCACCTTGTCGTGGTGGAGGGGCTTAGTAGCCGTGGTTTGGTCTCCCACGGTGAAGCGAAGAGGCAACCAGGGCCGGCCTGCTTGAGGTGCGGGCTGGCCCGAGGAGGACGCTCCAAGTGGGCTTGATAAGCCCGCTTGTGACGCGTTGGAGGTGGACCGTCGAGGAAGAGGAGTGTCGGTATTGCGGTGAGCCGTTCTCCCTATCCTCGATGGCCGAGGTGGGATCGCAGGGGAAGAGGCGTGATGGTATCACGATGCGCCACTCTCCCTATCCCCTGCGACCTTGGCGGGGCCGTTCCGCTGTAGCGGCGTTGGTGGGGCTGCAGAGGAAGAGGAGTGTCGGTGTTACGGTGTGCCGTTCTCCCTGTCCTCTGCAGCCGAGTTGTGGTTTGCAGCATCTGCCGCCGGGCGCTGGGGAGTTTTCTGGCGCCCGTGGCCTCCTTGTGGCGGGCTCGGGGGGGTCCGCTACACTGCAGGACGGAGGCCGAGGAGGAAGGCGCGTCGAATCATCTGGCGCGCCTCGCGTGAAGGGCCTTCGGGCATCCGCGAAGGAGCCGCTCGCGGGCGGCTGCCGCCGGTGAGTACGCAAGTGTTCCCGTAACCCCACCAATAAGGCGGCGAGGTGGCATATGGGGGGTTTTTAGTGGGTATACCGTGGGCCTCATTAGCCTAGACGGGAGTCCCACATAACCACTCGGGTCACCCCCGCACCCGGGTGGTATGCGGAATGCATTTTCCCCCTTGGAAAAATAAAATAAAATGGGGGGTTTTTAGTGGGTATACCGTGGGCCTCATTAGCCTTGACGGGAGTCCCACATAACCACTCGGGTCACCCCCTGCACCCGGGTGGTATGCGGAATGCATTTTCCCCCCTAGAAAAAAAAATGGCAACACGCATGTAACACATTTGGAGTAAGTTGCAGGCGAATATAGTCTACAGAGACTGCTTACCATCAAGCCATATGCTTGTTTGCCACCGACGTATTATAAAAAAACTTCATCTCTACTCCTTTCCATCTTATTCATATAATTACTATCTTAGTCACATCCTGCTGGGATTCGCTTTCCACATCACTAAACTGTAGAATGAACTTCAATCTTTCAAGATAAGCGACAAGCGTACTCCCATCTCAAAGGCCAGCTACGTACTTGCAATCCCGCCGTCGACGCAGCTGCAGATGTCTTAAACAACTAATTGCTTACCATGAGGCGAGTCGGCTGCTCAATTCTAATCATCATCATGTGTGTGATGATGATGATTTCTATTCATCATTAAAAAGTCGCAACATTTGCTACCTCGAAACATTTTTTGTCCGAAGCTTCGTTTACCAAATTTTTGTTTTACCGAACGTGTTTTTATTTCGACACAGTATTTTTAGCAGGGTCATAAATGTAATTTTATGTTACGGTTTACACTCACGTGTTTTTATTGACTCACGCGACATGTTTCCTAGGTTTCTCCTCTCTCTACTCCTTTCTCAAGCACTAAAAGTGCAAGCAACATTCACGACGGCCGTGCTTCGCGTACGGCTGCGCACCGCGTCGCCGGTTGGGGGGGTCTTGCGCTGTCGTTATAGGCGGGCATAGGGGTGTATTTGGGTTTGGGTCATCTAACACATCTAGCGAAAAACAGTTGGTTTAATCTCACGACAGTTCAAAATCGGTCACAAATCTAACCAACTTACTAATATACCTAAGTAAAGTATAGTACAATACTATTGTACGTTTCAGGTGGCGCCACTATACAAGCAGCTTTTCACATACGTGCGCCGGCGCCTGGTCCAACGATATGGGGAGACTACCGTGCGCTCCGATGGACCCATCCCTTCACATCTACTAGGTATATAATAAGTATTTATTTTAATGCAACCAAGACGATTTGCTACAATCGGCACAATCCAAACATTATGTCGTCCAAGCGTTTCATTTTTACAAGCTTTTATTTAACTTGCCCTGTTAGGCATTGATAATTTTGATTTAATTCTATGAATAATGTTAATTTCATTTAATTCGTATTTTTAATTTAGTTTAATTAATGTTTTAATTTTATTTTATGTAACTTATATGAAAGTATTTTAATTGTTTGTTGTTTTGTGTTTTTGTATATGGATCTTGTCCAAAATTAATTCTTTTTTTTAATACAATACAAATACTCTTTATTGCACACCTCAATAAAAACAATAAGGTACAGAAAGAATATAGCATCAGAAGTAGAAGTTGTTAATGTATCACCCATGATATCCTAACTCTATGTAATCAGCGAATAAATATTCCAGGCAACATGTGGGCGCAGAATTGGAAGTCCATCATGGACCTGGTGATGCCGTTTCCACAGTCTCCAAACATTGATGTAACAGCCGAGATGCTGCGACAGGGCTTCACTCCACTAAGGTCAGTCTTCCAGTCGACATGTGGGGACAGATCTAAGTCCATCATGGCCCTAGTGATGCAGTTTCCTTAGTCTCCAAACATTGACGTATCAGCAGAGATGCTGCGAGAGGGCTTCACTCCGCTAAGGTTCGCTAAATGGCATTAGTATCCAGCTATTCTCATAGAGAATTCAAAGTCAAAGTCAATAAATTATTTATTCAAATAGCAACAAGCACTTTTAAATTATCAAATTTTACAAATATCATCTTAACATAAATATCAGATCAATTTATTGATGCAGTTATGCAAGCCTTCAGTAGTTCATAATATAACCAAGTCGGGTCATATTTATAAATCTAGTTATAATTATAGATATAACAAGTGAAAAATGCATCCAGCGTCACGGCAACACACACTGACAATTTGTTTATTGTTAACATCCACCTTCATACGCAAAAGGCGTTAAAGGACGGCATAATTAAAAGAATACCTTAGTAAAAAAAGACGACTAGGGTAAAGGCACCTATTACCGTGGTAGTTAACGAACTTTTCAAAAGAGATCCAAAAATTAAGGGTATCAATGCTTTCTAACAGCCAGGAATTTTTTTTTATCATCAGAGCATTTAATGAACTTTCCGTTTCACACGTTTTTGGATTCATTTTGGGTTATTATATGTATTAAAATATTTTTTGAAGCCAAAATGACCAAATCTTCTATTACCGTGGCAAGGGACAGGCTGTGATTCTATTATCGCGAATTGAGCTTTCATTACCGAGGGTACAATTGGCATGATTTTTCTGCACTCGTTAACAGAAACCAAACTCAAAATTCGAAACCCTAATACCGAGGGTTAAAACAATAATAACGACGTGGGTTCTGTATATTATTTTTGTGTCATTAAGTTTAATAATGACACAAAAATAAAAAATAAAACTATAGGAGTATGTTTAAAAATAAGAGATATATTCGAAGAGATTATAATTACACTTTGGCACAATCAAATACTATTAAATAGTTAACTTACCAAGTACCCACGAGTACCTGTATAACAAGTTATAAGTTGAATGTTTTACATGTAAAACAACAAAAATTATTGTTAGTAAAGTTTTACTAAAGACGTATATGACAAATAGGCCTGCCTGTTATTAAATAAAGTAATTTTTTAATGCTATAAAGATTGATAAGAGTTTGTCTTACTGACATAATTAGCTGCACAAAAAAAACAAGTAAGTAACATTTTCTCATAAGGCACAGCGTAAATTATAGTCGAAATTTTATAAGCTGGACGTTTACCACCTGAGTGAAAGTTTACCACAGTGAAATGGTAAACGTCCACATTATAAAATTTCGACTATATATAAAAACATGAAAATTTTTAATTCTAATATTTTTGATAAGGTAATTAAGTTAAATAAAGTCTCTCACATATTATGTGTTATAATTTACCAGTTTATAACTAACAAATCACAGTACTTTTCTTATTGCTGATTTTTATAGCTAAAAAAAATCATGTCTGAGATTTTGGACTACTGTATAAATAAAATTATATAAAAAAAATCTAATCGGAATTGTCCGGTAGTTGGGTACCCTTCCTTGTCTGTCAGAGTAATAACTGAATCAGAAAACAGAAGAATTTAAATCTGATAATGATAACTGAAGTCTAAATTTTATCAACGAAATCTGTACTTGCGGTACCCTAAATGCGATATTTCAATACAATACCAAATAGTCACTCGATAATAGATAACTGTTTAAGAGCCTATTACCGACCCATTCGATATTTATCTGGGTCGGTAATAGATTTCTATACATTCTATTACCGAGGGTAATCTGATCATACCATCGGTAATAGGCTTAATTTGGAGTTTAATTAAACCTAATTCCGACCCATAAAAAGAATAAAACACAGATGTTATTTCAAATCAAATCAAACACGTATATTACAAGCTTCTTGTAAAGACAAAATCACATAACTGGCAAGTAAATTTTAGGTTTTAACTCAAAATAAAAAAAAATTGACAGATTAAGGGTTCCCATAGAAACAAGGAAATCGGTGCTGAAGTTTTTGTTAATAATTAAGGGTTAGTTGAATACTTTCCATACCACGGAAATAGCTCTTTAATAGCGTGAATAGATCAAGATTGGAATAAATAAAAGAAATTATAAAATTAATAATTTGTACCAAAACTAAAGAGTAAATAACAAAACTACCACTTTTTCTATTAACGTGGCATACCACGGAATTACTTACCACAGAAGTAATTGGCGCCTATCACCGCTGTATTTTATTTTCAATTTTAAACGTATTTCCCGGTCAAAAACTAAGTTAAAAGTAATTCAAAAATCGTGTAGAAAACAATACACAACCTCTTAAAAGGCATTGCACTAGTTTATTTGCCATAACTATTACGTAAAACACTAAGTAAGATTGGAGTGCACTTACCTGTGGAGTCACGCGTCTGTATGGAACAACCGGTTCTTGCGCCGCCGTTGCACAAACTGACGAATCGCGAGTTTTTTGTTACACTCACACAAATGCACACTAATGGGCACGATAGACCAATGAATGAGCGTGTTTTGTGTATGCTTTATTTCTTAGAGAATAGGTCTGTTTGCTTGCAAAATGCGTATTTGTAAACACCTCGGTGTTAGACGTCGATTTTGATACCCGCGTTAATAGCCGCCGTTACCCTAGTGTTTGTCACTTGCGCGTCATAGTCAAAGTCCAATACGACAAAGAGAAAACTGTGTTTCAAGAAAAGAATTACAAGTGCTTCAATTTTCTAACGCGTATTTATATTATTTGCTTGTACCATCGCTATCAGATATATCAGAGCGGCCGAGGTGCTCAAAAATATCTGAATACACACTCTAACACCTTGACAATAGAGGCGTGTTCAGATATTTGTGAGCTGAGCACCTTGGCCGCTCCGATATATCTAATGGCGACAGTACTTAGAAAACACTTTCGTTTTGTTACAGGATGTTCCAAATGGCCGAAGAATTCTACACCTCGATGGGACTCAAACCCGCACCTCCTGAATTCTGGCGCGGATCGATGCTGGTGCGACCACCACAAAGAAGTGTTCAGTGCACCGCCAGCGCTTGGGACTTTTGTAACAGGATAGATTACCGGTGAGTGGCTATTAACCACACAGACTAAGGTAACTAATGTGGCTGAAGTGACTAAAATGACCAAAGTTACTAAAGTGACTAAAATGACTAAGGTTACTAAAGTTACTAAGGTGACTAAGGTAACTAAAGTGACAGGCTAAGGTTATGAGACAGGTCGATACTCAAATCCACACCTCCTGAATTCTGGCGCGGATTGATGCTGGTGCTAAGGTAACTAATGTGGCTGAAGTGACAAAAGTGACCAAGGTTACTAAAGTGACTAAATGACTAAGGTTACTAAAATTACCAAGCTGATTAAAATGACTAAGGATGGCCAAGGTAATTAAACTAAAGTTACTATTCAGAAGTATTAGAACAAGTTAAATTATTTTCAGAAAATATTTTAATTTGTTTTTATTTCAAGTAGAAACACTACCATAAATTATAAACTGTGCCCCAGCCTGGGGCATTGGAGGCCTTGGTCACTTTTTCTTAGTATATGGTATGTATTTTATTTAGTGCACCGCCAGCGCTTGGGAATTTTGTAACAGGATAGATTACCGGTTAGTGGCCAACAAGCACACATACCACTTGAATACCCAAACAATTTGTCTGCGCTGGTAATCCCAATAGTATGGCCTGGGGCCTTATTCGAGATGCACAACTGTCAAATTTCACGTCCACATCAAATCAACACTTGATTCTATCGCATGTTGATTGTATCAAGTGTTGATTCTATCAACTGTGGATATTATCATTTGGAACAATCAAAACTCATTCATAGAAAAAATAATCAAACAAAAATCAACTTTGTTTATTACTACTATATAGTTTGAAATGGCTCTGAACTCGAAGTGGTTCGGTTTGATTTGATTGTCACCTGACTGTGGATTGCTAATGTCAAATTTTGACAAGTGTTGATTTTATTGCTAGACTTTATTGTCCATGGGCTTGGGCACCATCTTGGATTTTTTGACGTACGACAGGGAATACCCTTCCTTTCCTACAATATATGGCATAGAGTAAAGCGTCTTTTTTTTTAAACATAAGTTTACAGGAATCAGCGACATCTTGTATTCGATAGGATAAGTAATGCGCTATGAACAATGCGGCGGCGAGTAGTGAAACTGTACCTGACAACGTCAATCAATTAAAAAGTGACCACACAGTTGACGGTCGATAAAGGCGATTATTAATTGAATTTTAACGACAATAAAGAACTATTGAGATGCGATCTTTTTGTTGAACCCACACCTACACGTCGAATAATGCTCGCTCCACATATTCTCCTATAAACGCTCAAAATTGTAAAAAAAATTGATGCAATTTACTCCGCACCCAGTCTCAAGTTGCTTCTAAACCACATTCACGAACCAAGTTGTAACCTAACACATCTGTAAATATAAGGCATATGATTTAGAGATAAAGTCCGTTTTTTTTTAATTACGAGATGGTTCATGAATAACCTTTATTACTATAAAAATAATAAAACATTTGCCAAAAAAAAATTCTGTATGGCGCTATTACATAATGCATAAAATTGATATAAAGATAGGTACCATAGTAGCTCGCTCACTTGGTCTATCAACAACTATTTTAATGCTCTTTGTACTCGTAGATATATCGGAACGCATGTATGAGATCTCAAATTATTAAGATAAGACCTACTGTACTGTCTATATTACTTACCAAGACCTAAGTACCTATTATTTATATGTACCTACACAAAGATAATTCCTATGTTAAAAGGAGATTAAATACATATTTTGTTATTCAACTACAAATAAAATAAAATTTATCTTTTTCAGTTAACACATTTTTTTACCGATTTCTTTAATAAAATAAAACATTAAAGTATTATGTGACTATATTTCATTGTCTTCGGTGTAGATTATTTACTGATGTTCCAATTTCCTGTATCAGTTTGGTACCAGGAAATATAAAAACTACACCTCTTCAAAAACTTTGCTGGTAGTTCGACATCTGTAAGTTTAAATATAAAACATGATAAAAACCGGTAAGTAATACAACGTATACAAACCTGTAATATATCACTCTGAATGTATTAATTCAATTTGTATAATTTTGATCGGAATAACATTCAATTGCAATAACATGCAATATGTATAACAACGAATTCTATAATTGTAAATTATATAATAAACACTACATATATCATTGTTTACGATAACATTAGAAAGGTATAACGTTGAAATAATATAACATACAAAACAAATATCATTAAAAACAATAAAATAACGACACGTTTTTTTGGTCAACTGCATGTATTTTTGCAAAATATAATGTACTTTTCATTGCATAATCGATTGTTTTTTTTTTCCTCACTACCGAAATTACATTATTTAAATATATTTTTGTGTGTTAGTTAATGAACAGATACAGGTTTTAAATTATTATGAAATGAGCAATGTATACATAAAATATTTGCCCTATATTCTGGTCGCTCGGTAGGGTGCCCAGAAGGCTGGGTGCATTTCCGCGCTGGTTAACAATGCTGATCCTCTGGTCACCAGAAGCCTATATAAGGCGCTCTCATAGAGCCACGCTAGTGCCCTAGAGTTTCAAATTCAACCCCAAGTGCCACAAATATGTAGTTAAGGGTTTAAATTCTGGATCAAGAACATGGAATACTATTCGCTAGTAAGGCCATAGGTATAAAAAATAATAGTAGGAGACGGCCGTGGTCATGGTAGGTGGTACAGGTGGGCCAGGCAAGCTCTGAAATTATGCACCTATTTTACTATAACTTTGTTCACCTGTGTATATTTACTGTTTCCATGATAATCATTTTTAATATGTAGCCCGTGTAATCGGGCTGTATAATTGGTCTCATATTTTTTAACACAAAATCATAATTATAATTCAATAATTAATGGTGTTTTACATATTAATCATTGATGTACCTATTTTGCAAAATTTTCTTGCATATAATAATATTGTTTACTTCAATTGACGTGTTTATTATTTTCGTTACTATGTCAACGTTAATACTTACTTAAAAAATTATAACGTGAAGGTTGAGTCCGCAGTACAGTTACAGTTTACGTACATAGTGGCATTAGCACAGTCGGATTAGGACCAAACTCGAAATGTCTGAACAGTCATGAAATTTGGTATGTATATACGCCCCTTAAAGGCCCCTTTTTCATGCCCACACCATTTGACATTTGGGGACCTCGAGGAACCGCAGCCATCTTGGAAAATGTGGACCATCCAGGAGAAATTCGCGTTTTACTCTAAATCTACGTTCTTTATTCAATAATCGTGTAAGGCAACATTCAAGCTTATAAAATTCTACATAAAATAGTTTTAGACATCTTTGCGAAAAAAAATGATCTTGCTTTAAAAAATACTTGCTAAACCCAGATTTAGCCCTTATACCCTTTCATGGGATATTCTCTTAATAGGAAACTTGGAAGAATAAAAATTCCACTTTTAACTATACATTTGTACATAATCTACCCCAATATCAATATTTTACTTGACTGCAACTTAACCAGAAAGTAGGGTTATGGGTATAAGTACTGAGGATTCAGGACACCCTGTAGCTTAGGATACTAGACAGATTTTTTAAATGACGTATTATTTAGCCCTAAACCTTTTTCTTCTTAATTTTAGTAACTTTGTATTGCATAGCACTTGTATACTAACTGTGGATCTACTGATGTCTGTTTTACTGTACTCCGCTCAATAGTTTAGGCGCTAGAAGAAAAAATATGATTTAATATTCGGAGTCCTCTCAAGGCGGCTGTATTGATTTTTCTTTAATAGAACAAGTAAAAGTAGGTTGTGAATGGCAAGAGGAATCTAACGATACGTCATGTAAAAAAATCCGTCCAGTATCCTAATACCTAGCTACTGGGTGTACTGAATCATCATAACCCTTACCACCCTTCTTTCTGGTTTAGTCACAGTAGAGTAAAATGTTAATATTGGGGTAGACCACGTACAAATGTATAGTTAAAAATAGAATTCATATTCCTCCGAGTTTCCTTTTAAGAGAATGTCCCCTGGAAGTGTATAAGCGTTAAACTTAGATTCAGCAAGTATTCTCTATAACAAGATGTATTGTTCTGCAAAGATATCGAGGACTTTTTTGTGTAGAATTTAATAAGTTTTAATGTTGACTGTTGTGTTGATGGTACACATTTTCCAAGATGGTTCGGATTCCTCGAGGTCCCCAAATGTTAAATGGTTTGGGCATGAAAACGGGGCCTTTAATTTATATACATAATAAATTTCATGACTGTTACAGAGATTTCGAGGTTGGTCCTAATCCGATTATGCTACATTGTGCGTCCGCAGCAAATTCGGTTCTCCATACAAATGTAGTTACGCTCTCATTTTAAAATTCTTGCTAGATTGCTCTGAAACTTTGTACCTTCAATAGGATATGGTATGTCTATGCCTATAATTAATTTAAAACATAAATGTGAAATGAGAGCCAATTAAGTTCAATATTAAGAATATGTGTCGTTGTTGACTCGCCGACAACGGAATTGAGATCTATATGGGTGCCATGTTCTGTGCTGTGTAGAAAATCCTGAAATTATAAAGGATTTGTCTTGGCTAGTTTTTACGTATCGGCTACGTATCACCGAAACGTCACAAACACCACGAAGGTTCGGCTTGTACGGGCCCTCGTTTTTCCTATATTCTTATACGCTGCGGAGACCTGGACTATCCGAAAGACAGAGGAGAAGACGATAGACGCTCTAGAAATATGGTGCTGGAGGAAAATGCTGGGGATATCCTGGACCGAGTTTCGGACTAATGTCTCAATCCTTAAAGAACTCCGTATCAAGCAGCGCCTTTCGACTCTCGTAAAGACCCGCATACTCAGTTTTTTCGGTCACGTCTCGAGGAGGAACAACGACTCCATAGAGCGTCTAGTGGTGCAGGGTAGAGCAAATGGAAAAAGACCGCGCAAAAGGGCACCTATGCGATGGACTGACCAAATCAAATCTGCCATGAAGGGTCCCCTGAACGCATTTGCCAGAATGGCCCCCAACCGCGAAAAATGGCGAGAAATCGTACGGCAAGCAACATCTGCGCCTGATATCAGCAGTTGACCACGACGCTCTGCAAAGAGTACAACGACAAAGAAGAAGAAGACGTATCATATTTGTCTATAATTTGGTTTGTTGGTACACACACAAGGGATAGTCTCTAGCTAGGTACGGGGTGCCACACTCGTCAGCGCGACGGCGATATTTTTTACCTTTTACCTAAAAATCTCAAATTTGTGTACGGGCTCAGCTCCTGTTTCGTCTTAAGCCTGAATTTAACAGATTCTGACTCACAGGGGGCTTTGAGCATGCTGTTGCGTTCGTTTTCAAATTTTGAAAAAAAGAACTAGCCTAACAACACAATAAATGCTTGTTTATCCGCATTCTTCACTATATCTCCCTGTCTCACTACTATCTGACCTTCTAACCCAGAGGGGAAAATATACCTTATTGGGGCTACTCCATCTTCCTCATGATAATATATTTTACTTTACTGAAAAGCAATCGGTACATGATACAAGATGCACATTGTTAAGAGCCAGGGTTAGAACCCACGATTGGTTTTAAAATGAAGCTTTGTATATAATTTGTATTTTTATAATAAATCTGTTTTCTTGTTGACATTTTGTGGTATTGTATTGCTTTATGTTAATTGTCAAGATATTTCTTTCATCCTGGACAATTGTCACATGCGTCACATGTACGTTTTTATGATAGATCTACATCGACGCAACTGCATGTCATTGTCAAAGAGCATATAATCACTACGTTTTAAGAGACGGGACTTCCATACTAGCGAGTGGAATCAGTTTGTTTCGCAAATCATTACCAAAATGTACGACAAAGAACTGTCAAAGAACCATAGTACCAACATAAGCGATTTAAATAGTGTAGTACGCTACACGCTTACGATTCTTATCGATATCGATAAAATGAGGAGGGTTGAAACATAGGCTCCTGTCTACAAATTTTGTACTCGAAATCAGGTTAGCATCGAGTCCACATTTAAGTTGCATGTTATAAAGTGGATAGTTCTTAATTGGACTACTATCTGGTCGGGCTTAATGTGGACCCGAATTATTTTAATACAGTTTTTAAGTCGTGTTTTTTTTATTTTATTAAATGCTTGATTTTCATAATGATGTGCACATACATGTTTGAATAAATGTAACTTTTCTATGGGATCTGCATCTGAAAACATACAGCCTTGGAAAAACATGACTTTATCTACAGTTTATATTCCATGTGTTTGCTAATGAGATGATCAACTGATTATTTCGCGCTAATATGCATCTATAAATCATGTTTTTTCGGCATCCAGTTATCAACAACCCTTTATCAATGCTTTAACTTTTTATGTATTTATATGTCTGTTAATCATGAGAACGGGTCTGGCCTTGTTGGCAGCGACCCTGCCTATGAAGCCGATGGTCCCAGGTTCAAATCCTGGAACGGGCATTTATTAGTGTGATGAGCATGAATATTTGTTCCTGAGACATGGGTATTTTCTATGTATTTATAAATACTTATAAATTAGGTCTATGTACATATATATATACATTATTGCACAAACTGACTTAGTACTAAAGTATGAATGGCATGTGTTGTGGGTATATATATATCGTTGTCTAAGTACCCACAACACATGCCATTCATACTTTAGTACTAAGTCAGTTTGTGTAATAATGTCCTATAATATTTCTTTATTTATCATAAAAACAGAGATTAATTTTCTTACATTTTAGGTTAATATATTAAATAATCACTAGATAAAAAAAATATGTTAACTAATGACCATTAATGCATAAGTAATAGATAATTTATGCATTATTAAGCTTCGACGAATTAATTATGGTCATATTGCATGCTAGTTCTAAGGAAATTTCACATATTTAATTTAATTCTTTACACTGATATACAAATAAAACTACAGTTATCGATAGTTATAGTACATCCCTAGTTCACAACGAAAAATATTGTAAAATATCTAATTTTCGATGTGTTTATAGCCTGCTGACCCAAAATAAGGTCAAAAGTATCTAAAGCAATACTTACCAGTCTTCATCCAAGGGTTTCGCCATAAAATCCCTTTTTTCGTGATTTTCTCGAGTGGCTCGCTTGGCACATATTTCACACTTAGTAAACCGTTTTCTCGCTGGCATTGTAACAAACTCGCTCTTTACTCTGATCACGGTTGACTATTTTCGATTTTTGCACTAAATAATAAAGAAATTACACGAAATACCCGAACAAAACATTGAAGCCTTCAAAACAAACAAAGCAATTAGGCTGACAGTAGACTTGATGTAAACTTGACAGAATAAATAGCACTGACGTTTTCTTTTTCTTCGT
This sequence comes from Cydia pomonella, assembly GCF_033807575.1. NCBI lineage: Eukaryota > Metazoa > Arthropoda > Insecta > Lepidoptera > Tortricidae > Cydia > Cydia pomonella. Next base: position 2,015,104 of record NC_084728.1, read on the forward strand.
TGGCAATGATTTGCGAAACAAATTCCATACAAAACTTTTTTCTTCCTAGTTGAGTCAGCCTGATCGGAATTTGGCAGCTAACTCCATCTTGCGTCCAGTAGAAGAATCAAAATCGTCCAGGTAAAACTACTCTCTGCCTTAGGATCCCCTTTTAAATGTCATAAATCCAAACATGGCAGCCATACCCATCGACAAAAAAGTCTACCGTTGATCTAATTTCATTTGACAGTTAACTAATACGTATTCGACACGCTTATATTTGACAACTAGAATCCTGACTAGAGCTGGGACTGCGTACCAAAAGTACGTCTCTGTTACTCGTACCAAAAGTACGTCTAAAATACCAGTTTTACGAGTATGACCCCCAATAGGCAGTTTACGTATTTGCCGTGCTTAGGCGTCTTACAAATAAGGATTATTTATACAAATATCGACTTATTATTTCGGTAAGGGTCGGAAATATGGTGACGTTTTGAGTGAAGGCTATGAATCTATTGTCATATTTTTGTTATATATTATTACATTATTTTTAGATACAACAGACACCCAGACGACCATCTGTTAACAAAATTTTATTTTACCTAAAGTAACGGTAAGAATGGAGGTACGAGGTGATAAAAGTTTCATATTTGTTTTATTTCAGAAATCAAAGTCCGTACTTTTAAATACTCGACAAGCTAAAAGTAGTCTATTACAAATAACCTGTTCCAAAAACTATTCCGGTACAACGCCCCGCCTCTAGTGTGGATATTGTTCACTGACAGGTGGTGATAATAGCAATTCGACAAGTCACAATATTTCTCACATCAAATGGAAATCAACACGAAACGTCACTTTTAGCATGTCGAATAAGGGCCCTGGGTGGACACTCTAATCTAACACAATTAGTCCTTTGAACACTTCATGTCATAAACAGAAACATCACTCAAACGCCAAGTTCCCGGGCGCAAGCGAGCTAATGTAAACCTTACTCGAAAGTGTGAAGGTTACTTTGACAGCGTCCGCCATGACACTTATAGTTGTCCTTGGCGCTGTGGGCACGACTAGTAACGACGACTTTAGGTGTTCTTGGCTTTCAAAAGGTTAACAACCGGTCTAGTGGGTAGTGATCCTGCTTATGAATCCGATAGTCCCGGGTTTGAAGTAAGGGCATTTATTTGTGTGATGAACACAGATATTTGTTCCTGATTCATGGGTGTTTTCCTATGTATATAAGTATGTATTTATCTATAAATATATATGTATGGATATCGTCGCTTAGTACCCGTAGTACAAGGTCGATCTGTATAAGATTTTCCTCGCGTCTCGCTTTTGTGAAAATTACTGTTGTTTAACTGATACCCAAAGCACTGGTGGCCTAGCGGTAAGAGCGTGCGACTTGCAATCCGGAGGTCGCGGGTTCAAACCCCGGCTCGTACCAATGAGTTTTCAGAACTTATGTACGAAATATCATTTGATATTTACCACTCGCTTTTCGGTGAAGGAAAACATCGTGAGGAAACCGGACTAATCCTAACAAGGCCTAGTTTACCCTCTGGGTTGGAAGGTCAGATGGCAGTCGCTTTCGTAAAAACTAGTGCCTACGCCAAATCTTGGGATTAGTTGTCAAGCGGACCCCAGGCTCCCATGAGCCGTGGCAAAATTCCGGGACAACGCGAGGAAGAAGAAGAAGAACTGATACCCAAAGCAAACTTGACTTACATGAGCGTAGAAATTACGAAGTTTTGTAGACTCCCCGGAGGGTGCTAAGGAGCTTGATTGCTCATTTCCGAAAGCAAGTCCGTCCGTAAAAAACCTAACGTAGGCTTCTCCCACATCTGTGAATTGTTACTGCAAAGTTGGTACAAACGTAGCGCGAGCGTAATCGGGGTCTTCATTGTCTAATTCTTTGTTTGACGACCGGTCTGGCCTAGTGGGTAGTGACCCTGCCTATGAAGCTGATAGTCCTGAATTCGAATCCAGGTAAGCGCATTTATTTGTGTGATGAGCACGGTTATTTGTTCCTGTCATGGGTGTTGTCTATGTATTTAAGTATTTATAGAATCAGAATCAGAATGCTTTATTTGTAAAACATAGGTATAAATGTATATATTATATATATATCGTTGTATGAGTACTCACAACACAAGCATTCTTGAGCTTACCGTGGGACTTAGTCAATTTGTGTATGAATGTCCCTATAATATTTTTATTCATTTATTGCATATTTTGGTTACAGCATCAAACAATGCACGGAGGTAACCATGCAAGACCTGATCTCCACACACCACGAGATGGCGCACATTCAATATTACCTTCAGTATGCCGACCAGCCGCAACTGTTCAGAGATGGAGCGAATCCCGGTATGTTTACATATACTCTGGCAACCCATCTTTGTCAGAAGAAAAAAGTGATACATTTAAAAAAACCGGTCAAGTGCGAGGTCCAATTATCTCGTGTAAATGAAGGCGAAAGACTTTTTTGAGCAGAAGTACATATACTAAGTATAATTGTATACACCGCCATTTATCGGCAAATTTTCTAATTTGCACGATATAATGCACGTATGTTGGTTTTTCGAGGATAATTCTTTATCATGTGAACCGATTTCAAAAATTGTTCTTACTCTTTGTTGTCCGACTTCGGGCCTGACATCAGGCCTGATGAACTAGTTTCTCCGAACCTGGACAATAATGTAATATTGAGGCGTAGTCTTATTTGCTAGTGGCTAGTACCAAATAATGATACTAGATGTTAAATTTTATTATTCCAGCGTTCCACGAGGCGGTCGCCAACGCAGCAACGCTTTCCGTGTTCAACCTGCCTCACTTACAGCGCGTCGGACTGTACCAGAACAAGTGAGATGAGAACGAAGGCAACGAAGCTCTTACACTAGATATACTGCACACCAGTGTTGGCCGAACGTTAAGCTACTGTTACACATGCTCTAGAATAGCATGCTAAAAAGCGTATGCTTAATATGAGCATGCTTATGAACTGTTTACATTTGCTAGCCCTAAGCATGCTAATTTTAGCATTATACTTGTACGGGTCGTACATCTGAGCTGATATGATTCTTGATGGTTGATTCCAGTCTTGAAAACACTGATTTCGGTATATGTATTTATTGATAACCAAGGTATATGAGTACTAGCTAGGAGCACGTATAAACGTAAACTAACTCATGAATCGATGTATGGCGTAATCGCAAATACAGCAATTATAAGTCATTATATTTAATTTTAATACTGACGCGAGAAATGTGTGATGCTTGCATTGTACAATACTACTACATTATAATACTAGCATGCTCAATAAGCACACCTGTTCACACATGCTAAATAAAACACGCCCCATTCCACCCGCGCTAGCATGCACGACCGTTGATTTTTAAGCATGCAATAGAAATATAAATATTTTTATTTGCATTATTAGCAATGTTTCGACGCACATACGTAGCAATTGCTTAATAGTGGCATGCTTTCGTGCTAGGAATCAGCATGTGTAACAGTACCATTAATTAGAATTGACCAATAATCATTACAAATTGAACCGTAAACCGTAACGGACGGGTACAATTTACGGTTCAATTTGTAATGGATAATGGTCAATTCTAATTAACGTTCGGCCAACACTGCGGCACACTAGGGTGTTTCACTTTTGTATGAAAAAAAGTTATGATATTTTACCATCCAAAGGAATTGGTTTAGGGGTTGCACAAATTGAAAAGGTAAAAGATTCCTATAGGACTACATTGCGTGAAAATTAACTATGTTGTAAAAAACTACCCTAGCGACATCTACCGTAAGAGTGCTACACTTTTTAAACGGCTACCGGAGTCATATTAGAAATTCACCAGTAACGATTCGCCACCCCATATTAAATTAATTTGTGTATTATATAAGTATGTTGAATGTGAAGGGCGTCACCAGCTGAAGGGCTGGCAGTTCATATGGCCGATGGCCAAGGAGAGAAGCATACATTTAGTTATAAATTTTGCTCGCAAGGGGGTGGGGAGAGGGGAGCTGCCCCCCTTAACGACGCCGATGTTGAATGTTCAGTATTACTCGCCACTGTGATGGTAGCCGCTTAAGAGGGAAGTATAGCAAAAAATATTGAATTGAATTGAATTTGGGTTTCATTTGGTTTGATTGCCTTTAATGTTTTACAGTTAGTATTTTCCTTGCATTGGTGTGGTGAACAATTTTGTGTTTCACTCGGTGGCAAAATTTGTTTAACCCTCGTGCCTTAAAACCCTCCAACGATCAAGACTTCCCTTTTCAAATTCAATTTTGGAATATTTCGATTGCTTACATATCAATATTATTAGCAAGAGCGGTTAAATAACAACTTTGCCCCCTTGTCCACAACAAGTAAATATTATTGTATCATTTTTGAAGTTGATTTTTTCTTTTAATGTTACATCTACAGGTCCCACGATCCCTATGAAGTGAGCATGAACTTCCTAATGACGATGGCTTTAGAAAAAGTGGCGTATCTACCCTTCGCGTTCATGGTGGACCAGGTAAACGTTTAAGACACATAACATTTAGGCTATTACTGGCCACCTTTCAATAACTAACCTAAAGGTATAAATGTCTCTAAGTGATGTCAGAACGCGAAAATTATATACTTAGAGATGTATAGAGTCTAGGGTGATAATTGGAATTATAACGAGTGTCGAAAATTTACGGAAATGTGTGGCATAAACGGCTGTATCTTTTGATTGCGTTGGCTTAGAAGTTTGATTTTTTTCACAGCTCGGACAGACCATAATCGGACAGACAGACGGACATGATGAATCTATAAGGGTTCCGTTTTTTGCCATTTGGCTACGGAACCCTAATAAAGGTCTAAATAATTGTAGTCATTTTGTGTTCTAGACCGTTTGCGATGTAGACTAAAAGTGATATAGGCAAAATATTACACTAGTTATTTTGCGTTCTAGACGGTCCGAGACCAAAGCCTATTTACCACATTACACTACTCTAGTAGTCTATTCCAGCTGTGAACTAAGAAGCACAATGTTTTTTTAGAATTCATAGCTCTTCTATTATTACTAACAAATTGGCATGAGTAATTATACAAGGTGGACCCGAATAACCTAATCTTAATTTGCAGTGGCGCTGGTCGGTATTCGAAGACGGTGTTCAAAATATGAATTCAAGATGGTGGCAAATGAAACTACGATACCAGGTAGGTCACACAATTATTTTCACACATTACAGGAAATACCATACTATAAGATTTAAAATTTAAGTTTTACTTTTAATTAGTTAACGTTTATATCAACTTTCAAAATCTGGGAACGGGCGATTATAAGTAATAAAAGACTGCAGAGATTGATCACTATCACTGAAATCAGTGGGGATTTGTGTCTGGAAAATCGACGACCGACGCTACTCATACAATCCGACTACTGAAGAGGCTTACAGAGCAAAGAAGAAGGCCTAGCATATCGTATTCATAGTACCTACTAGAGAAAGCATTTGACCGCGTTCCAAGACCTTTCATCTGGCAAGCTCTGCGCTCCCAAAATATCCCAGAGTACTATGTCATCATCATCATCATCAGTTTTAGCCTCCAGTCGCCCACTGCTGAACATAGGCCTCTCTTCGCGTACGCCACTTATCCCGGTCCTGGGCCAGTCGCATCCAGAAGTGTCCCGCGATTTTTCGAATGTCATTCACCCAACGAGCCAACGGACGCCAGGCGCTTCTTTCATCCGAAAGCCACCAATCTGTCAACATTTTGGTCCACCTGCCATCACTCTGTCTGGCAACATATCCCGCCCAATTCCATTATAGCTTGGTAATGACGTATCCCACGTCTCGCACCTTGAGTACTATGAAAATATTGTAAAGGATATTATGTATTAAATCTTACTATCCGAGCTATCTTACGACTGTTTTGTACATTAACGTTCACATACGCTCACAGATTTTTATAAATCCACGTATTTAACTTTTGTATTATTTTATTAATTAAAATAAAATCTATCAAATGTAACCACTTTTTCTTTAAGCTGAGATGATGAGTAATAGTGTTGGCCGAACGTTAATTAGAATTGACATTAACCATTACAAATTGAACCCTAAACTGTAACCGTCCGTTACGGTTTACGATTCAATTTGTAATGGTTATTCATCAATTATAATTAACCTTCGGCCAACACTGATGAGTAATCACTAAATAAACACGGGGCATAATAGTAACTTTAGGTCCAAATGCGTCGTTTCTGGTACAGAAGCGTCAGCGGTACATTTAATTCCAAGTAATGGCTACTTTACTCTGAATATCCAAATCAAAACTATTACATCTACTACGATATAATGCTTTTGATTACGGTCTGGTTATTAAGCCTACCCCTATTAGGTACGAGTTTTGAAAGGCTTTTCACTCACGTATCACATCAAAAAATGTGCGAAATACGGAACCCTTGGGACGCAAGTTCGATTCGCAAATGACAAGTTTTTTTTTTATTTCAGGGCGTGGTGCCTCCTATATCTAGATCAGAAGCCGATTTCGACCCTGGATCTAAATACCACATTATCTCTGATCAGGTAATACGAGTTTATACATCTATGAACTATATGAGAAATGCGTAGTGGGGGAACTAAAAGCGATCGTACTTGACGTGATCAATAATGTAAATATTTGTGGACTCCCTTCAAACTATTTGATTTATTCTGTCCATTCCGCCATTGTCACGCACACAGATAGGAGGTTGATTTTCGACATTCAAGCGCTCGACACTTACTCCAAAATCTATAAAAACCTGAAACTGGTAATACATTTTAAAATGAGAGTGGTAAAATTGAAAATCGTTTGGTGTTTACCATTCGTATACAATTTTGTTATCGTAGAGTTCGCTTTAATAATAGCCGTATATTATATCTGAAATATTCTAATTTGTTAATTGATGCTACACGTTGTATAAAAATAATTTCTTTCAACAGGAATACATCAAATACTTCCTAGCCACGATCCTAGAGTTCCAGATCTTCGAGCAACTTTGCACCGCAGCCGGACATTCAGGACATTTACACGAGTGTGACGTATACAGAAGCAGGGAGGCCGGTCGGGTACTGAGGTGAGTCCAAAACACATCACCTAAACTACAATAAACAACAGGATTTCACACAAAATAGCAACGCATCAGCTCACGAAAACAGTGTGGTTCATTAGTCGTAAGCACGGCTTGTAGTGCAAGGAAAAGTCGAAGGCACATGCCGCGGTAGGTTACTAATGCGTTGGTCGGGCCTAGTCAAAAACTCAGAAATGCACTCCACCAATGTACAAACAGTACGTGAAGAATGGCGACGGCAGTGTTGGTCGAACGTTAGTTAGAATTGACCATATTGAAAATTAACCATTCCAAATTGAACAGGAAACTGTAACCGTCCGTTACGGTTTCAATTCGTAATGGTTTTTTTTTTATTACGAAAAGGTAAGCATCTGACCACAATCTCACCTGATGGAAAGTGCCGATGCAGTCTAGGATGGAACATGCTTACCTAAAAGATGTCTATTCACTCTCGATTAATGGTCAATTCTATTTAACGTTCGACTAACACTGGGCGACGGATTGTGAAGCTTGCCTCCGGCCCTGATGACTCCTCTACAGGATGGCCCAGCCCAAAGTAGGCCAGTCCAAGGGACGCATTTATGCGTTAGAGGGAGTAAGTGATATTGCTATCTCATTCCACCGCATAGCTGCGTCCCTTAGACTGGCCTACGCTGGGCCATCGTGTAGAGGAGCCCTGATATGACAACTACGACCACTCTGATAAGAGTGGGACGACAAAGCAGGCAGACAAAACATTACAATTTTTTTTTGTAATGTTAAATAAATAAATAAATAATAAGATTTTGCCCCCTTTTTATATTGGGCATTTTCTATCATTATTATAAATAAAATAAAAACCGGATAAGTGCGAGTCGGACTCGCCCACGGAGGGTTCCGTGCTTTTTAGTATTTGTTGTTATAGCGGCAACAGAAATACATCATCTGTGAAAATTTCAACTGTCTAGCTATCACGTTTCATGAGATACAGCCTGGTGACAGACGGACGGACGGACGGACGGACAGCGGAGTCTTAGTAATAGGGTCCCGTTTTACCCTTTGGGTACGGAACCCTAAAAAATTACACTTCCAATATGTCTGTGTTAGCGTTGATCATTACTATTCTAAATTTAAAATCGATAGCTTAAGTACTTTTCGCGATATTTAGCAATGTGACAGACGGACGGACGGACGGACAGAGTCGCACCATAAGGATTCCTTATGTACTTTTTTGGTACGGAACCCTAAAAACGTCGTGATTACCGGTTACGATAAGTTTAGCAGTAGCCTAAAGAATGTAGTAAATTGACGTTTTTCGCCCTTAATATTCCCCATTAAAACACACTTACTCCTAATATAATAGTAAAATAATATGATATTATAATCATAATGCAATTTAGAAGTAAGTCGATAATATCCAAGGCCCTTAAACCCGTATTTAAACGTCATACAGAGGTGTCAGAATTTACAAACACTCTCCATATTAAAAGACAATTTGTGAAATGTCTTTATAATCGTAATTATACAGCTGTTTTGTTTTTAATGTCAGAATAAAATATGTAACAATATACTTATCTTTGAATTGAGTTAGAGGATAGTGGAACACCGCTTCTCCAAACGTAGTCTCCATTTTCCTCTCTGGATATTAGAGTGAGACCAAGCGAAGTTGGCAGCGATTTTGATAGCCGAGAGTGTGCAAAATCATCATCATTATCAAATTATGACTGTCAAAACCGCTGTCAACTTAGCTTGGTTTAACTCTAACATTATAGAAAAAAAATTACGCAATTTAATGTATATCTATGCCACTTCGTTCGTTTTTTTTTAGATTGTATGTTTATTATTAGAGAAGCGAAAAACAAATTCCATAAAAGTTTTTTAAAGCAGGTAAGTACATCAAATATACATCAAATACATCAAATTATACATCATATACATCAACTTAGGTAAACATACTATTACCATAAATTGTAAATATCGATATCAATCTTTGCAATCGCAAAACATTATTAGTTATTTACTTAGACTTAGAATTTGACGACCGGTCTGGCCTAGAAGGTAGTACCCTGCCTATGAAGCCGATGGTCCTGGGATTTGTGTGATGAGCACTGATATTTGTTCCTGAGTCATGGGTGTTTTTTATGTATTTGTATAATATATATATATATCGTTGTCTGAGTACTTACAAGACAAGCCTTCTTGACTTAACGTGGGACTTAGTCAATTTGTGTAAGAATGTCCCTATAATATGCTTTGGCGTGCGAGTGAGCGTTTTTGCGAACTAGGTTCGGCGGCCAAAATGTTAAAGATTAGATGAGCAGTAAAAAACATCATAATTTAACGAACTCGTAATAGAAATGTGCGTACCTAATAGATAATAAATTGGTCACGGTTAGTTCGCACATTATGAGTCCGCAGCAAACTCGGTTCTCCAAACAAACGTAGTTACGCTCTCATTTTAACGACTAGCTGGATTGCTCTGAAACTTTGTGAGTACTTACCACAAACTTAAATGGATAAGATATATCTAGTCGTATAATTAGTTTATGTAGCTTCAGATACAATAACATTATACATGGAGTGGTGTTACTATAACTAGCTTAAATCTAAAATAGAAGCATGACTTATGAAGGATTCACAGGACAATATTACACTCAGTTTGTATCTCTATCACAATCAGTCAGTTTTTTGTTCGTAATTTTAATATTTATATCGTATCTCTGCAGTCATAGACGTCAACTTGAAAAGACTAACAGTCTCCCTACATTCAACGGAGAACCGATAACGTGTCTTATATTGTTCCGTGGCTGCGTGTCTATAGTATAACTGGTATGTGAGGTGGTGTAGTGAGGTCGGCTTTTTTTGCTCGGTTTCGAAAAAGTTTTTTTACGTTTGTAGGCCGGTTCGTTTTTTGCGATACTAAATAATGAGACGAGAGCAATTAAAGGCGTAGGCGCTTCCGTTATTTTCCGTTTCGGATTTCGAATAAATTATAATAGGGTTGTCACCAAGGAGGTATTTATTGTAAGAGAGATAAATCATCTTGTCCTTCATTCTCGTCAACTTTTAACGTTTTCATTTAAATTACCGTATGGTATACAACGCCACTTACCTACGTATACATTTATTTGTAAAAAACTGTTAGTTTTCTACATTAAAAAAAACACACAGAAAAAACTGTCATGTTGTTTTGACGAACGACCAATAAAAGTACACGAGTTACTGTATTTGACACAATTCCATTCTATCTCATTATAGACGTTTTTATGATTATTTACTTTGGTTAAATTTTTGGTTCCAGTCATGAATTAAATTTAATTTAATATTTCACTAGAAAACATCTATACACATCTATTCACGTGATTATAATTTGCAGTAACCTAAATAACTTCCGTGTCAACTTGTATTTGTCTAAGTACACAATTATTCTATTGAACATTAAGGTAAAAAGAGCGTCTACTACAATTTATGGAACTAGGAGTTAATATCAAAAGATAAATCATTTTAAGCCGCACCGATTACAAAAAAAAACTTTCTACCCATCCCTCACTCACTCACTCACTTCACTCACTCACTTCACTCACTCACTTCACTTCACTTGGTACCTACCGAAACCAATATCCAATCAGTCGTCTTGTCTTTTTAAACTTTAATAGTATTTTATAGAATCGTTTTTATATAATTTTGCTGTCGAATACCCCCTATGTGAGGTACGAGATTGAAAAGATTGATTATATCACTATTGTATACAATACTTTTTCTACGAGTCATCTAAAATATTACTTATTTTACTATAAAACCTAAATAATTAATGAAAATTGGTAAGTATCTGGTAACAAAAATGTAGTAGAAAAACATTAACGCGCGACTATTTAGTCCCGCCTCGCGACAGTTTAGTCTTTTCTATGGAAGTGCGGTGACACGTGATTGGTCAATTTTTTTATAGTTGACTAGAGCGTATTGAAATGAATATTATAGTTGAGTTGAGAGCCCATACATGAAAAGTACGCAATTATAGTTTGGTATACGAAATCTTAATTGAACTATTACAGTCGACGAGTAGAAAAAAAGAAGTCGATCATCAAATTCGTTCCTATCCAATTTTTGCCTCTACAAATAATTAGACTTTATGATTATTATGTACCTAACCTAGTATAGCCCCACGGATCCCACAGTCAAACTGTGCAAACAGTTGTGGGACTTTGTATTTAATATTAAGTCAGTATCCACTGTATTTTATTGAAAAAAAAAAAAAAAAAATGGCGACAACCCTATATTCAGTAGGCAGCAGCGAAAGTTCACTTTCCGCGTTTAATGCGAGGCACAACTAGATCCGTGCGAATAAAAAAAAAAACATTTCTTGTCTGTGATGCTAATGCCTTTTCAAAAACAGCGTAAATTGCTTTTATGCGGTTATAAATTTCATTATTTATGTGCGAAGTCGTGAGAGTACTGTGGTTCGGGTTTTTTGCAAAAAACCTGACAAAATCGAAAGTACAATTTCCCACCCAGTCAAAAATGTTTTGGACCAAAACATATCAGCCCTTTATCGCCCACTGAGCATAGGCCTCTCTTCCAGTACGCCACCCGTCTCGGTACTAACGTAACTACGGAGCTAACCTCATCCAGAAGTGACCCGCAATCTACCGTATATGTTCTCCACCCAACGAGCCAACGGACGTCACGGCTTCTTTCATCCGTTATTTTGGTACAAGCTTTTATCGCTGACTGTACTTTTCTTTCCACAGGCAATACTTATCGAGGCAATTCTAACATAAGAATAAGAATAATTTATTATCATAAAATAATACATAGTAAAAGTTGTGCACAAATGCTGTCCTGTGTGTCCCAAACTAGGCTGAGCCTGTATCTTGGTACCAACCGAGCCGGTTCTACATAAACATTTTACCCAATTATATACTAGGATGTATAACAAATTATCAGAAGTTAAATTAAATTACATTTAAAGTAAATTACAAGTACATTTAACATTATTAGGTTGGTTAAAGTAAATTACATTTCACTTTATAAGGTTGAGAGCTAGGGTAAATACAGGGATGAACAAAAAAAGAAAAAGAAAAAAAATGAAAAGGAGTACTTATTCTATGCTAACGATAAAAATTAGAATCTTACAGCTTAGACATATGTGTGTAGTGTATGTATGTGTGTATGTGTGAGTATGTGTATGTGTGTGTGTGTATGTGAGTTATACCCACTAACATAGCTTTAAATTCGCATAATATCTTCCCACAAATAGTTTGCGTTGTTTTATCACAGAGTTCCCATGGCCACCTCCTGGCTCCATCATCAGATCCACTCCATGTCATTATAATATTGCATTGTCATCCGATTTAAATATGTACGCAATATTTCAGCTCAATCGGAAATCGGGAAGTGGGTCAAAAGGTTCCAAGATTTGACCCACACTAACAAAGCAAGTTAAATATTTTGTCCCCAGTGAGCTGATGCAGCCTGGAGCCTCGAAGCCGACTTCAGACATCATCAGAACCATGACAAGAGGGAAGACCAACAGGATATCACCTGAGTCCTTAGTGAAGTAAGAAATGAGTCATTCTAATTTTTCATGATTTATTGCCAGAAAAAAGTATGATGATATTGAATTTGTGTATAGAAATTGTATTCCCAAATTGTACCTGAAACAAATTTGCTGACCAAAATTCATATATCAAAAAGAATTTGAATTAGAGGTAAATTATAAAAGTAAAAACACATGATTAAAAATTTTTAGTACGCCATTTGACTTTGATCCCTATTCTTTCACTGATATGTGTTAAATTTGTTAAATGTAAAACAGTAGCGCCATCTACTAGAACATAGGCCAAAGGTATGACGGCATCTTTTCGAGCGATGGCGCTATACCTTTGGCCTATGGTCCGCTTGGGAACTAATCCCAGGAATTGGTGTAGGCGCTAGTTTTTACGAAAGACACAGCTTTCAACCCAGTGGGTAAAGTAGGCCTTATTGGGAGTCCGGTTTCCTCGCGATGTTTTCCTTCACGGAAAAGTGACATATCAAATGACTCCGTAAATAAGTTCCGAACTCATTGGTAGCAGCCGAAGTTTAAACCCGCAACCTCCGGTTTGAAAGTCGCAGGCTCTTACCACTAGGCCACCAGCGCTTCAATTAACATACCTAATTAATAATAATATGTCAATTCAATATACGATTTAGATAGCATTAATGAATTATTGACAGTTTATATAAATATTATTTGACGACCGGTCTGGCCTAGTGGGTAGTAATAATAATATAATAATAAATTATTTAGTCACGACCAACTTGGATCATTTTTATCTTAACGCTAATGTTAATATATACATACGAGTATGTATCTAATTATAGCAAACTATATACTATACTTGAGCTTCTTATAAATAAATAAACAAGCGGATTCACTTGAGGCCAATGAAGCCGATGGTCCCGGGTTCAAATCCTGGCAAGGGCATTTATTTGTTATGAGCACGGATATTTATACCTGAGACATGGGTGTTTTCTATTTATATTATATATACATATATCGTTGTCTAAGTACCCACAACACAAGCCTTATTGAGCTTACTGTGGGACTTAGTCAATTTGTGTAATAATGTCCTATAATATTTATTTATTACCATAAAAAACAGTGCGCCGCCGGCGTTTTTCTCAGTCTATACACATCTTATAATCAATGATTATCTGCCTATAACAATGGTTCTTTGCACAGGTACTTCCGCCCCCTAGAGCTGTGGCTTCGGGTTCAAAACCGAGACGAGCCTCTCATCGGCTGGAGCTCCAACTATCACGACGTTGCTCTCTTCGCACCTTTGCGAGACGCCACAGAACGCACCGGGGCGTCATTGAATGTATTAATGTTGCCGGTTATATTATGTTTCTTTAAATAAAATCTATTTTAATTAAATATACTGTATTTTTATTTGGATCCTCTAAATACTTTGTATTTCTCATTTGCCTCTTGGTTGGGGAGACGAGACGGGATTTTTGAAGTTACTCAAGCGCGTCAAATTAAGATATGAGTGATATTTTGCTACCTCGTGGAGTCTGCCTTAACCACTTAACCGTCTATGTTGATCCGTTGGTTGGTGGGGGGGGGGGGGGGTTCCACAAATCGTTAAGTAGATTGTGGATTTGGTAATTTTAGTCCAATTTGTGTTTGTGCTATTACTCATTGTGACAATTATTTCCACGCATTTCGTTAATCTGACAGTTCAATGTGAAAATCGGGCGTCGAACTTGTGATCGTTAGATTATGGAAATGCGTACAAACAATTGTCAGATTAAGTTATAGAAATCAATCAAATCATTTATTTGTTAGAATACAGTCAAGTGGATGTTATCAAATACATTTCAAAGAACAGTGTATTCAGCCAGCTAACGGGCATACAAATCTTATATTCATAAATAAAATTAAATATATTATATTATATTAAATGTATTATATTAAATTTAATAACTATGCGGAATATGGTCAAAATATTCATTTAAAGAGTAAAAAGCATTTTGTACTAAAAAGTCCAATAGATGTTTCCTAAATAAGGGCATTAACTTGAACCAAAACGACCAATTTATTAACCCTCTACTAACCCCTAGAAATTTTTAGAAATCTGTAGACGCTTTACTGTTCGCTGGAAAAGAAAACTTTATATACTTTACCTTTTTTTTCTTTCTATCATCCAATCTTTCGAGTCCAATAGTCTCTACGACGCTCGAGTAACTACACTTTCAGCATCGCCGGCTCCCCAGCTATCTCTGGGACACCATAGAACGCGAGCCGTCATATACTGTAATAAGTAATGGTCGTTGTGAAGAAACTTACGATGGTTGTTTAAATAAAATCCTTTTGGCTGTGGTTTTTCGTTTCCTGCCCGCGTAGCCAACGTGCATATTTCACGCTCCGTGGCGAACTAAACGCAACTGTCACAGTCGCACTAATATGGAAGAATGATAGAGAGAGATGACTACGATACGCTACGGAGCGTTAACGATTGTAACGTTGGCTACGCGACCTGGTCAGACCACGGTGCCTAGCTAACGTGCCAATCGTATATAATCTAGGCACCCATGGGGCTAGCCAAGTGACAAACGTCGATAGAAAACACCAATATGTCATTACGTGCTTTCTTTGCTAGTAGAATGTATTTATTTATTTATTAGATGTATCGTCTATTATATATACCTACATGACACACTTTATTCGGTTCTTGTCTGTTTGTCTGATTTTATTTCATGTCTTTTAATTATTTATATAAAAATTCACTTTTTTCGCACTCACTTAGAGACTTTTACATCTCTAACGAATTTCAGTATTTGTCGTTTGTATTTTTTTATCATAGTTTTTTCGTGTAATTCGACATTTAGAGACTGTACCTATAATCTCTAATAAAGTATCTAATATTTCATTGTTTCCATATTGTATTTTGTAATTTTTATTGATTGTAAAAAAATTATAGGTACATGTATAAGTGTCCCTGTGGCCTATTTGCTGAATAAATGTTTTTTTATTGGATTAAAATAATTAGACTTTCCCGATTAGCTTATCCCTTAAGATATAGTGTATTCAATATTTCTCACTAATTAATTATGGAAGTCGCTTCTCTGGGATTTATCCTTTTATCATCATACAGGGTGTTTATTTAGTGCAATGCAATAATTTACGGGGTTAATATATAGATCATACTTAGTAACTTTTCTGCTGTTTCATACATTTTGGCTGTCTGGCCTTGACATTCCCTATGGTCATTATAGAGTAATTTTTTTTTCGCGATTTCGGGATAGATAGATATTCGCGCGGGGGGGGTATATATTCAGCCCGTAAATTATTGCAGGTGACTAAATAAACCTGTATCAATGTATTTCATCCGCTACGAAATTGGCTCCCATTCACAGATTAAAATTTTCTAACGTACACGTAACTGATAGGCAGACCGTAGGTAGGTGACCGGTATCCCCTCTCATTAAAAAATGCTCAAAAACCCTCCCAGCAATAATAATATACTAAGTCCGCGGCAGACGGCACTCACAATCCACAAAACCGCGGTCCCAGTACGCGCGTCAAAAAAAACAAACGTTCGAAAAAAGAACATTAATTTTTAAAGATGCGTTCAGTCGTGATTTTCTTTTTAATTTTCTCGTGCGCGATTGCAGACGAGAAAGGTTTCCTGCCAGCATTAGAAGCAAAATTAGAAGAAAAATTTACTGAATATGCCGGCTATGTTTCAAATTGGTTGCAAAGTTTCAACGACGAACATTTAGGGAAGACGGTAATGGGAAGATTTTTGCATTACGATGAAATGAAAACGAAGCTGATGGAAGCTGAAAATCGTGAGTATTTTTAAAATATTTTGATTGTTAAAAACGTATGGTTTTTTTTAAATTAGGTAATTCAAAACATAAAACTAGACTTGAATGACTGAAATTATAGTCGTAAAGTAAACTTAAAAGCATAAATAAAGCAATTTTAACCCTTCGAAAAAGGTTTAAAAGTAGATGGATCATTAAACAAGAATATGTCTAAAATATTATGCTTTAATTGTACTCTAATTCTGCTTCACGCTTAGAAGCCATAAACACAGTAGGTGACGGATTTCATACGTATAAAGCTAAAACGAAATAAGTTTTTGCCAAAAATTTCATTTTTGGTACAAGCTTTTATCGCTGACTGTACTTTTTTTTCTACAGGCAACTAATACTCATCGAGACATTTCTAAAAACCCCAAACACAATTAGGTTGCGTTGTTTTATCACAGAATTCCTATGGATACTTCCTGTCTCCATTATCAGATTAGCTTGATTGTACTTACCATAATATTGCATTTTCACCCGACTTACATATGTATGCAAATTTTCAGCTTCATCGGAAACCGGGAAGTGGGTCAAATTTAACTTGCAAGATTTGTTCCATACTAACAGGGCAAGTTAAATAAAAGCTTGTAATAATAGTAAGTCACACGGGGAATGCGTTATGTTCGTCTGTATGGAGTTTGTTAGTCTCGAATACTTTACTAGTCTCTGGTTAAGGTTAGATTTATAGATAGTGTCATTCACGATGACGCGTGGCTTGCGTCATGTTATAAATTAGTAATATAATAATAATAGTAAAGTTCTTTATATATACCGAGTGTTTCCTGTAACACGAGCAAATAATTAAACCTAAGGTATATTGTACCCCTAAAACGATATAACTGTTGACTAACAACTTTAAAATATTACTTAATAATAATATTTAAAAAATATAACTTTTTCATAGAAATTTTATTTTATTTTCAATGTGCGCTGACATCAGTGTGCTTGCCGTTGCTTGTCACGCTTTAAACATAACGAAATTCGCACGTGGACATTCTATATAGGCATGGACTTTTTTATTATTGTATTAGTGTACTATCATATAAGTAGGCAAATTTTTAATATTCTTGCTTATATAAAAAATGTAATTACAACGATAATTTGAACATTGAATATTGTAAAACCTAAATGATATACATATATATGTGTGTGTGTTGTATCAGAAGGATAAAGATTGTAAGAAATCATTAAATATTTCCTATTTACTGCCATTTAATTACACTGTTAACCGGATTACATCGGCAACTTAACTGACAGCGGAAGGTTTGCAATATAAATATATTATATACATATATGTATATAAAGTAATGGATCAGTTTAAATGCTGTAAACCTGTCTGTTGTGTTGCACGATGAATCTATTTACCACTCAGTATCAACTCCTATGTTTCCACAATATAACTTGAAAAATGTTTCGGCACTGTTTGTCTTCTCCGTAGTCCATTTATTGTATCTTTTCATGTAATTACTGTTTGTTGCCATAATAAAAAAAATAAAAAAAAAGTAATGTTTGCATGCTGTTTGTGGACAGCTGAATAAGGAGGATAACAACAAATGTGAACATCTATAACGGTACCCTTTTCAAGCAAATAAATAATTTATGAATACATTGCGTCTTAGAATTAACTTCAATGTGTAATAAAAATAAAAACAAGTTTATTTTTCAAAGTTGTTGTACAAATGTTTGTCAGTTTGAGGAGTGCAGCCTACAGTTTAATTTATTACTCCTGTTACAGGGAACACCCGGTATAACTTAGGATCCACATATTGTTACTTACATCTTTTCGATTTAGGTACTTATAACTAAGGTTAGTAGGTTTATAATAAAAATGTAAATTAAATCTAATTAAAGTTTAGATTTGACAACTCTGCGCGGCATCGTGGATGACACGAACTATATTTTACTAAGGGGTCATCCATTAATTAGTTCTCACATTTAGAGGGGGGAGGGGGTTAAGAAAATGTGACATGTTGTGACAAGGGGAGGGGGAAGTCACAAGCTTTGTGACATCAAGTTAACTTCACCTGTAACCGAACATTTTTCCGATTTTTAATTTCGTGGACAGTTAAACAGTAAGTTGTTGTAATTCCTGATCGTTTTGGGACAAAAAAAATATATAAGCAATATTAAAATTATTTTTTATTACAATTTAATACTCAATTGGAATTGCTGATTTCGTTGAAAACAAAATTGCCAAATGTGACCAGGAGTGACATGAAGGGGGAGGGGTCAAAACATAATGAAAATCGTGTGACGTAATTAATGGATGATCCGTAAGAGTGACCAATAAATAAAATACAGAATAAAATATAGAGCTCAACGAGGGGAGGGTTGTTAGGGTCGGCAACGCGCAGGTCTCCTCTGGAGTTGCAGACGTACATAGGCTACGGAGACTGCTTACCATCAGGCGAGCCGTATGCTTGTTTGCCACCGACGTAGTATTCAAAAAAATAGAAACGAACCTTGAGAGCTAAGGTAACATTAACGATATTATCACCTAACCCCTTTATGGATGTTGTATTCATCATCGTCTCCTAGCCGTTTTCGGCCACAGCAACTGCTTTCTACCGCTGAGAGTGTCGCTGGTGCGCTCTCAGGTGACTGACGTAGCCAATCTTAGCAGCGAATGTGCGGCCACACTCGCTGCAGGTCAGCACCCCTCCGACGTAATTATATGTTATGGCCATAGGTGGTCTGGCCTTTGGATGTTGTATTAAGGTGTTGGCAAAAAAAAACTAGGTATCCTAAATTCGCCTATTACGTCCAATGATGGTCCCTACGCCAGTTCATTTTTATAAGCTTTTATTTAACTTGCAATGTAACTATGTAACCTATGTATGTTTGTGCGGTGTATCTTACAAGTTACATTTGACCCACTTCCCGGCTGAGAAGCTGAAAATTTGACCCACTTCCCGGCTGAGAAGCTGAAAATTTGCATACATATGTAAGTCGGGTGACAATGTAATATTATGGTACCATCGAGCTGATCCGATGGTGACAGGAGGTAGCTATAGGAACTCTGTGATAAAACAACGCAATCTAATTGTGTTTGGGGTTTTTAGAATTGTCTCGATGAGTAGTTGCCTGAGGAAAGAAAAGTACAGTCAGCGAAACAAGCTTAGTATCAAAAATGATTTGCCAATAACTCATTCTATACAGCAGCTGCCACTGGAAGAATAGCACATTAATTTATTGAGAAATGTAAGAATTAATAAAAACATGGCAAAAACATTTTTTCAATACATATGGTGCTACTTTTCCGCACTAGTGCGTAAATTAGCACATTATGTAACTATGTCGAAACTTTAAAATACTGAAAAACGTTGTACGATACACGTGCGAATAGGTAATTCGGTCGTGTTTTAATTTATCGCCACTCGTTGCGAATTTGCTATTTTTCGCACTTGTTTCGTAAATAACTATTATTCAATCCATCATCCCGTCCTGGCCGATTTTAGCGTCGGCGAAGTTAGTTTGTGCTGGCTAGTAAGAGCGACGACCGTGAGCTCTCAGATGACTGACGTAGCCTATTTTCGCAGTAAATGTACGACCACACTCGCAGGTCAGCACCCCTCCGACAAAATTGTAGCTTATGACCGCAGGTGATCGGGCCTTTAACTCATCACGCTTCGCGTCGATTCAACTCGCCTCCGCTCTTCAAAGGCTTGCACTTTTGTACTCACTGTATGCCGCTGTATGCCTCCACTTCGGCCGATCTCGTGCCGAAGTCTCCCATCGATGGTTCAATGTCACTTTATTCAGCATATCAAAAGCGACTTGGAGAAACTGTTTTAGGAATTATCATTGGATCAGTCAGGTATAGCATTAATCATTTGACGACCTGTCTGGCCCAGTGGGTAGACCCTGCTTATGAAGCACCCTGCTTATGGATTTGTTTCATCAACTCTACGTTATGGTTTAGTTTTCTGGGGAAACTCTACATATCGACAATCTTTATTTAGGGCACAAAAACGATGCGTAAGGGCTATCTGCGGACTAAACCCTCAGCAAAGTATTATGCCTCTTTTCGAATCGCTAAAGTTACTGACATTCCCATGTCTCTATATTTTCGAATGCTGCGTTTTTGTTAAAAGTAATTTAAACTTTTTTCGTTTAAAGAGCAAAAGCGAACTTGCAGCCTTCGCCCAAGAAAGCCAGCGCTATTAGTGAGTAGGACTACGACAGCCTTGATGCAAAAAAGCGTACTAGTGATGGCACCAAGGATATTTAATAAGTTACCAGATTCATTTATATTTTTAGGTAAACTAAAATTATTCGTTATAACTCAAATAGATCAAAATGAATGACGCACAATTCACTTAATAATAAAAGAGTACAGGTCAACGACCTCGTTGTAAAAAAAAAGATAAACTGTATAAAAAAATTAAATTGTTGAAGACAATTTTTATCTTTGTTATTAATTCCTGAGTGATTGTGGAAAATTCTCCGTTACATTTATGCTTCAAATTTATCCCCTAATTCATAAGCTATCGAATGATTATTTTTTTTTTAAATATGCGATAGGTAAATGTACAGATAATAGTACATTAACCAAGTGCAGTAGTGTTTGGCACCCTAAAACTTTGAAAGGGTGCATTTTTAAAATGGTTGAGAAAAAACATAGGTATGGGGGTGATATTTCGATAAAATTCATCTTACCATACGTGGTTAGCGGCTCCACTATAAGTGGACAAACACATTATATAATCTTTTTACTTATTATTTTGCTTGGGCGACTTTGGGCGCCAACGAAGTTAGGTTTGGCTAAGATGAATATTTTTGCCAACCCATACTTTTAATAAATCGCAACATTGAATAAGCTCCTTCGGTGCGTGAAAGAGACAGCGCTATGCGGCATATGTATAGCGATGTCCCGCTCACACGGAAC
The DNA here is from genome assembly GCF_033807575.1 of Cydia pomonella. NCBI lineage: Eukaryota > Metazoa > Arthropoda > Insecta > Lepidoptera > Tortricidae > Cydia > Cydia pomonella. The sequence continues at coordinate 2,036,398 of NC_084728.1, forward strand.
GACATGTGGATCCACATCCAATGTGAAGACTGCCTTAGTAGAACGCATTATATGAAGTTAGAACGCATTATATTAAGTGTTTTTGTTATGAGTGTTATGACCATACTATATATAATTATATTTACAAATAAAATAATTTTCTTAGTGTTTGCTTTTATTACAACAATATTTCATGATTGAATGTTTCTTAAAGCTACTATACCAAGTAAAAACCATCTGACATACTTCGCAGGTATACAGTTTCCCTCCTGTGTGGGTTTGTTTATGTAATTTCAAATTATTCGATGTCTTGAAGTCTTTTTTACATATTTTACAAGCATAGGGTTTTCCCCGGTATGAACACGCTCGTGTTTCTGTAAATACCTAGATTTCTTAAACTTTTTCTTACATATAGCGCATGTGTAAGGTCTATTTTTATCGTCTAAGTGGACACCTTTATGTCTTTTTAAATTTGTTAGACATGCGAAGGCTTTCTGACATATGTCGCAAGTGTAAGGTTTTTCTCCCGTGTGTATTAGTTCATGTTTTTTCAAATGCACTCGTAGGGTAAACCCTTTTTTACATATAAGACACGTGTGAGGTTTCTTATTCAGATGTACAAGTGTATGTGCTTTTAAATGTGCCAATTGCGTAAATGTATTTTCACACAATGTGCACGAGTAAGGTTTAATCCCCAAATGTATACGTTTATGTATCTTCAAAACGGCTGAGGTTCTAAACGTTTTCTGACAAAATTCACAATTGTAAGCCTTCACGTTCGAATGGACTACACTATGATCTTTCAAAGCACTTGCTCGTATAAACTTCTTCTGACATATTTCGCAGGAGTAGCATTTTTCACCAGTGTGCGTGTATTCATGTAACTTTAAATTAGTTGAACGTGAAAATGATTTCTCACAAATGAGGCACGAGTAGGGTTTTTCCCCTGTGTGTACAAATTCATGATGTTTTAAGTTACATTTTTTATGAAAAACTTTTTTGCATATCACACACGAGTATTTCCCCTTGTTGCTAGGTGTGGTCTTAGTGCTTCCATGGCGCTCGTTCGCGGTGTTTTCGCTGCTGTTTGACCCATGCAATGAAACTGAAACAAAACAATGTTTTAGTTACATATAAAACGAGACAACTATGATATTTTTTACTTAGATATTTTACGGTGTTTGAAACGTTAAATTCGAATAAATGAAAATAAATCAATCGCCACTATCGATGACTTTCACTGAATAAACACCCCAGATCAAAAGTATGGAATCAAGCTTTTCCAAGCAAGTGTGTTTTCAATATTTTTGGTTTGCCTAATGCAAGTTTCTGGTTACCAATATACAATAATAATAATAAAAACATGAGATATTAATAAAACAACATTGTTTCCATACTTTTGTGCTGGTTTGTCAACTGTCAAAACTAAACAAACTTCCGAACCAAACAAATAAACTGGACACAATGGCGGCCCAGATGATGATACCCTCTATACGCCTGTTCAGCTTCCTTGTAAAGCCCGACCAGAAATATATGATCATTGTCAAGGCGCTGTTGTCATGTATAGAGTGACAGTTCAGTTTAGTATGAAAATTTTAGCTCCAATGCAATTCCGCAATATGGCGCGTGATCATATATTACTGGCCAGGCTTTACCTACAGTCAAGCTATTAATATGTATACACGACTTTAAGTCACATACATTAAAGCCCGTCACAAACGGAGAGATAATATGCCAAAACATATCTTATAGCAAATGCCTTACGGTTTATTTTACGTATAGTTTGATAGAGTCCCAACGGGAAGCTATGATATATATCTTGGTATCTAACGATATCTTATAGCAAGGTATTTTAAGATACCTAGCGATATATAGCTCGATATAATATTGCATTGTCACCCGACTTACAGTCAAGTGCAAAAAAAAATATCGAAAGAATCGTCTCATAAATATGGTACTACGCTCTTATTACTATGGGACATATTTTTGAGTAAGATGTGTACACCCATATTTTTACACTTGACTGTACATATGTAAGCAAAATTTCAGCTCAATCGTATACCTAGAAGTGAGTCAAATTTAGCTTCCAAGATACACACACAAACATAAATACATACGTACTAACAGGGCAAGTTAAATACAAGCTTATAATAAAAAGGCAAGCGAGGAATGTATGGAGGTTGTTCTTGAATATAGATATTTACTAAAGATAAGATACGATAAAGATAAAATAAGATAAATATAAAGATAGTTTATTATTTCTTCTTTTCCGCCGAAAATTAATATTTCTTCTTTTCACACTCGACACGGCACAAGATCTACTCGACGTTGCCTTTTAGAAGTACATCCTCATAGGACAATTGCCTTTACCGGTTGTTTCCGTTATCTTGCGACCAAATGCTGGAATGATATACCCCCGCCTTTGAGAGAGCTGAAGTCCAAAAAATCATTTAAACATAGTTTTAAAAAGATCCTCCTCGATAAACAAACCGCTGGTATTCCATACGGCTTTTTGGTCGCAGATTTCAGAATCTAACATGGTGGAGATGGCAGGCAGACACACTGTACACACTGTTCACACCCTTGCTGACTTATTTATTATCACATACGACTTATATATTATAAACATGTAACACACACATACCCTCATTTTATACATCTGCTGTGACCTGGGTTCCGGCAGAAAACCAGTGCTTTACTCGAAAGAGTGAAGAGTATCACTGAGCCGTGACCCTTTTGTCCTGCTGCAACGCACACAGTATGTAGGTAGGTACTTTTATTTTATTTTATTGTTTATTAATTATGCCTATTTTGTTGTCTCAATTTTCTTTTGTGCTATTTTTATTTTGTTCCTGTAATAATTTGTGTTCTTTATGATGATTTAAACTATATATTGTGTGTTTTTGCAGCTGCCAAATAAATGATTTATCTATCTATCATTTATCTATTATTCAAGTAGGCATATTACAATGCGCTTATGAACGTCAAATAAAGCTAAACCGGCTCTAACCCTACACCTCTGACCCGAGAAGATTTGAATCCCCCCTCAATTGGAGGGGGCTATCCCAATACGGACCGGCAAGAAACTCGGCGGGACAATTTTTTTCAAAACATTACATCTTATAATTAACATGCATTAAATAAGAAAATAGAATACAATTTAAATTAAGTACTATAGAAATCATGCAATTACATACAGTAGCTACTTTTCTTTATAGAAAACTAGCCTCTGGTAACAGTCATGTTTATATTTACTAGCCTCTGGTAACAGTCATGTTTATATTTTTTACGCGTTTCGTTGGTCTTTGTTTACAAACATCTCTCACCTGCTGCTGTTTCATCATCATCTTGTCTTAGGCTGCGGTCCTCAGTACCCTTGTTGCCGGTGAATGTGACATCAATACGTTCAAGCCGCACATAGCAGTCCTTCATCTTGATCGGTACACTACATTATATAAAATTGAATTATTTATTTATTCCTTTATTAAATAAAACGATATTAAAACCACAAACATCCTCTAAATCCACCGCGTAGGCTTTTCGTCAAAAGCATAGGTACTAAACAGAATCCGCAACAAACTTCGTCCAACGCAACAAACTTAATTAGAAATATATTTAAACATTTAATTAGGTATATATATTATTGTTGCACATAATATATAGTAATCTAAATTGTATTTTTTTTTCTTATTTAATGCATGTTAATTATAAGATGTAATGTTTTGAAAAGATGTGTCCCGCCGAGTTTCTTGCCGGTCCATATAGGGATACCCTCCTCCAATTAAGGGGGGATTTAAATCTTCTCGGGTCAGAGGTGTAGGGTTAGAGCCGGTGTAGCTTTATTTGACGTTCATAAGCTCATTGTAATATGCCTACTTGAATAATAAACTATCTTTATCGTTAAGGAATCCTGTCACTAAACTATAAATATGTATCATATATGTATCACCTAATCCAGTGGCGGACTTGCTATAAGGCCCAGTAGGCTCGGGCCTAATATCTCAACTTTTTCTTATTAATCGTTGCCATGGTAATACGGTCTCCTGGGTCATTCTCTAAATCCTAATTTTCTGGCTCTAATCAACGATATTATTACTTTGTACAATAGTTAATCTAACAAATTGTGATATTATTGTCGCTTGGGTGAGGGTACAAAATATAATACCAGCAAGAAATTGATTAATACTGCAAAATATGCCAAATAATTTAAGTTATAGCTCATATCATCCACGATGACGCGCAGATTGGAGTTGCAGGTGTCCATAGGCTACGGTGACTGCTTACCGTCAGGCGGGCCGTATGCTTGCTTGCCACCGTCGTGGTATTATTAAAAAAAAAGATTAGTTAAATCTAACCTTTAATAACTTGACATTACGAGTTAAGGCACACGTCGTCGTGAATGACACGTTCTATAACTATAATTTGAATACAACCTTAACTTTATCTGGTCTGTGCGGGAGACAAGCACTCTTGACGGTTCCTGCCTCACTATCGCCAGACTTGGTGCTGAAACCACACTCAGAATAAAATGACACATTAATTACAAAAAAATAAAATATCAGAGTATAAAATCTAAATTTTTCTGTACCCATTACCACTCCAATGCACTCGAATGGTGGGTTTTTGAAAATGACAAACATCTATCAATGTTTTAAACGCGTTGCCAGATTGAAGTGGGAACTGGAACTACCGCCTGGCCATAAAGAACATTGGCCAATTTGGAAGTCCTTAAACAGGCTCAGGTCCCAAGTTGGTCGCTGTAAGCAAAATATAGCCAAATGGGGACTGCTCGATAGCATAGCCCCTCGACTCAATGTAACTGCGACACAGCAACGCAAACCATGGCACATCTACTGGCGTGCCCCGTATGCCCGCATCACTGCTCGGAGCTGGATCTGAGGGACGCGACAGCCAGGGCTGTCAATACCGCTGCCTATTGGGATTCCATCGTATAAAAAAAAGGAACCTCGACACGAAAAGAAGAAGAAGTAAGAATGAGCTAGTCATATAGCACGAAAGACCGATTCGTTGAGTAAACAACTACTCGAGTGGCGACCATGGGGGGAGGAACGTCCTCAAAGTAGCACCCAGATGCGTTGGGACGACGACATCAAAAGGACTGCGGGGAAGAAGTGTCTCCAGGTCGCACAGAACCGTGACGAGTGGCATAAAATGAAGGAGGCCTACACCTGAAGGGTAGAGAAGGGCTAAAGAGAGAGAGAGAGAGATCTAAAGTCTTTACTTTGGACACGTAGCCAGACAGGAGCTGAACAAATTCAAAAAGCGCATTATGGTTGGCATGGTAGATGGAGGACGGGATAGTGGACTTACACCGACCCACTGGGTGGACATTATGAAGAAGGCCTGCCAAGGATCTACACAGGCGCCTATTATTCTTCTTCTTCCTAGTAGTTTCCTCATGACTGAGGGTCGTGACACAGAATAACAATCTCATGTGGTCACAACCCTCAGTCATGACAAAACAAGGAGGAAGAAGAATCTAAAGTCTATAATAATAAATAAATAAAATCATTTATTGCAGACAACATTGATCCATATACATATAACATGTATAAAAAGAATTAAAATTAAATTAAATTGAAAATTATAGAAAAATGTGACAAAATTAAAAAGATTCAAAACTAGACATAAAAATTTACTTGATTAATTTAAAAACTCATTTCATTAATAAATTAAAAACTCAAAAATGAAAATTAAAAATTGATAGAAAAATGTATAAATATAAGTTTATACAGAGTCAAAAATAAATTAAAATGTCAAGCATAAAAGGATTATTTAATTTAAGGAGGTATCGTATTAGTGTTAACCTGTAAAGATAATGGCTTTATTTAATACAAAAAAAACAGCTTCCTTAGTATGTTATTATACTGAACGCGCAAGGCGTTTATTGCCCTCTGAGTATAGTTAACCCACAGGCTGCACAATAATAAACTTGTGGTTACATGTGCCTATTGACCAATTTCTATGAAAATTTGACATTTATAATGACACGGTCAAAATAAAGTTCGTGCAGAGATAGCTTTGATGGACTTTATAAACATGTTAAAGTAGTTTGTGTTTTATATTTATGAAGAAAGGGTAAAGGTACTGAAGCTACCTAAACTGCCAGGAGAGCGAGAGAAGACCCACTGTTGCAACCTGCATGATATTCACAATATAATCAATAAGAGAATTATCAGCCATGAGACCTGAGGTCACAGCCTAAGAATTGAACGCACTCCCACTAATACTAAAGCTGCACATTATTATTGGCCCAACCGTGTCGTGGCGGCTTGGAACTTCGGCTAGTGTTGTGACTGCTCTCTGGGTCAATGTGTTTAAAAACAGATTCGACAAGTGGCTTTTAAACAATAAGTTGGCCTGATGTTACTTAGTGATGTGATAAGACTTTACAAACGAACTATATAATACTGGACATTGTGTGACATGAGTGGTAAATAGCTACTCGCTTATAATTACATAATAATAATAATATTTTAATTTTTCACTGATTTTACATACAAATACGACAATTATAGGACTATTAGGACTCGAACGTTTTAATTAGAAATTAGTGGTAATGTAGTATAATACACAGAATATAATTTTGACAAAATGCAGACAACACTCAACGGGATATTAAGCTCAAATAGATTCAACTTCATTTGATAAGAACACAATTACACATCAGTGACTGGATTATGAACGAAATGGTACCAAAATGCATTTTTTTCGATAAAGATACAAATATTAGAAAGCTTACCATTCTTACCAAGAGAATCCTTAGGAAAATCGTCTTTCATTGACACGTTTTACACCATTTTCTACAATGTTTGTTTTACACTATTTTCTACTGATATATCACTGATTCTAAATACTTCTATCTACATTGTCAACGTCAGTGTTGCCAGGTGCGCGAAAGAGAATTATCGTATTTGATTTGAGTGTCAAATATATCGTACCGTTGAAAAAATGATTGTACCTCTATCAAAAAGACAGTACCGTCAGTACCTCTTTTTGAGGATACATAATGGATATATACAGATGATTACTATAACTAGCTTATATCTACAATAGGCCCTTGAGGCATTGTACCAAGGATGCTGGCGGCATTTCCTCGTTGTATCGCAATACTGATACGTTGTGCGAGGAAGCCGCCAGCTCTTCGGTAACCAGTTACGTCAACCAGACGTTTCGCGATTTCTCCAAAAAACTTGTGCGGGCTAGAACCCCATGGACCTAGACCTAGAGTTTCAACGCCAAATGGTACAAAAAAACACAATTTTCGTTTAAATCGTACAAAAAATAGTTATATGTTTATGTATTTTTATGACAGATCCAAACGGTTTACAGAAAATTTCGACAATTTTGACTTACACCAAATACCCAAAAGGTACTAATTTTAGCCTATTTCTGAGGGAAAGTGTCATATTTTGCTTCAAATACTAGACTTTTTGGGTGGCATCGTCCAAGGGCTGAAATTATCGTACTCTTGAGTACGATAATGCTCTTTGGTACATACATCGTACCGGAGCCCAAATTATCGTATATGTACGATAATTATTGTACTCCTGGCAACACTGAATTCAAATGTCAGTGTCACAGACTCGCACCGCATAGAGCACCATTTTGCTTTTTTTTTACCATGGATTCTGGGATTTAAACCGTGGTAGAGTCAGACCAAGTTATGTTGACAGCGATGTTGATAGCCCAGATGCTGTAGATGCTCAGACGGTTGAAACTTCTATGAAATTATGACGTTTACTTAACACTTACACCGTCTGGGCTATCAAAGTCGCTGCCAACTTAGCTTGGTCTGACTCTAATCATACATGAAATTCGACAAAAAAAGTCTACGTTGCATTTAAAAATATGCAAATCGTCAAGTAGGTTTTGCGGCATAAACGGCCTATCTTTTTTTTAGGTAAGTATGTTACCTTAGAAGTTTTTTTTTCCACAGCTTTAAAGGAATGTTAACCTGAGTATATGGTTTTCATTTCAACTCGATACCTTCACGCTTTCCCGAGATAAAGGGTCCTGACAGACAGGTAGACAGACGGACGACAAAGTGATAAAAAACGAATTCTATTAATTACTCGTATTTGTTCCAGCGTCCAAAGGCCGTGGCGTGAAGAAGATGGGCATGGCGATGATGCCACTGATCTTCCACATCGGGGCTACCAGCACCTGGATGTTGCTAACAACCGTACTGACCGCCAAGTCATTGGCGGTGGGGCTCATGCTGCTGGTGTTCAAGATTGCCGTCAGTTCTGCTAAGGTAAGATGATATATAAATAATAATTCAGGCTATATACGTCCCACTGCTGGGCACAGGGCTATAACCGCAAAAATCGAAGTTCGTCAATTGCGGGCATTTTTCTCTGTCACTCTAATTACGTGTAAGTGAGAGTAAAAGAGAAAGATCCCCGCAATTTGCGAATTTCGGTTTTCGCGGTAGGCCCTTAGGCCTCCTCTCGTGCGCGAGAGGGCTTGGACTATAGTCCCCACGCTAACCCAATGCGGATAAGGGAGTTCACACACACTTTTGAATTTCTTAGCAGATGTATGTTTCCTCACGATGTATTCCTTCACCGAAAAGCTAGTGGTAAATATCAAATGATATTTCGTAGAATAAAAAATATACAACAGGGGAATAAATAAATGAAGCTGTCACAAGGACAAACAATTATAGCGCTTTCTCTGTTACTCCTACTGAAAGTTCCATAAGAGCATCTCGTTCGGTCATCTGCCGGCTCTATCGTTTCAATACCTAAATACAATATATAAAGGTTAGCTGGAAGCGATCCCTTTTAGGGATAAGTTCGCCTTTGTGTTTTCTGTTTTGTTTTGTCCGTTTTATGTTAACCTTTATGTGCAATAAAGTGACATACATACATACATACATACATATATACATACATACATACATACATACATATACATATACATACATACATACAGACATACATACATATCTTAAAACTTGTCCCGGATAATTATGTCATATTCCGTGGAGTTACGAGATTACGTTATACGTTTTCATAACTCAGAGAAGACTTTTTATGATCGGAAAATTGCGCTAATAGTGATCTGTACCCCTAGTGTACATTTATTCTATAGCGAAACGTGACGTACGCGTTTGCGTTTAGTCTCATTTAGTATGGGATTTAGAAACAGCGCGCCAAGCGGAAGGTTTTGGAACCTCAAAATCCCATACAAAATGAGACTTAACGCAAACGCGTACGTCACGTTACGCCATCGAATAAATTTACACTAGGGGCTCAGAATAGAGAACTCTATCTATCTACAACATTCTATCGAAACTAAACCACAAAATTTTTATAAAAGTTGACCCAATAATCGAAACTATATACCCAAAATACGAAACTATATACTCGTACTATATATCCAAAAACCTATTAGGATTATTAACGTACTAATTAGTCAAAAACCATGCTACTTATACAGATAACTGGTATTTTGATGGCTCAATTTTTTTTGTTGTTATGCTGTACTGCGGTCGACGGTGTAATGCGAGCCTATTTTTTATTTTAATTGAGCGAGAAAATGAAAGTCCACATATCCGTTTTTGGTTTCTACTTTTTCTTCAAGGTGATCTACATTTTGTGAAACTAGCCAGATACATAACTAGTGAGGTACTTTAACGTTTCGTCCCAAATATAGCCGGTTAAACGACTTAGTCAGTAGAAATAAGTGCCAAATTCAAATTTTCTATGGGGCGCGCTTACATTGTTTAAATTTGCCGCTTTTTTCTACTGACGGAATTTGCTTGCAGACTAAGGGCCGATTTAGACGGCACGCGAACTCGCATGCGATTTTAGTTACATTGCGGACTATTGAGGTTACAACTAATTCAGCGACCGATCAAATACCGCAATGTAATGAAACTCGCATGCGAGTTCTCGCACCGTGTAAATGAGCCATTAGACAGCGCGCGAACTCGTATGCGATTTTAGTTACATTGAGGACTATTGGTTACATCGAATTCAGCCGACTGATCAAACACCGCAATGGAAAGAAACTCGTATGCAAGTTCTCGCACCGTCTAAATGAGCCTTATGGAAGTTTTTGAATATTTTGGCAATTTGGAGACTTCAGATTGCTTCAGATGTACAAGATGTAAGGCTTCACAACAAATGGCAGGCGATATTGGATAATTGCTTGCTGAGTAGGAGCAACGAACTCGATTGATTGATCGAATGTCGTTATGGTAATTATATTGTATTACAATGGTACGTATATTGCAAAAAAGCTTTGAACTAAATGATTACCTTTAATGATGGCAGCTACCTCGCTCAACTAATAAGCATAGCGATCCAGCGAGGAAATGCTGCCAGCATCCTCGGCACCATGCCACGGGGGCCCATTTTAGATTTAGATTTTTAGTTTTATAGTAGTTTTAGTTTAGTTGATTGTAGTTTATTTGTATAATTTGAATTATTGTAATTGTATTTTTTTAATAATCTGTAATAAAAGCATAATTAGATTGACAGAGACAGATGCCCGCATTTTGCGAACTTCGGTGCCCGCGGTAGGCCCTCTGATGTCTATTATTTGTGAACGCATTTACTCCATACATCCTCTTTTTTGCTACCTCCGGCATCCTCAAGATAATGTGAATTTCAATTAAGCGCAATATACTTATGGAGTGTGGAATTAAGAGGAGTGGCATCTCTCATGGTAGAGCTGTTGCAAAAGTGTCCAGCCTTCAGCTATAAATAATAGTTCCAAATCTCTCCAGAGTAGCGCTAGTGTAGCTAAGAACCTAGGCGTTATTGACGGAGTGACTTGCGCTGTCTATGATTTGATTTTTTTGTTCAAGTACTCTAGGTATTGTAGCGCCACCTATTTAAAGTTTTTTGATGACACTTTTTGGTATATGGAGATTTCGTTCCTTATCTCCACCTTCCGTAAATATACTATTCTTATGCTTGTAACTGCTATTTTCACAGATTTACACCGTGAAATTGATTTTTGAAATTATTTTTAGTCAAACTAGGAAGGAGTATCTGATCTTTTTACATAAATTGTTCGATCGAATATATTAATTTATTCAAGACAATTAATTAGACTTAACTGTAAATACTTTCAAATCTCAGTCAGTTACAAACATCATCAATCATCATAAATTATAGTACATTGTAATAGTTAATTATAATTAAACAAGAATTAACACGAGATTGTAATTTATGTACCGCCCATGTCACACAAAATGTATTTCATTACATTTGTAAGGAAAATACTAAATTTTAAGCTAAATAATTCTTAAATAAAGTGAGATTTCAAACATTCATCCACCATAATATTTGTCCTTGTTGACAAGTTAGGCATCGAAGGCACAGCTCCAGCCGGCATTCAGCCACAATTGAAAATTGTGTAATCTATAATTTCTTGCGTAGAAATTGAGTAGATGATATAAAAAACCATTATGCCCATGGGCATAGTGAAACTAAAAAAAAAATATTACGCCCACGGGCATAATATAGGCAATATAGCTCAGTAGAATAAGTGTGATGAAAAGATAATTATTGATGCGATATTAAGGTTTTGTTTTTTTTTTTTGTTCGTTATGCCACTATAATTTTCGTCAAATTAATATTATTAAAAAATTAATATTAGTCATAAGTGGAAACTGTTTTGGGTGTGTATTATCTAAATATATATATTTTGCCTGTTTGTTTCCCAAGTTCAAATAAAATAAATAAATAAATAGGACATTATTACACAAATTGACTAAGTCCCACAGTAAGCTCAATAAGGCTTGTGTTCAGGGTACTTAGACAACAATATATATAATATATAAATATTTATAAATACTTAAATACATAGAAAACATCCATGACTCAGGAACAAATATCCATGCTCATCACACGAATAAATGCCCTTACCAGGATTTGAACCCGGGACCATCAACTTCGTAGGCAGGGTCACTACCCACTAGGCCAAACCGGTCGTCAATTTAAATAAATAAAATAAATTAGATCTAAATACAAACATCAAGGACGCGGCCACGCTAACAAGACTGGCCAAGCATAGAAAAGACTTTGCAAAGGTGGCCGCCGACGCCCGCTAGGGCATGGCAGCAGAAGAAGATCTAAATAAGACTATAATAATAATAATAATAATTCAGCCTATATACGTCCCACTGCTGGGCACAGGCCTCCTCTCATGTGCGAGAGGGCTCGGGCTATAGTCCCCACGCTAGCCCAATGCGGATTGGGGACTTCACATACACCTTTGAATTTCTTCTCAGATGTATGCAGGTTTCCTCACGATGTTTTCCTTCACCGAAAAGCTAGTGGTAAATATCAAATGATATTTCGTACATAAGTTCCGAAAAACTCATTGGTACGAGCCAGGATTTGAACCCGCGACCTCCGGATTGAAAGTCGGACGTCATATCCACTCGGCCACCACCGCTTTTTAAATTTAAATAAGACTGCACTAAAAACTAAGTAAAAATCATTGCCTGCCTTATTAATAGGGTTGTTTCCAATTTTTTGAAACGCTTGTATTACGTTCTATATTAACTAAAAGGTGCCCTAAAATTCAACTTTTATACTAAAAACGGCTTGAAATATGTTAAATTAACAAAATATATTTTGACAGATGCTTTCGCGCCCAAAACGCTCTTTGAAAATTGAGTGACGTCACAGTTTACGGTTTGACACATAACTACACACACACGTAGAAGATACGAACTGTCAACTGACATTTGTCATTTGTTGTTTATCGCGTAACTGTCAACAGTGTCAATCCGAGAGTTGTGACGTCATCAGAATCTTCAATGACGTTTCGAGTTTGATCACGTGACGTGTGCCAAAAGATATTTTAAATTCAATATTTACAAAAATATGGTCATTACAGGTCCCCTAAAAGTACTTTAACATGTTCTTATAATCCAAAAGAATTTATTGGGATACAATTCTGCCCTAAGATTTGTAGACGGAAACAACCCTATTTGATATATGTTCCTAGTAAAGATAGGCGTATTGGGTACAAATACAACGTAAACCGTACCGTAAACGCCATCAAACATTTAATTACTTTAGATTTCAATCACAATTTAATTTATAATTGCCTATGCTTGTTCTGTCCTACTAATAAAAGTGAAACAGCAGTGAATACGGACGATTTCAAATATTAAAAGCAAAACTAGTTTAGACAAAATAGTGGCATGAGGTGCGATCCAACTACTTATCAAACCATTAGGCGTTATCTTGACATGTAGTCATTTTAGATCGCTTATATTGTGTTTGAAATTTAGACAGGCTTTTTGACCTATTTAAAAAGGGCTTTTTAATCAAACAAAGTTAACTAAATAGGTAGTTAATCGTATTATTATTATTATTATCCTTTATTCGTTTTAAATCTTTTGACGACCAGTTTGGCCTAGTAGGTAGTGACCCTGCCTACGAAGCCGATGGTCCTGGGTTCATATCCTAGTAAGGGCATTTATTCGTGTGATGAGCATGGATATTTGTTCCTGAGTCATGGGTGTTTTCTATGTATTTAAGTATTTATAAATATTTATATATTATATATATCGTTGTCTAAGTACCCTCAACACAAGCCTTATTGAGCTTACTGTGGGACTTAGTCAATTTGTGTACTACTTAATGTCCTATATTTATTTATTTTTATTTTTATTTATTTTATTTATTTTTAAATCTTATATTATATTATCTCTTTATTTATATTGTGTCTTAGATTAGGCATTTTATAATATGAATATAAAAAGTAAAATACAACAAATCATACAAAAATAATACAAAATACATATAAACACATTATAAAAAACCTAACCTAGGGTGCCGCCAGCAGCAGGGCAGGGCCCAAGCTGCCGGTGGTCAGGGCCGCAGAGAGAGGAACCGGCGGACTATCCGCGCCGTGTCCAAGATCACCTCCTTCTGCATTATATTATTATTATGAGCCCATATTTCCCACTGCTGGGCAAAGGCGGGAGGCCTCTTATCCTTCCACTTGTCACGTGTGTGTCAATAGGTAGTTAGACCAAGATAACTCTGCAACGATTTTGACAGCACAGACTGAGCAAGTGTTATTTATACGTCGTAATTTCATAGAAGTTTGACGTTTAACATAACACTTGCACAGGCTGGGCTATCAAAATCGCTGCAGACTTATCCTGCTCTAGCTCTAATTCACTTGTAATACAAATGAGAATTGCCATGTTGAAATCTTAAGTAAGTAAGTAAACACTTTATTGTACGAAAAAAAAAAAATTGATTACATCAGATAGAAACAATTGGGTAGAACAAAGGTCAACTTATCCCTAAGAGGGATCTCTTCCAGTTAACCTATTCCTAAAAGAGTAATTAAAAACTATAGCTAAAGTAATCATATATTATTACATACTATTAACTACATATAAATAAATCTTTATAGACACATATGAATAAAGATAAATAAATATTAGGACCGCACACATCTCCCTACCTGTCAGTAGGTTTTTCGTCCGAGAGCCATAGTTTTTTTAGTTTATAATTAATCGTAATAGTAAACCACCTTGGACCGTGAATCCTATATAGTTAAATAAAAGATGTATGAGTTGTACACCGTTTGATCGTAATAAACTTTACCTTATCTTACCTCCGTTGTGTTTTATTGCAGTTGGCGGCATTCTTCACTCATCTGAAGCACAGCAAGCATGGCCATCACGACTGGACCCCCTCTTGGGTCCCTCAATACGAGCACCATGGTACGTTACGTACCTTACGTATGTACTAACACAGTGGTTCTTAACATTGTCAGTTCTGCCACCCCTATGACTAACTAGGGAACCCGATTTTACCCCTCCCAATCATTATCAATATTCTTTCTTACAGGTATAATTTTTGTTATATTGAATTGAGCTTATTACCCCCGTAAAATACCAGTTTTACCCCTACTGGGGTAATTACCCCCAGGTTAGGAACCGCTGCAAACAACACATAACAGACCAATGCAAATCTTATCTGGTTGTAATGAGACTTATGGCCAGTTGTGCCCATAAATAAATAAATATTATAGGACATTATTACAAAAATTGACTAAGTCCCACAGTAAGCTCAATAAGGCTTGTGTTGAGGGTACTTAGACAACGATATATATAATATATAAATATTTATAAATATTTAAATACATAGAAAACACCCATGACTCAGGAACAAATATCCATGCTCATCACACGAATAAATGCCCTTACCAGGATTTGAACCCGGGACCATCGGCTTCGTAGGCGGGGTCACTACCCACTAGGCCAAACTGGTCGTCCATAACCCATGCATATTGCAAATGCAGTACCTGCATGAAAAAAATCGTTTAAATAAAGACCTTAGTAAAGGAGAACAAGATATATTGCATGAGTTTTCAAATGTGATTACTGCATTTGCGATTTACCTGTGTCATCGAGGTAGTCAGATCAAGTAAGTAAGTAAGTAAATATTCTTTATTGCACCACAAAGAAGACAAATTAAAAAAAAAAACAGATTTACAATGTAAAGAAAGGTAGCAACAGGCGGTCGTATCGCTGTAAGCGATCTCTTCCAGACAACCAATCAAGTTAAGTTCAAGTGATCAAGTTAAGTTGGCAGCGATGTTGATAGCATAGACTGTGCAAGTGTTATTTTAAACGTCAAACTTCAATAAATCAGTTTTTTTTGCATTAAAAAGGGTTGGTTTACAGGTGTTATAACAATATTCTCATGTACATTGCTTAATCAGCCATAATCTATAGCATGAAAAATATTCACAATTATTTACATTATGTACAAATAATGAATTGAATCTTAACTAAAAAAATTAACTATATTATATACCTAAATAATAAATGGGCTACTTATGTCTTACATTACATAATAATAATTATGTTATGAATTAATTGTTTAAAAATGCATTGAATGTATAAAATCTATGCTATAAAAGCCACTCGCATATATTTTATTACAATAAAATAATCAATAAAATTATGACGTTTATTTAACGCGTTCAAAATCTATGCTATCGAAATCGCTGCAACGTTTGCAAAAAGCTTGGTTTGACTCTATCGTACATGACAATCGTACAGTCAATGTGTTAAGTATCGAACGTGACAAAAATATGTCTACATATTTTTGGCACTTTGTTCGTATCGATATTTAATACTTTGACGGTACATCGGCAAACTCTAAACGAACAGATGCTATGAAAAATCATGTGACTATTTCCATACATTTAAGTTTCGATTAGCGTTTTCTATCAACGGTTGTCATCTTGGCTAGGTTCCCGGGGGTCTAGTCAAGTGACGCGTCTACGCCTCTAAGATTATTGCGAATATCTACCGCTTGACTAATCTAGTTACCGGTGAAAGAGTATGAGGATTTAAATCCATAGCCATAGGCTACGGTGACTGCTTACCATCAGGCGGGCCGTATGCTTGTTTGCCACCGTCGTGGTATAAAAAAAAAATCCAGCTAATATTGTACATAGGCTTTCCTATCACGTCCAACAAGCACTTTTAAATCGTCAAATTTTACAAATATCGTTTATTGATGCAGTTATTATTGTTCTAAAAAACAATTGAATTATTATAGAGATATCAAACTTAATAATAAGAATATCACAAAATGATCGTCAAACACCAACAAGTTACATACTTTTACTTATCACCTATTTATCTAAAAATTTATACTGAGGCTATGTCTGAGGCGGGACCATTTTGTGGTAAACTATTTATTTATTCTATTTTTTTTCGTTCTGCGATACTTTTGTATGTTACAGTTCATCACGAATAAATGCGATGAATTCAGATTTAAATATTAAACAATATTTTCACGTCTTGCTAAGAAAATTTGATTTATATATTTCAAAAGTTGTATTGACAGCTCATTCTGCTCATAAGTGAGAGTCTGAACTGAAGGTAACATAGACCCACGAAATTAAGCTTTAGATAAAAGGCTTGACGATTTCCTTCCCAATACAGACCCCTGTTTCAAGGGCAGTTGAATAAAGTTACTTAGGTAAGATTTTTTTCAACATAAATAAGATTTTGTTAGAACAAAGGGTGTCCATATTATTATATTATAACATAAGGCTAATCTTTATACACAATAAAGAAAGTAGTCGTTTCTACTATAAAATAAAACTAATCACCAAAAATACTTAATTAAAAAATACAATGTCATTTACTTATTCCTGAATTTGGACAGCCTTCTTAAACCGAGCAGGCCAGACTAAAAGGCCAGTCCAGACGGGAGAATCAAATGAACCGATTTGATCTGCAGAAAAGAAAATGGCGTCAATCTCCAATTTTAGATTTGTGGTCATATTTGAGCGCTCTAAATTTAAAAAATGACTCTAAAGGCGAATACTAGTGTCACAAATTGGTGATCTTGCGTCTCTGCACCTCCATTTTATCGGTAATATCGTTCATAATCGGTGGTCGAAATCGGCGAGCCCAATTGGCGTTTCCGTCCGCATCAGCTGATTTGATCAGACAATTTATTTATTTATTTCAACTTAATTGCACAAAATAACAAAAAAGCGGCCAAGTGCGTGTCGGACTCGCCCATGAAGCGTTCCGTACCATTTATGACGTATTAAACAAAAACTACTTACTAGATTTCGTTCAAACTATTTTTCGGTGGAAGTTTGCATGGTAATGGACATCATATATATTTTTAGTTTTATCATTCTCTTATTTTAGAAGTCACAGGGGGGGGGGGGGGGGGACACATTTTACCACTTTGGAAGTGTCACTCGCGCAAACTGTTCAGTTAAAAAAAAATATGTTAGAAATCTCAATATCATTTTTGAAGACCTATCCATAGACTATAGCCCACACGTATGGGGTATCCATACCCCACACGTATGGGGTATCCATACCCCACACGTATGGGTTTGATGAAAAAAAAATTTGAGTTTCTGTTCTCAGTATTGGGAACCCCCAAATTTGTTTTTTTTTATTTATTTTTGTGTGAAAATCTTAATGCGGTTCGCAAAATACATCGACTTACTAAGTTTTAACAGTATAATTCTTATAGTTTTGGAAAAAAGTGGCTGTGACATACGGACGGACAGACAGACAGACATGACGAATCCATAAGGGTTCCTTTTTTTGCCATTTGGCTACGGAACCCTAAAAAAGAACACAAAATGCGAACTTAACGCCTTCAGGCATTCTCTACCAGTCAACCATTGGGCTAAACAGCGACAGTTAGTTTGGTGCAGGAATGCAAAAAGTGTGTATGAGAATAGACCATTTAATCAGATTAGCGAAAAATTGTTCCCGTCTGGCTTTAAATCCAATCTTTCTGTTCACAGATAATCATATAGAGCACCACCCCGACCACCATGGTACGATATCCCACCATATACCAGAATGGACACCCAACGACATACCACACTACTTTCGCGAATACAAAAACATCGATCACGGTATCACAAATGAGATTCACGATTTCAAAAACAATGAGTTTCATGATTTCAAAAACAATGAGTTTCACAATTTTAACACACACGACATTAATGACTACAAAACGATACCCACACGTGGCATCCACGGTTTCGACGATGTCCATGGTGATTTTAATCATTTCGAAGGTGCTAAGAAAAAAATTGACAGTGAAGTAGGGTAGTTTTTTCTTTTTGGTACGTATGAAAGTATTTTGCACCTAGATAACTATATGTTTGCAAATTTATCTCACTTTATTTGGTTGTTTGTGGTTAATTTATGAACAAAACTTCTTATATAACACACAAGCTAAAAGTAGTAAAGCAGCACTTCATTCATTCTTTTAAAATTATGACTTCAATCCAATGGGACCATTTCGCCGGTGTCAAGGTATCAGGGGGCCTACCGCGAAAATCGAAATTCGCGAATTGCGGGAATCTTTCTCTTTTACTCTCACTAAGACGTAATTAGAGTGACAGAGAAAAATGCCCGCAATAGGGTTGTTTCCAATTTTTTGAAACGCTTGTATTACGTTCTACATTAACTAAAAGTTGCTCTAAAATTAAACTTTTATACTAAAAACGGCTTTAAATATGTTAAATTAACAAAATATATTTTTACAGATGCTTTCGCGCCCAAAACGCTCTTTGAAAATTGTGTGACGTCACAGTTTACGGTTTGACACATAACTACATACATAAGTAGAAGATACGAACTGTCAACTGACATTTGTCATTTGTTGTTTATCGCCTAACTGTCAACAGTGTCAATCCGAGAGTTGTGACGTCATCAGAATCTTCAATGACGTTTCGAGTTTGGTCACGTGACGTGTGCCAAAAGATATTTTAAATTCAATATTTACAAAAATATGGTCATTACAGGTCCCCTAAAAGTAGTTTAACATGTTCTTATAATCCAAAATAATTTATTGGGATACAATTCTGCTCTAAGATTTGTAGATGGAAACAACCCTATTGACGAACTTCGATTACCGCGGTTATAGCCCAGGAGCTTTAAATACGTTCGACGACCGGTTTGGCCTAGTGGGTAGTGACCCTGCCTACGAAGCTGATGGTTCCGGGTTCAAATCCTGGGAAGGGCATTTATTCGTGTGATGAGCATGGATATTTGTTCCTGAGTCATGGGTGTTTTCTATGTATTTATAAATATTTATATATTTTATAAATCGTTGTCTAAGTACCCTCAACACAAGTCTTATTGAGCTTACTGTGGGACTTAGTCAATTTGTGTAATAAAATACGACTAAAATTGTACGGTTAGTACAAGACAGTGTACTGTGATTTTATTAGCTCTCGTAAAGCGATAGCTGGACTTTACAAGCACGTGGACTGCCAGTCATTGACTCCAAAACGGTGGTTAAACGCGTTTTAAGATTAATTATCTAGGTATTCACGGTACACTACCACATTAGTTTACTGTATAATAAGCTGTAGATATTACACTTAAACAATATTAATGAGCAAAAAACAAAGGAATTAATTAAGATGGCGCTCTAACCGGAAATCAGCAACACCTCCTAAAACTATCTTCCTATTAATACTTTTTTTAACGGTCAAAATAGGAGATAGCTTGATGATTTTATATTATAAAAAAATATTTATATAAATATGAAGTGACTTATGTTTTTATCTTCACGCTATCGATTGATCGTATAGTTTTTTTTTAATATTATTGAAACTGTAAAAAATGTTAAATATTATAAATATAAATGGTTTTGAACCCACGCACACGCTGTCTTGTACACTGCACCTTATATACATAAAACGGTATTCAAAAATATGTAGAATAATGTGACATTTGCAAACGTTTACTTATTAATTAGAATAAGTTTTAACTCTATAGTAATTTTTCAAACTCGATGGCTACAATTTGTAACCAAACAACGCCAAATCTCGCAAAAGTACCAATTACATTCACACTTTATCAGGCCTGACATCAGACCGAATTTCAGGCCCGAGACAGTATATTTTTCCGTTACAGCAAATATCAGCACATCGTCTACAATATTTGAAATATAAAAGATGGTTCATATGCAACAATATCAAACATTGAACATTTTTGGCAATTAGAGACAAAGTATTCTTCACCTCAGCAGCTCGAATAAGGGTAATTTTCTGCTTTAAAACAGAGAGCAAAATCACATTTTGCTCACTGAGTGAGACAAACGGACATTCAGGTGACCTTTATATTCGAATGTCATTTCTACGTGCGGGGTGCATACTAGTTAGAAATATTTGCATTCTATTATCTCTGTCCCTTTCACATCACTAGCAAAAAAAGTTAAAACATAATTCAACGGTATATTGACGTTTACAAATTTTACAATAGACCCCCAAAATAAGTCAGACCGTAATGTTCCAAATCACCCTACGAGTATCATCAGTAATAAACATTTAACGAAAAAAATGTTTAACTTTTGATAAAAACGCCATATTTTAAGTATTTTACAACAATGTACAATCAAAACAATGAACTGAAAGAAATACAAAGATTGTTACGCAAAATAAATAATTCTAAATTTAACGATCAATATTACATATAAAACTATCAACTTTGACAAAAGTAGTATCCGCAATTCGAACCGTATCTTACAATTTTTTTTACAAAATTTATTATAGAATCTTTCGCTTGCACGGGACTCAAAATAAGCATTCGAAGAAATATCAAACATTGCTCTCTTGTTGTACAAATAACTATTTTACATTTCAAATATTGTTAACGATGTGCCAATATTCCGTGAAACGAAAACGGGACTAATTTCGGGCCCGAAATCGGGAAATGTGAGTGTAATTAGCGCTTGTGAAAATCTCTATTTTTTTTTTTTTTACTATTTTTCATTTTACTCTACATTATTTTGAATACCATTTTAAATACTACACCATCCACTTGGCGCAATATATTTACACATAATAATGCACTTTTACACGCTTTTTTCGATATTTATATCCACTGCAGACTTATAGCTGTGGCCACTTTGGTCTCGTAATAAAGATAATTATTATTGTTTATTTAATAAATTATTATTATTTTCATTCTTAATCAATTTCCCTTTACAGTCTAATATTACTGTAATTATCTGTTTTTTTAACTAGTTATTATTTTAGATATAAACTAAAATATATCTAGAATAATAACTTAGTTAAAAAAATACTCAAATTGAATAAAATATAAGTTATGCTGCGAATTATACTAATAAAAAAATATATTTAACCTCCAGCGGCCCACCGTACAAGAAAAATGGGCAGTCAAACTTAAATCAAGGTAAAATAGAAAATTAAAGAGAATTGATTTTGTTTTCTTTTAAAATCGAACGAATGAAAACAGAAAGCATCTCTGATCTATTTCATAACTATTTAAAAATTAGAGGTAATTTGTACTAGTATTAAGACCGCGGACCCTGGAGGGTAATATAAAAAAGTAAAAAATCTTTTTTTGTAGTTTTTTTTTACTAACTGTACTACTAACTACTTTATTTTATTGTTTCAGGATATTAAGACATCGCCGAGATCGATACTCTCCAATGAACAATTCATCAATTAATTAATATATCAATGAAGCTCAGGATCAAACAAATTATATTAATTTCTTCGTGATAAAAAATAACGACTAAAATAATGTGTTTTTTTTTCTATTACGCTCAATTATATAAACAGATTTTCACTTAGTACAGTCAGCATCAAAAGTAGCGGATCAAATAACGCTTCATAAGTATCTACCATTCTGTAACAGCTTCACAAAAAGTCATATCTTCAATATAGAACAACTAAGACTGTAAAAGATATATTTTTGAATGCGAATTTTAGGAAATTATCAACATTTGGAAAAGTTATACGGAATATCAGATCCTTTTGGCGCGTTGTTTCATCCGCTACTTTTGATGCTGACTGTACATGAGTAATATAGGTAATATGAGTTTTGAGTATGATCCGATTTGATAAGATAAAGAAAGTCTAATCAGCGCGCTGTGGGCTGAAATACGACTCTCATTGACATAGAAACCAAAGTTGTTATTTTTATTTTATTGAATAGGTTTTGCCCACCATTGTTATAGTAACTTTTGAATTTGAGACAGTTTGGCATAAAGAGTTATGTTTTTTCTTCAAAAAATGTATGGAGCAGGAACAAAAAATCAATATAATTCAACAACAGCAAACCGTAATATCCTCACAGATGGTTATACCACGAATTATTTGTGATTTTTTGGCATACTTCATATTCCTGTAACGGGTGTTTAGTTAAATGTAATGTGTGTTAAATGTAATTTTACAGTGTGAATAA
Source organism: Cydia pomonella (assembly GCF_033807575.1). NCBI lineage: Eukaryota > Metazoa > Arthropoda > Insecta > Lepidoptera > Tortricidae > Cydia > Cydia pomonella. The sequence continues at coordinate 2,059,127 of NC_084728.1, forward strand.
AAAATAAAATATGTCTAGGTATTGAAATGTTTGAAAACATATTGCAAATAGTGTTTTGTCAAAAATTGTATCACAATTAACGGGTGATGCCAACAATAACAATTTATACATAGATCATTATCCGTCTGTAAAAGTCAAGACTGTATTTTCCTGTACAACGTCTGAAAATATCGATACGACAAAGTCACATAAATATGTATACACAACCTTATTGTCCATATAACTTACTGCCTGTTCGTATCTATATTTTCAGAGGCATGACCGTACCTGTTAAAGTTTCGTCGTATAGTAAGTAAATTATGATGCATTTCGTATGTTCAACAAAGCAATTAAACAAATGAAATGATTATTTATTTTCTTTAAATGCAACATTTATTTAAAGGGGACATAAAATGACAATATACAGTAAAATTTAAAATTAAATAAGTAAACTAGCTAATCAATAAAACTAAACTACATGTATTCTAAAACTTAATATAAACTTTATTTGGGCACAAATGGTACAACAATTCTTACAAATAGTAATATTAATGAATACACTATAAAACTTAAAACCTAAATCTAAAAATAAATAATACTAAGCTTAAAATAAAATACTAAAAAATATTTTATTTTAAGTTTAGTATTATTTATTTTTATATAAACTTAATGTAAACAAATAGAGTTTTTTTAAATTGAAATATCTACATTGTGATGCACAGGCATTAGGCTTTCTATACATTTTAATCGTGCCGCGCGAACCACCGCCTGCGCCGCCCGGCTCCGAGCGGCACGATTGAAATGTATAGACTTGAATGAATCTGTTTTGGACGACAGCGGCGACGGCTTGCCGCGCCGTCCGCCGCCCCGCTCGTAGGTAGTAGGTTTAGGTACCTCTCGCGTCGAATGATGATGATCCCTGTTCATTTTATATGAAGTACCTGTCACGTAAAATGTTTGTAGACATTTTATCGATATTTAGCACATAAAATTAAGAAATGCAACTTTTAAGTAAACGGTACAACTAAAAACACATTTCTTCAATATAATTGAGGGAAATAAAAGAGACTCGAATGAACTGTCATAGCGATCATCATTCGAAGCGACAGGTATAAATCAGATCATGTGAAGATATTTTTAAACATCTTGCCCGCTTTTTCACTTCTGCGTCTAACTGTACCTAATAAATGTTCTTCACAAAATGATATGAAATGATGAATGATCTTTATATTGAACATATAATAACTGAAAACTATTTAAAATACAATTTATTGTATTTAAATTATTTTAGAATAGTTATTTGTGACGTTCCACGAAAAAAGTACCGTATGGTGGTTGGCGCTTACGTCGCGTAGCACCGCATTAATAGCGTAAGTGCCAATCGCCATAAGGTACCTTTACTCGTGGAACTCCACATTTTTAGCATTACATAATTATAACCTAATTTATTAATTTATTGCACAAATGATATTGCATTTATAGTTAATAAAATTATATAATTGAATAAATAATGTTTATAATAACGGGCGTAATTTTATTTTCGTCCTGATTATTTAACTCTCAAAATATCAATTTAAATAGTTTCATCATAGTCAGTAATTTATTTACAATATTTTAAAATTTATAATTAAAAAATGTAACATACGTAAATTTTATAGGACATTACGTATTGTTTCGCAGCAATAAATTTCTATAAAAACTACAAAAATAGACATAGAATAGATACAAGATGAAACCATTTTTCAAAAGTGTTTTTCAATAAAAAAACACGTCAAAATCGCTTACCTTCTTTCTAATGCTAAAAAACGGACTATATATTAAAACCTGACGTTGGAAGTTCCGTGCGCTAAATTCGATTTAACGGCCAACGCTCAAAGTCGAAATTCGTACAACGCAAATAAAAAAGCGTGTGAATGAATACACGGGTATCCATTTGTGTCTTCCAAATGCTTTTTAACGCGCGTTGTAAAAGCGCTCGTGCGTATGAGGTCTTAAATGTCTTAATATCAGGGGGCCTACCGCGAAAACCGAAATTCGCAAATTGCGGGGATCTTTCTCTTTTACTCTCACTAAGAGTACTAAGACGTAATTAGAGTGACAGTGACAAAATGCCCGCAATTGACGAATTTCGATTTTCCCGGTAGCCGCCCTGATACGTATCGTAAAGTCTGGACCTAAGATTTGGCCATCATCAGGGACGCAGTTATGCGTTAAAGGGAGCCAGCGATATTGCTATCTCATTCCACCGCATAGGTACGTCCCCGACGCTTTCCAAGCCTCTGCACGCATGTAAATCAGGCTTAACAAGACCAAGTCCAAACCTGAATACCCCTCCAAATAGCAAACTTGACCTAAAAAAAAATCTAACGCACTATGCGTAGCCTCCACTCTCTCATAAAAAAAAAACTCATAAAGCCTCACTATATTAATAATATAGCCCGCGGCCGCCGGCAGTCACATTCTTAAAACCGTGGCATCCAAACGCACTATCAAATTTAAAAAAGATACGTTCAAAAATATTTTTTTAAAAATGCGTGCCGCGTTTTTCTTTTTAATTATCGTTTCGTGCGCGTTGGCGAAGGACAATGGTTTTCTGCCAGCATTAGAAGAAAAGTTTGAAGAAATATTTTCTGATTATGTGGGATATATTACAAAATGGTTCCAGAGTTTCAACGATGAACATTTAGGGAAGACGAAAATGGGGAGGATGTTAAATTATGATGAAATGAAAATGAAAATGGCTGAATCTGGAAAACGTGAGTATTTTTAAGTTTTATTCGTGTGAGTTTTATGAATATTAATATATTCGGTATGGTGTCAATCTATGAATTCAGCACCCCTGATTTATACCAAAACGATACCAAACACGGCCTAGTTGCTTCCTTTGTGTAATTAGAATTATTGTAATTGTATTTTATAAATCCTGTATCTATTAAAAAATATATACATAAAATTGAGAGCCCTCAATAAACTTTCAAGATTGAGCGGATATTTAAAAAACTATAGGTACCAGATTTTCGATATCTTGTACCTATAAACTTGACAAAATAAAACTTGTAACAAATTTAATCAAATTTAATTTTGTATAAGTGGCCATGTCGCTAAGACGCATAGTTTTCGAGATATAATCGAAAAACCGAAAAATGGGATTTTTAAACCTCCCTCTCCCCCCCGGCTCAAGGGCTACGGCCGGGCCGGGGACTTTTGATATATTCACCTCCTAATTAGTCCAAACAAAGTTAGGAAAATAAAAATTGTGTCCCAAGTGCTCTTTATAACTTTTTTTGAGCATTTGTTGCCTGGCCCTATGTGTATGGCTATTATGGCCACTAGTACGGTCACGTCTGAAAATATCGGTACGAAAAATGTGCCAAAAATATGTATATACGACTTTATTGCCCATATATTAAGGTCGTGTATACATATTTGTAGCACATTTTTCGTACCGATATTTTCAGACGTGACTGTACAAAAACTCATATAATTAATTACTTGACATTTTTAAAAATAATAAGTATGTCTAATATCCAACTGTATTCAAATTAAGTAATTTATCTTTTTAATTCTGTCCAAACTTCTGCACTAAGTCATTTAATGATGCCAGGATGGTGATGACAATGAATGCTCCCCTGCTCCCCTGCCTAGAGAAGATTAGCATAGGTTTAATTTTAATTATTGATTTAAATAAGAAACAAATTACTTCTTTCTTTTCTCATAGCATGTTTTGGCGTTTGTAAAGTCTTTAATTTTGTGCTAACCTGTAATATGACTACCTTTGTATCCTGTCTGTGGAAACCTGTAATTGGCTTCCCTGATACATATTTATGTTAACCTAGTTTTAGTTTACTTAAGCTGTTGGTTTTCCGAATAAAATAAAATAAAAAATAAAAATGTTTTTTTACGGCTACGATTATTGGTTCAGTATTATCTATACACGAAAATAAGGGTAATAGGAGCTCTTAAATTGTAAAATATAATTTAAAATAAAGGCGTTCTAGGTGCTTAAAAATCAATCCAGGAAATTACGTTTTACGAGGACGAAAACATATCGCGCGAATGGCATACCTCATAAGCAGCTTAAAACTTTACTTCCACTTATTTTTCTGCCCAAACGTAACTAATGTACTTCATCATAATATGAATACATTTTATGCGAAATTTAATTATCTTTAAAATTATGTCATCATCATCTTCCTCGTGTTGTTTTTATACTACGTCGGTGGCAAACAAGCATACGGCCCGCCTGATGGTAAGCAGTCTCCGTAGCCTATGTACGCCTGCAACTCCAGAGGAGTTACGTGCGTGTTGCCAACCCTAAACCCGCCCCCCCTCGTTGAGAGGGCAACCTTACTCACCGGCAGGAACACAACACTATGAGTAGGGTCTAGTGTTATTTGGCTGCTGTTTTCTGTAAGGTGGAGGTACTTCTCCAGTTGGGCTCTGCTCTAGATCTGGAATGACATCCACTGGCTGTGCCACACAAAGCGAGATGACATTCGCAATTCCCCTACCTCTCTTTTGGACGTAGTTTAAGGACGTACCTGGGTCCGGTGTCCCGGCATTTTTGCCACAGCTCATGGGAACCTGTCTGTAGGGCTAAGATGGTCGGTTCTTTATCATTTGTCACCATGCCTGTCACGTTCTAACAAGTATGTAAGCGCGAAAGTGACAAGTGATAAAAATGGAACCATGCTGCCACCGCTGGAGTCCGCTTGACAACTAATCCCCAGAATTGTCGTAGGCACTATTTTTTACGAAAGCGACTGCCGTCTGACCTTCTCACCCAGGGTGAACTAGGCCTTTTCATCGAAAAGTGACTGGTAAACATCAACTGATATTTCGTACAGAAGTTCCGAAGAACTCATTGGTACGAGCCGGGGTTGGAACCCGCGACCTCCGGATTGAAAAATGCACGCCCTTACCGCTAGGCCACCAGCGCTTTATCGCACTAACTTTAAAATTATGTATACATAGAACTTTAATGTAAGTCATATACCGGGTGTTTCCTGTAACACGAGCAAATAATTAAACCATATACTGTACTTCTAAAAGGATATAACTTATAATAATTATGAAATCTTTAGATTTTATCTTTTTCATACAAATATAATATTATTTTCAATGTACGCTGACATCAGTGTGTTTGACGTTACTGGTCACGCCTTAAACGTAACAAAATTCGCAATACATTGCGTCTTAGAATTAACTTCAATGTGTAATAAAAAATTAAACATAGGTAAGTTATTTTTAAAAGTTGCTGAACAAATGTTGGTGACTTTAAGGAGTACAGTCTACAGTTTAATTTATTGCTCCTGTTACAGGAAACACCCGGAATATATAAGAAGTTATGCTACTTGTTTTATTTGTGGGGAACCGCGAGTGTGACACGTCTCATCGACTTGACTGCACGCAGTAACAGTAACTTTAGATTTATTTTACATTCACAGTGTTAATTTTACTACGCCTCGCCGTATTTAAATGTGCTTTATGAATAAAAAAATAATGTGAAATATTTATGTTATCGGTTTTAAATAACACCCATTTGACACCTAAATACACCCAATAATAGCTTGTATAATGTCAAATTAATACCTACGCACTGACCATAATATTGTAGTAATTGACCCTGAAAAATTCCCACACAACGCCACTCATCATTGTAGAGTAGTTCATATAATATGTGTATAAATATATTATATTTATATGTGTATAAATATGTGACGTTATCTATGAAAAGGGACCTCATAGTTGATGGCGCTTCCGCCGTCATAAACGATGCTCCGATACAAATACAACGCTGCGCTACGCAGTGCGGCGTAAGCGCAATCGACAATAAGGTCCCTTTTCCTAGATAATGCCACATATATGTATATCACGTTTTTATTACTTTTAGTATAGTTAAATCTAACAAAACACTAAAAGTAATGAAAACGTGATATATATGTATTTATGTGTATACATGTATATATATATGTGTGTGTGTGTGTGTGTGTGTGTATATCACGTTTTTATTGCTTTTAGTGTGGTTAAACCGAGGTGGAGTATTAATTAGTTACCTGCTTGATGAGTAAAAGTAACTTTTAATGTTGTATATGCACAGTAATCAATATATAATAGCTATAAACCCATGTTAAGAGCGCACCGCCAACAAACTGTTATGCCGTTTGGCGAATTTTTTGTTGCTCTTCATGTATGTTTTTTTTTTATAAACAATAAATAAAATAAAAACATTTGCCAATTTTGCATTTTAGCAAAATCTAATTGTGCATATGAAAACCTATTAAGGTTTAATGGTTATTAAACTGTTACCCTAGTTTTCGGTTTTCATCGGAATGAGTGACATACATGAGTACCAAAAGTTGTTATTAGGTACATAATTAAATTTTATAAGTAGGCTCTGTGGACTACAAAATGTATTCAGATTTTTTACAAAGCCCGCCATTTATTGCCGTAACGCGTAAAAATGCGCCGGCGGCGAGCTTTGATTAGGCACGACTTCTTATTGTTATACTTTTTTCCGTTTCAAGTTTAACGAGCCATTCAATTTTATTGTAGGTACTTACAGGTTAATAAAAATAAAACTGTCCCCCATATTGACTGCAAACTACTGTAAAAGTTAATCTTTCATATACTTAAGGCTAAATTTTGAAGTAAAATTGCCTTGAGAATAAAAATAAGGTATTTTGAAAACCTACTTTTTAACTGCATCCGATCAGCCGTGAAAATTGTTTTTTTTTTAAGGGTTATTTTTTGTCATGTTTCCAGTGCATGCATGATAGCAAAAATGGTATTATTATTTTGAAGGGTTCCGTAACAAAACGGTAAAAAAGGAACCCTTATGGTGCGACTATGTCTGTCCGTCCGTCCTTCCGTCTGTCACCTCGAGAACTACTTAAGAATATGCATTTAACCCCCTTTTCAAGTGTCTATTATAAGTACTTAAAATTTCTATGAGATTACACTAAAAACATCTCCTTTCAAATAAACCAAAAATTATTGAAATCGGTTCAAATATTAAAGAATTATCCCTTAAAAACAATATACATACATACAGGTCGCGCAAATTATTTAACCAATTTGCTGATAGATGGCGCTGTACACTTTTATGCTTCATCTTGTTTAGTGCTTCTATATAATAAGTTACATGAGGTAATTAAAAGTTCTGGTGTATTCCCATCTGTCCCCACCGGGCACTAATGGAAGGATATATAGTCACCCGCCCGCCACTAACCATACACATTTACCTTACAGTCCTTACACTAAAAACACATTTCAAATTAAAGAAAACTTTAGTGACAATTGTACGGACACCTGCTTAACGTTTAAACTATTTCATCTTCCAGATCCACCTGAAGGCCGAAGCAGCATGAAGAAGGTCGGCCACACGATGATGCCACTAGTCTTCCACGTCGGCGCCGCGTCCACGTGGATGTTGCTGACAACCTTGCTGACGGCTAAAACGCTTGCAGTCGGCCTGGCGCTACTGGTGTTCAAGATTGCTGCCGGTTCCGCCAAGGTAAGATCCAATTACACGAATATTGCTGACGGTTCCGCCAAGATACAGATCCAAAACGAATACTGCTGACAGCTTAACTCTTTTCCAGTCGACACCAATCATTAAAATATATTCCAATTATGTTGTAATTTTCTCTCAGATCATCTTCGCAAATTTCAACCATATTTAATCTAATTTCGATGATTCATTTGAAAACAAGGTACATTTCTCGAAAGTCCAATCTAATTTGAACCTTAAATCGGATTGTTAGGGCTGAAATCAGTGGCGGGGCAAGACCAAAATTTAGCGAGGCCCTCTGGTGGCAAAAGTAATAACGAACATTTTTTTACGTTGCGCCCGAGTTAATAAGTATTAGAGGCGCGAGGCCATAGGCGTATAGGCCTAGCGCCGCCTCTGGCTGAAATTCTATTGAGACGTAGGTCGATAAATCGTAGTATGAAGCTTGCAGTTGGCCTCGCGCTGTTGGTGTTGAACTACGTTTTGGAGAAGTGGTAGTCCGTTGTCCTCATTTTCCTCTCTGGATATTAACATTACTGTTAATATTTTAACACAATTGGTTGTATATCAACCACAGCTATGCCCCGACGTTTGATGTTTTTCGAAATTTTAATAAGAGATAATAAGCATTTTAAAGTGTGTATGAAAGTCTGTTTTTCGCTCCTAATTTTTACAATAGTCAGAAAATCGAAAAAAGTCAAACGTAGCCATGGTTAATATACATTAAATTATGTATACATATTTTCCAACATGAGTTACATGCGCGTTGCCGACCCTTTTTTTTATTATTTTTTTTTTTTAAGAGGGGAAATGCTTTTCGCATACCACCCAGGCGCGGGGACGGGCCTGGGATGATTATGTGGGACTCCCATATAGGCTGATGAGACCCATGGTTTACCCACTAAAACCCCTCTGTTGCCGCCTCCGTGCTATAGGGCGAGGTCCCAGGAACGCCGAAGTACTCTTGCGTTGCCGACCTTAGATTAAGTGTCTGAACTGTCCGACCTAAAGGTTGGTTTGGAATCGCCGTCGGTAGGTATCGGCATAAAAAAACGTTTTGGCCAAAGGTTCGGTTTTGGTGCAAAACTTATTCAAAGTACTCGTACCAAGCGACGTGACGATAAACCTACTTACCATCATTTCGTAAAACAAGAACAAAACAAAATCGCTATGGCGGTCGTTATTCTTTTTTGCCCTTGCACGTGTAAAATTTTGTTTTTTTCTTTTCACAATTACGTGCTTACGATATGTACTTATAGGCCAAGCAACAAGAAAGTTTAGAGGTAAATGATTGGAACACAATTTTTGTCTCCGTAACTTTGTTTTCACTAGTTAGGAAATGAACATATCAAAAGTCCCCGGCCGTAACCCTTGAGCCGGGGGGAGAGGGGGTGCAGGTCCCATTTTTCGGTTTTTCACTTATATCTTGGAAACTTTACGTCTTAGCGACATTACTATTTACTATTTACACAAAACTAAAGCTAATTAACTTTGCTACAAGTTTAGT